>NC_082714.1:34506941-35154441 GCF_030144855.1 Hypanus sabinus
GGCCAAGTGGCCCCCTTTGTGTCATGGTCGGTAACAATAGAGGAGTCAATCTCTTGATGCTGTGCAGAGCTGGCAGATCATGACCTCTGATCCTGAGGCAGTTATTCCTTCACAGGTCAGGCGACAGCTCGTCAAGAGGCACAGACGGAATCCATATGGTGTTGTTCTGCATTTGTACAGTCTCACTCTGATCGAGCGGATGGTCTGGCCACTGGTGGCAGCTGGAACTTCGCAGAGTTCCCCAGGAACAGAAATACACTGACAGGTGGGCAGCTTGGGACCTGTGCTGAATAGACGGATGTTGTTTCTGAGTGGGTTGATGCCCTCACCAGACACGTGGATGTCACCATAGGCATCTCCTAATGCTCCAGGAGCAAAGAGCTGCTGAATGTGAGTTGCTTGTGGTCCTGCACAGACTGCTGCTACACACCAGCAGACTGCTCTCCTGTCTCAGCAGAGAGATGCCATGTGTAAATGAGTCTCTCTCCTACTCCAGCAGACATACAGCACAGATGAACTCAGCAGAAGCAGAGACATGCTGCGTGACTCAGGCTTCTCTCGATCATGAGCAGAGCTCTGCTCTGTTTGTACAGAAAGCTGACTCCAAAGAGAGTGAAGGCACCAGGGACCAGACGCCTGTGGTCTGACATCTGTCAGTCGGCTCACATCCAGATCTCGAGGTTGAAATGAAGGTTGTGCACTTTGGGTGCCAGCAGATTCCCACTCAATCCCCAGGAGGTTGCCTGGTGCACAGGAGCATGGAATATCTATCTTTCCTCACAAGGTCAGTACTTTGTCTTTCACCAGAGCCTCTCAGGTGTTCCACTCCCCCAACGTCCTT
The DNA here is from genome assembly GCF_030144855.1 of Hypanus sabinus. NCBI lineage: Eukaryota > Metazoa > Chordata > Chondrichthyes > Myliobatiformes > Dasyatidae > Hypanus > Hypanus sabinus. Next base: position 34,507,783 of record NC_082714.1, read on the forward strand.
CAGCCAGGATTCGCAGATTGCAGGCCCACGGCAGCAGGCTGAAGCAGGCCCAAAAGCTTCTCAAAGGTCATCCAGGACATCTGTGCAGAATCAAAGTGATAGGGGCTGTCCTTCCAAAAATAAGACTACTGCCGTGGAGATGATTGTTGCTGTACTACGAGTGGCATTTTTATATAAATTTCATTGTCAGTAGCTGTCACACCATTGTGAATTATCTGTGTACACTGAAGGATATCCTGTGCTGTGAATGAGAACACTGTGAATGAGCATTGTCACTGAATCCATATTTTGTCTTTACAGCATAAGGAAACTTGAATGCACAAACTCGTTATTCATCAGCCAGGTCCAGGTGCAAAAGAGTTTCAACTTTAATTCCACCTTGCACTAATGCCTCTGCATCCTTCCCTGTGGTCCCTGCCCTTTCCCACATTGCATGTAAACTCCAGTCTTGAAGTTTCCATACTGGAGTGGCAACAGTTTTCAAATACCAAGAAAGACAATGGAAGTTTCAGAATGTGCTCACATCCACCTTAGACAATCACAGTGCGGAACCTTGAGCTCCAGCTTACATTGGTGTGGTTGAAATATGATTATCTCATATAAATTTACATCTGACTCTGAAGAATCATAAGATGGACTCACAAGGAACTTAACAAAAAATGCCAAATCCAATTTTGCAAGTGGCACTCTTCCACCTAGCAATGCTGTTAATTCAGTTTATTCAAAGTATAATCTGTATTGGAACACATTATCATATAGAACAATACCACATGATCAATTTTAGCTATTGTTCTCATATTACATACTATCAAACTCTAATTGAATGGCTGTTATATAACTTAGATTATTTTCATTCAGAGATAAAGAAAACAGCATAATTGGTCTGTTCAGAGATGAAACGGGTTTATATCTCAGATCATGTTGGTAGACTTGTTTCTTAGCAACACATTTAAATAATTTCTCCTTCTTAATTTCACAATATTACTTTCAGGATTTTAATTGCCTCTGGTAAAATGTTCTTGGAGTTTTAAACCACTGTTTATGAACATGCTTGTTTCACATCATGTCAGAATATCCACAATGCCTCAGTTCTCCTTGATAAGATACACCCATAAAAGTTAAAATAGCTCATTATGCATTTTGAGCTTTTGATGAATATTCTGCCTCACACGAGCACTCAGGAAAACCAAAAGAAGCTCTGCTTGTTAAGCGACTGAAATTTAATTATATATAATTTTCACCTGAAATGTATCATTAACCAGTCAATGATTTAAACAATAAAATATTTCATATAGAAATAATTAACTTACTTTTTCTTTTAATAAGGTTTAGCATCCATCAATGCAAAATTTCATTTAATAAATTATTGCAATAGGAATAAATTTCTCCTCCTTCCTACTTTGCACTTTAATTTTAAAATGCAGTGGAATTATTGTGGAGTTAACACATTATCTAATGTTTGGAAATTACCCTGATATTTGTTCTAGTTCCAAGACAACAAACTAATTGAGATATAGAAAACCAATTTATCCCTTCAGGGATGTTCAAACATCACATCATCATAACTTTCTGTTACCTTTTAAAATAATTTGAGAAGTTTTGCATACCGGCAGGAAATCCTTATACTTTTTTCTACCAAACCTCTTGTAATTTTTGTCAAAGATATATTGATAGCAAATTTGTTGCACTGTCCTGGCTCTTTAATCTCAAAGTACAAAGAAAATTTATTATCAATTAAGTATATGAACACTATATACTACTCTGAGATTCATTTTACTGCAGGAGTTCACAATAGATACAATGAAATACAATCAAATCATTGAAAAACTAAACACAAAGATGGAGAGACAACCAATGTGCAAAGGACGACACTGCAAATATATAAGAAAACAAATAGATAAATCAATAATGCTAAGAACATCAATTGTAATAATAATAGCTAAATAAGTAATAAATAATATTGAGAACATCAGAAATTTTGAGCTGATTTGCTTCTGAAAGGTTTGATTTTTGCTTGACCTTCACGGTGTCATTCAAATGTTTTGGGAATTTTTTTTTATTCAAAATGGGAGAAATAGGATGCAAAATAGAAATTCCATAATAAATGTCTGTTGCCCAGTGCATCCACTTTTCCCAAGATAAAAGTAAACAGTTATGATCATAGGAAGGTTGCTCCTTTCAAAATTCTGTGTCATTGATCAGCAAAAGAAAAAAATTTCTGTAACTTGAATCTAACTCTTTATACAATGTACATCTGTTACAATCAGCATCCTTTCAAGCATTAGCGATCAAGATGTGAAATGTTTAGCTGAAATTGATTGTTTATGATAGTCAAAGATATTATTCCAAGTACTGGGTTGGGTATTAGATAGAACATTTGACCTTATGCAATTTATTAATGAAATGCTGTTTTACAAAACAGAAACAACTTCCGATACCTATTTATAAGATTGATAAGACTATTGGAAGATAGAAGCCAGAATAAAGCATTTGACCCTCTTGTGCCTACTGTTTCATATATAAGACCTTAACTGATCTTTCACTTCACTAGCCCCGTCTCCTTGATTTCTTTAATATCTAAAAATCAATCTTTCCCTGTGTGGAGTATATTGAGTAATTGAATCTTCACACCTCCAGGGTGAAGATTTCCAAAGTTTCACTGTCCTTTGGGTGAAGAAATTGCATTTAATCTCTATCTCGAATGGTCAATACACTTTCTTGAGATTATGGCTTCTGCTTTTAAACACCTCAGCCAGAGGAAGCATTTACAATCCCCTTAAGAATTTTGTATGTTTCACTAAGAACATCTCTCATATTTCTGAAATCCAGAGAGTACACGCTTAATCTTCTTAATCTCTTCTCATATAACAAACCTGCCATTCCAGGTTCATTGATTTCTAAAATAATAGATACAAATGAAATTGTTGTTCAGTTAAGTGCATGAAAATTTGCATTTGATTCCATCAGGACTTACTGTTGCCAACAAAATGTTGTTTTGTACTTGCAAATAACTTTCCATGCAAAGTTAAAAGGATGTACACAGTTTCATTTGTAGGAACATTGTACGAAAACGACAATGGTGTTCGGAAGATGTGTATGTGGTTTTGCAATAAATTGTGCCAAACAACATTTGATGTGGCCATTAGGAGCATAGTAAACTTTCACCAGCAATATGCATATCAAATAGATCATGTTATCAATCAATGACGCTGTTGATCAACCCACTACTGAGGAAATCCAGAGTTAGTAGTTACTCTTAACCAGGAGTTATTTTAAAGCATGAAAATCCCACCCACCTTCTTTTAATCCACGTGGGTTACTCAAAGGGGCCACTGATTAACTTTGGCCTGTGGCTACAATTCTACGAGAGTTGTATGTTGTTCATAGTTGCAAGAATATTGGGAAGTACATTGGTTTATTACTATCACTTGTACCAATACATGTCAAATATATGGGTCATTTAACTACAAACAGCATGTTAAGGTAGTACACAGGAAAATGATAACAAAATATTAAAGGTTTATGGTTACAAAGTAGAGTGCAGGCAGACAATAAGGTGTAAGGTTATAAGGTAGATTATGAGGTCAAGAATAGCAGGAGACCATTCAATAATCCTGGTAGTACGCACTTTCATGCTTTATACCTTCTGCCGAATGGGAAAGGGAAGAAGAGAGATTGTTTGGGCTCGGTGGTGTCTTTGATTATGTTGGGTGCTTCACTAAGGCAGTGTGAAGTGTGACTGTGTCTATGGGGATGGCAGGGGGTTGTTGTCTCAGGCAAAGTAGCTACCATATCAAGCTATGATGCATTCAGATAGGAAGCTTTCTATGGTGCATTAATAAAAATTAGTAAAGGTCAAGGGGTTTAAGCCAAATTTCTTCAGCTTCCTGAAGATGTATTGATGCTGATGATCTTTCTTGTCCATGATGTCTACGTGGTTGGATCAGGGTGGAATATTAGTGCTGTACACTTAGGAAATTGAAGTTTACAACCCTCTTGACCACAGCATCATTGATGTGAACAAGAGCATATGTGAACCACCCCTTCATGAAATCAATGACCAGCTTTTTTGATTTGTTGACATTGAGTGTTATCATTTCACCTTGCCACAAAGCATCCATCTCCCTCCATTACTTTGACTCATCGTTATTTGAAATTCGGCCTACTGCAGTGGTGTCATCTGCAAACTCTTAGAAAGAGTTAGAGCAGAACATGAGTATGCACTCATGGTTGCTGAGGGAGTAGACAGATGGCACCTTTGGGGCTACCAGTGTTGTCTATTCTTACTGGTTCCAGGCTGTTGGTCAGGAAGTCAAGGATCCAGTTGCAGAAAGAGGTAGTGAGTCCCAGGTCTAGGAGTTTGGAGATGAGTCTGCTTGTAATTATAGTATTGAAGATGTATCCGTTGTCAATAAATAATCCAACATACTGTCTTTACCGTCCAGATGTTCCAGAGATGAGTGTAGGACCAGGGAGAAGGTGTCCACCGCAGACCTGCTTCAGCGATGTGTTGTGGCTGTCTGGGGCACCAGAGTTAATGCATGCAGTGACCAGATTCTCAAAGCACTTCCTGATTATGGATGTCAGAGCCACCAGGCAGTCATCCTTAAGGCATACTATGTTGTTTTACTTAGGTTCCGGTGTAATAATGGTCTTTCTAAGCTGGGAACCTCAGACTGAAGTAGGTAGACCACAAGAACTTTTTGCTGACTGGGTTTCCTGTACTAAACAGTTGTTCCTGGTCATGAGTGCACCTTTAGGCCAAGCACCTTAAATTGGGCATGAGCAGAGGTCGATCCAAGCAGGACAAGGTTTTCAGAGAGGGAGGAAGGAGCAGAGACAGCCCTACAGCTGGGTGTCATATGTATTCAGGGTGTTCAATATATACATCTCTACCTGCTCATCAGTCATGAATAATGTGCACCCTGTGTGCACTTTAATTAGGACGCCATGACTGAAAACTTCCAACTGCTGTATGTCTAGTTGCTGCTCACATACAATGAAAGAGTCATGTTGTCAATGGCTATTAAGATGACTGAGAGTAAGGACCATTCTGTGTTGAGTTCATTCCAGAGTGGAAGCAGAGATATTGATCATTAGCTGGCATTCAATGATGCACATGTATGCAGGCTAACAAAACATTGTTCCTCCAGGGACAAGGTCCAAACCACAGTATATACCGTCACACAGGGCACGCCGCACATATAAACAGTTATGCACTATGTGCTCTGTGAGTTCAGAAAGTGCAGGATAGACACATCCCAAAGATCAAAAAGAATTCAAAAGGGAGGACGAGACAACCATGGCTGACAAGGGAAGTCAAAGACAGCACGAAAGCAAAAGAGTGGGTACATATAGAGCAAAAATAAGTGGGAAGTTAGAAAATTGGGAAGCTTTTAAAAACCATCAGAAGGCAATTAAAAAGCCATAAGGAGAGAAAAGATGAAATAAGAAGGTAAGCTACCCAATAATGTTAAAGAGGATACCAAAAGTATTTTTCAGATATATGAAGTTTAAAAGGAAGCTGAGAATGGATATCTAACTACCGGATAATGGTAATGGGAGACAATGAAATGGCAGATGAATTTAATCATTTTACATCAGTCTTCACTGTGGAAAAACCTAGCAGTTTCCAAGAAAATTGAGTGTCAGGGGCAGAAATAAGTATAGTGGCTATTACTAAAGAGAAGATGCTTGGGAATCTGAAAGGCCTGGACGTAGGTAAGTCACCTGGAATAGATCGACTACACCTCAGAGTTCTGAAAGAGGTAAATAAAAAGATTGTGGAGACATTAATAATGATTTTTCAAGAATCACTATATTCTGGAATGGTTTTAGAGGACCGGGACATTGCAGGTATCACTTCACTCTTTAGGAAGGGAGGGAGGCAGAAGGAAGGAAGTTGTAGGTCAATTAGCCTGACTTCAATGCTTGGGCAAGTGTCAGGAAGATTGTTAAGGATGAGGTTTCGGGGGGCTTGAAGGCACATAATAAAGTAGGCTAAAGTCAGCATGGTTTCCTTAAGGGAAAATCTTGCCTGTCAAATCCATTGGAATTCTTTGAGGAAATAATAAGCAAGATAGACAAAGGAGAGTCTGTGGATGTTGTTTACTTGGATATTCTGAAGGCCTTTCACAAGATGCCACACATGAGGTTGCTTAACAAGATAAGAGCTCATGTTGTAACAGAAAGATATTTACATGGATAGAAGATTGGCTAACTGGAAGGAGGCAAACAGTTGGAATAAAGGGGGTTCATTCTGGTTGACAGCTGGTGACTAGTGGTGTTCCTCATAGGTTGGTATTGGGATCATTTCAGATTGTTAATGATTTGGACGACAGAGTTGATGGCATTTTGGCCAAATTTTCAGAAAATACAAAGTTAGATATAGGGGATGTAGTGTTGAGGAAGGAGTAAGTCTGCAGAAGGACAGATTGGGAGAATGGAAAAAGAAGTGGCTAATGGAATCTAGTTCAGGGATGTATATGGTCATGCACTTTAGTAGAGGGAATAAAGGCATAGACTACTTTCTAAACAGGGAAAGCATACAACAGATGAGATGCAAAGGGGCTTGGGAATTCCTTAAAGGTTAACTTGCATCTTGAGTCAGCAGTAAGGAAGAAAAATGCAATGTTAGCATTAATTTTGAGAGGACTGGAAAATAAAAGCAAGGATGTAATGGTAAGGCTTTATAAGACATTGGTAAGATTGCATGGAGTTTTGGGTCCTTTACCTAAGAAAAGCTGTGCTAGCATTGGAGAGATTCCAGAGGAGGTTCATAAAAATTACTCCAGGATTGAAAAGGTTAATGAATGATGAGTGATTTTAATGGCTCTGGCCCTGCGCTCACTGGAGATTAGAGAATGAGGTGGTAACCTATTGAAATGTATTGAATATTGGAAGTCCTAGATAGAGTGGATGTGAGAGGATATTTCCTATAATGGGTAGTCTAGGACCAGAGGTCACAACCTCAGAGCAGAGGAATGTTCATTTGGATTAGAGATGAGGAGGAATTTCTTCAGCCAAATGTTGGAGAGTCTGTGAAATTCATTGCCATACGGCTGTGGAGGTCAAGTCATTGAATATATTCAAAGCGGAAGTTGATAGGTTCTTGATTAGTCAGGACATCAAATGTTATGGGAAAGGCAGGAGAATGGGATTGAGAGGGGTAATAAATTAGCCATGATGGAATGGCGGAGCAGACTCAATAGAACAAATGGCCTAATTCTGCTCCTATGTCTTATGGTCTTCTGGTTTTATAGCAAATACTGTATAGTCACAAAATATTAGAACAACCCTAAGTGACATGGCCTGAAGATTGATTGTGCATGAAATGTTATTCTGGAAGCACATTTCTTCAAGAACAAGCATGCAGCAGTTCCTTATCTTGTGCTGGTTTAGCCACAGATGAAGGTAATCCAGCTTGTCCACTGGGGAGCTAACACTGGAGAGCAGCAATGATAAGAGAGCCAGCCTCCAGCCCTCAGTTCAGCATGGATTCCAGGGCACTTGCTGTGTCTCTGCTCTCCTCCACGTAGCCTCCAGCATCACCTCCTCTGGATGGCTGCAACAGGTAGCGCAGCAGCACGAGGGCTTAGCCCACACAACAACCTGGGGCTGCCCAGCAAACCCGCTGTCTGTCCTGCCAAGGAAATATACCCAGAGCATTCTGCACACGCAATGTCCAACAGGATGCCATAATCACATGAGGCTTCTGCGACCAAGAGTGCTGCCCTCATTCCTGGAACCAGTTAGTGATCGGTTTGAGTTGCTACCACTGTTACATTGAACAAGGCAGTAAGTCAAATACAATTCATTTTGGTATGCCAGGCATCAGTGAGTCAAATGCTTCCAAGATTAATAAGTCCTTTACGGGGAAGGGTGTCATTGAGACCAGCGACATTACTTTTCAGAGAGAGTATTTAACTTTGCCATGTACACTAACCAAGTGGAATTCCACCACCCAGAATCGAGTTGGTTTGCACCCATATGCAGTTGTACATCATGCAGATCTGTGCCTAGGACATTGCAATAGATATATTATCTTCATTCTTCAGAAATATTCTGTGTCATCTACATTGCATCTATGACAACTGGGCAACGAGAAGTCTTCATTGATGAAATGGCTAATGGCCTTGGAATGAAACATAGATGCACGATGCAACATACATACATACTGTGAGAGAATATGGCAAGAGGAAATGTTGCTTAACAGGCCATTAGTGTGCTGAAGCAATGCTTCTACTGTCTGGACAGCTCCAGAGGAGCCCAATTGCGCTCAGCTGAACAGGCCAGAAGATTTATGATGTTCAGCTGCGTGAGCTCTATCAACATGAGCAAGCTTTGTCTATCAGTCATACGCCAAACAGCTGAGAAGCAAAGGCATGAAGTGGAGGAAGGAGAAGGTGAAAGGAGAGAAAGGAGAGGAACAAGGCTTGACAGGGAGTGAAGTAAAAAGTCATCATTTTAGGCAACACTGTGCCTAAAGATCAAATTAGAAGAGATGCTAATAAGTCCAGTCACTGTTAATCCCGCTCTCCTTCCCTTTTCTCTGTTGATGACCATTATATTGTTACCATGGATACAATGCAAATATTATAACCACCATGAAATAAACATTTCAAAGTCAAATTTATAAAATAAAACATGTTATTTTGCATTCCCTTACTGCCTGTCCTCTGTGTGCCTTTGCATGCTTTTGAATATAAGGACGTAAGAAATAGAAGCACAAGTTTGTAATACAGCCCTTTGAATCTGTCGTGTCATTCGTTAATCATGGCCATTCTTCTACCTCAGCTCCATTTTCCAGCACATTTCCCATCTTCTTTCATTCTCTTAATATCCAAAGTTCTGATTTGATTGAAATGAACTGACATTGTGTGCTTGTGTAGTGACTGCTGGAAGACTGCAAATGTTTGTTGGAGGAGCCAGCAGATGCATTTGGATGATAACCTTTCACAGCTCTGGGGCTAGGTGGCGCAACTGCAAAATATGCCAGTCAGGATGGCAGGGGTTGACCAGCAGGTGAAAACAAGAGTTTCAGCAGATCCATAAGAGTATATATCATAGATTCACAGAGTCATGGAATCATACAACATAGAACCTGGATGCTTGGCCCAACTCATCCACACTGAGCAATGGGCACCCTTTCATATTAATCTCCTCGCACAACGCCTGATCCATAGCTCCTCCAAGGCGAGGCACGTGCATGTCTGGATACTTCTAACATGCTGTCAGTGACTCACCTTCAACCAATCCTGGGAGATTACCCATGCAACCCAGCTATCTGTTGAAGGCAAAGATCTTGCTGTGGGAGAATGTCCCCATTGACTGGTGGTGTCACAGCCAAATGGCAGCAAGCTGAGTGTTCAACACCTCGGGAGACTGCAAATCTAACAAATCTGTTAAATACAAGCTAACAGCAGAAGTGGTAGGCAAGAGTTAAATTGTAACATTCAAGAAAAGTTTGGATAGGTACATGAATGAGATGAGTATGTTCTGGGTGCAGGTAGATGAGATTAGGTTGGCATAGAAAAGATGGGCTAACAGGCCTGGCTATGTGCTGTAGTACTCTATAACTCTGTGGCTCTAAAGAAGTCCAAGTTTGGGGGTACTATCATATTCAGTTCATTTAATTCATAATCATTTTCACAGCAGTGACTCCTCCAATTATAATTGGTGCCATCTGCTCCATGGAAGACACATCAGATAGGAATGGTTGTCACCCTATTTAAATCCCTTTGGACCCAGTTCTGCATTATTTCCTCCTGCAAGAGAGAAGGGACTGTTTCTGGGATGTGTATTGCTGACATTCTGACTATGATTCAATTGATTTCAGGTTGCTTAAGGTGTCACCGTAAATAAAATCAAAATTGTGGGCCCACACTCAGCTGGACCAGGTCATTAAGTATATGTAGAAGAAGAAATAAATTTAAAATTTAGAGCCATTGTTCTAACATAAAGGGTTAACTATTTCTCCTTCTACAGCGCTGCCTGACCTGTGAAGTCTTTCCAGCACTTTCCATTTTTATTTCAAATTTGCCAGAATTTGCATTAAAAAAATCTTCAGATATAACTGTGACACTTCTAACAGTGCTAAATGAGTGGAGGTGCAACAAATGTTGTGTTGGGTAGATATCTATCTTGATTGATCCTGACTGTTGATAGGGGTAATGAAAGGTGTCTGCTGGACTGATGGATAACCTGAGCTAGTTGCTAGGAATTGTTAGTCAGGATACTTTCAATGGCTCTGACTGCTTGTTTAAAGTCCTTTAACTTCATGTTTCAGAACATCTGGCATTGAACTTTAGACCACCTGCTTCTACTCCATTATGTAGTTTTTTTTTAATTGTGAGGAGACAGGACAACCTCTTCCTTTGCTCCGGAGTAGTTCCAGGGTAAATAGTGTCTGCTCCCTCCTAAACTGTGCCATTTATCTGTGATTCCCAGATCAGATTCAGGTCCTGCACCACTGGCAACATCTGGTCCATTTAAAGAGCGTAGGTTAGCCTTGAGCTGTGCAATCCAGCTTTAAGTGGAGCCAGAAAAATTACAATTTTAATCCCCTTGTTGATTGCAGCCAATGAACAGCACAGTTGGTGCTGGCTGCACGCAACAATCAGACTAATCATTCGTCCAGCATGAGGAGTTGGTGCTGCCTGCATTTCAATCAATGTGTTAATGGTGCATCATAATCTTGTATGTGTTTCAAAGGGCTAATCCAACTGCATTAGTGAGAAAGATGGTAAAAATATTTATTAAGCATCTGATATAAACTGTTTTCATCCTTGTTCCTTATATATGTCATTATCCTTATAATCTTTGTGTTTTGAGCTAGCCTACTCAATTTTTCACTTTAATCAGAATGTCAGGTTGATTAGTCTTAAACTACCAGCCGAAGATCTCACCTGTTAATATTGTATTTGATAGTATCAGTTATGTTTTTTTATGACTTCCCTGGTGGTATATTTGAGCAATACAGGAATAATTCTTGCTTCTTTTGCTTTCCATTTCCTTTATAATCCTGGTTAGTATTACAAATATTGTACTGTCCTTTTATCTGATGCTGAAACTGCATCCATCTTTCAACTGAGTGATAAGTACTGAGGTGGTATTTTAGTCCCATTAAGGGTACAAATTTCTCCCCCTTTCCATGTTGCAAAATAATGTAAGAACCATCTGACCCACTGTGACTTACGTTCAGTGGCCACTTTATTAGGTACACCTGTGCACCTGCTTGTTAATGTAAACATCTAATCTGCCAATCATGTAGCAGCAACAATCCATAAGAGCATCTAGACATGTTAAGAAGTTCATTTGCTGTTCAGATTAAACTTCAGAATGGGGAAGAAATGTGATCTAAGTGACTTTGAATGTTGGTGCCAGATGGAGTGGTTTGAGTATCTTAGAAAGTGCTGAGCTTATGGGATTTTCACACACAACAATCTCTAGAGTTCACAGAGAATGATATGAAAAAGAAAAACAAATCCAGTGAGCTACAGTCCTGTAGGTAAAAATACCTGTTAATGAGAGAGGTCAGAGGAGAAAGGCAGACTCCTTCAAGCTGACAAGAAGGCAACAGTAATTCAGATAACCACATGTTACAACAGTGGTCACAGAAGAGCATCTCTGAATGCACAACATGTGAAGTATTGAAGTGGATGGGCTACGGTAGTAGAAGACCACAAACATGCAAACAGAAGAAGTTAGTCTGCTGCTGATATACAGCAAGTGTGCACATCTTTATAGATACAGCATTATGGTGTTTGGACATGGAAAACAATCTGCGGAGATTTCTTGATCAGATTCAAAACAACTATAGGATGATAAATAATTTGGATTGAAGATCGAAAATGTCAATCTTCTGATTTATTAAAAGATATTCATCTCCCATGAATTAAATGTTCCTGAAATATTGGCTTATTTTGCATTCTTTGCATTAGCTTCAAGATGTGCTGCACATCATGAAATTAAACTACTGCAGTGCTGCAGTTAAAATTCCATTTTAACACCCTCAGTCTAATTAATTGAATACTTTGTGCATCTTTTTATTCAGTGTCTCTTGTCTTACCAAAATGGAAATGAACAAACTTCCATATGAACAACATCTGTTAATGTTAATGTTGCTCGCAATGTTTCTGTAATATGCTGAAAAATACTCGAAATCTACTAAAAGATTAGGAAAAAACCATGTTAACATCCTCCCCCAGCATCAGGCCTCTGATCACACTCAAACATCACCCTGCATGTGTCTATAACAAATAAGCACTCTAGTCCAGGCTCTGCCATGGCAAGAGATTTCCAAGAGGACAAAACAAACATTTCAAGGACGTTCTCAAAATCTTCTTGAAAAAATATGAAGTCTCACCAACATAAGCAATCCCCAATACAAGGCCGGTTAAACAAATGGAGAAGTGTCTGACAAGTATTGAGTTCTCCATCAAGAGTAAGTGGAGGCCAAGTGCAAACACAGAATGAGAATAAAATTAATCAATTTACTAATTAATCTGTAACACAACCTGGGAGAGCCAAGCTAAACTTGTTATCCATCATAGAACCCATTGAACTATGGTAGAAGTAAGTTACCTTCCACTCCAAAGAACTGTCCAAGAAGACAATAGCCTATATGAAGTGGAGATGTGTAATATTGCCTAGACATTCTTGGAGATAAGTCACTGAGCTCTGCTATTCAACTGCACCAAGCAGGAAAGCAAGTGACATGTTGGCTTTTATTGTAAAAGCACAGGAATCAGAACCTCCTGCTGCCCTTGTACAGCCCTATGGCAAGATTCCATTTGGAGCTTTGAGCGCAGTTTGAGTCTCCTTATCAGACAGAGAGGATGCTCTTGACATAGGAAAACTGCTCTTAAAACTTATTAAGCTTGTTTCTGATATAAAACGATTAATGAATGAACAGAGAGTGGATTGATTGATCCTATATTCACTTGAGTTTAGAAGAGTAAGAAGGAATCTCAAAAAAAATCTACAATATTTTAACAAGACTGTACAGACTAACTACTGGAAGGATGCTCCAGTGGAGGGAGATCCAGAGCCAAGGAATATAGCTTTAAAGTATTGAGGTAAGCTATTGAAAACAGAGATCTGAGGAACTGAGGTGGTGAACGTAGTATCCTCTGCCACAGAAAGCGCTGGAGGTCAGTTCATTAAATGCATTCAGAAAAGAGGCAGATATCTTTCTCAATATTAATGAATTAAGGAATACAAGGAGAAAGTAGGATCAAGATACTGAAGTGGATGATCAGTCAGGATCATACAATATGGTGGAGCAGGTCTGAAAGGCTGAAGAATAATATCCTGCCCTGATCCTACATGTTTAGATCTTTGTGTCACACTGAAAATGAACAAGTTTGATTTACAATCATTCAGTGGATAATAATATTTACTCCTGAAATCACAAAATGTTTACTGATCCTCGAGTAAGCTGATACAACACGTGATTGCATCTGCATTCCCCACCTCTTCTGTGCTTATTTATTCAAATACTAGAAGTAATTCTGCAGGTGTCAGATGGAACGGTTGAAATACTCAGCACTAAAAGGAGATGTGAAATCTCTACAATGGATGTAATTAGACAGGGTGCTTGTTCAATGTCTTTCTCTTCCACTTTATAAATGTCAAAAATAATAAAAATGCAAAAAAATTATCACAGTTTATAGTCAAAAGTAAGACTGCTTAGAGATAGATCACTAGCAAATTGTACTGATTATTATTTAGCCATACTTACGGAAGTATTATGGACATATATACATATGTGGCAGGCATAGGGACCCAGCAGAAAACACTCAAATGTAGCACCTGTTCTTAACTCTACCGTCTTCAACCAGTAAATGAGGATATAATTCAACTGTAAAATTGCAGAGCAGTGCAGAATGCATTCTAGGTAACGTATCCTCACAAACTGTTCAAATGCCAATTTTAGATTCCTGTGAGGTTAATTCTACTGGAAACTAATTATCAGGTGCTTTATTTCTCTAATGGTTATTACACTTCCACTGAACCTTACGTTGAAGGACAACTCAGATTACAAATATTGCACTGCAGTTTCTGTATCATTTTGAGACCAAAGGACTCCAGTGAGGTGACATTGTCCTGTTAAACCCTGTGTTGCTCAGCAACCACGTTACTCGTGCTAGAGTTGACTGCTGGCAAACATTGACACTCCTGACTCCACAGCGATGGCTAAGAATGAGCGTTCCATTTCCAGCAGATCATTACTGGCAATAGATTCCATTTTAGTTTTGCTCCAGAACTAAACCTGCGTCACCAGGAAGTAAATCTGTGGGGCAAATGATGTTGATGTAACCAGAAATGTTTTATCCATGAATAATTCATGAATATCCCTAGGGTTTGACAAAACTGGATAATGTCAGAATAAAGAAGTCACATTCTTAATACAACCTCACATTTATTCTGCATAATGCACAGGATTAATCCTGTTAAACTTTAAAGGTTAGAGTTTTAGCTATTGGTTTTAATCAGGATTTTGGCCCTGAATAAGTTTGAAATCCCACTGGTTAGGTTACAGCCATTAAGTATCTAATAAAATTCACGTGCACACCGCCTTTTCAATAAATTAGAAAATCAGGCTTCATAACAAATGGATCTTTACTTTTTTCCATTAAAATAAAATTCCTTTGTATATTTGAGGTGTGATTGATAAGTTCATGGCCTAAGGTAGAAAACCTAGCACATTTATTTTTCAACATTGTCCCCTTCTACATGTACACACTTAGTCTAGGAGTCCTGGAGCATACGGATCCCTTCTTTGTAGAAGTGGTCCATAGCAGGGCTGATTGATAAGTTTGTGGCCTAAAGTAGGAGATGAGTTATTAACTTCAAACTTTCTGCCTTTTCACTCAAAGAGTTGAAATGCACGTGCATGTAACAAGAGCATCTTGGACCTCCAGGTGGTCCATCGCAGGGGTGATTGATAAGTTTGTGGCCTAAGGTAGAAGGAGATGAGTTATACAGCTCTTGTTACATGCACGTGCAGCTCAACTCTTTAAGTGAAAATGCAGAAAGTTTGAAGTTAATAACCCTTCTCCTTCTACCCTAGGCCACAAACTTATCAATCCACCCTATGCTGTGGTCCACTTCCAGAGATCCAAGATGCTGACTTTTTCTAAAATTGAATCAACTTATCAATTACCCCTCGTATGTGAATGATAATCTTAACCTGTTTGAGTAGAACAGCTGAAATTGATTTATCATTGAAGAAATCAAGTCTAATCATTCAAAGTTCAAAGTAAATTTATTATCAAAGAACATATATGCCACCATATACCACCCTTAGATTCATATTCTTGCTGGCATTCACAGTAAATACAAAGAAACATGATAGAAATACAACAAATACAGGCAAATAACCAATGTGCAAAAGACAACTGTGTAAATACAAAAATGAGAAAATAAAGTAACAATAACAAATAAATAAGCAAACAATTTAAATAACTAACTAACTAACTAACTAACTAACTAACTAAATAAATAAATAAATAAATAAATAAATGGATGAATAAGCAAGCAAGCATGAATTGCAGAGTCCACAGGTTGTGGAATCAGTTCAGTTTTGGGGTGAGTGTAGTTATCCCTTCTGGTTTATGAGCCTGATTATTGAGGGATTCTGAAACATGATTGTATAAGACTTCAAGCTCCTGTACCTCCTGCCTGATGGCAGCAGCAAGAAGAGAGCATGGACTGGATGGTGGGGGTCCTTGATGATGGATGCTGCTGTCCTGTGACAACGCTCATTGTAAATGTGCCCAATAGTGGGGACTGCTTTACCTGTGATGGATTGGGCTGTATTCAACTATTTTTTGTAGGCTTATCCATTCAAGGACATTAGTGTTCCCATACCAGGCTGTGATGCAAACAGTAGGTAAACAATATACTGTACAACATGCACATATAGAAGTTTGTCAACATTGTAGGTGACACGCCAAATCCACACAAACTTTTAAGAAGGTATAGGCATTGCCAAAGAAAGCATGAACACCCAAGTCTTGCTTTCTTCTCGTTGCTGCTATCATGAAGAAGGTACAGCAGCCTCAGGACTGATACCACCAGGTTCAGGAGTAGGTATGCTTAAACCATTAGGCTCTTGAACCAGAAATAACTTCATTCAGCCTCACTTGCCCCATCACTGAACTGTTTCCACAACCTATGGTCTCACTTTCAAGGACTCTTCATTTCATGTTCCCAATATTTATTATTTGTTTTTGCACAGTTCATTGTCTTTTGCACACTGGTTCTCCACCATGTTTGTATGGTCTTTCATTGTTCCTATTATGGTTGTTGGAGTTATAGTGTATGCCCACAAAAAAATGAATCTTGGGGTTGTAGATGGTGACACGTATGTACTTTGATAATAAATTTATTTTGAACTTTTACCTTTTAACTTTTGAATTTTGAAGAGTAAACAAATTAAGGAAAATATTCTCCTGAAGTCCATGCTGAAGCATTTAGTAGTTTAATTGATGCATACTAGTTGTTTCCTTGATAAATTAATTCTTGTATCCATAAATGCATTTTAAAAACATGTCAGTGAGCCCCTGTGCAAAAACTGAAGAGTCTTTTCAGAGCACGCTTGTGAAGTTAAGCAGGTTTCATAATGGAGAAAGAATTTATGAATGACTTATCAGACCAATGTAATATAAAACCTAAGTATAAATGTTTTGGGGTCCTACTTGCTGTAAGGTATAATTCCCCAATTCATTTGCAGAGGGTTGGATGTTTCAGGACATACTACACTCAAAAATAAGTAAAAGTTTTTCCCAGAGATTCAATAAAAATCCGAGACTAGACCTACAACTTAATTAGCTTTCATATTAATGATATGAAAATGATCATATTGTTGTTGTTCAGTCATTAATTTGAGTCTGACTCTTCGTTACCTCATGGACAATAGGGTTCATAGAGTTTTCATGGCAAGACGTGGAAGTAGATTGCCAGGCCTTTCTTCTGTGCAGATACTGCTGCTGCCCAGTTTGGAACCCAGCTGGGTTTGAACTCAGGACCATCTGCCTTGAAGTGCAGTGCTGATGCCACTACACCACCAGCCGGCCCAAAAACATTTTGTGGAATAATCACAGTGTTGAAATTTAACAAATTCAAGCCTTTTTTAGTAAGAATGAAGTAAAAGTAAAATTAAAAGAAGTAAACTTCCTTTCACTTTTAAATGGAAACCAATAACATACTGATTCAGAAGATAGTGCAATCAAACACAAAAGCTTTAACTTTTTGCAAAAGAAAATAACTTCATGAACTACTTCCAATTTCAGCTTCAGAACTTGTTGGATGCATGATTTCCAAAGAGAACTCTCAGCTTTTCCAGAGGAAGTGCCCTGAAATTAGCCTTATTCTATTGCATTAGGTGAATTAGCCAGACAGAACTCATTTCTCTGATATCTTGATGGTGCAAAGACCCATGAGGACAATGAGAATCTAATAGCTTGAAGAAAATGGGATAGAAAAGCAGAATAACATGATATGGATTGGTAGTGTTTCATCTTCAATGCCAGATAGTTAGAAAGATTGGAACAGAGAAATGAAGGACAATGTGAGAAACATGACAGAAAAGGGAAGTCTTTCATGGCTGAGCTGAAATAAACAGTAAGTAATCGATTAATTAACAATATCACATTGTTAAAAATGAAATGCTCAACCAAGGCATGTAAATGCTCTAATAGTTACACAAAGTACTTATTATTCACATTTTGAAACATTTTGTATTCTTGACAAATTGCCTTGAGTTTCTATATTGAAGAGATTATAAAGTATTCTGCTTATGTGTTAAGATGGAAAATAACTCAATAAAACATTCAAATTAATCGAATTATCAACAACATATCGACTCATCATAGTGCAACATGTTGTAGAAATTTGTACCAAGCACCTTCCAGTTAACATTATTTAGTCCTTGGCCTTTATCATTAATAACCAAATTGCAAATTTCTGAAATAGTTTTGATGACATAAGAAATGTTATATGCCAATACCTATCCCTCATCAACTGCTGCTTCCACAATGACAAACAGAACCATCCATATTAGACCATCTAATTGTTCTTGCAATGGGCAATTCCAATTGTTAAATGCATCCAAAGACATACATTATGTTTAGTTTTGAATTCAATAAATGTCTTACTTTGCCAGAAAATGAAGAGGGTGATTGTTAAGTAGCACAGGAAATAATTCAAAGATTCAAAGTACAATTATTATCAAGTAATATAGAAGTTACATAATCCTGAGATTTGTCTGCTTATAGGCAGCCACGAAGCAAGAGGCCCAAAAGAGCCCAATTTTTAAAAAGACCAACACGCAATGCACAGAGAAAGAGAAGAAAACACAAATCATGCAAACAATAGAGGCGAGCAACAGTATTCCAAACCAGATTGAGTCCTTAGATCCACACCCTCAAAACAGAGCAAAGTAGGCCCAAACCTTGGTCTCAGTTCATCGTATTAGCAGTAAAAAGTGATATAAGAACATACATTACCAGGAAAGAAATAGAATGCTGCCTGAATAGAAGGGTATGAGTTATAAAGAGAAATCTATATTCTGATGTTGTTTTCCCCAGAGCAAAGGAGACTGAGCGTTGACCTTGCAGGGATTTATAAAGTCATGGGAAGCATAGACAGGGTAAATAGTCACTGACTTTTTCCCAAATTAAGGGTGTTAACAATTAGAGAACACAGACTTAAGGTGAGAGGGGAAAGGTTTCAAAGGGAATCTGAGGGATAAATTTTTTCATATAGATGGTAGTGGATAAATGGAACAAGCTGCCAGTGGACTTGATCTAAGCAGATACAATGACAATATTTAAAGACATTTGGGCAGGTACGTAGATAGGAAAGAAAGATTTAGAGGGATGAGAGCCAAACACAGGCAAGCAAATAGGATTAGCGCATACTTGCGTCTTGTTCAGCAAGGACAAGATGGACCAAAAGGCTTGTTATTGTGCTGTATAATTCTAAATTATTTGGAAGTAGAAGTATATGAGCAAAGTCAAAATGCAGCAATTCGTGTGTTATCTGACAACGTTACATAATTCATCTGAAGGTCATTTGAAGTTAACATGAACATCGTCACTGGATAGGACAGATAACAAATTCACTTGGAAATAATCTTATCCAAACACATCAGAAAGCTAAAATGCAATGTAAGTGGAAGGTTGTTCTGAGTGAATTATTGAACATAGGTTTGGTGCAGAGTACGTCTGATAGCGTGGCAGTATGAAACACGCTAAGCAGTAACAAAATGGGAAGAGACGCAATATGACCGTCTACACAAAATCTCAGAGAAATTAATATTTAAGGCTAGACTGCATCTTTAGGTCACAAACAAGAGAAAGTCTGCAAGATGCTGGACATCCGATCAACACACACAAAATGCTGGAGGAACTCAGCAGGCCAGGCACCATCTATGGGAAAAAGTACAAGATGACTTTGCCCTAAAACCTAAGTCAATAATCAGGAATGCTGTTTTTAAAAGATGGGCAGGCCAATGGCATAGCAGCAGCAGAACAGTTAGTTCTGTTGCTGCAAAGCTCTAGTATTCCGGGTTTGATGCTGATCCTGATTGCTTGTGCTGTCTGTGTGGAGTTTGCATGCTTTCTCCAGTTTCCTCCCACAATCAAAAATGGGTTAGTTCACAGGCATTTGAAAAATAATTGGTTTGAAGGAAAGAAGTATGAGGAGGAACTTGTGGAGATGCTTTGATTTGCAGCGTAGACACAACATGCTGAATAGCCTCTTTCTCTCTTGTGAGAAAACATGAGCAAAACAAACTACCAATTATTTAGAACTGAGCTTGAAAATTTATCTCCCTAGGGAGATTAAATACCATTTGAAATATACTGCAGAATGTTTCAGTGTTGTAACTGTTTTCCCCACACTCAAAGAACTCGTTGACACAATTCACAACCTGATATCTCAGGCTCTCTGAAGTCAATCGTTGCACTTTAATTGATCTTATCAGTTCTCCTTCCATTCACATATTTTCCTCTAATGAGAAAAACCTGTTGAAAGCGACAGGCACTAACAAAGATTTGCTTCATGTTTAGATATTATCAGAAGTAGTTGAACCAAATTGGCTAGGAGGTGTTTATGTCTTGTGGATGAATTCTCCTGGAGACTGACATGGTAGCTTTAACACACGGCTTTGCTTAAAGTTTAGCGTTGTGGCAAGAATGTCAAATAAATAACAGTAGACAGTTCATCTCCGACATCTACTGTAATTATTTAATTGTTACTGATTAACATTAATATCATAAGACCTTACTACACAGGAAAGTATAGCTGCATATATACATGTATTGAATTGTACATATATACAAATAAAACCAGTGATTTCTCAAAATTTTGCTATGTTGTGCAGCCATTGCAGTGTTATGCAAAGGCAGTGACAGAGAACGTCTTCTGAGTTTCATGCCTAAGAATTTAGAGCAATTAAGAGGATCTGGCTGTTGGGTGGTTGATTGGAGATGGGACTGGGGCATGGTGAGTAGGATGTCTGAAGGCTGAGCCAATGCTCTCAGATAGGATCAAAATTTCAGTTTGATTGGACACAAATTACGGAAATAGAAGGAGAAAATATTAAACTATGTACTGAAGGAAGGATCAAGTTGCTATATGTTGTAAACGTTGGGCCTGGTGGCTTTGAGTTTACGTCCCCTTTACATAGTGCCAAAGCAGGCCTTATTCCTCTGACTGAGATCTACCCAGGTTTGAGTAAATTGCTCACTTGCAGGCCTCCTACCCACACAAGAGTTTTGCACATTGTCTTTAAAATATCATTTCATATCATTTTGCACCGTATGTTATGCAGCATACAAATATGTTGTCAGGTATCTGTGCATGTTTCTTGAGCCCTTGGACAGATAGCTGATACCTACATATGATCTTACGTTAAACGTTGTTGTCAGAAACCCAAAGGCTACATTTGTAGCTCAATCTTATGGAAGTACACAATATTGATTAACAAATTTAGCCTTCTAGTTTCAGATTAAACTCATTGAAATAATGCTTAGAAAAATTAAATTAATGGAGAGAATTTAATGGTGTATCTAGTTTACCCTTTATAATTTAATGGCTTGGAAAATGCTCAGTACAATTAAATGGTAGCAATAAGAGTGGATGTACTTCTGGTCAGATGTGCGAAAACAACAATATTTAGAAAGGGGCACATGAAAGGGCCAGTTCTAAGGTGAATGCAGAGCTTTTTCCATAGGTTAAGGTTTAACAGCTGTTTGATTCGATTGGGTTTCCTTGAAGCATGTAGTACAAGTGCTGATGTTTTCTCAGGGATCTGTACCTAAGGGAAGATAATGCTGGTGCTGCATGAGGTGTGTACTTAAACTAGAGTTCCAAAGGGGATGGGAACCAGAGTGCTAGAACAGACAGTAGAGTGGTTGTGGAGAAATACGCTGTTAAGCCGACATCCAAGGTCAGGAATCAAAAAGTTGAGCATGGTGGGACTAATGTTTTGGCTGCATGTAATTCAATGCAATGAGTATTGTAAGAAAGGTGGATGAGTTTAGGGCTGGATCAACACATGGAATTATGACTGTGTATCCATTGGTTATGACTTGGTTGCAGTAGGGGCAGGAATGACAGCTCAGTGTTCTGGGGTTCTGTTGTTTTAGATGTGATAAGAGGGGGATTAAAGGGAGAGAGGCGGCATTTCTATTCAGGGAAAATGTCACAGCAGTGCTCAATCAGGACAGACTGGAGAGATTGTCTTGTTCAACTCCCAGGGGTAAGGTTGGAATTGGAGCAAAACCCTCCTGATGAAGGGTTTCAGCCCGAAACGTCATCACTACCTCCTCCCATAGATGCTGCCTGGCCTGCTGAGTTCTGCCAGCATTTTGTGTTTTTATTAGATTGTCTTGTTTGTCTTTTTGGGTAGAACTGAGGAATAAGAAAATTATGACCTTATTAATGAGAATATATTATAGACTACCCAAAAGGCTGTGAGATTTGTAGAGAGATCGCAGACTATTGCAAGAAACATCAGGTTGTTATCTTAAGTGATTTTAACCTTCCACATATTGACTAGGGCTATCATACTGTAAAAGGGATGGATGTGAAAGAGTTTGTCAAATGTTTTCAGGAAAGTTTCCTTGGTACACATGTCCCAAAAAGAGAGTGTGTGATACCAGATCTCCTCTTGGTTAATAAGACAGAGCAGGCAACAGAAGTATTTGTAGGGGACACTTTGCATTGAATGATCATAGAGCCATTTGTGTCAAGGTAATTATGGCAAAGAATACATTTGGTCCTTGTTTTGAGATACCAAATTAGAGAAAGGTCAATGTTGATGGTATCAGAAAGGATCTGGCAAGTTTAGATTGGGATAGGTTGTTTTCTGGCAGACGGGTACTTGGTAACTTGAAGGCCTTCAACAGTAAAATTTTGAGAGTACAGAGTGTGTATTTTCCTGTCAGAATAAAAGGCAAGGGTAGCAGGCTTAGGGAACTTTGGTTTCCAAGAGATATTGAAGTTAAGTCAAAGAAGGAGGTGAATAGCAGGTTTTGGTAGACGGGAACGAATGAGGTACTTGAGGAATATAAAAATGCAAGAGAACACCTAAGGAGGAAATCAGGAGAGCTTAAAGAAGACACAAGGTTGACCCTACAGACAAGGTGAAGGAGAACCCTCAGAACTTCAACAGATATATTAAGAGCAAAAGGATAGCGAGGGACAAAATTTGTCCTCCGGAAGATCAGAGTGGTCATCTTGTGTGGTGCCAAAAGAGATGGGTGAGCTCTTAAGTGGATTGTTTGCAACTGTATTTATTTGGGATTAAAGTGCCAGTTGGTGGTGTAGTTGCATCAGCACTGGACTTCAAGGAGAATGGTCCAGGTTCGAATCTGGCCAGCCCTTGAACACTTTCCATCTGTGCTGGGTTGCATTGAACTAGCAACTTGGTCTCTTAGACAGATGCTAAGGAAATGGCAAAAATGCTGTCCAATGTGCCACAAGGCACGAAAAGGAACACCAATTTATTTGGAAGGCAGAAACAGAGTCTATCGATGTGAGGCAAAGCAGCAGCAAGATTGTGGACAGATTACAGAGGAGGAGGTGTTTTGCTATCTTAAGGCAAATTAGGGGTGGATAAATCCCTAGGGCCTGACAAGGTTTTCCTTTGGACTCTTTGGGAGGCTAATGTAGAAATTGCAGGGGCCCAAGCAGAGATATTTTAAGCATCCTTTGTCACAAGTGAGTTGCCCGAAGTTAGCTAACGTTATTCCATTGTTTAAGAAAACCTTTACGAATAAGCCAGGAAATTATAGGCCGGTGAGCATGACTTCAGTTGTGGGAAATTTATTGAAAGATATTCTAAGGGACTGGATATATAAGTATTTGGATAGACAGGAACTGGTTAGGGGATAGTCAACATGGCTTTGTGCTTTGTAATCTTATATAGTTTTATAAGGATATAAAACTTAGAGTTTTTCGAGGGAGTTACCGGGAAAGTTGATAAAGGCCAGGCAGTGGATGTTGTCTGTATGAACAACGTCCTGCGTGCAAGGTTGGTCAAAAAGGTTCTGTTTCTTGGCATTCACGATGAGGAAGTAAACTGGATTAGACCTGACTTTGAGGAAGAAGCCAGAGAGTGGCTATGGATGGTTGCCACAGTGACTGGAGGCCTGTGCCACAAGGATGGTGCTAGGTCCATTGTTGTTAGTCATCTGTATCAATGATCTGGATGATAATGTGGTAAAATGGATCACCAAATTTGCAGCTGACACCAAGATTGAGGGTATAGTGGAAGGCGAGGAAGAGCTTGCTGTGGGATCTGAACCAGCTACAAAGATGGGCTGAAAAATGGCAGATGGCATCAAGTGCAGACAAGTGTGTGTGTTGTTGCACTCGAGGAAGATAAACCACGTGTCTTAATTGATGAGCAGGGCACCGAGGAGTGCAGTAGAATGGATGGATCTGGTAATGCAGATCCATAATTCCTTGAAAGTGATGTCACAGGTCGTAAAACTCATAAAGAAAGCTTTTGACCCATTGGCCTTCACAAATCAATGTGCTGAGTACAGGAATTCGGATGTTCTGTTAAAATTGCATAAGATGCTGCCGAGCCCTAACTTGGACCATTATGTGCAGCTTTGGTCACCTACCTATGGA
Organism: Hypanus sabinus; assembly: GCF_030144855.1. Taxonomy (NCBI): domain Eukaryota; kingdom Metazoa; phylum Chordata; class Chondrichthyes; order Myliobatiformes; family Dasyatidae; genus Hypanus; species Hypanus sabinus. Next base: position 34,531,939 of record NC_082714.1, read on the forward strand.
AAAGATGTAAGTATGATTGAAAGAGTGGAAAGAAAATTTACAAGGATGTTGCTGTGACCTGAGTTTTTAGGAAAGGTTAAATAGGTTTGGACTTTATTCCATAGAATGTGGAAAATTGAGGGGAGATTCGATAGATGTATACACAATTATGAGATGTATACACAAGTAGGTTTTTACACTGAGGTTGGGTGAGTTTACAACTAGAGGTCGCAGGTTAATGGAGAAAAGTGAAATGTTTAATTGCAACATGGAGGTATCTTCTTCACTCAGAGTGTGGTGTGAGTGTGGAATGAGCTGCCAGGACAAATAGTGGATGTGGGTTTGATTTCAACATTTAAGAGAAATTTGGATAGATACATGGATAAGAGTGGTATGGAGTGCTATGGTGCAGGTGTAGGTCAATAGGACTAGCATATTAATGGTTTGGCACAGACTAGGTGGGCCAAAAGGCCTGATTCTGTGCTGTAATATTCTATGACTCTATCAGGTTTTGAAACTGAGCCAGAAAGAGGATGGATGGGATTCCTAATCCCATCTTGAAGGAACCAACAACAAATTAATCAAATTTCTGGCATTGAGTTCTTATAGAGGTTACAGATTCTGCTCATATTAATTCTAACTTATTTAAGTACGGTTTTAAATATTTTCTAGAAATTAGTCTCAATTTTTAAAAATCTAATGCTTCAAGGAATTTGTTGCTCACCATGAAATGTCTTAATAATGAATGCAGTAAGCAAGTGAGCCATCATAGCTAACAATTCTGTCCTGACTATCATTAGGACATTAGTGTTATTAACCTGGCCCAATTCAAATTGTAATGCTGTGCTGGAAGATGGATCACTAATTTACAAACTATTAAAGTCCAGTCAATAGCAGGAAGAAACTAAAATAAACAAAGGAATTGCTGCTAGTTGATACACATTTTACTGCCAAAGCAAGGGCATGAATTAAATTGCTTTAGATTGTTTTCAAATAAATGTGCAACCATTGTCACCCATTAATCAGAATATAACAAGCATTAAAGGACAACATAACTTTCTAGTTAAAGACAGAAGAGTTGGGTATTGCCAAAAAACTGGGCTAGTAATGTGTAGTTAATCAACATCCCATTAACCTCCTGCCAGACATACACAAAATGTATAAGTTTATACTGTAGCCTATTTTAAATTACCAGGCAGGGCTAAGCACGCCATTGCAAGCTTTAGCTTTAGTAAGTAACCGTGAAAGGCTTCCACCAGTTCAAGTTAGCCTTCCCCATTCTCATACTGATCTTTTCAAATTCAGCCTTCTCCACTGGCAGGGTGGAGAAGATCACCCTTGAACTTGAAGATCAACATCTCTCTCTCTCTCTCACACACACAATCACGCACACACACAAAAATACACAAACACACACTGTCTGATCCACTCTGAACCTCCAACTCTTTTATCTCTATAGCAACAGGCAGAAAATTTTGAAGGAACTCGGCTGATGAGGCAGCATCTATGAAAAAGAGTCCTCCCCCGACTGTCTACTCATTATCTCTCATTCCATCTAAGTCCACCTATCAGCCCCTGCCTCACACATTCCTTCTACCATTTTTACTGGCCATCCCCCCTCCATGTTCTCAGTCCTGAAGGAGGGTCTCAATCCAAAATGTTGATGTCCACAGATGTTATCCAGCCTGCTGAATTCCTCCAGCTGCTCATGATGATTAACATTCACTACAGGCCTGCAGCTCTGTTACAGCTTCACAGCCACTTCCAGCACAGCGGCGATACGAGGCGCATGTGGAAGGGCATCCAGGACGTCACCAATTACAGGACATCTCCTGACAGTGCAGGTGATGCCTCCCCCCCACCCCCCCAGATGTACTGAATAACTTCTATGCCCAGTTTGAGGCAGAAAATAATGTGATGGCGACAAAGTCCACCCCTCCTACAAATGACCAGGTGCTGTGTCTCACCGTGGCTGATGTAAGAAGAACCCTGTGCAGGGTCAACCCATGGAAGGCTGCTGGACCAGACAACATCCTTGGTAGAGTGCTCAGAGGATGTGCAGACCAGCTAGCAGATGTTCTCACTGACATCTTCAACATCTCCCTGAGCAGCGCCACCGTTCCAACGTGCTTCAAGGCCGCCACCATCGTCCACGTGCCGATAAAGTCTTCAGTGTCTTGCCTAAATGACTACCGTCCTATTGCACTTACATCCATCATCATGAAGTGTTTCGACAGACTCGTCATGAGGCATATCAAGACCCTGCTGCCCCCCTCACTGGACCCCCTGCAGTTTGCGTACCGTCCCAACCGCTCAACAGATGACGCCATTGCCACCACCCTCCACCTGGCCCTACCCCACCTGGACAAAAAAGACATATACGTTCGAATGCTGTTCATAGACTTCAGTTCAGCATTCAACACAATCATTCCTCAGAAATTGGTTGCAAAGCTGAACCTACTGGGCCTGAACACCTCCCTCTGCAACTAGATCCTAGACTTCCTGACTGGGAGACCTCAGTCAGTCTGGATCGGGAGCAGCATCTCCAACACCATCACACTGAGCGCAGGGGCTCCCCATTTTTGCGTGCTCAGTCCACTGCTGTTCACTCTGCTGACCCATGACTGTGCTGCATCACACAGCTCAAACCATATCATCAAGTTCACCAATGATACGACTGTGGTGGGTCTCATCAGCAAGAACAATGAGTCAGCTTACAGAGAGGAGGTGCAGCAGCTAACGGACTGGTGCAGAGCCAACAACCTGTCTCTGAATGTGAACAAAACAAAAGAGATGGTTGTTGACTTCAGGAAGGCACGGAGCAACCGCTCCCCGCTGAACATCGACGGCTCCTCAGTAGAGATCGTAAAGAGCACCAAATTTCTTGGTGTTCACCTGACGGAGAATCTCACCTGGTCCCTCAACACCAGCTCCATAGCAAAGAAAGCCCAGCAGCGTCTCTACTTTCTGTGAAGGCTGAGGAAAGTCCATCTCCCACCCACCATCCTCATCACATTCTACAGGGGTTGTATTGAGAGCATCCTGAGCAGCTGCATTACTGCCTGGTTCTGAAATTGCACCATCTTGGATCGTGAGACGCTGCAGCGGATAGTGAGGTCAGCTGAGAAGATCATCGGGGTCTCTCTTCCCGCCATCATGGACATTTACACTACACGCTGCATCTGCAAAGGAAACAGCATTATGAGGGACCCCATGCACCCCTCATACAATCTCTCTCCCTCCTGCCGTCTGGGAAAAGGCTTTGAAGCATTCAGACTCTCACGGCCAGACTATGTAGCAGTTTCTTCCCTCAAGCTATCAGACTCCTCAATACCCAGAGCCTGGACTACCACCTTGCCCTACTGTCATGTTTATTATTTATTGTAATGTCTGCACTGTTTTTGTGCACTTTATGCAGTCCAGTGTAGGTCTGTAGTCTAGTGTAGCTTTCTCTGTGTTGTTTTTTTATTACGTAGTTCAGTTTAGTTTTTGTACTGTGTCATGTAACATCATGGTCCTGAAAAACGTTGTCTCATTTTTACTATGTACTGTACCAACAATTATGGTCGAAATGACAATAAAAGTGACTTGACGACTTGACTTGAGCTAATGGGAATGCTTTGACTAGAGGGGAAACACTCAAAGCAGGCTCAAAGGTTGATAGTTTTTTGTCATGATTTGATATGTAAACATGGTTTGCAATGCTGATAATGATGTGGTTTTATAATTCAGTCATTTTGACCAAAGGATAGAGGAAAGGAGTTGGAGGGGCAGGGGTTGTTCTGAACATAAAATGTTAACCTTGTTAGTCTCTGTTCGAGTGTCCATCCAGCAGAGTTTCCTTATGTCACTTTCTTCTCCTCCTTTTCCTCCAGCTGCTTCATCATCTCCTACTCCCCACTTCATGGGACATGGTAACCATACATTATTGCCAAGGTGTGAAGAAAACAATTCTGACGCCTGTTCAGTAGTGTTCTAAAATATATCTCCAAAAGCAGTCCAAGCAGCAGAAGTCATTCTTGAGGAAACATATGCTCTGCTCTCTGAGGATACAGATGGCAGGACTGAGCACATGATAAGAGGCACAGAATTCAGATTTGCTGCGAGAAGCCTGTGTTCAGTGACAAACCCTTGACTCCAAACAGAGGACCTCTGTCAGAAGAGGAATAGGCCTTGTTTACTGGAGAAGACAGGACAATGAGGTTAAATCAACCATGCTGGAATAGTGGGAGTGACTCTATAGGTTTATTGGCCTAATTTTGCTTTAAAATCTTATGGTCTTATTTTCTGCCTATTATTCTTAATCCCACAAATAATGAATATATTGTGCATTGGTGTATTGTTATGAATCCTTATATTAAATGTTACCTGCATAGGTGGAGCTAAGATGTCACCAGATGTCATTTGTGTAGCAGCTTAATTTCTTCTCTTTAATGCTTCTTTTTTTCCTTTTCAAGGTGGACGGGGTTCTATTGGGTTCTGCAATGCACAGCTGCACTCAAACTGTGATGGTTCCTGCTTCTGGAGCTTATTGACTGGTCACTTTTCAACATCCCTAGGATGTGGCCTATAGGATGCATGTCTTCGGGATAAGGCCCTGCGGTCCTGTGGCTGAATAGATTCCACGCCGCTGTTGCTGACTAAAGTGATGTGGGAGAAATAGAACATTCATTCATTCTCTCTCTCTCTCTCGGGAAGGAGGGAGAGAATTTGCTGCCAATTTTCGAGTTGGAGAACTTGGAATAAGAGCAACACAGCAGACTGTAACATCATAATCTGCGAGCTTTTTTTTGTTGGTGATGCACTATCAATAACTCTCGGAGACGTGAGGCGAGAGTTGGGCTTTTATTAGCTGTAAGAGAGAATTAAGAGACCATCACTCAACATCCTGGAGACTGAGGGAGGAGCAGTGCCTCCAATCGCCTTTACACAGGGGTCTTTGGGAGGAGCCACAGGAGCAGTCAGTGGGGGGGGGAGGGCATGTCCAGACAGGTATATGTAGTTCACCACAGTTGGTCTCTCCCTCTCTCTAAGGAAACCGGGTGACACCTCTTTATCCCTTGTTAGGGGAGGGGGAGAGCCTGCGGCATATTGAATTGCCAGGTGAACAATCAGTTTTTGTTGGACTGCGGATCATGATCTCTTTGGGGGCTTTGCTATTGCTTGCTTGGTGGGTGGTGGGTGCTGATGCTTCCTGCTGAAATACGTGGGGGAGGGGTGATGCTTTGTTACTGTTTGTGCTGTAATAGGTGGGGTTGGGATTCTAACATTTTACTGTCACTCATTCTTTGGAGTTCTCTTCTGTTTTCGTGGATGTCTGCGAAGAGCAAAAATTTCAAGTTGTATATCGTATACATTCTCTGATATTAAATGGAACCATTAAACTCACATCTAGGGCCACTAACTAATGGTTTATAAATCTCCTTTTAGGAGGTTGTATTCAATTAAGGTCGTAACCTCTGCAAAATATTTGGCTTCCTCTGGAAACTTGTTGGTCAAACTTTCAATCCTCTATGCAGGTAAATGTGAGTTGTAGTGGACAAGACGTCAGCCCTGGTTGGGTGACCCAGTGCATGGTCACTTCTGGCTTCAGTCATTGACAACAACATTGTCTTTGTGGGACAGGAGTTAACTACTAATGGAATAGGTCACATTTTGATGGGTACAACATGATTTTATCTCATACAGCAGACTCATGCAGTTTACCTTATCAACAATTTTTCTGAAAATTCAGATGATCACTATCTGTACTGATACATTCTAAGTACAGAGGCTCAGATAACTCCTGCACTGAACGCAGAACTGACTACAGTATATCCTAAGATGTGGATTGCCCTATTGCTGAAATTTTGCATCAGAAAGGGTTTGTGCTTGTTTATGTAAATTGCTGCCATATGCCACACAGCTTCAAATGGTCCCTAGTCTAATATCACCTCTTTTTGTAGATTAGTTTCATTTCCATGCCAAATTTGGGCTGTCAACAATGGAAAGCATGAATCAGATTTTCAATGGCTATTTCCCACTTTAAGCAGTTACAGATTTCAAATTCACCTGTACTCATAAGTCAGGTGTTGGCAGCTCTCTGCTGAGATGATATTAGTTGCTGAATTGCTGCACAGCGGTCAAGACCTCCATTTCAAGGGCAAAGAGAAAGAGGCATGCATTATGCCTACGATGCAGTGAAGGTGTTGAGGCAGTATTAAGAGGTCAATAGTCTGGATCATCCAATCCTCCAAATCAACTCTGACATGTACAGGCAATGAAACGGACTGAAGGAGAGACTTAACTTAAACTAAGGGACAAATTTGACAATTGGTGATTCAACAGTGTTTCACCTTCAACAGGAAAATGGGGGTGCAGCCCAACCTCAGCATCAAGAGCTCTGCATCAGGGAGAGGTGCCAGATGGTCACGGCTAGACAGCTGTCCCCACAGCCCACAGCCTTGTGATGAATGGACCATGTCTGCTCCTTGAAAACCCACTCTAATCTTCCCTGCTGCTCTGCTCAAGGAGAAGGAGCTGAAATTGGCTCTCTTTCAAGATGGTGGGCCAGAAAAAGCCCAACCCAGATCAAAACCTATGACACCTAGCTAAGGGGAAACACATCCTCAATTCAAGCGGACAAGCAAAGCTGTCAAATTCTGAAAACCATCCTCTGTATTTTTGTGATGTTTGAACCGTTTATCATGCAGAAACATCCAGAATCTATTAAAACTATTCTAGCTTATTTACTGCATAGTAATGGAGAGAAACCATTGTAAAATTGTTTTCTGCACCAATACACTTGAGGAAATGGCAGGCGCCACCAACTGCAGTCTCAGAAATTCCAGGATCATGTGGAATTCCCAAAGTGCTCGCAGTTGCCTACTCATTTGCCAGCACCTGCCTGCAAAATGCACATGTCCAAAACAAAATCATATCAAAACTGAACCAATTGATTCTCAAGTTTTGTATACCGAAGGAAGGTCAATGAAGGTAAACATTTCTGCCATCAGGATACATCCTGTTAGACTATTGATAATTTTTTGAATGAATTCTAGAAGTATTTAATGAACTGGAATGTTTAAGGACTGCCATATCAATAGAATATTTAAAAAAATCAATTGGAGACAGAATGTTGGTTCTTTTCCTTTTCTCATTTAATTTTGAATATTTAATTGATCAACATTCAGTAATGGTCTGAAAGAGTAATATCTTAAATTCATTGTGGGATGTCACATGATTTTATACTTCTTGCGTTATTTTAAATAAAAATAATATTGTCCAAACAGAACAGTTTTAAATATTCTTTATGTCCCATAGTGTCTCTTAAATCAAAATGCTGTTGCCTGAAGGAAATGGAGCCAAAAGGCCACTGAGAACTGATACAATTTAATAATTTGACACAAATTTCTTCAGTCTATGCTGATCTTCTTTGATCACATCTTGCAAAGGCACTCACCTGCCAGTTCAAATTTAGTTAACGTCGCTCATCTTCTTGCATTATTCTGTACCCATATCCCCTTTCTCCACGTAAAGCCACTGACTTCTGTGACAATTATTTGAAAACATTCCCTCGAGTTATTTGCAACTTCCAAAATCCTTCATTTGACAAAGCATAGTGGAAATTTTTCTTCAGGCACTTGCTTAATTGAACTCAATGGAACTGAGTTTTGGAAGTAAGAAGACATGTAAAGGGTAATACATAAACACAAGAGATTCTGCATATGCTGGAAATATTAGAGTCACAGAGTCATAGAAAAGTACAGCAGAGAAACAGGCCTTTTGACCCATCTAGTCCATGTTGAACCATTTAAACTGCATACTCCCATTGACCAGCATCGGGATCACAGCCCTCCATACCCACGTAACCATCCAAATTTCGCTTAAGCATTAAAATCGAGCTCGTGTGCACCACTTGAGCTGGCCGCTCATTCCATACTTTCCTGACCCTCTGAGTGAAGAAGTTTCCCTTATTGTACCCTTAAACTTTTCACCTTTCACCCTTAACCAATGACCTCTAGTTGTAGTCCCACCCAACCTCAATGGAAAAAGCCTGCTTGCATTTATCCTGTCTACACCTCTCATAATTTTGTATACCGCTATCAAATCTCCTCTCAATCTTCTACCTTCCAAGGAATAAAGTCCTAACTTATTTAAGATTTCCTTATAAATCAAGTACTCCAGACCCGACAACATCCTTGTAAATTTTCTCTGTACTCTTTGAACCTTGTTTACATATCCTGCAGGTAGGTGATCAAAACTGTACATGATGCTCCAGATTAGGCATCAGCAATGTCTTATACAACATCAACATAACATCCCATCCCATCTCCTGTACTCAAATGTTTTTTTTTATGAAGGACAATATGCCAACAGCTTTCTTTATAACCCTATCGACCTGTTATGCCACTTTCAATGGATTGTGGACCTGTATTTCCAGATCATTTTGTTCTACCACACTCTCACTTTCCTACCATTCACTGTATAACACCTACCCTGGTTGGTCCTACCAAAGTGCAACACCTTGTATTTGTCTGCATTAAATTTTGTTTGCAGACTTCAGCCCATTTTTCCAACTGGTCCATGTCCTGCTGAAATCCATGATAGTCTTCCCCGTTTTCCACCAAGCCCACAAACTTGGTGTTATCTGCAAATTTGCTGAATAAGTTAACCCTATTGTCATCCAAATCATTGATATAGATGACTAACAACAATGGACCCAGTACCAATCCCTATGGCACCCCACTAGTCACAGGCCCCCAGTCAGAGAGGCAACCCTCTTCTACCACAAAGCTACCACTCTCTACTATCACTCTTCTCCCACAAAGCCAATGTCTAATCCAATTTACTACCTCATCTTGAATGCGAAGCGACTGAACCTTCTTGACCAAATTCCCATGTGGGACCTTGTCAAATGCCAAGCTAAAGTCCACGTGGACAACATCTACTGCCTTGCCTTCATCCACTCTCCTGGTAACTTCCATGAAAAACTCGATAAGATTGGTTAGACATGACCCACCATGCATGAAGCCTTGCTGATGGTTCTTAATCAGTCCGTGTATATCCAAATCCAGTCCCTTAGAATACCTTCCAATAACTATTCCACTACTGATGTCAAGCTCACCAACCTATAATTTCCTGGCTTATTTTTACAGCATTTGTTAAACAGCGGAACAACATTGGCTATCCTCCAGTCTTCTGGTGTACCTAACCTAAGGACGATTTAAATAACTCTGCTAAGGCTCTGGTAATTTCTGCACTTACCTCCCACAGGGTTTGAGGGAATACCTTATCAAGCCTTGGGGATTTATTCACCTGAATTTGCTTCAAGACAGCAAACACCTCCTCTTCAGTAATCTGTACAGATTCAATAAAATTGATGCCAGTTTACCTTACTTCTACCGACTCTGCGTCCATGTCCAGAGTAAATACAGATGCAACAGCTTTATTTAAGATCTCCCCCATCTCTTTTGGCTCCACACATGGATTAACAATCTGATCTTTCAGAGCAGAAATTTTGTCTCTCATAATCCTTTTGCTCTTTAACATATCTGTAGAATTCTTCAGGTTTCTTCCTCAACTTGCTTGCTAAGGAACCTTGTGTCTTCTTTTAGCCCTTCTAATTTCTTTCTTGAGCAATGCACTCAGAAATCTGGAGGAACTCAGCAAGTCAGACAGCAATGACTGAAGTGTCTCAGCCCAAAACATCAACTCCACAGATGCTGCCTGATCTGCTGAGTTCTTCCAGATCTTTGTATGTGTTGCTGAAGTGTATTGCACAAAAGTTTTCATTGCAAATGCCTGTGGATGAATTATTAACCCAGCAGTGCTGCAACTACACAATTGTTCAATACTGTACAATTGTGTTTCCATCTTTAATGGCTAAGACACGATAAACCCTCACATATTGACCACACCATTTGTCATTTGCTAACATAATTTCTGCACCAAAGGTATGGTAGTCAAGAGTTTTAGTCCATCATAGCCAAATCTTGTTGGTCCAAATAAAGTACTTTAAAGTATTTGTTCTCATCTGCCTAAATTGTTCACTATTCATCTGAAAATACAAAGATAAAAATCTGCTTCTTCTATCTTGTGAAAATTGATTTTCTTATTCTCTTTTTTTCTCACAAACTTACTTCCAAAGGGAAAAAAAACTATAATACTGTAGGTGCTGGAAGACAAGTATAACAGAACAATCTGGAGATAAGGTATGTGAGAGAGAAGAAAATGTGTTCACCTTTCAATAGATATGAAAATATTAATTCTGCAGACTACTTTCCTTTTCATAGCTTTGTTGCCATTGTGAATTGAAAGAAAAGAGATGCTATAATAGTTATTAACTCATTAGGCTGCGTAGAGTTTTTAGAATTTTGGTGCATAATACATGCAGAAAGATTGCGGAGGCATTAACAATGATCTTTCAAGAATCAGTAGATACTGGCATTGTACTGGATGACTGGAAAATTGTAAATATTACTCCGCTATTTAAAAAGAGTGGGAGGCAGCATAAAGGAAACTATAGACCTATTAGCTGACATTAGTGGTTGGGAAGTTGGGAAGCCGGAACAAATTAGATATGGCAAAGTTATTGTCCATGGTAGGGGATTCTAGGACAAGATGGCACAATTTCAGGATTCAAGGATGTCCTTTTAAAAGTGACATTCAGAGAAATTACTTTAGTCAGAGGGTGGTAAATCTGTGGAATTTGTTGCCACGAGCGACTGTGAAGGCCAAGTCATTGGGTGTATTTAAGGCAGAGATAAATAGGTTCTTGATTAGTCAGGGCATCAAAGGATATGGAGTGAAAGCAGGGGAGTGGAGATGACTGGATGAATTGGATCAGCCCGTGATTGAATGGTGGAGCAGATTAAGTAGGCCAAATGACCTCCTCCTATTCCTATATCTTATGGTCTTATGGCCATAAGACATTCTGGAAATATTAACAAGATATGCCAAAGCCAGCATGGTTTCCTGAAAGGAAAATCCTGCCTGACAAACCTACTGCAATTCTTTGAGGAAATTACTAGCAGGGTAGACAAAGGAGATGCAGTAGACATGATGTATTTGGATTTTCAGAAGGCCTTTGACAAGGTACTGCATGTGAGGCTACTTAGCAAGTTAAGAGCCCATGGAGTTACAGGGAAGTTATTAGCATGGGTGGAGCATTGGCTGATTGGTAGAAAACAGAGAGTGGGAATAAAGGGATCCTATTCTGGCTGACTGCCGGTTATCAGTGGAGTTCCACTGGGGTCGGTGTTTGGACCACTGCTTTTTATGATATATGTCAATGATTTGGACTTTGGTATTAATGGATTTGTGGCTAAATATGCTGATGATACAAAGATAGGTGGAGGAGCGGGTAGTGTTGAGGAAACAGAGATCCTGCAGAGAGACTTAGATAATTTAGGGGAATGGGCCAAGAATTGGGAAGTGTATGGTGATGCACTTTGGTGGAAGGTATAAATGGGCAGACTATTATTTAGATGGGGAGTGTATTCAAAATGCAGAGCTGCAAAGAGACTTGGGAGTCCTTGTGCAAGATACCCTAAAGGTTAACCTCCAGGCTGAGTCGGTTGTGAAGAAGGCAAATGCAATGTTGGCATTCATTTCAAGAGGTATAGAATATAAGAGCAGGGATGTGATGTTGAGGCCCCATAAGGCACTTGTGAAACCACATTTAGAGCATTATGTGCAGTGTTGGGCTCATTATTTTAGAAAGGATACACTGATGTTGGAAAGGGTTCAGCGAAGATTCAGGAGAATGATCCCAGTAATGAAAGGGTAATTTCCAGTAATGAGGAACGTCTGGCAGCTCTTGGGCTGTGTTCCCTGGAGTATAGAAGATTGAACGGAGATCTCATCAAAACATTCTGAATGTTAAAAGTCCGGAACAAACTAGATATGGCAAAGTTATTGTCCATGGTAGGGGATTCTAGGACAAGATGGCACAATTTCAGGATTCAAGGATGTCCTTTTAACAGTGACATTCAGAGAAATTACTTTAGTCAGAAGGTGGTAAATCTGTGGAATTTGTTGCCATGAGCGGCTGTGAAGGCCAAGTCATTGCGTGTATTTAAGGCAGAGATAAATAGGTTCTTGATTAGTCAGGGCATCAAAGGATATGGGGTGAAAGCAGGGGAGTGGGGATGACTGGATGAATTGGATCAGCCCGTGATTGAATGGTGGAGCAGATTAGATAGGCCAAATGACCTCCTCCTATTCCTATATCTTATGGTCTTATGGCCATAAGACATTCTGGAAATATTTCCTCAGAATCAGCAGGTGCCCATATTCATCAGAACTACAGTGAAGGTCTTGTTGGGACAAACGCTGTTGCCTTATTCAACGTACACCATTTGATTTTGTGAAGGAAGTTTTGTGAGAGCCAACATCCAAGATGGCGTAAACCTTTGGTGGAGCACATGGAAAACCATCCACTTTGTTCTTACTAAAGATGGGAGCAAACAGTTGCGTTTTTGTCTTTGCAAACATCTATCAAGGATAAGATGTTCCTGATACTTCTTCCTATCAATGGATGCCAAATTTTTCACTGTCTCTCATACCATCATATACTGGAGTGTCGAGCTTTGATCTGACATGTTGATTGTAGAATCACTGAACTACAAATATAGTCTGTTGCTTCCATTGGACGGCAGTCACTAGTGCTGCAACTTGACCAAGTGCCCTCCTCATGTCAGTTACATTTTGGTACTGTTCCTTCTAAACTCTTCGAAACAAGCTTGGTCACCTGGATTGATGGTGACGGAGGAATGCCAAATATCCCCAGTATAAGTTGAACATGGATTTTAAATAAATAATCTGGTGCTGCTGATGACCTTGAATTCATAATAAATGCCCATTTATGTGCTTTTTACACAAATCTATCACACACAGCAAAGTGATATCACATAATCGATTAGTGAAAGTCCTTAGTCAGAAATTAATGCTAACACTGTATCTGCCTTCTTTACTAACAAATGAACTGCAAGTCAACCTTTAGGGAATCCTGCATGAAGACTCCCAAGATTCTTTGCACGTCTGATTTCTGAATTTTCTTTCCATTTAGCAAATAGTCATGCCTTTATTCCTTCTAACAACATGCATGGCCATACACTTCCCTATACAGTATTTCTTCTACCACTTATTTGCATATTTTCCTTATCTGTCCAAGTCCTTCTGCAGACTCCCTGCTACCTCAACACTACCTGCTCTTCCACATATCTTTGCATCATCTGCAAATTTGGCCATCTATCCCCCCATTTGGATCATTAACATAGAATATGAAAAGAAGTGGACCCAACGTAGATTCCTGTGGAAACAACTACTCACCAGCAGACAACGTGAAAAGACCCCCTTAATTCCCATTCTTTCTCTTTTGCCAATCAGGCAATCTTCTGTCCATGCTAGTATCTTCCCTGTAACATCATGGGTTCTTGTTCAACAGCACCTTGTCAAAAGCCTTCTGAAATCTAAGTAAAAACTTCCACTGACTCTTTAGTCTCTTCTGCCTGATATTTTCTCAAAGATTTCCAAATGATTTTTCAGGCAAGATCTCCCCTGAAGGAAACCATAATGAGTTCTGCTTTATCATATATCTCCAAGAACATCCAATCTCCTTCTTAATAATGGACATTCACTTCTTGCTAACCATTGGAGTCAGACTACCTGGCCTATAATTCCTGCCTTTTATCTCCCTCACTTATTAAAGAGTTGAGAGACATTTGTGTTTTTTCAGTTCAGTGGAACCATTCCAGAACCTCATGATTTTTGATTGATCACTACTAATGCCTCCATAATCTCTTCAGCTATCTCTTTTACAACCCTAGGGTGTAGTCCATCTGGTCTAGACAACTTAACTTTTTTCAGATCTTTCAGCTATCCACGTACCTTCTCACTAATTACAGCAATTACACTCACTTCTGTCTCCTGATGCACCTGAAATTTTTACATGCTGATTCGGACTTGCACAGTGAAGACTGAATCAAAATACTGTACTTATTCAGTTCATTGACCATTTATTTTTCCCAATTACTATCTTTCCAGTGTCATTTTCCAGCAGTCCAATGCCCACTCTTGCCTCTCTTTTATATTAATTATCTGAAAAAATTTCTGAAATCCTGTTTTATATTATGAGATGGCTTACTTCCATATTTCAACTGATCTCTACTTTTAGCTATTTTCATTTGTAAAATCTTCCCAATCCCTATCTTCCTGCTAATTACCCCAGAAGCTTTAGCCATTGCTGTTCTCCCATCATTCTTTCTGGTGTCCCATTCCAATCAACTTTGGCCTGCTCCACTCTCATGCCCCTGTACTTACTCAGCCATAATAATGGTACATCTAATTTTACTTCTTTCTCTAAGACTGCAGAGTGAATTCTGTTACATTATGATCACTGCCTCTGAAAGATTCCTTCACCCTTAAGCTCTCCAATCAATTCTGGTTCATTACATAATCGCTAATCCACAATTGCCTTTTCCCCAGTGGACATGGCCACATTTGGAATGCCATGTCATAGGCATTCCAAGTATACTTCTCTTGGGATGCAGCACAAACTTGATTTTCTCAATTTACCTGCATACTAAAATACCCTTTGATTATTGTAACATTGCCCTTTAACCATGCCATTTCAAACTCCTATTGTAATTTGTACTCAATATAAGACCATAGACCATAAGATACAGGAGCAGAATTGGACCATTTGGCCCATAAAGTCTACTCCACCATTTCATCATGGCTGATCCATTTCCCTCTCAGCCCCATTCTTCTTCCTTCCCCTGTATTCCTTCATGCCATGACCAATCAAGAATCTGTCAATTTCTGTCTTAACTACATTTTAAAAACCTGGCCTCTACAGCTGACTGTGGCAATGAATTCCAAGGATTTACCACATTCTGGCTAAAGAAGTTCCTCCTCCCTCCATTCTAAAAAAGGATGGCCCTCTATGTTGAGGCAGTATCCTCTGATCTTTGACACTCCCACCATAGGAAACATCCTATCCATATCAACTCTGTCAGGACTTTCACCATTCAATAGGTTTCAATTAGGTTGCCCTTCATTCATCTAAATTCCAATGAGTAGAGGCCCAAAG
Organism: Hypanus sabinus; assembly: GCF_030144855.1. Taxonomy (NCBI): domain Eukaryota; kingdom Metazoa; phylum Chordata; class Chondrichthyes; order Myliobatiformes; family Dasyatidae; genus Hypanus; species Hypanus sabinus. The sequence goes on from NC_082714.1 coordinate 34,546,994, forward strand.
TCATCATATGCTCTTCATATGACAAGCTGTTTAATCCTGAAGTCACTTTTGTGAACCTGCTTTGAACCCTCTCCAGTTTAAGAATGTCTTTTCTAAGATAAGGGGCCCAAAACTGCTCACAATACTCAGAATCAGAATCAGAATCAGGTTTATTATCACCGGAAAGTTGTTAATTTAGCAGCCACAGTTTAATGCAATACATAGTATAGAAGGAGAAAAAAACAAGAAATAATAAATAATAATAATGATAATAAATAAGTAAATCAATTACAGTATATGTACATTGAATAAAATAAACGTACAAAAAACAGATATAATATATATTAATAAAGTGAGATAGTGTCCAAGGGTTCAATGTCCATTTAGGAATCGGATGGCAGAGGGGAAGAAGCTGTTCGGAATCGCTGAGTGTGTGCCTTTAGGCTCCTGTACCTCCCACCTGATTGTAACAGCGAGAAAAAGGCATGTCCTTGGTGCTGGAGTTCCTTAATAATGGATGCTGCCTTTCTGAGACACCACTCCCTAAAGATGTCCTGGGTACTTTGTAGGTTAGTACCCAAGATGGAGCTGACTAGATTTATGACCCTCTGCAGCTTCTTTCAGTCCTGTGCAGTAGCTCCCCACCCCCATACCAGACAGTCATGCAGGCTGTCAGAATGCTCTTTATGGTATAACTATAGAGGTTTTTGAGTGTATTTGTTGACATGCCAAATCTCTTCAAACTCCTAATGAAGTAAAGCTGCGGTCTTGCCTTCTTTATAACTGCATGTTGGGACCAGGTTAGATCCTCAGAGATCTTGACACCCAGCAACTTAAAACTGCTCACGCTCTCCACTGCTGATCCATCTATGAGGATTGGTTTGTGTTCCTTTGTCTTACTCTTTGGAAGTCCACAATCAGCTCTTTTGTCTTACTGATGTTGAATGCCAGGTTGTTGCTGCAACATCACTCCACTAGTTGGCATATCTCACTCCTGTACTCCAAGTGAGGCCTCACCGGTTCTCTATAAAGTCTCAACATTACATCCTGTCTATTGTTCAGATGCCTGTATATAACTCCCATCATGGTCATTTTACCCTTGTAGTTTCTTAACTCTACCCACAAGGATTCTACATCATCTGGTAATTATTCCACACCTCTTTAAATTGACATTTTGTTGTTTATCAATTCTTCTCCTAATTTCCCTTATCTTGCACCATAATCTGTTTTCTCCTTCCAACCATCCACCCTCTCAGTTTCCCTTTTCTTTTCTCTTCTCTTCCTCTGTATCTTGATTTATCTCCAATTGCTCTCAGTTCTGTTGAACAATATGAGTATTGAAAGTTAGCTCTATTTTCCTGTCCACTGGTGCAGCCTGACCAGTAGCGTTTATCCAGCATTTTCAGTCTTACTTTTATCTCCCCGTCCTTGGCATCACAAATATCAATAGACAATAGGTTGCTGATCTTCATCCACAACTGTGGAATATTTAAATGTGGTAGAAAATTTTGGAATTAATTGAAAGGTTGTTCAAAGATAATTGACAGGAAGTGCTTAACATTTCATTTTTGTATGTTGTCTTGTGTAATCCAGTGAAACACTTCTGTCAAAGATTACTGCAAAATCAGAAATGTTCTTTCCTTTTTTATTCTTAACATTTGTGACAGAAAAATTGTTGACATTTATCCTTTAAGATTCCCAAATGCATTTGGAAAAGAGAGAATAAACTGCATGATCAAAGAGTACGTTTAAGGGGATATTAACTCTTCCATCACCATCAAACCAGATGACCAACTATGCTTCAACGAACAGTGTTGAGCAACATATTTTCACACAGCCTTCAGCAAATCTAATCATATACACCACATTTATTTTATTCTATTGCTCCATTTGTTTAAAGTAGATTGGAAAATTGTTTGTTTTATTAAACATTGGCCCATTAGATCGATGTGTGCACCTCAGGTTTTCCTTTCTTAAACTGATTAAATTTTGTCTTTCTTTGAACTATCCAGATTAATGCCCCTGTAATGCAACCACCAACAGCCGCTTCACAATGAAAGACCAATGCCATCAACTTTGATTAAATAGTACTGTGACTGAAAAGTGATCTTTACTGGAATAAATCACACTTTTAACCATTTCCATGTAAAATCACACCTATTACTATCAACAAGGCACTTTTGGTTGTGAGATACCCTCTGAGAATAATGGAATTTCCAAGACATTGCCAACATTTTTCATAGCACAGTATTTTTGAAACACCACAGAGGAACTTGATCACTTTGTGCTAGTACACCCATTAAATGGTATTTCCTCTAAAACTATGATTAATCCTGCTATTTCTTGTAGGAAAGGGACAAGTATACCAACATTCTTGTTTCACCATAGAAAGCACTGTGTCTGGATGCTTAAAAGATTGGTATGGCAACTGCTCTGCACATGACCACAAAAAACAAGAGAGTTGTGGACAGAGCTCAACACCTCGGGGAATCAGCCTCCCTTCTGTGGATTCTGTCCAAACTTCTCGCTGCTTCAGTACAACATCCACCATAATCACAGACACCATCCACCCCAGAGGTACTGTCTTCTCCCCTCCCCGCTCCCATTGGACAGAAGCTACAAAAGTCACATACCACCAGGCTCAAGGACACTTTCTATCTCATTGGCACTTGAACAAACCTCCTGAACTCACAAAACCTTAAAATGACCTTACACTTCTTTTATTAGCTACACTGAAATTTTTCTGCATTGTTATTATTTACCTTTTTCTAACCCAATGCACTGTGTAATGATTTCATCTGTACGAACAGTATGCAAGACAAGCTTTTCACTGTATCTTGGTACCTGTCACAATAATAAACCAATACTAATACCATTTTCCCAATCACCAGCCTCTTTCAGTTGGTGATCTCCTCAAGTTCTCTACCACTTCTTACACACTGAGATTAGAGGGATTTTCTTCTCCCAAACTGTGCACAAAATGTAGACATCTTTGCTAAGGACCTTTGAGCATATTTAGTAATTTACAACTGCACCTTGATGTGCTGTGACATGTCTAGCATAGTTCTGTTTTGCAATGGAATTTCTAAACATAAGTACATGGATAAAAAATGGGAATAAAACACAATTCAAAAAATGACTGCATATTTAAATATACTTATGAAAATCTGAGCTGCACATATTCATTGCTAGATTGTGTCTAACCAATCTTATAGATTTACTCAACAAGCTTATCAGGAATGTTGATGAAGGAAATGCTGTGGATATTGTCTATATGGACTTCAGCAAAGCCTTTGCCAATGTCCCATATTGCAGGCTGTTGTGGAAAGTTCAGTTGTTTGGCATTCAGGAGGAAATAGTAAAATAAATTCGACTTTGGCTGAGTAGGAGAAGCCAAAGCGTGGTAGTAGATTGTTGCCTCGCTGAGTGGAGGCCTGCGATTCGTGGTGTGCCGCAGGAATTGGTGCTGCAACTGTGATGTTTCTCAGATATATAAGCAATCTGGATGATAATGTGGTAAATTGGATTGGCAAATTTGTGGATGACACCAAGACTGGGGGCATAGTGGACAGTAAGCAAGGCTATCAAAGCTAGCAATGGGGTCTGGGCCAGCTGGACCAAAAATGGACTGAACACTGACAAATGGAATTTAATGCAAACAATTATGAGGTATTGCACTTTGGGAGGATAAACCAGGGTAGGACTTATAAAGTGAATGATAGGATTGTTGTGATAGGAGATTTTAACTTTCCTAATATTTATTACATCTCCTTAGCACAAGGGGTTTAGATGGGGTGAGTTTGTTAGGTGTGTTCAGGAAGGTTTCCTGATGCAATATGTAGATAAGCCAACTGGAGGAGAGGCTGTAATTGATCTGGTATTGGGAAATGAACCTGGTCAGGTGACAGATCCCTCGGTGGGAGAACATTTTGGTGGTAATGACCACAAATCTATCTCCTTCACCATAGTGCTGGAGAGGGACAGGAGCTGACAATTTGGGAAAACATTTGATTAGAGTAGGGGGAAATATGATGCTATTAGGCAGGAACTTGGGAGCAGATGTTCTCAGGGAAATCCACGACAGAAATGTGGCAAATGTTCAGGGAACATTTGCATGGAGTTCTGCATAGTTATGTTTCATTGAGGCAGGGAAAGAATGGTAGAGTTAAAGAGCCATGGTGTACAAAGTATGTAGAAAATCTAGTTAAGAAGAAAAGAAAAGCTTATGAAAGGTTCAAGAAACTAGGTGCTGTTTGAGCTCTAAAAATTACAAGGTTGCTCGGAAGGAGCTTAAGAATGGAATTATGAGGGCCAGAAGGGGCCATAAGAAGGCCTTGATGAGCAAGATTAAAGAAAACTCCAAAGCATTCTACAAAGGTATGAAGAGCAAGAGGATGAGCCGTGTAAGAATAGGACCAATCAGGTGTGATAGTGGAAATGTGTCCATGGAGTCGGAGGAGGTAGCGCAGATATTAATGAATACTTTGCTCCAGTATTCATCAGGGAAAAAGATCTTGGCAATTGTTGGGATGACCTACAGTGGACCGAAACACTTGAGCATATATACATTAAGAAAGAGGATGTGCTGGAGCTTTTGAAAAGCATTAAGTTAGATCAGTCACCAGGATCAGATAACATATACTCCAGGCTGCTGTGGGAAACAAGGGAGGAGATCGCCAAGCCTCTTGCGATGATCTTTACATAATCAATAGAGATGGGAGAAGTACCAGAGGGTTGGAAGGTTGCAAATGTTGTTCCGTTGTTCAAGAAAGGGATAGAGATAACTCAGGAAATTATAGACCAGTGAGTCTGACTTCAGTGGTGGCCAAATTGTTAGAGAAGCTTCTGAGAGGCAAGATTTATGAGCATTTGGAGAGGCATAATCTGATTAGGGATAGTCAGCATGGTTTGTCAAGGCAGTTCGTTCCTTATGAGCCTGATTGAATTATTTGAGGATGTAACAAAACACATTGATGAAGGAAGAGCACTGGATGTAGTGTATATGGATTTGAGTAAGGCATTTGATAAGATTCCCCATGAAAGACTCCTTCAGAAAGTAAGGAGGCATGGGATCCAAGGAGACCTTGCTTTGTGGATCCAGAATTTGCTTGCCCACAGCAGGCAAAGGGTGGTTGTAGATGTTTCATATTCTGCATGGAGGTTGGTGAGCAGCAATGCTCTGGGATCCCTCCTTTTTGTGAGCTTTATAAATGACTTGGATGAAGAAGTAGAAGAGTGGGTTACTAAGTTTTCTGACAACACAAAGTTTGGGGGTGCTGTGGATAGTCTGGAGGGTTATGAGAGGTTATAGCAGGACATTGATAGGATGCAGAACTGAGCTGAGAAGTGGACTTCAATCCAAATAATTGTGAAGTGGTTCATTTTGGCAGGTCAAATTTGAAGACAGAATATAATATAAATGGTAGGATTCTTGGCAGTGTGGAAGATCTGAGCAATCTTGGGGTCTGTGTCAATAGGACACTCAAAGCTGTTGCGCAGATTGACAGCTTTGTTGAGAAGGCATATGGTGTGTTTGTGTTAATCAACCATGGGATTGAATTCAAGAGCCTTGAGGTCATGTTACAACTATATAAGATGTTGGTCAGACCCCACTAGGAGTACTGTGATCAGTTCTGGTCACCCCATGACTGGAAGGATGTGGCTACCGTAGAGAGAGTACAGAGGATATTTACAAGGATGTTGCCTGGATTGGAGGACATAGCTTATGAGAATAGGTTGAGTGAACTTGGCCTTTTCTCCTTGGAGCAACAGATGATGAGAGGTGACCTGATAGAGGTGTACAAGACGATGAGGGGCATTGATCATGTGGAGAGCCAAAGGATTTTTCCCAGGGCTGAAATGGATAACACAAGGGGGCATAGTTTTAAGGTGCTTGGAAATAGGTACTGTGGAGATGTCAGTGGTAACTTTTTCACCCAGAGAGTGGCGGGTGCGTGGAATGCACTGCTAGCAGCGGTGGTGGAAGCAGACACAATAGGGTCTTTAAAGAGCCTCTTGGATAAGTACATGGAGCTTAGAAAAATAGAGGGCTATTCACTAGGGAAATTCCAGATAGTCTCTAGTGTAGGTTACCTGGTCGGCAAAACATTGTGGGTTGAAGGGCCTGTAATGTGCTGTAATTTTGTATGTTCTATGATAGGGCATTGAGGAGTGTGGTAGAACAGAGGGATCTGGGAATACAGATCCATAATTCCTTGAAAGTGGTTTCAGAGGTAGATAGGATTATTAAGAGAGCTTTTGGCACATTGGCCTTCATAAATCTAAGTATTGAGCGCAGCCGTTGAGTCGTTATGTTGACATTGTAGATGTGGTGAGACCATATTTGGAGTCTTGTGTGCAGTTCTCGTCACCTACGTTCACGAAAAATGTCAATAATATTGAAAGAGTACGGAGAAAATTTACAAGGACGTTGCCAGGATGTGAGGACCTGAGTTGTAGGGTATGGCTGGATAGGACTTTATTCCTTGGAGGATAGGATATGAAGGAAGATTTGATAGAGGTATACAAAGTTACGAGGGCTATAGGTAGAAGTATAAGCAGGCTCCTTTTACTGAGCAACACACACAAAATGCTGGTGGAACGCAGCAGGCCAGGCAGCATCTATAGGGAGAAGCACTGTTGATGGTTCAAGCCAAGGTCTTCTCCCTGTAGATGCTGCCTGGCCTGCTGCACTCTACCAGCATTTTGTGTGTGTTGCTTGAATTCCCAGCATCTGCAGATTTCCCTGTGTTTTCTTTTTGCTGAGGTTGGGTGAGATGAGAACTACAACTAGGGAACTAGGCTTAAAGATGAAAGGTGAAATATTTAAGGAAAATCTGAGAGCGAACCCCTTCACTCAGAGAGGGTGCAAATGTAGAACAAGCTACCACTAGAAGTGTTGGATGTAGGTCTGATTCAGCTTTTAAGGTAAGCTTGGATAAGTGCATGGATGGGTGGGGGGTGGGGGGTTGTGGCTATGGTCCAGGTGCATGTTGATGGGATGAGACTGAATAGTAGTTTGGCACAGACTAGATGGGCCAAAGTTCCTTTTTCTGTGCTGTAATGCTTTATAATTTATCAGAGTGTGGATCCACAAATCAATGTAAATTGCTTTGTCTAAAACGCAGAATTTAATCTTGGTGTATTTGGATTGATTGAACCGTTTAATTAGATTTTCCAGAAGTATTCATTTTAAACCATGGGACGCAGATGAAGAGTCACTAGCTGTGGAATTAGCACATGTAGCATGCATTTTTTTCTGTGTTGCAGGTGTCAATTTCAAATGTGAAATAAGAATGTACACTTTAAGCTCGATTCACGCTATTCAACAACTAGTTTGCATGCTAGTGTGAATAGTAGATACTTAATGCAGAATTTTGCAGAATATGCATTTGGTAACTCATGTCCTGCTCCACTAATTTGACATCATATATTTGCCACCTTGAGTTAATCACAAATACAAAACTTAGCATTTAGTAGTAGGAAGAAATCCAAAACACTTCTTAAAACCTCCTCATAAATTAGCATGATTCTTTGTGATTATTTTGATATAAGAAAAATGAGCTGAGGATGTTTGTAGAAGAAATATAACACTTCCTTGTTGACATCAACCACATTTGTACCACCCAGATGACCTTAGTCTCCATCCTATCATAAACATTTCCTTTGTCATCTTGGTCTGCCCCCACATCCCTCCAATTTTTCTGCAATTAAATTTTGCTTGTTCAGTTCTGATGAACATGTAACCCTGTTTCTCTGCCCACAGATGATGCCTGACCTGCTGAGTAGTCCAACATATTCTGCCCCTAGCTTTGGGAGGTTGAGTGTGGCTAAATCTCTCGGAGCTATGTCCATGGTGGATGTGGAAGATGGGAGCAAAAACCACAACAGTTCTACCAGAAGAAGCGGGGGGTGTGGGGGGGATGAGGGAGAAGGGAAAAGCTCAGGATAAATCATAACTTTTTTCAAGGCAGTAGGCATGAACGTTTGATACAAACAACATGCAGTATAAGGAACATTCATATTTTAAGAGGTCGGACATGTCTTCAACCTCGGCAAGCTGAGTACAATTTATAGTGTATTTGGTGCTGGTTGGAGGCAAAAGGCATAAAAGGAATCTGGCACCATTCATTTCTGTGTCTACTTCACCAGGTCCAATGGGTATGGCCCGATTTTCATCACTGACCAGTTTCTGCCCCATTATCTTTTATGGAAAAGAAATTTGAGTTTGCAGTTTGCAGTTTCCAGCCAGAAGCAACAAGAAAAGAAAATAACTTAACTTGCAATGCAGTTAAAAAGATTAGAAATAAAAGCAGAAGTAGTTGGAACTCAGCCAAATAGCATCTGTGCAAAAAGGAACAAGAGTTAATGCAAATGTCAACAGAGCTTAGCCTTCAGGTCTCTAAACCTTCAAAAGAGAGCATCTGTTCTTCGAGTTTTGGCTGATGGATAATTGATGACAAACATTCCTCCCAATGGCCATCCTCAGTCTGGCACAGTGCTAGAATGCTACATCCAATCATTGACTGAAAGCACTACCTCTATTTCTCTCTCCATGACCTTCATGACCTGTAAAGTATTCACAATTGCTCATTCTGAAAGCAAATTTGCAAAATCTTCAGCCCTCTTCTTTTCAGTTAAAGCATGTAGGTTATCCTCTAGGAGGACCACAACTTGTCGTAGAGTTTGGAGGCTTTTGTGCCTCAATGACCTGGAGAGCTATGTTGGCTGGAGTCAGAGGTCTATACTTTGGCTCTTGGTAGGGTCACCCATGCTGAACAGGTCAAATGGTGGAGGCCTGTCTAAGAGCGGTCGACCAGTCCTCCAGTTTCAGGAATTCAGCTCAGGGGTAACAACCCTAACAGGCAAAACAATCCTGTTATGGAAACAGCAATGAAGAACCCTTCTACATCTGAGAGGGGCAGTATTCCTAAATCTTCACCTGGGTCTTGCATGACTGACAGAAGTGAAAAGTGAGCTACTGATACAACGAAGGAAGCCCTGAACACTGACAGAGCTGGAGGGCCTTCATGTTGCTGTAAACACCAGCAGCATTAACAGACTGTAGGTAGGTAAGTATGCAGGTCGTAAGGGAGGTTCTTTCCACTCAGATGATAACATTACATCAACAAATATATATAAATAGCGCATTAACTTTGAATTACTTTGCAAATAAAGGAAGTGTACACCCTTTCAAGAGATTGAGGTGCAAAAGTTCAATCAAAGATTTAACTTTGCATAGTATTTATTTTAAGGCAGAGAGGCAGAGAATTGTTCAAGATGTGAAGATATCTGTCACTATTGATATGATGAAGAAAGGGAAAAGACATTAAAAGTGAGGGTGATAGTGCACTGTATTGTGGTTTGGACCAGAGGATGATCTGCAAGACAAAGTGAAGGGATGAGTGAGTATCTCCAGCAAAGGAAAGCCATTGGAAGCTGGAAAGACAGGGATGATGGATGAGTGAAAGTTAGTGAGGAGGAAAGCAACAGACTTCAAGAGGACGTTGATGTATTGGTGAAATCTGTAACGTATTTGGCATGTGAAACTCAATGCAGAAAAGTGTGAAGTTACGTAATTTGACAGAACAAATCAGGAAGGTCAACAGAGACAAATATTTTAGAGGTGTAGAACAAAGAAAAGTAAGGTATCTTCATAGCTACTGTGTCCTTCTGTGTCCTTCCTGAAATGCTGTTGGAGAGTTTGTTCGCTGGTTTAAACATTGACAACAAAGGTGTAACAATATATTTCCAAGTCTGACTAGGTGTGGCTTAGAGTGAACCTCAGCTGGGGGTTGTCCCATAGTTTGCTGGCAGGAGTTCTAAACTTGATAATTGACACTGGAGCAGCCCAGAAGAGAAACTGCCATGAGATCTTTAGAAGGAACTAAATGGAACCATACAACAAGAGCTGCGGAGGGAAGGGATGTTGAGGGTAGCTATAGGATGCCAATCAACAGGTTGCTTTGTCATTGATGATATCAAATTTAAAATTTATTTATGCAGCTGCACTCTTCCAGAGAAATGCAAATAATTCCATTATGCTTCAATCTTGCACATTGTAGATGTGGATTAATGCAGTTGATTGTGTGTAATCCAGCTACTGCCTTGTGCTCAGCCCCTGAACTATCCCCATGGCTGCTTTAACTATTTGCAGCTCCAGAGTTCCAAACAAAATCCATTTCTCCCTGCAACCCTATTTCCAGAGTGAACTGACCCTCAAGTCACACTTAAGTTGAGGAGGTGGGTCTTGAGCCTACAGGTGCAGACTCGAGGGGCCGAATGGTCTGCTTCTGCACCTGTTGTCTATTGTCTATTATCCCCAGGCTGCTCTGACATGCATGTGGTGGACTCCTGTTGTTAATAGCCTTTGAACTATTTTTTTAATGTTTCAGATAACCAGAGACATTTAAAATTGTTGAAGCAGATTTAAATATTAAAAACTATTTACAGAAGTGTTTACTTTAAAATACATTCCTGATAGTAGTTTATTTCTTCAGACTATAGTGGCATCGTGTACTGTTGTTTCGCATGCTCTGATCGACATCTACTTACACAACCCATCTCATCCCAATTGCACTTTGCTATTCGTGGCTGGTTCTTCAAATGATGTAGCCAGATTGATGCACCATCAATAACTCACACTGAGACGTAGGCGAGATATCGGCTTTTATTGACTGGAAGAAGGAACCAGGAGTGAGTGTCTATCATACAAGGTCCTGGAGACTGAGGCCGATCTTCAGGCCGCAGGTCTCCTTTATACAGGGGCCTGTGGGAGGAGCCACAGGAGCAGTCAGCAGGGGGCGTGTCCCGACAGGCACATAGTTCACCACATTCACCCCCCCTTCGTTTGAAAAAGTCCTCATGTAGCGAAGGTTCTTACAAGTCAAGCCGATCAGGCGGTCGAATCTGTCGCTGCGATCTACGTAGCACCGGCTGTGACCGCATAGGTGCCGGCAACATTGGCGATTGCACAGGGGACGGGGGTTGCGCGTGTTCTTGCCCACTAGGCGCCGGTGATCCCTCATGCATGTGCGAGGCGCCTGGTATAAATGCGTACGAAACGCCCGGTATACAAGTGTCGTGAGGAGTCTGTGTAGGGCCTGGTGAGTACGGTGTCACCTCTGGTGCAGGGTTCACAGTTACCGGAGAGCCTTCAGGGTAGTGGTCTGCTGCACCTGCGGGTGCCAGGTCGCGGATGGAGACCGTGTCCTCCCGCCCATCAGGTAAGACCACGTAAGCATACTGGGGGTTCGCATGGAGAAGGTGAACCCTCTCCACCAGCGGGGAGTATTTATTGCTCCTCACATGTTTCCGGAGCAGCACTGGCCCCGGGGACGTCAGCCAAACTGGTAGGGTGGTCCCAGTGACAGACTTCCTGGGAAAAGAGAATAGGCGTTCGTGAGGGGTGGCATTGGTGGACGTACATAACAGAGAGCGGATAGAGTGCAGTGCCTCAGGGAGGACCTCCTGCCATCGAGAGACCGGCAACCCTTTGGACTTGAGGGCTAAAAGTGTGGCCTTCCACACTGTGGCATTCTCCCGCTCTACCTGGCCATTACCCCGGGGATTATAACTCGTGGTCCGACTGGTAGCAATGCCCCTAGCTAGCAAGTACTGGCGCAGCTCCTCACTCATAAAGGAGGACCCTCTATCACTGTGGATATAGCAGGGATACCCGAACAGAGTGAAGAGCTGGCGCAGGGCTTTTATGACGGACGTGGCAGTGGTGTCGGGGCAGGGGATGGCAAAGGGGAACCGTGAGAACTCGTCAATAACACTGAGAAAATAGACATTGCGGTCAGTGGAGGGAAGGGGGCCCTTAAAGTCAACACTCAGGCGTTCAAAAGGGCGGGTGGCCTTGACAAGTTGTGCCGTGTCAGGACAGTAGAAGTGCGGTTTGCACTCGGCACAAATTTGGCAGTCCCTGGTCATCGTCCTGATGTCCTCCAGGGAGTACGGCAGGTTCCGAGCTTTCACAAAATGGTAAAATCGGGTGACCCCCGGATGGCAAAGTTGTGCATGAAGGGCGTACAGCTGGTCGAGCTGTGTGCTAGCACATGTTCCCCGGGATAGGGCATCAGGGGGCTCATTGAGTCTGCCAGGCCGGTACAGGATATCATAGGTGTAGGTGGAGAGTTCTATCCTCCACCGCAAAAGCTTATCATTTTTGATCTTGCCCCGCTGTTGGTTGCTGAACAGGAATGCAACCGAGCGCTGTTCGGTCAGCACAGTGAATCTTTTGCCAGCAAGATAGTGCCTCCAGTGCCTAACAGCCTCCACTATGGCCTGGGCTTCTTTCTCCACCGCGGAGTGCCGAATTTCAGAGCCTTGGAGGGTGCGAGAAAAGAATGCTACTGGTCTGCCTTCCTGATTAAGGGTAGCAGCCAGAGCGAAATCGGAGGCATCACACTCCACTTGGAAGGGAGCGGTCTCGTCCACTGCATGCATCGTAGCTTTGGCAATGTCCGCTTTAATGCAGTTGAAGGCCGCGCAGGCCTCAGCAGAGAGGGGAAACGAGGTAGACTTGACCAGGGGGCGAGCCTTGTCTGCGTAATGGGGGACCCATTGGGCGTAATAGGAAAAAAACCCCAGGCACCGTCTGAGGGCCTTGAGAGTGGTGGGAAGAGGGAGCTCTAACAGGGGGCGCATACGTTCGGGATCAGGCCCAATAACCCCGTTTTCCACGACATACCCAAGTATAGCAAGGCGGGTGGTACCAAAAACACACTTGTCCTTGTTATAAGTAAGGTTCAGAGCTGCGGCCACTTGGAGAAACCGTTGGAGGTTGGCGTCGTGATCTGGCCTGTCATGACCACAGATGGTGATGTTATCCAGATAGGGAAATGTGGCCTGCAGTTGGTACTGGTCCACCATCCGGTCCATTTCCCTCTGGAAGACAGAGACACCATTCGTGACACCGAAAGGGACGCGCAGGAAGTGATAGAGCCGGCCGCCCGCCTCGAAGGCGGTGTAGGGGCGGTCCTCTGGGCAGATGGGGAGCTGGTGATAAGCGGATTTCAGATCTATTGTTGAGTAGACCTTATACTGAGCAATCTGGTTGACCATATCCGCGATGCGGGGTAGGGGGTATGCGTCAAGCTGCGTAAACCTATTGATGGTTTGACTATAGTCCACCACCATCCTATTTTTCTGCCCAGTCCGAACAACAACCACCTGGGCCCTCCAAGGGCTTGTGCTCGGCTCAATGATCCCCTCCCTGAGCAGCCGCTGCACCTCCGACTGAATGAAGGCCTGGTCCCCCGCGCTGTACCTCCTGCTTTTGGTTGCCACAGGTTTACAGTCGGGGGTCAGGTTGGCGAACAGCGGTGGGGGAGGGATCTTGAGAGTGGAGAGGCTGCAAGTGTCGGTAGCGCAGCTGTTGGCCTGGTTCTGGATGGGATGTGTGTGTCCGTGTGTGTGTGTGGTCAGTAGCGGGGTATGTGAAGAAGTCCCACAAAACTGAGGATTCCTGACAGTGAGTGGTGGGAGGGGCCCGTCGTATACCATAGTCACACTTTCGAGATGGCTCTGGAAGTCCAGCCCCAATAGCACAGGGGCACACAGATTAGGCATGACCAGCAGTTCAAAGTCCCGATATACTGTGCCTTGCACCACCAAAGTCGCTACACAACCCGCCCGGATGTCTGCGGACTGCGACCCAGAGGCCAAATGGAACCTCCGACTGACCGGCCGCGTTGCAAGTCCGCAGCGTTGCACTGTGTCCGGGTGAATAAAACTCCCAGTGCTGCCCATGTCAAACAGGCATCCAGTCCAATGCCCCTCCACCTGGATGTCCATCATGGATCTTGCAAGCTGGTGTGGGGCGCTTTGGTCGAGAGTCACAGTGGCCAGAGTTGGATCGCCGTCGGGGTACCCGGTCAGCATCGGAGGGTCGGGGGCGGGGAATGCTGACGCCGACAAAGATGGCCGCTCACATCCGGGGTACCCGGTCAGCATCCGAGGATCAGGGGCGGGGCGTGCTGACGTCGACAAAGATGGCCGCCCACATCCCGGCATGCAAGATGGCGGCCCCCACGTTTCACCCGCAGCGCTGCACTCCGCTCGAGGTTGAGACTTACAGACCTTGGCGAAGTGGCCCCGCTTTCCGCAGCTGGAGCAGGTCGCTTCTCGCGCTGGACAGCGTTGTCGAGGATGTTTCTTTTGGCCACAGAAATAACAAAGCACGAGTTGCTTACGGGCCACAGCCGTGGTCTGGGTCGGGGAGCTCGTGGAATCGCGACTGGCGGCGGCGTTGGCGAATTCGCTCCCGGGAGCCGGCGGTGGCGGGGTCTGAGGCGTCCACGAAACCGGCGGGGAATCGCGCGACTGGACAGCGTCGGCGTTATGCCGCGCAGCTTCTAGAGCGTTGGCCTTCTCTATCGCCGAGCTTAAGGTAAGATCCGAGTTCTCCAGCAGCCGCTGGCGCATGTACACTGACCTCAGTCCCGTCACAAAGGCGTCTCGCACCAGCAGCTCCGCATGCTGTTCTGCCGTGAGCGTCTTGCAGTCACAAGCTCGGACGAGTGTCTGTAGTGCTCGGAGAAACTCAGCGCACGATTCGCCAGGCCGCTGTTGCTGGGTAGCTAAGCGATGTCTTGCGTAGACGGTGTTCACCGGCCGCAGGTACTGTCGTTTGAGGGCGTCCAGTGCCCCTTCGTAGGTCGGCAGGTCCCGGATAAAGGAGTAAACTTTGGAGGAGACCCTCGAGAGTAGGATTCTGTGCATAACGGCGGGTTCAGTCGCACGAAGCTCCGCCAAGTACGATTGGAAGCATGCAAGCCAGTGTTCAAAAGCGAGAGCTGCGTCAGGGTCTTGAGGGTCCAAATCCAACCGGTCCGGACGCAAAACGGGTTCCATGTTTTAAAACTTCCAGTCAATAAAGTTGATGCACCATCAATAACTCACACTGAGACGTAGGCGAGATATCGGCTTTTATTGACTGGAAGAAGGAACCAGGAGTGAGTGTCTATCATACAAGGTCCTGGAGACTGAGGCCGATCTTCAGGCCGCAGGTCTCCTTTATACAGGGGCCTGTGGGAGGAGCCACAGGAGCAGTCAGCAGGGGGCGTGTCCCGACAGGCACATAGTTCACCACACAGATGTAATGTGACATGCTGGCCATCTCCTTCTGGAGTACCACACATGTAAATCACAAACCAGCTTGAGATCAGACATGGGTGCATCCGACCTTCCCCTCCATGGATGGACTGAGTCCAAAGGTGGGGACTTGATTTGCTGAGCATAGAAGCTGGATGCAGTTGACATCTGGCTCCTCAATTTTACACCAGAAATCACTGCTGTTCATAACACAGCCATATTCATTTTAATGTTATTTTTTCTTTTACTTTGTATACTTAATGTTTATACCTAATTTCCATCAGTCAAACAAGTTCACAAGTGTTAATTTATTTTATGTTTTGCTTTTTAAATATTTGAAATAATTTTAACCATTTTTAAATGTTTCAGATCATCGGAAAGATTTAAAAGCATTTCAAGAGCCTTTGACTGAAGCAAGTGTGTTCTGGGATGGAGCCTCTTGGGGACGGACTGCTCTGTGGAATAACTGTGGCAGCAAAGCCTTGAGTTTGTTTGGAGCCATGGTGCAACAAGAAGGGCTATCAATATAATGTATGATAAAGGTGGTAAGCAAGCCTGATCACCCACAATATCACAATTCAAAGAATAATGATAGTTATAGACAGCTACAAAAATATATTGCAGCAGAACAATGATTTTTCTTTCAACACCATGCTGTAAATTTTTCTCAAAACTCATTACTAGTTCTTACTATAATTAGCAGGCTCAGGAAAATATATCCCTACAATGGCATAACCTCCAGAACAGCTTTTTATTTATGTTCTAATATATTGCAAAAAAAAACTAATTTCCACCAGAAAAATCCATTTAACTAATAACAGCATTTTTCACCCACACTGGATCATACTTTAAATATTATACATGAAAAGAATGATTTAAAGCATGCCAACACCAGCTCCAACAGGGCATGTCGTGCAGCAGAGAATAAATTGTAAATTTTGTGCCTAAGTATACTTTCAACCTCTCTTTGGCCTATTTTATAAAGTGGGCATAATTGCTACTCGAGTCAGACTATTAAATTACCTATGCATAACAGTGGTTCAATCTGTATTTTACTAAGAATAGAAACCTAATAAGAAATTAGACCTCCAGGGAAGCATTTGTAAATTTTGAATCAGTTGCAAATATATATTTATATGGTTCTATATAGGTTTATAGTTCTAACTTATAACTAGTTACAAAACCGCATGAGTGATCTCTCCACTAGCCCAGTTTATATCTGTATACATTAGTGGCACAAAACATCCTCACTTCCGTTGTGATCTATCCCACATAGAGTTATAAGTCTGGAAGCAAATGCAAGGGATGATAGAGGTTGGAGTTGGTGGGGTGATTGGGAGGGGAGAGACTGATGCAATTAATAAACCCGAAAGTGCAGGAAGGGTAAAGTCCCACTGATTTTAATGGCATATTGCTGTAATTGTCCTTCCTTCAGAGTGAGAAGCCAGTTGTTACTCAGGAAGATCTGGATACAAGCACAAACCAGCACCAGAAAAGGAAGAGGGAAGGAATCCAGGTTCCAGGTGGAGGGAGGTAACACGGGATTGAGGTGATTGTAAGTACCAGGGAGGCGATGGACTAAAAAGTTATTTGGTAGCACAATCTTTGTATATTATACAAAAACATGTAATCAAATGACCATTTCTGTAGTCCCTGTGGGGTCACACAAGCTGACATCTTTAACTGCTCTCTAGAACAGCCCACTGTCTCTATATGCTTCAAGGGATCCATTGTCACCCAGTGCCCAAGTGGATGACAGTAATCTGCCTTAATGACGACTATCCAGCAGCACTGACCTCAACAATAATGAAGTGCTTTGAGCTTCTGGGTATGGACTGCACTAAATCCCATCTTCCCTCTGCATTGAAGCCTTACCAATTTGCTTATTAGTAAGATCAGTCCACCAATGACACAATAGTCTCGACACCCTACTCCATCCTATCCCAACTGGAAAATGGTGCCTTATATACCAGGATGTTGTTTATAAACTTCAGCTCAGCATTTAGTATTAGCATTCCTCAGAAGCTGATGGATAAACTGTCCTTTCTGTAACTGGATCTTGGACTTCTTGACAGAAAGACCACAGTCAGTCTGTGTTGGCAGCAATATCTTTACCTCCATCATGCTGAGCACTGGCACCCCTCAGGCACGCATGCTCAGGCTACTGCTGTTCACGCTGTTGATGCATGATTGTACTGCTAGATCCAGTTCAAACTGAATCATCAAGTTTGCTGATAACACAAAAATGGTTGGCCTCATCAACAACAAAGACAAGATGGCGTACAGTATGGAAGAAGAGCAGCTGGAAGAATGATGCGAGAATCTCAATAGGAACAAGATTAAAGATGTGATTGTGAACTTTAAGAAGGGGCAGGCAGACCAATCTTCACTACATGTAACAGGCTCCACCCTAGAGAGAGTTTGAAGCACCAAGTTTCTGTGAATGTGCATAATGGAAGATCTCACCTGGTTTCTTAATCTCTTTAGTCAAGAAAGCGTAGCAGCATCAACACTTCCTGTGGAGGTTGTGGCAAACGAGGCCTCCTTACCCCCATTCTAACCAGTTTTTACAGGAGCACCATAGAGAAAGTCCAGACCAGCTGCTTCACCATATGGTATGGAAACTGAAAGGCATCTGATCACAAGATCCTACAAAGGATTGTGAGGACTGCTGAGATGATTATCAGGGTCTCTCTTTCACCCATCTGGGATATTTATCAGGAGCGCTGCGTAAGTAGGGCTGTTAGCATTTTTAATGATTCATCCCATCTTTTTAACCCCCCTACAATCAGGCAACAGGTACTGTAGCATTAGGACAAAGACTTTTGGGAGGGAAAACAGCGTCTCCCCCAGGACTTGAGACTGATGAATTCCCTACCACCACCTAAGTTTCATCACGCATGAAGCGCCTATAATGTTATACGATTTAGTTTTTAACTTGTGTGGTATATTCACCTTATTATTTGGTAATTTATTTGTGGCAATGTTATTTTCTGTGTTGTGTGTAAGTAATATTGTGTTATGCACCATGGTCTGGTGGAACGTTGTTTCATTTAGCAGTGTATGTGCGTGTGTGCATATATATATATATATATATATATATACAAGGTTGAAATGTATACATGTATATGGACTTGAACCTAAAAGGGCCTCAGGCCATCTTAGCATTGAGATGTTTTGGACATGAGCACTAACATCAGATATTAGGCATAGTACATTTGGTTACTACTTGTTTAAGGTTCGTTGGCATGTGTGTGGGCCACTAGTGAAGTATTTCTCACACAGAAAAACATCCTCTTTTTGATTCAATTTGAGAGAGAGGCAACCTGATTTGATCACGTCTGCAGAGTCCACAGCACAGATTTTCTAAATGACGCAGTACCTACTGCTTCTCTCAGCTTTGTGTGGGAAAGAGTTAAAATTCTCCCAATACACCTCAGCACACCTTCCCCCAAAGGATATAACACAGAGCAGATTCTGAAAGAGCTTCCAAATTAGCCCTAAACACAGAGCGTTAATTTATTTCATAATTTGTAAAGCAACTTCGCATTAATTTCTGCTTTCTATTTCATAGCTAATTTCACATCCACGTTGCCACTCCTTTATTAATCCTTTGAGCTTTAATTTTGCTAACATGGATGATGTGCTACTTTATCAAACATTTTTAGATTGCCCATGGAGACGATGTCAAACATCCAACATCAAACTTATTACTTCACCAAAGTACTCAATCAAGTTAGTGAAGCTCATTTTACTGTGTGCAAATGCGTGCTGAATGTCATTTATTAACCCATGATTTTCCAAGTACCAATTAATTATGTTTTACCTTCTTGTCTTTACACATTTCCTACTATCAACACTTGCAGCTTGTTGACCTGTGGTTGCCTGGCTTACTATGCTGCTTTTAGAACATAAAGCACAGAACTTAGAACAGTACAGCACAGGAACAGGCCATTCGGCTCACAATATTGTTTTGAACCAACTAACAAGCAAATCAAAAACACCCAAACACTAATCCTTCCTACCTACAGGCCCATTTCCCTCCATCTTCCTTACATTCATGTGCCCGTCCAGAAGTGTCTAATGTGTTTGCCTCCATCACCATGCCAGGCAACGTATTCCACACATCCACCACTCTGAGTAAAAAACTTGTCCCTCACATCCCCTTTGAACCTACGTCCTCTCACCTTCAATGCATGCCTTCTGGTATTAGACCTTTCAACTCTGGACTTAGGTACTCTCTGGCCACTCTATCTGTGCCTCTCGTAATCTTGTAAACCTCTATCAGATGGATTGAGCTGTAACACTTACCATTGAAGCCATTCCAGTATTGACCAGAGTCTGTGCTCTCTCAGCCTTTACCTCCTCCAGCAACCTACCACAAATCACATCTGGCCTGGATGAATCTGAGCAGTGACCATATTTAAAGTATATTTCTTTGTTTTTATTCTATTTCTTTGGACTATTGACACCTTTATCTTCTGTTGAACATCTCAGATAATTCGCCAAATAAAGATCTCCTTTTTTGGTTCCTAATCAGCTCAGCTCTTTGATCATTCTTTTAATATTCACATGATTAAATACATACAACATTCACTTAAATAGTTTTGAAATCATATCAACAATATGTTATTATATCATTAAAGAAATATTGTTATCCAAAGATTGTGCTTTTGATTTGCTTGATGCTGTGGCAAAGTAAATTTAATGTGATCAGCTCTATATCACTGTCAAGCTAAAATGTTAAAGCCATATGTCGAAAAGGGCCTGGCATATAGCAGTTATCTACTACTATAATTGATTGTTATAGTATTTGATTGTAATTCATGTAAAAATATCAAGGCTGATGAAAAAATATACACCCCAGTTACACTTTACCTAGCTTTGTCCACTTGTTTTTGTAAATAAATAAACTTCATAAGTGAAGTTTAAAGCATTAGTTTCAGACATAAGGTTCTACTCTCAAACTAAATCTGAAACGTTATCATGCTATGATCACTCTTCCCCCCGCCCCCCCCCCCCCCATAAAAAGGTCCTTTCCTATGGGATCATAAGTTAATCATTTCATTACCCATAACCAGATACAAATAGCCTGTTCACTGGTTTTGCAACTTACTATTCCAAGAAATTGCCTAAAATCTATTCTTACAAACTCATTCTCAAAGCTACCGCTGTCAGTTAGAGTTGTTCAATCTATATGTAGCAATATATCACACAAGTGCAGTCTAAGAATGTTTATTATTAGGTGAAACTTACAATTCATGCCACAATATTCATGAAATATAACTAAAATCTCCCCTCCTTTAGTATAGAGCTCAGATTAACTTCTATGTTCATTTAAGCTCCAGAGACAGCAGTAATCAAGAAAATCAACAGCAGTAGCTTGGAGTGTGCTTGATGCTAGAAAGCTGAATGAAAGAATGCTACATCCTGTACATAATAAAGATATAGAACGTCACTGATCTCATGGTGGATAATGAAGCCAGAGTGAGGATTTGCCCTTTTGAAGTGAAATGATGGTGAAGAGGAGTTTGAAGACCTGGTTGTCCTCTTACAAATCCCAATTGTCAATTTTCAGACATTGAATTGGAAAATTATACAACGCTTGATGCAGCTTGAGTAGTTTTATGGCTATAACATAAGTGCTGGGGAAGATGAAAATCCCAGTGAAAAATGAGACGACACATTTTCTGACAGATTTACCTCCTCTACCTAATAAAGTGGTCACTGAAAGTATGTACACGGTCTTCTACTGCTGTAGCCCATCCACTTCAAGGTTCGTTGTGCGCATTCAGAGATGTTCTTCTGCACACCTCTGTTGTAATGCATAGTTGTTTGAGTTACTGTCACCTTCCTGTCAGCTTAAACCAGTCTGGCCATTCTCCTCTGACCTCTCTCATTAATAAGGCATTTTCCCCCACAGAATTGCCATTCACTGGGGTTTTTTTGTTTCTCACACCATTCCTGTAAACTCTGGAGACCATTGTGCATGAGCTCGGCAGTTTCTTAGATACTCAAACCACCAGTCTAGCACCAACAATCGTTCTACAGTCAAAGCCATTTAGATTACATTTCTTTCCCATTTCTGTTGTTTGGTCTGAACGACAACTGAACCTCTTGATCATGTCTTTTATGCATTGAGCTGATGCCATATGCTTGGCTGATTGGATATTTGCATTGACAAGCAAGCGTACAAATGTGGCCTCTGAGTGTATATAAAATTGCTGCACTCCTTGACCAGTTTTCATGAGCACAGCAGCAGCTTTGTTGAAGCTGTGTGAGTGAATCCCTGTCCCTATAAATACATAAAGTAGATACAGTTGGGAAATGAGCTGACGTCAGGATATATTAATTTGGCTACTAACTTCTCCAGGGTCATATCAATGGTTTGATTTGCTTTGATAATATATAAACATTCAGGAATGGGGCTACTTTTCTTAATTGTATTTCAGGTCTCCATCGAACTGTTGTGATAGATTCCAACATATCAGAAAGTGATGATAATGTAAACTGAAGCCTGTGCAATGATGAAGACAGGAATTATGTTTTGAGTGCAGAAGATCAGGTCTAGCCTGTGCTCCATGTACACTTTAGTGGAGAAAACTGCACTATCATCTGGAAAACAGTAAGTAAATGGAATACATAATAGTATTTATTCACCAAGAATTTATTGTATGTATTTCTATTTTTTCAGTAATATTATCTGAAATCTGGAGACATATTTAGCTGTGAATCTGAGATGAATTCATACGACCCTAAAATGAGAGCATCTGACATCAATGTGCTCATGTTTAACAAATCTATACCAAGCCATTATGCACCCAGAGCAGAATGCTTTCTTAGGGTCATCAGTAAAAATTGTTTAGGATTGACAAGGACATGCTAAATTTCTTTAGCCTCCTGAGGAAGTAGAGGTGTGGTGAGATTTGTTAGCCATAATATATATATATCATGTTGAATTATGTGCAGTCTCAATGCCTGACATAAGGTGCTTGGGCAACAGAATATCCCACCAAAATATCAAGTCAGATTTCGCGATGAATGCTGTGGCACACAAGTGATCATTATTTCACTGCACTGAATGATAAGCTGATATTTCAACAGCATACTTTTGTAGATGTGAGAATGAAATTTTCAGCCAGAAGGTAATGATAATCAGCTGTAGAATGAAATAATTTAGGTTTGGATCCACTGTAGGTAGCTTCATTTCACTTGTGTTAGCGATGCCATTACTCACAAAAACAGCCCATACTTGAGAGGAAATTCCATTTTCCGGGATTAACTGAGGGTAAATTGGAGACTTTCCTACATTGTTGCTAGCACAAAAATGCGTCAAAGTTCCCTTTTTCTAAAGAGGAGTTCAATCATGTAAATCCAAAAGCAAGATCAAGATTTTTAGACAACATTTGTGATTGCTTAAATAATGACAAGGATTCCCCCTTAATGTAAGATACACTTTAGGATTTTATTCTTAAATTGCAAGGCATATGAAATAGGAAGTTAACAAAATGTTTCTTTATTTAAGTTTTAACAAGGATCCAAAATGTATGGGAGAACTTCTTCTACTTGCAGAATATTTGTGAATGTTCTTGTTATGGTCCAGTCCGGAGCCCACATTGCCTGGACTCCGGGATCCGCCTTGCCTGAACTCCAGGATCCTGCCTTGCCTGGACTCTAAGACTCTCTCAGAACCATAGCATCACCTTGAACGTCACGTCCCTCATGCACTCCACTGTCACCACATCTTGTCTATCGTTTAGTTGTTCCTGCCCTGCCCCTAGTAGTTCAGTACCTGCGTCTTGCATTTGGGTCCAGACTCCTGTCCCCTTATGACAGTTCTTGGTATCAGTCGCAAGTCATTCTCCTTTTGATGTCCTGAACTTCCAAAGGACAATTGCTGTTAACTCTCATGTAGCTCAAACAATCACTTCCATCAGAAAGAAATATCATGTCTGCTCTGGAAAGTGAGTGTAAAATATCCATGACAGTACATAAAAAAGAGAAGTTACTTTTGTTGACCAGACCTCTCCTTATCCATTGGACAACCTTAATAAATAGATTCTTTGTTCATTGTGGTTTGTGGAGCTTATGCACTGGATAGTGCAGTCCTTTCAATCTCTGTACCCCAGAGATAATTTAATATGCCTTTTGAGATACTATGATTGTGAAAGTGTGCAAAAATTAAATATGCTTTTTTTTGTTTTAAAATGGCATGCAGCTTACAGCGAACATAAACAAGAATATATTAAATGACTGTCTTCAGGCTAAGAAAAATTTGAATTTTGTTGAAACCTTAAAAAATCATTTTTCTTAAAGTGAGAGCCTGCTAGAAACAGAATGGTCTTGTTTTAGTTAAAGGCACTGTCGGTTAAGGGAAGCTTGGTTAAATATCACTGATTGTGTTGTCTTTTTGAAGAATGAATTGACAGGTCAAAAATTTATTGAGTTTGGAATTCGCATTTGTAACATCCTAAAATACATTAAATAATTAATAAAGATCAATTTATAATGTTTCCAATAGTGCAAAGCATACCTCAAGGCAAACCACCCAAATGTGTTGTTTGAAGTTGGCAGTTCATCAGAGAAATATATTGTTGCAGAATTACAGAATGTTTAGAACATAGGTGGAGGTTATTTAGCCTAGCAAAATCCATAGGAGATTTGTGCAAGGTAATTTTCACAGGTAGTTCAACTAGCCTCACTTCTCTGCACATCATGTCTTGATGACTCTCTCCTTGCAAATTCTTTCAATTGCTTATCCAGTTCTCTTTCAAACATTTGAATCTGCCTTCCCTATGCCCATGATTGTGAATCGCAGTCCTCAACGACGCAGTGCAAAAACAAGTTTTGTTTTCTAATGGTAGTTTTGCATTTTTTTTGGTAATCACCATAATTACTTTTGATTCATCTAACAATAGGGTTGTCTACAACATCACCTACTATCAGACTCTTGAGTGGAACTCTTTATCTCTCAGTCTCTCTCATTGTGGCTCTCGCACTTTAATTGCCAACTCTAACTGCACACCATATCTGCACTCTGTTTTCTTACAGGGTAGTATACAAAGCGGAAGCTTTTCACCCTAGCTAAATACATGTATCAGAATCAGATTTAAAATGACTAACTTACCTGACATAAAATTAATTGTTTTACAGCAGCAGTGAATTGCCTAGGCATAAAATGACTGCAAATTATAAAAATAAATAAATACTGCGGGAAAAAAGAGGTAGCAGTCATGGGTTCATGGAGCATTCAGAAATTTGATGACAGGAGATAAAGCAGTTTCTGAGTCATTGAGTATGGGTCTTCAGGCTCTTGTACTCCTTTTTGATGGTCATAATGAGAAGAGGGCATGTCATGAATGGTGAGGGTCCTTTATGATTGATGCCATCTTCTTGAAGCACCATCTCTTGAAGATGAAGGGAGGGTTTTTCTGAGTCTGGCTGAGTCTACAACCCTCTCCAGTCTCTTGTGACGCTTTGCATTGGATTCCCCATTCTAGGCCTTGATGCAACCAGGGACAATGTTCTGATCTATACAGCTATGAAAATTTGTAAGTCTTTGATAACATACCAAATCTCTTCAAATGAAGAAAATGAAGTAAAGCCACTGGTATACCTTCCTCATGATGGCATCAATGTGTTGGGACCAGGATAGATCCTCCAAGACGTTGACACCCAGGAAACTGAAGCTGCTCACCCTTTTCACCATTGGCCCAATGTAACAATAAAAAAACAATACCAGGCATTTCCTGACTTTATTTCAATTAGATCCCCATTCAACCCATAGAATTTCAATTCTGTGTTGTGGAGAGCCAGTCCACCTTCTCTAGTCAATTCATGTAGCTGAGGTTGGTCACCCCAGAAATCATAGTTAATTTTTTTCTACATGTTCTCCATGTCTGACACATCTTTCCTAAGTGTGGAACCCAGAACTCAAGCTCAATAATAGAAACGTCTGTCTATTTTATGCAAGTTTTGTGACATTCTAATCATTCATCAATCATTTTGTGATGCATTCAGATTTTCATATCATTATTTTCTAAGTGCATGAAAAGAAAACCAGTCATTACCTGTTAGTTTTACCTGATTGCTAATTGATCGTGAATGATCCATTGAAATTCCAGCACTTCTATCATGGGATTTTAGTTTGAAACTCAAAATAACCACTTTGTGCAAATGAAATAATAAAGTTTGTCACATATAATGATTCTTCTGTCCTTCAAAATATTTTTGTTCTATTCATATAAAATGAGAGTAAATGGAGAAATGAGGCCCATTAAGGACAAAAACAGGGAGACTGATAAGATTCAAAATGTGTACTTTGTGCCCAATTAGACAATTTTGGATACACAAACAGGTCACATTTAAACTGGCAAGTGACCAGAGCCAGATGAGAAGTATTTTAGGATTTTGAAGTAAGTACAGAAGGAAATCACGGGGCGGTGACAATAATCTTCCATTTATTTTTTGGATATGGGATTGCTCCAGAGGACAGAGAAGGAGTAAATGTTTTGCCTCCTGTTCAAAAGGTTAAACTAATTGGTTTGTTGTTGCTGGGAATATCCTTCAATATATGGAAAACTATATGCCAAATGACAGTAGAGCAATCAGTTTAACATCAGTGATTGGGAGCAATTAGAAACTTTGACCTGGCACAATGGTTAGTGCTGCTGTCTCACAGCTTCAGTGATCAAGCTTGGTCCTGAACTTGTGTGCTGTCTGTGTGGAATTTGCTTGTTCCCTCTTTGAAGCTTTTGATAGGGTGTCCCAACGTGTCCACACAATTGGCTTATTAACAAAGATGGAGAACCTAACATACAATGAAAATTGATAGCATGGACGCCAATTTGGCTAGGGAACAAACAAAAGTAGTTTTGGAGAATGGCTGTTTCTTTGACCAGAGACAGGTGAATAGTGGTGATCCCCAGGGAACAGTGTTCCAGTTGCTTTTTATGTTCTGAATGAATAAACTGGACTTGGGATGTAAAGCACCATTCTTATTTTTGCATACTGAATGATATAAAACTTGATGGTAAAAGAATAATAATAAATTGCAGTAAGACATAAGAAAAACTGATAGAATGGATACACACACAAAATGTGCGTGCGTTGCTTGGATTTCCAGCATCTGCAGACTTTCTGTAGTAGGTGAAGTGTGGAGAAATGTGAGGTGATATCTTTCAGGAGGAAGAATCAGGGGACACAACGCCAAACAAAGGGTGCTGGCTTAAAGGTATGAGTGCACACATCTTTGAAAGTGACAGGATCGGCTGAGAACGTAATCCATAAGGAAGACTATATTTTGGGCTTTATCAATAGAGGCAAAAGTACAGAAGCAGGGAAATCCTGTTGAATCTCTGACCTCTGCCGAAGTATTGTGTTCACTTCTGCTCATCTCATTATGGGAAGGATGTGAAGGCATTATAGGGGATTCACAAAATATTATTGGAAGTGTTTCCTGAGCTGAGCAGTTACAAATATGCTGATGCACCATCAATTACTCTCGGTGACGTGAGGCAAAAGATAGGCTTTTATTAGCT
Organism: Hypanus sabinus; assembly: GCF_030144855.1. Classification (NCBI taxonomy): domain Eukaryota; kingdom Metazoa; phylum Chordata; class Chondrichthyes; order Myliobatiformes; family Dasyatidae; genus Hypanus; species Hypanus sabinus. The sequence goes on from NC_082714.1 coordinate 34,573,612, forward strand.
ACAGACGTGAGTGACCACAACATCTTGGAGACTGAGGGAGGAGCAGTGCCTCCAATCACCTTTATCCAGGGGTCTGTGGGAGGAGCCACAGGAGCAGTCAGCAGAGGGGTGTATCCAGACAGGTATACATATCGTTTCATAGTTTACCACATATGCAAAGGGATTAGAGTGTGCTAAACTCAATATGTTGAAGCAAGGCAGAGAGAGAACTGATTAAAATAGGTAAAACACTTTTGTAGCCTAATGTTAGAATCTGGAATACATGTCTGAGAGATGTAATGGATGGGTCCCTTTGCAACTTACAGGTGAGAATTAGATACATCTCTGGTAAAGACAAAATTCTAACCTTGTATGAGAACATGGGAAATAGGGGCAGGGGTACTCCATCTGGCCCGTCAAGCCTGATCCACCATTCATTAAGATCCTGACTACTATGGCCATAGATTCCGTTCCATCTGCCTTCCATTTCCCCATAACCCTAAATTCCCCTGCAATGTAACCATCTATCCAACTGAGTCTTAAATATATTTAATGTGGTAGCCTCTATTGCTTCCTTGGGCAGAGAATTCCTCAAATTCACCGCTTTCTGTGATAAACAGTTCCTCCTCATCCCTGACCTAAATCTATTCCCTTGAATCTTGAGGCTCCATCCCCAAATGAAATTGCACCCACTGGTGGAAATACCTTTCCTCTATCTTGTATATCCCTTTCATATTTTTATATATTTCTTTAAGATCACCTCCCATTTTTCTGAATTCTAGCGAATATAGTCCCAGTTGACACTATCTTTTTGTATGGGCTAGCCCTTGGAAATAACCTGTGTATGTCCTCTGCACCACATCCAAAGCCAGTATATGTTTTCTCAAATAAGAAGACCAGAATTGCATACATTATTTCAATTGTGATCACCAGTACCTTATGCAGTTGGAGCATAACCTCCCTGCTCTTAAATTCAGTCCCTTTAGCAATGAAGGCCAATGTTCCTTTTACCTTCATGATAACCTGTTCCACTTGCAAACCAACCTTTTGTAACTCATGTACGAGCACTTCCAAATCCCTCAGCACGACAACATACTGCAAGCTTTCACCAATAAGTAATCATCTGAACTATTTTACTGTCCAAAGTGGATGACCTTGCATTTACCATCATTGTACTCCATCTGCTAGACCACTACTCACACAGTTAACCTATCTATACCTCTCTACAGACTTTTCACATACTCTGTACAATTTGCTTTTTCACTCAACTTTGTGTCATCAGGTTTTCTCTTACAAATCATTAATGCATAGTATATTGCAAACAGTTGCAGGTCCAGCACTAACTACTGCATTAGAGAAACACCTACTTATCTGAACTCCCTGCCTTCTATCGGCATCCTCTGTCCACGCTAATGCGTCATCCCTAATTCCATTTATCTTTATCATATGAATGTCTTCTTTGCAGCATCTAATCAAACACCTTTTGGAAGACCAAGGATATGGTACGCATATGTTGCTCTGCTGGAAAGCTTGCACAGGCATGAGAAATGAATGGCCTTCTTCTGTAAACTTACCATTCTAGGAATCAATGTGCAGACCTCAATCTTATCTTAGCAATGCTGTAACTGACCCACAGATTTTACCCAAACATTTTGAGCAATTAATTATTGCAACAGCATAGAAAAATATGAATGGCAGAAAAGAAATCTGAATTTTAATTAAAATTATTTGTCTAACTGAAAACAGTGGATTTTCTCTGTTGGGAATTTGAATGCATTTCAAATAAAAAGCAAACATTACACAGCTGGCTGTTCAGCTCAGTAAATGTAGTAAAAAGATTGAAGTAGAAAACATTGGAGGCTTCTAATTGCAGTGCACATTTCTTTTATTTTGACTGAAGGCAATCTTATTCCATGGAGAACATTCTCTTTTAACAAATACTCATTTGTGTTCCATTTCCCTCGAGCTAATAAAAATATGCTGGGAAATAAGTGTAGTAGCATCATTTGGTTTGACTTTAGATGATCTAGGTTGGAAGCACTATATTCAATTGTCCCCAATAATAGGCACTGATATCATGATGGGTATTAACCAGCAACCTTTGAATTCCAATGCAGGCAGCACCTCATTTTGTGCTGCCTGTTAATTAACATGATAGCATTCTGCACTAATTGTACTGTTGAGAGGCTGCTTCTTTCAACAGGGGTAAAACACTGAGAGAGGCACACATGACTTAGTCTGCATCACGTCAATGTAGGCCTTACAACTTAAAGAGAAATGCTTTAAGACTAGATTTTTGGGAGATTCCATATGCTATGCCTCACTGAACATTTTTTGTATATGTGAAGCAGATATTCATCGAAAACCTTTCTCCCTCTCATCTTTGGAATGCAGGAGGAAATCAGAGCACCCGGAAGAAACCCAAGTGGTCACATGAAACCTGTATAAACACCTTTCAGTCAGCGGCGGAAATCGAACCCTAATCTTACAGCTGGTGTGACCATAAGACACTGGAGCAGAATTGGGCCATTCGGCCCATCAAGTCTGCTCTGCCATTTCATCATGGCTGATCCATTTCACTCTCAACTTCATCCCCTCACCAGCTCCCCATAACCTTTCATGCCCTCATTAATCATGAATCAATCAACCTCCACTTTAAGTACACTCAATGACCTCGCCTCTGTGCCCGCCTGTGGCAACAAATTTCACAGTTTTACCACTCTAAAGCATTGCATTAACTGCTGCACAGAAGTGTCACCATTTAAATTTAAATTTGTGCCCCATCATCAAATCCAGTTTAGCAACAGACACAGTACTAATAATGCTCAAAAAACACATGCCATTGACCAGGAATCTATACTTTTAGAGTGTCTGTTCCTCCCACCCTAGAACTAAATGAGCTCCTGTAGAAAAAGAAGAAATACTTCTAAGATTTTATAAAAATTAGAACTATAATATGTAATGGTATCACTTCCAGGCCTTTGTGAGGTTTACGTGATCATCTGGCATTCATGTCCTTATACATTTTAAACCATCAGAGGTGACATTACTGAAAAATAGCACTGTGCCCAATAAATGCTTCGGGAATAAATTCCAGTAAACATTTTATCTTTTTATTATTCACTGCATGATCCAGTTGAGAAAGAATAGCCATGCTGTTCATTTTATCGAAACTGAGTCATATGGTCAATTGAAAACATGATTCCAGCACTGTACAATGGGAATAGCAAGAGATCCAGCTGGGCAGTCTCCTCTACATTGTTGAGATCAGTCGTAAATGGGGGACTATATCATCGAGTATGATTCCTGGCCCGGAAAAACATGTAACGTAAATATCAATTTTATCACCATAGCCATTGCCTCCTCTTCTTATTGCCCCAAGAAGTGCACAAGGGCCAGGAATGGGAGCCTCAATATCAGAATTTCTGAAAGGAAACTTGGCTACAGGTGTTTGTGGGAAGTATGACATTTGACAAGTGAAAGTCGGTTAAGTTGAAAGTTAGCAAGTGTTCACAGCATTCAAGTTCTGGTAAGGATGACAGGTAAAGGTATTTGGTTAAAGAACCCTGGATTCAAAATCAATGAAGGTTAATGGAAATCAGAAGTATGGGTGACTGGAATCAACAGAATTGTCTCACAGCATGACTTCGATGGCGATGTGTGGAACTGGAATAGGGTAGTGAATGTGCCAATACTTAAGAAGGGATAATAGGGTAGACAGAGAACTACAGGCTACAGACAGCTTAACATCAGTGGTGGGAAGGTCATTGGAGAGGATTTAGAAAGAAAGGAACTATCTGCATTTGGAAAGACAAGAACTAATTAGGTATCGTCAGTATGCCTTTCTGCAAAGCAAATCATGTCTCATGAAATTGATTAAGTTTTTTTATCAGTGGAATTAACATTCTCTTTAGCATTTATTTCATCACTGCAAAGCTTCCCAGTATGAAACCAACTGCTTTTCAGCACAAGTTATTTGACGATGGAGATTGTGCAATTCCATTGATGTCACAAAGGACATTACTTATTTTTTTAAAGTACATGGGCATGTGTTTGTGGATTCTGGTTACTTGTGTTACATAAGTTTTCACATTCTGGTTACTCGTGTTACATGTGCTTGCGGATTCTGGTTGCTCGTGTTACATGTGTTTCTGGATTCCGGTTGCAGCTGTTACATGTGTTTCTGGATTCTGGTTACTCATGTTACATGTGCTTTCATATTCTGGTTACTCATATTACATGTGATGTTGATTCCGGTTAATCGTGTTACATGTGTTTGTGGATTCCGGTTACTCATGTTACATGCATTTGTGGATTCTGGTTATTCATGTTAAATGTGTTTGTGGTTTCTGGTTGCTCATGTTACATGTGTTTGTGGATTCTGGTTACTCGTGTTACATGTGTTTCTGGTTTCCGGTTGCTCGTGTTACATGTGTTTGAGGATTCCGGTTACTACTGATAAATGTGTTTGTGGATTCCCGTTACACGTGTTACATGTGTTTGTGGATTCCGATTACTCGTGTTACATGTGATTGTGGATTCTGGTTACTCATGTTACAAGTGTTTGTGGATTCCGGTTACTTGTGTTACATGTGTTTTCACATACCGGATGCACATGTTACATGTGTTTCAGGATTCTGGTTACTCGTGTTACATTTGTTTTCACATTCCGGTTAATCGTGTTACATGTGTTTGTTGATTCCGGTTGCTCCTGTTTCATGTGTTTGTGGATTCTGGTTGCTCATGTTACATGTATTTGTGGTTTCCGATTGCTCGTGTTACATGCGTTTGTGGATTCTGGTTATTCATGTTACATGTGTTTGTGGATTCCGGTTACACGCGTTAAATGTGTTTGTGGATTCCAGTTGCTCATGTTACATATGCTTGTGGATTCCGGTTACACATGTTACATGTGTTTGTGGATTCTGGTTACTCGTGTTACACGTGTTTGTGGTTTCCGGTTGCTCGTGATACATGTGTTTGAGGATTCTGGTTACTCCTGATAAATGTGTTTGTGGATTCCCGTTACATGTGTTACATGTGTTTGTGGATTCCGATTACTCATGTTACATGTGATTGTGGATTCCGGTTACTTGAGTTACATGTGTTTGAGGATTCTGGTTACTCATGTTATATTTGTTTTCACATTCTGGTTAATCGTGTTACATTTGTTTGTGGATTCCAGTTGCTCGTGTTACATGTGTTTGTGGATTCCGGTTACTTGTGTTACATGTGTTTGTGGATTCTGGTTACTCGTGTTACATGTGATTGTGGATTCCGCTTACTCGTGTTACATGTGCTTGTGGATTCTGGTTGCTCATGTTACATGTATTTGTGGGTTCCGATTGCTCATGTTACACATGTTTCTGGTTTCCGGTTGCTCGTGTTACATGTGATTGAGGATTCCGGTTACCCCTGATAAATGTGTTTGTGGATTCCCGTTACACGTTTTACATGTGTTTGTGGATATCGATTACTCATGTTACATGTGATTGTGGATTCTGGTTACTCGTGTTACAAGTGTTTGTGGATTCCGGTTACTTGTGTTACATGTGTTTTCACATACTGGTTGCACATGTTACATGTGTATGAGGTTTCTGGTTACTCGTGTTACATTTGTTTTCACATTCCGGTTAATCGTGTTACATCTGTTTGTGGATTCTGGTTACTCGTATTACATGTGTTTGTCGATTCGGGTTACTTGTGTTACATGTGTTTGTGGATTCTGTTTACTCATGGTACAAGTGTTTGTGGATTCCGGATACTTGTGTTACATGTGTTCGTGGATTCCGGTTGCTCGTGTTACATGTACTTGTGGATTCTGTTTGCTCATGTTACATGTGTTTGTGGATTCCGCTTATTCGTGCTACATGTGTTTGTGGATTCTGTTTACTCATGGTACAAGTGTTTGTGGATTCCGGATACTTGTGTTACATGTGTTCGTGGATTCCGGTTGCTCGTGTTACATGTACTTGTGGATTCTGTTTGCTCATGTTACATGTGTTTGTGGATTCCGCTTATTCGTGCTACATGTGTTTGTGGATTCCAGTTGCTCGTGTCACATGTGTTTATGGATTCCGGTTACTCGTGTTACATGTGCTTGTGGATACTGGTTGCTCATGTTACATGTATTTGTGGTTTCCGATTGCTCATGTTACACGCGTTTGTGGCTTCTGGTTATTCATGTTACATGTGTTTCTGGATTCCGGTTACTCGCGTTAAATGTGTTTGTGGATTCCAGTTGCTCATGTTACATATGCTTGTGGATTCCGGTTACACATGTTATATGTGTTTGTGGATTCTGGTTACTCGTGTTACACGTGTTTGTGGTTTCCGGTTGCTCGTGTTACATGTGTTTGAGGATTCAGGTTACTCCTGATAAATGTGTTTGTGGATTCCCGTTAAACATGTTATATGTGTTTGTGGATTCCGATTACTCGTGTTGCATGTGATTGTGGATTCCGGTTACTTGAGTTACATGTGTTTGAGGATTCTGGTTACTCGTGTTATATTTGTTTTCACATTCCGGTTAATCGTGTTACATGTGTTTGTGGATTCCAGTTGCTCGTCTTACATGTGTTTGCGGATTCCAGTTGCTCCTGTTTCATGTGTTTGCGGATTCCGGTTACTCGTGTTAAATGTGTTTGTGGATTCTAGTTACTCGTGTTACATGTGTTTGTGGAATTCAGTTGCTCCTGTTTGATGTGTTTGTGGATTCCGGTTACTTGTGTTACATGTGTTTGTGGATTCTGGTTACTCGTGTTACATGTGATTGTGGATTCCGCTTACTCGTGTTACATGTGATTGTGGATTCCGCTTACTTGTGTTACATGTGCTTGTGGATTCTGGTTGCTCATGTAACATGTATTTGTGGGTTCCGATTGCTCATGTTACACATGTTTCTGGTTTCCGGTTACTTATGTTACATGCGTTTGTGGATTCTGGTTATTCATGTTACATGTGTTTGTGGATTCCGGTTATTCGTGATACATATGCTTGTGGATTCTGGTTGCACGTTTTAAACGTGTTTGTGGATTCCGGTTATTCGTGTTACATGTGTTTTCACATTCTTGTTCCTCGTGTAACATGTGTTTGTGGATTCTGGTTACTCGTGTTACATGTGTTTGTCGATTCGGGTTACTTGTGTTACATGTGTTTTCACATTCTGTTTATTCATGTTACATCTGTTTGTGGATTCTGGTTGCCTGTGTTACATGTATTTTTACATTCCGGTTACTCGTATTACAAGTGTTTGTGGATTCCGGTTGTTCGTGGTACATGTGTTTGAGGATTCTGGTTACTGGTGGTACATGTGTTTTCACATTCTGGTTATTCATGTTAAATGTGTTTGTGGATTTTGGTTGCTCATGTAACATGTATTTGTGAATTCCGATTGCTCATGTTACATGCGTTTGGGGATTCTGGTTGCTCGTGTTACATGTGTTTGTAGATTCAGGTTACTTGTGTTACATGTGTTTTCACATTCTGTTCATTCATGTTACATCTGTTTGTGGATTCTGGTTACTCATATTACATGTGTTTGTCGATTCTGATTGCTTGTAATACATGTGTTTGTGGATTCTGTTTACTCATGGTACAAGTGTTTGTGGATTCCGGTTACTTGTGTTACATGTGTTCGTGGATTCCGGTTGCTCGTGTTACATGTGTTTGTTGATTCCGGTTGCACATATTACATGTGTTTGTGGATTCTGGTTACTCGTATTACATGTGCTTGTGGATTCTGGATGCTCATGTTACATGTGTTTGTGGATTCTGCTTACTCATGTTACATGTGTTTGTGGATTCCAGTTACTCGTATTACATGTGTTTTCACATTCTGGTTATTCATGTTAAATGTGTTTGCGGATTTTGGTTGCTCATGTAACATGTATTTGTGGATTCCGATTGCTCGTGTTACATGCGTTTGTGGATTCTGGTTATTCATGTTACATGTTTTTGTGCTTCTGGCTGCTCATGTTACATGTGTTTGTGGATTCTGATTACTCGCGTTACATGTGTTTGTGGATTCCGGTTCCTCGTGTTACATATGCTTGTGGATTCTGGTTGCTCGTGTTACATCTGTTTGTGGATTCCGGTTATTCGGGTTACATGTGTTTGTGGATTCTGGTTATTTGTGTTACATGTGTTTGTGGATTCTGGTTACTCGTGATACATGTGTTTGTGGATTCCGGTTGCTCGTGTTACATGTGTTTGTGGATTGGGTTACTCATATTACATGTATTTATGGATTCCGGTTACTCGTGTTACATGTGCTTGTGGATACTGGTTGCTCATGTTACATGTATTTGTGGTTTCCGATTGCTCATGTTACACGCGTTTGTGGCTTCTGGTTATTCATGTTACATGTGTTTCTGGATTCCGGTTACTCGCGTTAAATGTGTTTGTGGATTCCAGTTGCTCATGTTACATATGCTTGTGGATTCCGGTTACACATGTTATATGTGTTTGTGGATTCTGGTTACTCGTGTTACACGTGTTTGTGGTTTCCGGTTGCTCGTGTTTCATGTGTTTGAGGATTCAGGTTACTCCTGATAAATGTGTTTGTGGATTCCCGTTAAACGTGTTACATGTGTTTGTGGATTCCGATTACTCGTGTTACATGTGATTGTGGATTCCGGTTACTTGAGTTACATGTGTTTGAGGATTCTGGTTACTCGTGTTATTTTTGTTTTCACATTCCGGTTAATCGTGTTACATGTGTTTCTTGATTCCAGCTGCTCGTGTTACATGTGTTTGTGGATTCCGGTTACTCGTGTTACATGTGATTGTGGATTCCGGTTACTTGAGTTACATGTGTTTGAGGATTCTGGTTACTCGTGTTATATTTGTTTTCACATTCCGGTTAATCGTGTTACATGTGTTTGTGGATTCCAGTTGCTTGTGTTACATGTGTTTGCGGATTCCAGTTGCTCCTGTTTCATGTGTTTGCGGATTCCGGTTACTCGTGTTAAATGTGTTTGTGGATTCTAGTTACTCGTGTTACATGTGTTTGTGGAATCCAGTTGCTCCTGTTTGATGTGTTTGTGGATTCCGGTTACTTGTGTTACATGTGCTTGTGGATTCTGGTTGCTCATGTAACATGTATTTGTGGGTTCCAATTGCTCATGTTACACATGTTTCTGGTTTCCGGTTACTTATGTTACATGTGTTTGTGGATTCCGATTACTCGTGTTACATGTGATTGTGGATTCTGGTTACTCATGTTACAAGTGTTTGTGGATTCCGGTTACTTGTGTTACATGTGTTTTCACATACCGGATGCACATGTTACATGTGTTTCAGGATTCTGGTTACTCGTGTTACATTTGTTTTCACATTCCGGTTAATCGTGTTACATGTGTTTGTTGATTCCGGTTGCTCCTGTTTCATGTGTTTGTGGATTCTGGTTGCTCATGTTACATGTATTTGTGGTTTCCGATTGCTCGTGTTACATGCGTTTGTGGATTCTGGTTATTCATGTTACATGTGTTTGTGGATTCCGGTTACACGCGTTAAATGTGTTTGTGGATTCCAGTTGCTCATGTTACATATGCTTGTGGATTCCGGTTACTTGTGTTACATGTGTTCGTGGATTCCTGTTGCTCGTGTTACATGTGTTTGTTGATTCCGATTGCTCGTGTTACATGCATTTGGGGATTCTGGTTATTCATCTTACATGTGTTTGTGGATTCTGGCTACTCGTGTTACATGTGTTTGTCGATTCGGGTTACTTGTGTTGCATGTGTTTTCACATTCTGTTTATTCATGTTACATCTGTTTGTGGATTCTGGTTGTTCGTGTTACATGCGTTTGTGGATTCTGGTTGCTTGTGTTGCGTGTGTTTGTGGATTCCGGTTACTTATGTTACATGTGTTTGTGGATTCCCGTTGCTCGTGTTACATGTGTTTGTGGATTCCAGTTATTCGTGTTACATGTGTTTTCACATTATGGTTACTCGTGTAACATGTGTTTGTGGATTCTGGTTACTCGTGTTACATGTGTTTGTCGATTCGGGTTACTTGTGTTACATGTGTTTTCACATTCTGTTTATTCATGTTACATCTGTTTGTGGATTCTGGTTGCCTGTGTTACATGTATTTTTACATTCCGGTTACTCGTATTACAAGTGTTTGTGGATTCCGGTTGTTCGTGGTACATGTGTTTGAGGATTCTGGTTACTCATGGTACATGTGTTTTCACATTCTGGTTATTCATGTTAAATGTGTTTGTGGATTTTGGTTGCTCATGTAACATGTATTTGTGAATTCCGATTGCTCATGTTACATGCGTTTGGGGATTCTGGTTGCTCGTGTTACATGTGTTTTCACATTCTGTTCATTCATGTTACATCTGTTTGTGGATTCTGGTTACTCATATTACATGTGTTTGTCGATTCCGATTGCTTGTAATACATGTGTTTGTGGATTCTGTTTACTCATGGTACAAGTGTTTGTGGATTCCGGTTACTTGTGTTACATGTGTTCGTGGATTCCGGTTGCTCGTGTTACATGTGTTTGTTGATTCCGGTTGCACATATTACATGTGTTTGTGGATTCTGGTTACTCGTATTACATGTGCTTGTGGATTCTGGATGCTCATGTTACATGTGTTTGTGGATTCCGCTTATTCATGTTACATGTGTTTGTGGATTCCAGTTACTCGTATTACATGTGTTTTCACATTCTGGTTATTCATGTTAAATGTGTTTGCGGATTTTGGTTGCTCATGTAACATGTATTTGTGGATTCCGATTGCTCGTGTTACATGCGTTTGTGGATTCTGGTTATTCATGTTACATGTTTTTGTGCTTCTGGCTGCTCATGTTACATGTGTTTGTGGATTCTGATTATTCGCGTTACATGTGTTTGTGGATTCCGGTTCCTCGTGTTACATATGCTTGTGGATTCTGGTTGCTCATGTTACATCTGTTTGTGGATTCCGGTTATTCGGGTTACATGTGTTTGTGGATTCTGGTTATTTGTGTTACATGTGTTTGTGGATTCTGGTTACTCGTGATACATGTGTTTGTGGATTCCGGTTGCTCGTGTTACATGTGTTTGTGGATTGGGTTACTCATATTACATGTATTTATGGATTCCGGTTACTCGTGTTACATGTGCTTGTGGATACTGGTTGCTCATGTTACATGTATTTGTGGTTTCCGATTGCTCATGTTACACGCGTTTGTGGCTTCTGGTTATTCATGTTACATGTGTTTCTGGATTCCGGTTACTCGCGTTAAATGTGTTTGTGGATTCCAGTTGCTCATGTTACATATGCTTGTGGATTCCGGTTACACATGTTATATGTGTTTGTGGTTTCCGGTTGCTCGTGTTTCATGTGTTTGAGGATTCAGGTTACTCCTGATAAATGTGTTTGTGGATTCCCGTTAAACGTGTTACATGTGTTTGTGGATTCCGGTTACTTGAGTTACATGTGTTTGAGGATTCTGGTTACTCGTGTTATTTTTGTTTTCACATTCCGGTTAATCCTGTTACATGTGTTTCTTGATTCCAGCTGCTCGTGTTACATGTGTTTGTGGATTCCGGTTACTCGTGTTACATGTGATTGTGGATTCCGGTTACTTGAGTTACATGTGTTTGAGGATTCTGGTTACTCGTGTTATATTTGTTTTCACATTCCGGTTAATCGTGTTACATGTGTTTGTGGATTCCAGTTGCTTGTGTTACATGTGTTTGCGGATTCCAGTTGCTCCTGTTTCATGTGTTTGCGGATTCCGGTTACTTGTGTTACATGTGTTTGTGGATTCAGGTTACTCGTGTTACATGTGATTGTGGATTCTGCTTACTCGTGTTACATGTGATTGTGGATTCCGCTTACTTGTGTTACATGTGCTTGTGGATTCTGGTTGCTCATGTAACATGTATTTGTGGGTTCCAATTGCTCATGTTACACATGTTTCTGGTTTCCGGTTACTTATGTTACATGCGTTTGTGGATTCTGGTTATTCATGTTACATGTGTTTGTGGATTCTGTTTACTCGCGTTACATGTGTTTGTGGATTCCAGTTATTCGTGATACATATGCTTGTGGATTCTGGTTGCACGTTTTAAACGTGTTTGTGGATTCCGGTTATTCGTGTTACATGTGTTTTCACATTCTTGTTCCTCGTGTAACATGTGTTTGTGGATTCTGGTTACTCGTGTTACATGTGTTTGTCGATTCGGGTTGCCTGTGTTACATGTAATTTTACATTCCGGTTACTCGTATTACAAGTGTTTGTGGATTCCGTTTGTTCGTGGTACATGTGTTTGAGGATTCTGGTTACTCGTGGTACATGTGTTTTCACATTCTGGTTATTCATGTTAAATGTGTTTGTGGATTTTGGTTGCTCATGTAACATGTATTTGTGAATTCCGATTGCTCATGTTACATGCGTTTGGGGATTCTGGTTGCTCGTGTTACATGTGTTTGTAGATTCAGGTTACTTGTGTTACATGTGTTTTCACATTCTGTTCATTCATGTTACATCTGTTTGTGGATTCTGGTTACTCATATTACATGTGTTTGTCGATTCCGATTGCTTGTAATACATGTGTTTGTGGATTCTGTTTACTCATGGTACAAGTGTTTGTGGATTCCGGTTACTTGTGTTACATGTGTTCGTGGATTCCGGTTGCTCGTGTTACATGTGTTTGTTGATTCCGGTTGCACATGTTACATGTGTTTGTGGATTCTGGTTACTCGTATTACATGTGCTTGTGGATTCTGGATGCTCATGTTACATGTGTTTGTGGATTCCGCTTACTCATGTTACATGTGTTTGTGGATTCCAGTTACTCGTATTACATGTGTTTTCACATTCTTGTTCCTCGTGTAACATGTGTTTGTGGATTCTGGTTACTCGTGTTACATGTGTTTGTCGATTCGGGTTACTTGTGTTACATGTGTTTTCACATTCTGTTTATTCATGTTACATCTGTTTGTGGATTCTGGTTGCCTGTGTTACATGTATTTTTACATTCCGGTTACTCGTATTACAAGTGTTTGTGGATTCCGGTTGTTCGTGGTACATGTGTTTGAGGATTCTGGTTACTGGTGGTACATGTGTTTTCACATTCTGGTTATTCATGTTAAATGTGTTTGTGGATTTTGGTTGCTCATGTAACATGTATTTGTGAATTCCGATTGCTCATGTTACATGCGTTTGGGGATTCTGGTTGCTCGTGTTACATGTGTTTGTAGATTCAGGTTACTTGTGTTACATGTGTTTTCACATTCTGTTCATTCATGTTACATCTGTTTGTGGATTCTGGTTACTCATATTACATGTGTTTGTCGATTCCGATTGCTTGTAATACATGTGTTTGTGGATTCTGTTTACTCATGGTACAAGTGTTTGTGGATTCCGGTTACTTGTGTTACATGTGTTCGTGGATTCCGGTTGCTCGTGTTACATGTGTTTGTTGATTCCGGTTGCACATATTACATGTGTTTGTGGATTCTGGTTACTCGTATTACATGTGCTTGTGGATTCTGGATGCTCATGTTACATGTGTTTGTGGATTCCGCTTACTCATGTTACATGTGTTTGTGGATTCCAGTTACTCGTATTACATGTGTTTTCACATTCTGGTTATTAATGTTAAATGTGTTTGCGGATTTTGGTTGCTCATGTAACATGTATTTGTGGATTCCGATTGCTCGTGTTACATGCGTTTGTGGATTCTGGTTATTCATGTTACATGTTTTTGTGCTTCTGGCTGCTCATGTTACATGTGTTTGTGGATTCTGATTACTCGCGTTACATGTGTTTGTGGATTCCGGTTCCTCGTGTTACATATGCTTGTGGATTCTGGTTGCTCGTGTTACATCTGTTTGTGGATTCCGGTTATTCGGGTTACATGTGTTTGTGGATTCTGGTTATTTGTGTTACATGTGTTTGTGGATTCTGGTTACTCGTGATACATGTGTTTGTGGATTCCGGTTGCTCGTGTTACATGTGTTTGTGGATTGGGTTACTAATATTACATGTATTTGTGGATTCCGGTTAATCGTGTTACATGTGTTTGTGGATTCCAGTTGCTCGTGTTACATGTGTTTGTGGATTCCAGTTGCTCCTGTTTCATGTGTTTGCGGATTCCGGTTACTCGTGTTAAATGTGTTTGCGGATTCCGGTTACTCGTGTTACATGTGTTTGTGGATTCTAGTTACTCGTGTTACATGTGTTTGTGGAATTCAGTTGCTCCTGTTTGATGTGTTTGTGGATTCCGGTTACTTGTGTTACATTTGTTTGTGGATTCTGGTTACTCGTGTTACATGTGATTGTGGATTCCGCTTACTTGTGTTACATGTGCTTGTGGATTCTGGTTGCTCATGTAACATGTATTTGTGGGTTCCGATTGCTCATGTTACACATGTTTCTGGTTTCCGGTTACTTGTGTTACATGCGTTTGTGGATTCTGGTTATTCATGTTACATGTGTTTGTGGATTCTGTTTACTCGCTTTACTTGTGTTTGTGGATTCCAGTTATTCGTGATACATATGCTTGTGGATTCTGGTTGCACGTTTTAAACGTGTTTGTGGATTCCGGTTATTCGTGTTACATGTGTTTTCACATTCTTGTTCCTCGTGTAACATGTGTTTGTGGATTCTGGTTACTCGTGTTACATGTGTTTGTCGATTCGGGTTACTTGTGTTACATGTGTTTTCACATTCTGTTTATTCATGTTACATCTGTTTGTGGATTCTGGTTGCCTGTGTTACATGTATTTTTACATTCCGGTTACTCGTATTACAAGTGTTTGTGGATTCCGGTTGTTCGTGGTACATGTGTTTGAGGATTCTGGTTACTCGTGGTACATGTGTTTTCACATTCTGGTTATTCATGTTAAATGTGTTTGTGGATTTTGGTTGCTCATGTAACATGTATTTGTGAATTCCGATTGCTCATGTTACATGCGTTTGGGGATTCTGGTTGCTCTTGTTACATGTGTTTGTAGATTCAGGTTACTTGTGTTACATGTGTTTTCACATTCTGTTCATTCATGTTACATCTGTTTGTGGATTCTGGTTACTCATATTACATGTGTTTGTCGATTCCGATTGCTTGTAATACATGTGTTTGTGGATTCTGTTTACTCATGGTACAAGTGTTTGTGGATTCCGGTTACTTGTGTTACATGTGTTCATGGATTCCGGTTGCTCGTGTTACATGTGTTTGTTGATTCCGGTTGCACATGTTACATGTGTTTGTGGATTCTGGTTACTCGTATTACATGTGCTTGTGGATTCTGGATGCTCATGTTACATTTGTTTGTGGATTCCGCTTACTCATGTTACATGTGTTTGTGGATTCCAGTTACTCGTATTACATGTGTTTTCACATTCTGGTTATTCATGTTAAATGTGTTTGCGGATTTTGGTTGCTCATGTAACATGTATTTGTGGATTCCGATTGCTCGTGTTACATGCGTTTGTCGATTCTGGTTATTCATGTTACATGTTTTTGTGCTTCTGGCTGCTCATGTTACATGTGTTTGTGGATTCTGATTACTCGTGTTACATGTGTTTGTGGATTCCGGTTCCTCGTGTTACATATGCTTGTGGATTCTGGTTGCTCGTGTTACATCTGTTTGTGGATTCCGGTTATTCGGGTTACATGTGTTTGTGGATTCTGGTTATTTGTGTTACATGTGTTTGTGGATTCTGGTTACTCGTGATACATGTGTTTGTGGATTCCGGTTGCTCGTGTTACATGTGTTTGTGGATTGGGTTACTCATATTACATGTATTTGTGGATTCCGGTTAATCGTGTTACATGTGTTTGTGGATTCCAGTTGCTCGTGTTACATGTGTTTGTGGATTCCAGTTGCTCCTGTTTCATGTGTTTGCGGATTCCGGTTACTCGTGTTAAATGTGTTTGCGGATTCCGGTTACTCGTGTTATATGTGTTTGTGGATTCTAGTTACTCGTGTTACATGTGTTTGTGGAATTCAGTTGCTCCTGTTTGATGTGTTTGTGGATTCCGGTTACTTGTGTTACATGTGTTTGTTGATTCCGGTTGCTCATGTTACATTTGTTTGTGGATTCCGGTTACTCGTTTTACATCTATTTGTGGATTCTGGTTACTCGTGTTACATATGTTTTACATTCTGTTTATTCATGTTTCATGTGTTTGTGGATTCCGGTTGCTCATGTTACATGTGTTTGTGGATTCTGGTTGCTCGTTTACATGTGTTTGTGGATTCTGGTTATTTGTGTTACATGTGATTGTGGATTCCGGTTACTCTTGTTACATGTGTTTTCAAATTCTGGTTATTCATTTTAAATGTGTTTGTTGATTCTGGTTGCTCATGTAACATGTATTTATGGATTCTGATTGCTCATTTTACATGTGTTTGTGGCTTCTGGTTATTCATGTTACATGTGTTTCTGGTTTCTGGTTGCTCATGTTACATGTGTTTGTGGAATACAGTTACATGCATTAAATGTGTTTGTGGATTCTGGTTACTCGCATTACATGTGTTTGTGGATTCCGGTTGCTCGTGTTAAATGTGTTTGTTGATTCCAGATATTCATGTTACATCTGTTTGTGGATTCCGGTTATTCGTGTTACATGCGTTTGTGGATTCTGGTTGCTCGTGTTACATGTGTTTGTGGTTTCCGGTTACTCGTGTTACATGTGTTTGTGGTTTCCGGTTACTCATGTTACATGTGTTTGTCTATTCTGGTTACTCGTGTTACATTTGTTTGTGGTTTCCGGTTACTCGTGTTGCATGTGTTTGTCGATTCTGGTTACTCGTGTTACATGTGTTTGTGGATTCTGATTGCTCGTGTTATATGTGTTTGAGGATTCTGGTTAATTGTGTTAGATGTGTCTGTGGATTCCAGTTGCGCCTGTTTCATGTGTTTGTGGATTGGGTTACTCGTGTTACATGTGTTTCTGGATTCTGGTGAATCGTGTAACATGTGTTTTCGCATTCTGGTTACTCATTTTACATGTGTTTGTCGATTCCGTTTGCTTGTAATACATGTGTTTGTGGATTTTGATTACTCATGTTACAAGTGTTTGTGGATTCCGGTTACTTCTGTTACATGTGTTCGTGGATTCCTGTTGCTCGTATTACATGTGTTTGTTGATTCCGATTGCTCGTGTTACATATGCTTGTGGATTCTGGTTGCTCGTGTTAAATGTGTTTGTGGATTCCGCTTATTCATGTTACATGTGTTTGTGGATTCTGGTTGCTCGTGTTACATGTGCTTTCACATTCTAGTTATTCATGTTACATGTGTTTGTGGATTCTGGTTGCTCGTTTACATGTGTTTGTGGTTTCCAGTTACTTGTGTTACATATGTTTTCACATTCTGTTTATTCATGTTACATGTTTTTGTGGATTCTGGTTGTTCGAGTTACATCTGTTTGTGGATTCTGATTGCTCGTTTACATGTGTTTGTGGTTTCCAGTTACTCGTGTTACATGTGTTTGTTGATTCCGGTTGTTTATGTTACATTTGTTTGTGGATTCCGGTTACTCGTTTTATATCTGGTTGTGGATTCTGGTTACTCGTATTACATATGTTTTCACATTCTGTTTATACATGTTACACGTTTTTGTGGATTCTGGTTGTTCGAGTTACATCTGTTTGTGGATTCTGATTGCTCGTTTACATGTGTTTGTGGTTTCCAGTTACTCGTGTTACATGTGTTTTCACATTCTAGTTATTCATGTAAAATGCATTTGTGGATTCTGGTTGTTCGAGTTACATGTATTTGTGGATTCTGGCTGCTCGTGTTACATGAGTTTGTGGATTCTGGTTATTCATGTTTCATGTGTTTGTGGATTCCGGTTGCTCATGTTACATATGCTTGTGGATTCTGGTTGCTCATGTTAAATGTGTTTCTGGATTCCAGTTATTCATGTTACATCTGTTTGTGGATTCCAGTTATTCGTGTTACATGTGTTTTCACATTCTGGTTACTCATGTTACATGTGTTTAAGAATTCTGGTTATTCATGTTACATGTGTTTGTGGATTCTGGTTGCTCGTGTTATATGTGTTTGTGGATTCTGGTTATTTGTGTTACATGTGTTTGTGGATTCTGGTTACTCGTGTTACATGTGTTTGTCGATTCAGGTTACTTGTGTTGCATGTGTTCTCACATTCTGCTTATTCATGTTACATGTGTTTGTGGATTCCGGTTGCTCATGTTACATTTGTTTGTGGATTCCGGTTACTCGTTTTATATCTGTTTGTGGATTCTGGTTACTCGTGTTACATATGTTTTCACATTCTGTTTATTCATGTTACATGTTTTTGTGGATTGTGGTTGTTCGAGTTACATGTGTTTGTGGATTCTGATTGCTCGTTTACATGTGTTTGTGGTTTCCAGTTACTCGCGTTACATGTGTTTGTGGATTCCGGTTCCTCGTGTTACATATGCTTGTGGATTCTGGTTGCTCGTGTTACATCTGTTTGTGGATTCCGGTTATTCGGGTTACATGTGTTTGTGGATTCTGGTTATTTGTGTTACATGTGTTTGTGGATTCTGGTTACTCGTGATACATGTGTTTGTGGATTCCGGTTGCTCGTGTTACATGTGTTTGTGGATTGGGTTACTCATATTACATGTATTTGTGGATTCCGGTTAATCGTGTTACATGTGTTTGTGGATTCCAGTTGCTCGTGTTACATGTGTTTGTGGATTCCAGTTGCTCCTGTTTCATGTGTTTGCGGATTCCGGTTACTCGTGTTAAATGTGTTTGCGGATTCCGGTTACTCGTGTTACATGTGTTTGTGGATTCTAGTTACTCGTGTTACATGTGTTTGTGGAATTCAGTTGCTCCTGTTTGATGTGTTTGTGGATTCCGGTTACTTGTGTTACATTTGTTTGTGGATTCTGGTTACTCGTGTTACATGTGATTGTGGATTCCGCTTACTTGTGTTACATGTGCTTGTGGATTCTGGTTGCTCATGTAACATGTATTTGTGGGTTCCGATTGCTCATGTTACACATGTTTCTGGTTTCCGGTTACTTGTGTTACATGCGTTTGTGGATTCTGGTTATTCATGTTACATGTGTTTGTGGATTCTGTTTACTCGCTTTACTTGTGTTTGTGGATTCCAGTTATTCGTGATACATATGCTTGTGGATTCTGGTTGCACGTTTTAAACGTGTTTGTGGATTCCGGTTATTCGTGTTACATGTGTTTTCACATTCTTGTTCCTCGTGTAACATGTGTTTGTGGATTCTGGTTACTCGTGTTACATGTGTTTGTCGATTCGGGTTACTTGTGTTACATGTGTTTTCACATTCTGTTTATTCATGTTACATCTGTTTGTGGATTCTGGTTGCCTGTGTTACATGTATTTTTACATTCCGGTTACTCGTATTACAAGTGTTTGTGGATTCCGGTTGTTCGTGGTACATGTGTTTGAGGATTCTGGTTACTCGTGGTACATGTGTTTTCACATTCTGGTTATTCATGTTAAATGTGTTTGTGGATTTTGGTTGCTCATGTAACATGTATTTGTGAATTCCGATTGCTCATGTTACATGCGTTTGGGGATTCTGGTTGCTCTTGTTACATGTGTTTGTAGATTCAGGTTACTTGTGTTACATGTGTTTTCACATTCTGTTCATTCATGTTACATCTGTTTGTGGATTCTGGTTACTCATATTACATGTGTTTGTCGATTCCGATTGCTTGTAATACATGTGTTTGTGGATTCTGTTTACTCATGGTACAAGTGTTTGTGGATTCCGGTTACTTGTGTTACATGTGTTCATGGATTCCGGTTGCTCGTGTTACATGTGTTTGTTGATTCCGGTTGCACATGTTACATGTGTTTGTGGATTCTGGTTACTCGTATTACATGTGCTTGTGGATTCTGGATGCTCATGTTACATTTGTTTGTGGATTCCGCTTACTCATGTTACATGTGTTTGTGGATTCCAGTTACTCGTATTACATGTGTTTTCACATTCTGGTTATTCATGTTAAATGTGTTTGCGGATTTTGGTTGCTCATGTAACATGTATTTGTGGATTCCGATTGCTCGTGTTACATGCGTTTGTGGATTCTGGTTATTCATGTTACATGTTTTTGTGCTTCTGGCTGCTCATGTTACATGTGTTTGTGGATTCTGATTACTCGCGTTACATGTGTTTGTGGATTCCGGTTCCTCGTGTTACATATGCTTGTGGATTCTGGTTGCTCGTGTTACATCTGTTTGTGGATTCCGGTTATTCGGGTTACATGTGTTTGTGGATTCTGGTTATTTGTGTTACATGTGTTTGTGGATTCTGGTTACTCGTGATACATGTGTTTGTGGATTCCGGTTGCTCGTGTTACATGTGTTTGTGGATTGGGTTACTCATATTACATGTATTTGTGGATTCCGGTTAATCGTGTTACATGTGTTTGTGGATTCCAGTTGCTCGTGTTACATGTGTTTGTGGATTCCAGTTGCTCCTGTTTCATGTGTTTGCGGATTCCGGTTACTCGTGTTAAATGTGTTTGCGGATTCCGGTTACTCGTGTTATATGTGTTTGTGGATTCTAGTTACTCGTGTTACATGTGTTTGTGGAATTCAGTTGCTCCTGTTTGATGTGTTTGTGGATTCCGGTTACTTGTGTTACATGTGTTTGTTGATTCCGGTTGCTCATGTTACATTTGTTTGTGGATTCCGGTTACTCGTTTTACATCTATTTGTGGATTCTGGTTACTCGTGTTACATATGTTTTACATTCTGTTTATTCATGTTTCATGTGTTTGTGGATTCCGGTTGCTCATGTTACATGTGTTTGTGGATTCTGGTTGCTCGTTTACATGTGTTTGTGGATTCTGGTTATTTGTGTTACATGTGATTGTGGATTCCGGTTACTCTTGTTACATGTGTTTTCAAATTCTGGTTATTCATTTTAAATGTGTTTGTTGATTCTGGTTGCTCATGTAACATGTATTTATGGATTCTGATTGCTCATTTTACATGTGTTTGTGGCTTCTGGTTATTCATGTTACATGTGTTTCTGGTTTCTGGTTGCTCATGTTACATGTGTTTGTGGAATACAGTTACATGCATTAAATGTGTTTGTGGATTCTGGTTACTCGCATTACATGTGTTTGTGGATTCCGGTTGCTCGTGTTAAATGTGTTTGTTGATTCCAGATATTCATGTTACATCTGTTTGTGGATTCCGGTTATTCGTGTTACATGCGTTTGTGGATTCTGGTTGCTCGTGTTACATGTGTTTGTGGTTTCCGGTTACTCGTGTTACATGTGTTTGTGGTTTCCGGTTACTCATGTTACATGTGTTTGTCTATTCTGGTTACTCGTGTTACATTTGTTTGTGGTTTCCGGTTACTCGTGTTGCATGTGTTTGTCGATTCTGGTTACTCGTGTTACATGTGTTTGTGGATTCTGATTGCTCGTGTTATATGTGTTTGAGGATTCTGGTTAATTGTGTTAGATGTGTCTGTGGATTCCAGTTGCGCCTGTTTCATGTGTTTGTGGATTGGGTTACTCGTGTTACATGTGTTTCTGGATTCTGGTGAATCGTGTAACATGTGTTTTCGCATTCTGGTTACTCATTTTACATGTGTTTGTCGATTCCGTTTGCTTGTAATACATGTGTTTGTGGATTTTGATTACTCATGTTACAAGTGTTTGTGGATTCCGGTTACTTCTGTTACATGTGTTCGTGGATTCCTGTTGCTCGTATTACATGTGTTTGTTGATTCCGATTGCTCGTGTTACATATGCTTGTGGATTCTGGTTGCTCGTGTTAAATGTGTTTGTGGATTCCGCTTATTCATGTTACATGTGTTTGTGGATTCTGGTTGCTCGTGTTACATGTGCTTTCACATTCTAGTTATTCATGTTACATGTGTTTGTGGATTCTGGTTGCTCGTTTACATGTGTTTGTGGTTTCCAGTTACTTGTGTTACATATGTTTTCACATTCTGTTTATTCATGTTACATGTTTTTGTGGATTCTGGTTGTTCGAGTTACATCTGTTTGTGGATTCTGATTGCTCGTTTACATGTGTTTGTGGTTTCCAGTTACTCGTGTTACATGTGTTTGTTGATTCCGGTTGTTTATGTTACATTTGTTTGTGGATTCCGGTTACTCGTTTTATATCTGGTTGTGGATTCTGGTTACTCGTATTACATATGTTTTCACATTCTGTTTATACATGTTACACGTTTTTGTGGATTCTGGTTGTTCGAGTTACATCTGTTTGTGGATTCTGATTGCTCGTTTACATGTGTTTGTGGTTTCCAGTTACTCGTGTTACATGTGTTTTCACATTCTAGTTATTCATGTAAAATGCATTTGTGGATTCTGGTTGTTCGAGTTACATGTATTTGTGGATTCTGGCTGCTCGTGTTACATGAGTTTGTGGATTCTGGTTATTCATGTTTCATGTGTTTGTGGATTCCGGTTGCTCATGTTACATATGCTTGTGGATTCTGGTTGCTCATGTTAAATGTGTTTCTGGATTCCAGTTATTCATGTTACATCTGTTTGTGGATTCCAGTTATTCGTGTTACATGTGTTTTCACATTCTGGTTACTCATGTTACATGTGTTTAAGAATTCTGGTTATTCATGTTACATGTGTTTGTGGATTCAGGTTGCTCGTGTTATATGTGTTTGTGGATTCTGGTTATTTGTGTTACATGTGTTTGTGGATTCTGGTTACTCGTGTTACATGTGTTTGTCGATTCAGGTTACTTGTGTTGCATGTGTTCTCACATTCTGCTTATTCATGTTACATGTGTTTGTGGATTCCGGTTGCTCATGTTACATTTGTTTGTGGATTCCGGTTACTCGTTTTATATCTGTTTGTGGATTCTGGTTACTCGTGTTACATATGTTTTCACATTCTGTTTATTCATGTTACATGTTTTTGTGGATTGTGGTTGTTCGAGTTACATGTGTTTGTGGATTCTGATTGCTCGTTTACATGTGTTTGTGGTTTCCAGTTACTCGTGTTACATGTGTTTTCACATTCTAGTTATTCATGTAAAATGCATTTGTGGATTCTGGTTGTTCGAGTTACATGTGTTTGTGGATTCTGGTTGCTCGTGTTACATGTGTTTGTGGATTCCGGTTGCTCATGTTACATATGCTTGTGGATTCTGGTTGCTCATGTTAAATGTGTTTCTGGATTCCGGTTATTCATGTTACATCTGTTTGAGGATTCCAGTTATTCGTGTTACATGTGTTTTCACATTCTGGTTACTCATGTTACATGTGTTTAAGAATTCTGGTTATTCATGTTACATGTGTTTGTGGATTCTGGTTGCTCGTGTTATATGTGTTTGTGGATTCTGGTTATTTGTGTTACATGTGTTTGTGGATTCTGGTTACTCGTGTTACATGTGTTTGTCGATTCGGGTTACTTGTGTTGCATGTGTTCTCACATTCTGCTTATTCATGTTACATCTGTTTGTGGATTCTGGTTGGTCGTGTTACATGCGTTTGTGGATTCTGGTTGCTCATGTTACATGTGTTTGTTGTTTCCGATTGCTCGTGTTACATATGCTTGTGGTTTCTGGTTGCTCATGTTAAATGTGTTTGTGGATTCCGGTTACTCGTGCTAAATGTGTTTGTGGATTCCCGTTGCTCGTGTTACATGTGTTTGTTGATTCCGGTTCCTCTTGTTACATGTGTTTGTGGATTCCGGTTACTCGTATTACATGTGTTTGTGGATTCAGGTTGCTCGTGTTACACGTGTTTGTGGATTCCAGTTCCTCGTGTTACATGTGTTTGATGATTCTGGTTACTCCTGATACATGTGTTTGTGGATTACCGTTACTCGTGCTACATATGTTTGTGGATTCCGATTACTCATGTTACATGTGATTGTGGATTCCGGTTACTTGTGTTACATGTGTTTTCACATTCCAGTTGCTCATGATACATGTGTTTGAGGGTTATGGTTACTCATGATACAATTGTTTTCACATTCTGGTTACTCATGTAACATGTGTTAGTTGATTCCGGTTGCTCGTGTTACATGTGTTTGTTGATTCCGGTTGCACATGTTACATGTGTTTGTGGATTCTGTTTACTCGTATTACATGTGTTTGTGGATTCCGATTGCTCGTGTTACATGCATTTGGGGATTCTGGTTATTCATCTTACATGTGTTTGTGGTTCCTGGTTGCTCATGTTTCATGTGTTTGTGGAATACAGTTACATGCGTTAAATGTGTTTGTGGATTCTGGTTGCTCGTGTTACATATGGTTGTGGATTCTGGTTATTCATGTTAAATGTGTTTGTGGATTCTGGTTGCTCATGTTACATGTGTTTGTGGTTTCTGGTGTCTCCTGTTTCATGTGTTTGTGGATTCCGGTTGCTCATGTTACATATGATTGTGGATTCTGGTTGCTCGTGTTAAATGTGTTTGTGGATTCCGGTTATTCATGTTACATCTGTTTGTGGATTCCAGTTATTCGTGTTACATGTGTTTTCACATTCTGGTTACTCATGTTACATGTGTTTGTGGATTCTGGTTATTCATGTTGCATGTGTTTGTGGTTTCCGGTTACTCGTGTTACATGTGTTTGTCGATTCTGGTTACTCGTGTTACATGTGTTTTTGGATTCCCGTTGCTCGTGTTACATATGTTTGTTGATTCCGGTTCCTCATGTTACATGTGTTTGTGGATTCTGGTTGCACATGTTACATGTGTTTGTGGATTCTGGTTACTCATGTTACAAGTGTTTGTGGATTCCGGTTACTTGTGTTACATGTGTTTGTGGACTCCCATTGCTCGTGTTACATGTGTTTGTTGATTCCTATTGCTCGTGTTACATGCGTTTGGGGATTCTGGTTATTCATCTTACATGTGTTTGTGGCTTCTGGTTGCTCATGTTACATGTGTTTGTGGATTCCCGTTACACGCATTAAATGTGTTTGTGGATTCCGTTTGCTCGTGTTACATATGATTGTGGATTCCGGTTCCTCATGTTACATGTGTTTGTGGATTCTGGTTGCACATGTTACATGTGTTTGTGGATTCTGGTTACTCATGTTACAAGTGTTTGTGGATTCCGGTTACTTGTGTTACATGTGTTTGTGGACTCCCATTGCTCGTGTTACATGTGTTTGTTGATTCCTATTGCTCGTGTTACATGCGTTTGGGGATTCTGGTTATTCATCTTACATGTGTTTGTGGCTTCTGGTTGCTCATGTTACATGTGTTTGTGGATTCCCGTTACACGCATTAAATGTGTTTGTGGATTCCGTTTGCTCGTGTTACATATGATTGTGGATTCTGGTTGCTCATGTTAAATGTGTTTGTGGATTCTGGTTATTCATGTTACATCTGTTGGTGGATTCCAGTTATTCGTGTTACATGTGTTTTCACATTCTGGTTACTCATGTTACATGTGTTTGTGGATTCTGGTTATTCACGTTGCATGTGTTTGTGGATTCTGGTTATTTGTGTTACATGTGTTTGTGGATTCTGGATACTCGTATTACATGTGTTTTCACATTCTGGTTACTCGTGTTACATGTGTTTGTGGATTCCGGTTACTTGTGTTACATGTGTTTGTGGATTCCCGTTGCTCGTGTTACATGTGTTTGTTGATTCCGATTGCTCGTGTTACATGCGTTTGGGGATTCTGGTTATTCATCTTACATGTGTTTGAGGCTTCTGGTTGCTCATGTTACATGTGTTTGTGGATTCCCGTTACACGCGTTAAATGTGTGTGGATTCCGGTTGCTCGTGTTACATATGCTTGTAGATTCTGGTTGTTTGTGTTACATCTGTTTGTGGATTCCGGTTATTCGGGTTACATGTGTTTGTGGATTCTGGTTATTTGTGTTACATGTGTTTGTGGATTCTGGTTGCTCGTGTTACATGTGTTTTCACATTCTGGTTATTCATGATACATGTGTTTGTGGATTTTGGTTACTCCTATTACATGTGATTGTGGTTTCTGGTAACTTGTGTTACATGTGTTTGTGGATTCTGGTTGATTGTATTCCATATGTTTGTGGATTCCGGTTGTTTGTGTTACATGTGTTTGTGGATTCCGGTTGCTCATGTTACATTTGTTTGTGGATTCCGGTTACTCGTTTTATATCTGTTTGTGGATTCTGGTTACTCGTGTTACATATGTTTTCACATTCTGTTTATTCATGTTACATGTTTTTGTGGATTCTGGTTGTTCGAGTTACATCTGTTTGTGGATTCTGATTGCTCGTTTACATGTGTTTGTGGTTTCCAGTTACTCGTGTTACATGTGTTTTCACATTCTAGTTATTCATGTAAAATGCATTTGTGGATTCTGGTTGTTCGAGTTACATGTGTTTGTGGATTCTGGCTGCTCGTGTTACATGTGTTTGTGGATTCTGGTTATTCATGTTTCATGTGTTTCTGGATTCCGGTTGCTCATGTTACATATGCTTGTGGATTCTGGTTGCTCATGTTACACGTGTTTGTGGATTCCAGTTCCTCGTGTTACATGTGTTTGATGATTCTGGTTACTCCTGATACATGAGTTTGTGGATTACCGTTACTCGTGCTACATATGTTTGTGGATTCCGATTACTCATGTTACATGTGATTGTGGATTCCGGTTACTTGTGTTACATGTGTTTTCACATTCCAGTTGCTCATGATACATGTGTTTGAGGGTTATGGTTACTCATGATACAATTGTTTTCACATTCTGGTTACTCATGTAACATGTGTTAGTTGATTCCGGTTGCTCATGTTACATGTGTTTGTTGATTCCGGTTGCACATGTTACATGTGTTTGTGGATTCTGTTTACTCGTATTACATGTGTTTGTGTATTCCGATTGCTCGTGTTACATGCATTTGGGGATTCTGGTTATTCATCTTACATGTGTTTGTGGTTCCTGGTTGCTCATGTTTCATGTGTTTGTGGAATACAGTTACATGCGTTAAATGTGTTTGTGGATTCTGGTTGCTCGTGTTACATATGGTTGTGGATTCTGGTTATTCATGTTAAATGTGTTTGTGGATTCTGGTTGCTCATGTTACATGTGTTTGTGGTTTCTGGTGTCTCCTGTTTCATGTGTTTGTGGATTCCGGTTGCTCATGTTACATATGATTGTGGATTCTGGTTGCTCGTGTTAAATGTGTTTGTGGATTCCGGTTATTCATGTTACATCTGTTTGTGGATTCCAGTTATTCGTGTTACATGTGTTTTCACATTCTGGTTACTCATGTTACATGTGTTTGTGGATTCTGGTTGCTCATGTTACACGTGTTTGTGGATTCCAGTTCCTCGTGTTACATGTGTTTGATGATTCTGGTTACTCCTGATACATGTGTTTGTGGATTCAGGTTGCTCCTGTTACACGTGTTTGTGGATTCCAGTTCCTCGTGTTACATGTGTTTGATGATTCTGGTTACTCCTGATACATGTGTTTGTGGATTACCGTTACTCGTGCTACATATGTTTGTGGATTCCGATTACTCATGTTACATGTGATTGTGGATTCCGGTTACTTGTGTTACATGTGTTTTCACATTCCAGTTGCTCATGATACATGTGTTTGAGGGTTATGGTTACTCATGATACAATTGTTTTCACATTCTGGTTACTCATGTAACATGTGTTAGTTGATTCCGGTTGCTCATGTTACATGTGTTTGTTGATTCCGGTTGCACATGTTACATGTGTTTGTGGATTCTGTTTACTCGTATTACATGTGTTTGTGGATTCCGATTGCTCGTGTTACATGCATTTGGGGATTCTGGTTATTCATCTTACATGTGTTTGTGGTTCCTGGTTGCTCATGTTTC
The DNA here is from genome assembly GCF_030144855.1 of Hypanus sabinus. Taxonomy (NCBI): domain Eukaryota; kingdom Metazoa; phylum Chordata; class Chondrichthyes; order Myliobatiformes; family Dasyatidae; genus Hypanus; species Hypanus sabinus. The sequence goes on from NC_082714.1 coordinate 34,601,353, forward strand.
ATGTGTTTGTGGAATACAGTTACATGCGTTAAATGTGTTTGTGGATTCTGGTTGCTCGTGTTACATATGGTTGTGGATTCTGGTTATTCATGTTAAATGTGTTTGTGGATTCTGGTTGCTCATGTTACATGTGTTTGTGGTTTCTGGTGTCTCCTGTTTCATGTGTTTGTGGATTCCGGTTGCTCATGTTACATGTCTTTGTGGATTCCATTTACTCATGTTACATGTGTTTGTGGATTCTGGCTGCTCGAGTTACATGTGTTTGTGGATTCTAGTTGCTCTTGTTACATGTGTTTGTGGTTTCCGGTTACTCGTGTTACATGTGTTTGTCGATTCTGGTTACTCATATTTCTGGTTATTCATCTTACATGTGTTTGTGGTTTCTGGTTGCCCATGTTACATGTGTTTGTGGATTCCGGTTACACGCGTTAAATGTGTTTGTGGATTCCGGTTTCTCGTGTAACATGTGTTTGATGATTCTGGTTGCTCGTATTTAATGTATTTGTGGATTCTGGTTCCTCGTGTTACATTTGTATTCACATTCTGTTTACTCGTGTTACATGTGTTTATGGATTCCGGCTGCCCGTGTTACATGTGTTTGTGAAATCTGGTTAGTTGTTTTACATCTGTTTGTGGATTCCGATTTTTTGTGTTACATGTGTTTTCGCATTCTGGTTACACGTGTTACGTGTTTGTGGATTCTGGTTCCACATGTTACATGTGGTTGTGTATTCTGTCTGCTCGTATTACATGTGTTTGTGGATTCTGGTTGCTCGTGTTACATGTGTTTGTCGATTCTGTTTACTCGTGTTACATGTGTTAGTCAATTCTGGTTACTCGTGTTACATATGTTTTCACATTCTCTTTGTTCATGTTACATGCGTTTGTGGATTCTGGTTGTTCGAGTTACATGTGTTTGTGGTTTTCAGTTACTCGTGTTACATGTGTTTGTGGTTTCCGGTTACTCGTGTTACATATGTTTATGGATTCTGGTTGCTCGTGTTACATGTGTTTGTGGTTTCCAGTTACTCGTTTTACATGTGTTTGTGGATTCTGGTTATTCATGTTACATGTCTTTGTGGATTCCATTTACTCATCTTACATGTGTTTGTGGATTCTGGCTGCTCGTATTACATGTGTTTGTGGATTCTGGTTACTCGTGTTACATGTGTTTGTGGAATCCAGTTGCTCGTGTAACATGTGTTTGTTGATTCTGGTTGCTCGTGGTACGTGTGTTTCTGGATTCTGGTTGCTCCTGTTACATGAGTTTGAGGATTCTGGTTTATAATGTTACAAGTGTTTGTGGATTCTGATTGCTCGTGTTACATGTGTTTGTGGTTTCCAGTTCCTCATGTTACATGTGTTTGTGGTATCCGGTTACTCATGTTACATGTGTTTGTTGATTCCAGTTGCTCATGTTACAAGTGTTTGTGGATTACGGTTACTTGTGTTACATGTGTTTGTGGATTCTGGGTATTCCTGTTACAGGAATTTTTGGATCCTGGTTGTTGTATTTAATGTATTTGTGGATTCTGGTTCCTCGTGTTACATTTGTATTCACATTCTGTTTACTCGTGTTACATAAGTGTGTGGATTCCGGCTGCCCGTGTTACATGTGTTTGTGAATTCCGGTTACTCGTTTTACATCTGTTTGTTGATTCCGATTATTTGTGTTACATGTGTTTTCACATTCTGGTTACATGTGTTATGTGTTAGTGGATTCTGGTTGCTCATGTTGCATGTGTTTGTGGATTCTGGTTACTCATGTTACATGTGTTTGTCGATTCTGGTTACTCGTGTTACATGTGTTTTCACATTCTAGTTATTCATGTTACATGTGTTTGTGGATTCTGGTTGTTTGAGTTACATGTGTTTGTGGATTCTGGTTACTCGTGTTACATGTGTTTGTGGATTCTGATTGCTCGTGTTACATGTGTTTGTAGATTCTGGTTATTCATGTTACATGTCTTTGTGGATTCCATTTACTCATGTTACATGTGTTTGTGGATTCTGGCTGCTCGTTTTACATGTGTTTGTGGATTCTGGTTACTCGTGTTACATGTGTTTGTCCATTCTGGTTATTTATGTTACAGGTCTTTGTGGATTCCATTTACTCATGTTACATGTGTTTGTGGATTCTGGCTGCTCGTATTACATGTGTTTGTGGATTCTGGTTACTCGTATTACATGTGTTTTCATATTCTGGTTACTCGTGTTACATGTGTTTGTGGATTCCCGTTGCTCGTGTTACATGTGTTTGTTGATTCCGATTGCTCGTGTTACATGCGTTTGGGGATTCTGGTTATTCATCTTACATGTGTTTGAGGCTTCTGGTTGCTCATGTTACATGTGTTTGTGGATTCCCGTTACACGCGTTAAATGTGTGTGGATTCCGGTTGCTCGTGTTACATATGCTTGTAGATTCTGGTTGTTTGTGTTACATCTGTTTGTGGATTCCGGTTATTCGGGTTACATGTGTTTGTGGATTCTGGTTATTTGTGTTACATGTGTTTGTGGATTCTGGTTGCTCGTGTTACATGTGTTTTCACATTCTGGTTATTCATGATACATGTGTTTGTGGATTTTGGTTACTCCTATTACATGTGATTGTGGTTTCTGGTAACTTGTGTTACATGTGTTTGTGGATTCTGGTTGATTGTATTCCATATGTTTGTGGATTCCGGTTGTTTGTGTTACATGTGTTTGTGGATTCCGGTTGCTCATGTTACATTTGTTTGTGGATTCCGGTTACTCGTTTTATATCTGTTTGTGGATTCTGGTTACTCGTGTTACATATGTTTTCACATTCTGTTTATTCATGTTACATGTTTTTGTGGATTCTGGTTGTTCGAGTTACATCTGTTTGTGGATTCTGATTGCTCGTTTACATGTGTTTGTGGTTTCCAGTTACTCGTGTTACATGTGTTTTCACATTCTAGTTATTCATGTAAAATGCATTTGTGGATTCTGGTTGTTCGAGTTACATGTGTTTGTGGATTCTGGTTATTCATGTTTCATGTGTTTCTGGATTCCGGTTGCTCATGTTACATATGCTTGTGGATTCTGGTTGCTCATGTTACACGTGTTTGTGGATTCCAGTTCCTCGTGTTACATGTGTTTGATGATTCTGGTTACTCCTGATACATGTGTTTGTGGATTCAGGTTGCTCCTGTTACACGTGTTTGTGGATTCCAGTTCCTCGTGTTACATGTGTTTGATGATTCTGGTTACTCCTGATACATGTGTTTGTGGATTACCGTTACTCGTGCTACATATGTTTGTGGATTCCGATTACTCATGTTACATGTGATTGTGGATTCCGGTTACTTGTGTTACATGTGTTTTCACATTCTGTTTACTCGTGTTACATAAGTGTGTGGATTCCGGCTGCCCGTGTTACATGTGTTTGTGAATTCCTGTTACTCGTTTTACATCTGTTTGTTGATTCCGATTATTTGTGTTACATGTGTTTTCACATTCTGGTTACATGTGTTATGTGTTAGTGGATTCTGGTTGCTCGTGTTGCATGTGTTTGTGGATTCTGGTTACTCATGTTACATGTGTTTGTCGATTCTGGTTACTCGTGTTACATGTGTTTTCACATTCTAGTTATTCATGTTACATGTGTTTGTGGATTCTGGTTGTTTGAGTTACATGTGTTTGTGGATTCTGGTTACTCGTGTTACATGTGTTTGTGGATTCTGATTGCTCGTGTTACATGTGTTTGTAGATTCTGGTTATTCATGTTACATGTCTTTGTGGATTCCATTTACTCATGTTACATGTGTTTGTGGATTCTGGCTGCTCGTTTTACATGTGTTTGTGGATTCTGGTTACTCGTGTTACATGTGTTTGTCCATTCTGGTTATTTATGTTACAGGTCTTTGTGGATTCCATTTACTCATGTTACATGTGTTTGTGGATTCTGGCTGCTCGTATTACATGTGTTTGTGGATTCTGGTTACTCGTATTACATGTGTTTTCATATTCTGGTTACTCGTGTTACATGTGTTTGTGGATTCCCGTTGCTCGTGTTACATGTGTTTGTTGATTCCGATTGCTCGTGTTACATGCGTTTGGGGATTCTGGTTATTCATCTTACATGTGTTTGAGGCTTCTGGTTGCTCATGTTACATGTGTTTGTGGATTCCCGTTACACGCGTTAAATGTGTGTGGATTCCGGTTGCTCGTGTTACATATGCTTGTAGATTCTGGTTGTTTGTGTTACATCTGTTTGTGGATTCCGGTTATTCGGGTTACATGTGTTTGTGGATTCTGGTTATTTGTGTTACATGTGTTTGTGGATTCTGGTTGCTCGTGTTACATGTGTTTTCACATTCTGGTTATTCATGATACATGTGTTTGTGGATTTTGGTTACTCCTATTACATGTGATTGTGGTTTCTGGTAACTTGTGTTACATGTGTTTGTGGATTCTGGTTGATTGTATTCCATATGTTTGTGGATTCCGGTTGTTTGTGTTACATGTGTTTGTGGATTCCGGTTGCTCATGTTACATTTGTTTGTGGATTCCGGTTACTCGTTTTATATCTGTTTGTGGATTCTGGTTACTCGTGTTACATATGTTTTCACATTCTGTTTATTCATGTTACATGTTTTTGTGGATTCTGGTTGTTCGAGTTACATCTGTTTGTGGATTCTGATTGCTCGTTTACATGTGTTTGTGGTTTCCAGTTACTCGTGTTACATGTGTTTTCACATTCTAGTTATTCATGTAAAATGCATTTGTGGATTCTGGTTGTTCGAGTTACATGTGTTTGTGGATTCTGGCTGCTCGTGTTACATGTGTTTGTGGATTCTGGTTATTCATGTTTCATGTGTTTCTGGATTCCGGTTGCTCATGTTACATATGCTTGTGGATTCTGGTTGCTCATGTTACACGTGTTTGTGGATTCCAGTTCCTCGTGTTACATGTGTTTGATGATTCTGGTTACTCCTGATACATGTGTTTGTGGATTACCGTTACTCGTGCTACATATGTTTGTGGATTCCGATTACTCATGTTACATGTGATTGTGGATTCCGGTTACTTGTGTTACATGTGTTTTCACATTCCAGTTGCTCATGATACATGTGTTTGAGGGTTATGGTTACTCATGATACAATTGTTTTCACATTCTGGTTACTCATGTAACATGTGTTAGTTGATTCCGGTTGCTCATGTTACATGTGTTTGTTGATTCCGGTTGCACATGTTACATGTGTTTGTGGATTCTGTTTACTCGTATTACATGTGTTTGTGGATTCCGATTGCTCGTGTTACATGCATTTGGGGATTCTGGTTATTCATCTTACATGTGTTTGTGGTTCCTGGTTGCTCATGTTTCATGTGTTTGTGGAATACAGTTACATGCGTTAAATGTGTTTGTGGATTCTGGTTGCTCGTGTTACATATGGTTGTGGATTCTGGTTATTCATGTTAAATGTGTTTGTGGATTCTGGTTGCTCATGTTACATGTGTTTGTGGTTTCTGGTGTCTCCTGTTTCATGTGTTTGTGGATTCCGGTTGCTCATGTTACATATGATTGTGGATTCTGGTTGCTCGTGTTAAATGTGTTTGTGGATTCCGGTTATTCATGTTACATCTGTTTGTGGATTCCAGTTATTCGTGTTACATGTGTTTTCACATTCTGGTTACTCATGTTACATGTGTTTGTGGATTCTGGTTGCTCATGTTACACGTGTTTGTGGATTCCAGTTCCTCGTGTTACATGTGTTTGATGATTCTGGTTACTCCTGATACATGTGTTTGTGGATTCAGGTTGCTCCTGTTACACGTGTTTGTGGATTCCAGTTCCTCGTGTTACATGTGTTTGATGATTCTGGTTACTCCTGATACATGTGTTTGTGGATTACCGTTACTCGTGCTACATATGTTTGTGGATTCCGATTACTCATGTTACATGTGATTGTGGATTCCGGTTACTTGTGTTACATGTGTTTTCACATTCCAGTTGCTCATGATACATGTGTTTGAGGGTTATGGTTACTCATGATACAATTGTTTTCACATTCTGGTTACTCATGTAACATGTGTTAGTTGATTCCGGTTGCTCATGTTACATGTGTTTGTTGATTCCGGTTGCACATGTTACATGTGTTTGTGGATTCTGTTTACTCGTATTACATGTGTTTGTGTATTCCGATTGCTCGTGTTACATGCATTTGGGGATTCTGGTTATTCATCTTACATGTGTTTGTGGTTCCTGGTTGCTCATGTTTCATGTGTTTGTGGAATACAGTTACATGCGTTAAATGTGTTTGTGGATTCTGGTTGCTCGTGTTACATATGGTTGTGGATTCTGGTTATTCATGTTAAATGTGTTTGTGGATTCTGGTTGCTCATGTTACATGTGTTTGTGGTTTCTGGTGTCTCCTGTTTCATGTGTTTGTGGATTCCGGTTGCTCATGTTACATATGATTGTGGATTCTGATTGCTCGTGTTACATGTGTTTGTAGATTCTGGTTATTCATGTTACATGTCTTTGTGGATTCCATTTACTCATGTTACATGTGTTTGTGGATTCTGGCTGCTCGAGTTACATGTGTTTGTGGATTCTAGTTGCTCTTGTTACATGTGTTTGTGGTTTCCGGTTACTCGTGTTACATGTGTTTGTCGATTCTGGTTACTCATATTTCTGGTTATTCATCTTACATGTGTTTGTGGTTTCTGGTTGCCCATGTTACATGTGTTTGTGGATTCCGGTTACACGCGTTAAATGTGTTTGTGGATTCCGGTTTCTCGTGTAACATGTGTTTGATGATTCTGGTTGCTCGTATTTAATGTATTTGTGGATTCTGGTTCCTCGTGTTACATTTGTATTCACATTCTGTTTACTCGTGTTACATGTGTTTATGGATTCCGGCTGCCCGTGTTACATGTGTTTGTGAAATCCGGTTAGTTGTTTTACATCTGTTTGTGGATTCCGATTTTTTGTGTTACATGTGTTTTCGCATTCTGGTTACACGTGTTACGTGTTTGTGGATTCTGGTTCCACATGTTACATGTGGTTGTGTATTCTGTCTGCTCGTATTACATGTGTTTGTGGATTCTGGTTGCTCGTGTTACATGTGTTTGTCGATTCTGTTTACTCGTGTTACATGTGTTAGTCAATTCTGGTTACTCGTGTTACATATGTTTTCACATTCTCTTTGTTCATGTTACATGCGTTTGTGGATTCTGGTTGTTCGAGTTACATGTGTTTGTGGTTTTCAGTTACTCGTGTTACATGTGTTTGTGGTTTCCGGTTACTCGTGTTACATATGTTTATGGATTCTGGTTGCTCGTGTTACATGTGTTTGTGGTTTCCAGTTACTCGTTTTACATGTGTTTGTGGATTCTGGTTATTCATGTTACATGTCTTTGTGGATTCCATTTACTCATCTTACATGTGTTTGTGGATTCTGGCTGCTCGTATTACATGTGTTTGTGGATTCTGGTTACTCGTGTTACATGTGTTTGTGGAATCCGGTTGCTCGTGTAACATGTGTTTGTCGATTCTGGTTGCTCGTGGTACGTGTGTTTCTGGATTCTGGTTCCTCCTGTTACATGAGTTTGAGGATTCTGGTTTATAATGTTACAAGTGTTTGTGGATTCTGATTGCTCGTGTTACATGTGTTTGTGGTTTCCAGTTCCTCATGTTACATGTGTTTGTGGTATCCGGTTACTCATGTTACATGTGTTTGTTGATTCCAGTTGCTCATGTTACAAGTGTTTGTGGATTACGGTTACTTGTGTTACATGTGTTTGTGGATTCTGGGTATTCCTGTTACAGGAATTTTTGGATCCTGGTTGCTTGTATTTAATGTATTTGTGGATTCTGGTTCCTCGTGTTACATTTGTATTCACATTCTGTTTACTCGTGTTACATAAGTGTGTGGATTCCGGCTGCCCGTGTTACATGTGTTTGTGAATTCCGGTTACTCGTTTTACATCTGTTTGTTGATTCCGATTATTTGTGTTACATGTGTTTTCACATTCTGGTTACATGTGTTATGTGTTAGTGGATTCTGGTTGCTCGTGTTGCATGTGTTTGTGGATTCTGGTTACTCATGTTACATGTGTTTGTCGATTCTGGTTACTCGTGTTACATGTGTTTTCACATTCTAGTTATTCATGTTACATGTGTTTGTGGATTCTGGTTACTCGTGTTACATGTGTTTGTGGATTCTGATTGCTCGTGTTACATGTGTTTGTAGATTCTGGTTATTCATGTTACATGTCTTTGTGGATTCCATTTACTCATGTTACATGTGTTTGTGGATTCTGGCTGCTCGTTTTACATGTGTTTGTGGATTCTGGTTACTCGTGTTACATGTGTTTGTCCATTCTGGTTATTTATGTTACAGGTCTTTGTGGATTCCATTTACTCATGTTACATGTGTTTGTGGATTCTGGCTGCTCGTATTACATGTGTTTGTGGATTCTGGTTACTCGTATTACATGTGTTTTCATATTCTGGTTACTCGTGTTACATGTGTTTGTGGATTCCGGTTACTTGTGTTTCATGTGTTTGTGGATTCCGGTTGCTCGTGTAGCATGTGTTTGTCGATTCTGGTTGCTCGTGGTACGTGTGTTTCTGGATTCTGGTTGCTCATGTTACATGTGTTTGTGGTTTCCGGTTACTCGTATTACATGTGTTTGTCGATTCTGTTTACTCGTGTTACATGTGTTAATCAATTCTGGTTACTCGTGTTACATATGTTTTCACATTCTGTTTATTCATGTTACATGTTTTTGTGGATTCTGGTTGTTCGAGTTACATGTGTTTGTGGATTCTGGTTACTCGTGTTACATGTGTCAGTCAATTCTGGTTACTCGTGTTACATGTGTTTGTGGATTCCGGTTACTTGTGTTTCATGTGTTTGTTGAATCCGGTTGCTCGTGTAACATGTGTTAGTCAATTCTGGTTACTCGTGTTACATATGTTTTCACATTCTGTTTATTCATGTTACATGTTTTTGTGGATTCTGGTTGTTCGAGTTACATGTGTTTGTGGATTCTGGTTACTCGTGTTACATGTGTCAGTCAATTCTGGTTGCTCGTGGTACGTGTGTTTCTGGATTCTGGTTGCTCCTGTTACATGAGTTTGAGGATTCTGGTTTATAATGTTACAAGTGTTTGTGGATTCCGGTTACTCGTGTTACATGTGTTTGTGGTTTCCAGTTACTCGTGTTACATGTGCTTGTGGTTTCCGGTTACTCATGTTACATGTGTTTGTCGATTCCAGTTGCTCATGTTACAAGTGTTTGTGGATTACGGTTACTTGTGTTACATGTGTTTGTGGATTCTGGGTATTCCTGTTACAGGAGTTTTTGGATCCTGGTTGCTTGTATTTAATCTATTTGTGGATTCTGGTTCCTCGTGTTACATTTGTATTCACATTCTGTTTACTAGTGTTACATAAGTGTGTGGATTCCGGCTGCCCGTGTTACATGTGTTTGTGAATTCCGGTTACTCGTTTTACATCTGTTTGTGGATTCCGATTATTTGTGTTACATGTGTTTTCACATTCTGGTTACATGTGTTATGTGTTAGTGGATTCTGGTTGCTCGTGTTGCATGTGTTTGTGGATTCTGGTTACTCGTGTTACATGTGTTTTCACATTCAAGTTATTCATGTTACATGTGTTTGTGGATTCCGGTTGTTCGAGTTACATGTGTTTGTGGGTTCTGGTTGCTTGTGTTTCATATGTTTGTCGATTCTGTTTACTCGTGTTTCATGTGTTAGTCAATTCTGGTTACTTGTGTTACATATGTTTTCACATTCTAGTTATTCATGTTACATGTGTTTGTGGATTCTGGTTGTTCGAGTTACATGTGTTTGTTGATTCTGGTTACTCGTGCTACATGTGTTTGTCTATTCTGGTTACTCGCGTTACATGTGTTTTCACATTCTAGTTATTCATGTTACATGTGTTTGTGGATTCTGGTTGTTCGAGTTACATGTGTTTGTGGATTCTGGTTACTCGTGTTACATGTGTTTGTGGATTCTGATTGCTCGTGTTACATGTGTTTGTAGATTCTGGTTATTCATGTTACATGTCTTTGTGGATTCCATTTACTCATGTTACATGTGTGTGTGGATTCTGGCTGCTCGTATTACATGTGTTTGTGGATTCTGGTTACTCGTGTTACATGTGTTTGTGGATTCTGGTTATTCATGTTACAGGTCTTTGTGGATTCCATTTACTCATGTTACATGTGTTTGTGGATTCTGGTTGGTCGAGTTACATGTGTTTTCACATTCTAGTTATTCATGTTACATGTGTTTGTGGATTCTGGTTGTTCGAGTTACATGTGTTTCTGGATTCTGGTTACTTGTGTTACATGTGTTTGTCAATTCCGGTTACTTGTGTTACATGTGTTTGTCGATTCCAGTTGCTCGTGTTACAATTGTTTGTGGATTACGGTCACTTGTGTTACATGTGTTTGTGGATTCTGGTTATTCCTGTTACAGGTGTTTGTGGATTCTGGTTGCTCGTATTTAATGTATTTGTGGATTCTGGTTCCTCGTGATACATTTGTATTCACAATCTGTTTACTCGTGTTACATGTGTTTGTGGATTCCGGCTACCCGTGTTACATGTGTTTGTGAATTCCGGTTACTCGTTTTACATCTGTTTGTGGATTCAGATTATTTGTGTTACAAGTGTTTTCACATTCTGGTTACACGTGTTACGTGTTTGTGGATTCTGGTTGCTCGTGTTGCATGTGTTTGTGGATCCGGGTTATTCATGTTACATGTGTTTGTTGATTCTGGTTACTCGTGTTACATGTGTTTTCACATTCAAGTTATTCATGTTACATGTGTTTGTGGATTCTGGTTGCTTGTGTTTCATGTGTTTGTCAATTCTGTTTACTCGTGTTTCATGTGTTAGTCAATTCTGGTTACTCGTGTTACATATGTTTTCACATTCTGTTTATTCATGTTACATGTTTTTGTGGATTCTGGTTGTTCGAGTTACATGTGTTTGTGGATTCTGGTTACTCGTGTTACATGTGTTTGTGGATTCTGATTGCTCGTGTTACATGTGTTTGTAGATTCTGGTTATTCATGTTACATGTCTTTGTGGATTCCAGTTACTCATGTTACATGTGTGTGTGGATTCTGGCTGCTCGTATTACATGTGTTTGTGGATTCTGGTTACTCGTGTTACATGTGTTTGTGGATTCTGGTTATTCATGTTACAGGTCTTTGTGGATTCCATTTACTCATGTTACATGTGTTTGTGGATTCTGGCTGCTCGTATTACATGCGTTTGTGGATTCTGGTTACTCGTATTACATGTGTTTTCACATTCTGGTTACTCGTGTTACATGTGTTTGTGGATTCCGGTTACTTGTGTTTCATGTGTTTGTGGATTCCGGTTGCTCGTGTAACATGTGCTTGTCGATTCTGGTTGCTCGTGGTACGTGTGTTTCTGGATTCTGGTTGCTCGTGTTACATGTGTTTGAGGATTCCGGTTGTTCGAGTTACATGTGTTTGTGGATTCCGGTTGCTCGTGTTACATGTGTTAGTCAATTCTGGTTACTCGTGTTACATATGTTTTCACATTCTGTTTATTCATGTTACATGTTTTTGTGGATTCTGGTTGTTCGAGTTACATGTGTTTGTGGATTCTGGTTACTCGTGTTACATGTGTCAGTCAATTCTGGTTACTCGTGTTACATGTGTTTGTGGATTCTGGTTGTTCGAGTTACATGTGTTTCTGGATTCTGGTTACTCGTGTTACATGTGTCAGTCAATTCTGGTTACTCGTGTTACATGTGTTTGTGGATTCTGGTTGTTCGAGTTACATGTGTTTGTGGATTCTGGTTACTCGTGTTACATGTGTATGTCAATTCCGGTTACTTGTGTTACATGTGTTTGTCGATTCCAGTTGCTCGTGTTACAATTGTTTGTGAATTCCGGTTACTCGTTTTACATCTGTTTGTTGATTCAGATTATTTGTGTTACAAGTGTTTTCACATTCTGGTTACACGTGTTACGTGTTTGTGGATTCTGGTTGCTCGTGTTGCATGTATTTGAGGATCCGGGTTACTCATGTTACATGTGCTTGTTGATTCTGGTTACTCGTGTTACATGTGTTTTCACATTCAAGTTATTCATGTTACAGGTGTTTGTGGATTCTGGTTTTTCGAGTTACATGTGTTTGTTGATTCTGGTTACTCGTGTTACATGTGTTTGTCTATTCTGGTTACTCGCGTTACATGTGTTTTCACATTCTAGTTATTCATGTTACATGTGTTTGTGGATTCCGGTTGTTCGAGTTACATGTGTTTGTGGGTTCTGGTTGCTTGTGTTTCATGTGTTTGTGGATTCTGTTTACTCGTGTTTCATGTGTTAGTCAATTCTGGTTACTCGTGTTACATATGTTTTCACATTCTGTTTATTCATGTTACATGTTTTTGTGGATTCTGGTTGTTCGAGTTACATGTGTTTGTGGATTCTGGCTGCTCGTATTACATGTGTTTGTGGATTCTGGTTACTCGTGTTACATGTGTTTGTGGATTCTGGTTATTCATGTTACAGGTCTTTGTGGATTCCATTTACTCATGTTACATGTGTTTGTGGATTCTGGCTGCTCGTATTACATGCGTTTGTGGATTCTGGTTACTCGTATTACATGTGTTTTCACATTCTGGTTACTCGTGTTACATGTGTTTGTGGATTCCGGTTACTTGTGTTTCATGTGTTTGTGGATTCCGGTTGCTCGTGTAACTTGTGTTTGTCGATTCTGGTTGCTCGTGGTACGTGTGTTTCTGGATTCTGGTTGCTCGTGTTACATGTGTTTGAGGATTCCGGTTGTTCGAGTTACATGTGTTTGTGGATTCTGGTTGCTCGTGTTACATGTGTTAGTCAATTCTGGTTACTCGTGTTACATATGTTTTCACATTCTGTTTATTCATGTTACATGTTTTTGTGGATTCTGGTTGTTCGAGTTACATGTGTTTGTGGATTCTGGTTACTCGTGTTACATGTGTTTGTGGATTCCGGTTACTTGTGTTTCATGTGTTTGTGGAATCCTGTTGCTCGTGTAACATGTGTTTGTCGATTCTGGTTGCTCGTGGTACGTGTGTTTCTGGATTCTGGTTGCGCGTGTTACATGTGGTTGAGGATTCCGGTTACTCGTATTACATGTGTTTGTCGATTCTGTTTACTCGTGTTACATGTGTTAGTCAATTCTGGTTACTCGTGTTACATGTGTTTTCACATTCTGTTTATTCATGTTACATGTTTTTGTGGATTCTGGTTGTTCGAGTTACATGTGTTTGTGGATTCTGGTTACTCGTGTTACATGTGTCAGTCAATTCTGGTTACTCGTGTTACATGTGTTTGTGGATTCCGGTTACTTGTGTTTCATGTGTTTGTGGAATCCGGTTGCTCGTGTAACATGTGTTAGTCAATTCTGGTTACTCGTGTTACATACGTTTTCACATTCTGTTTATTCATGTTACATGTTTTTGTGGATTCTGGTTGTTCGAGTTACATGTGTTTGTGGATTCTGGTTACTCGTGTTACATGTGTCAGTCAATTCTGGTTGCTCGTGGTACGTGTGTTTCTGGATTCTGGTTGCTCCTGTTACATGAGTTTGAGGATTCTGGTTTATAATGTTACAAGTGTTTGTGGATTCTGATTGCTCGTGTTACATGTGTTTGTGGTTTCCAGTTACTCGTGTTACATGTGCTTGTGGTTTCCGGTTACTCATGTTACATGTGTTTGTCGATTCCAGTTGCTCATGTTACAAGTGTTTGTGGATTACGGTTACTTGTGTTACATGTGTTTGTGGATTCTGGGTATTCCTGTTACAGGAGTTTTTGGATCCTGGTTGCTTGTATTTAATGTATTTGTGGATTCTGGTTCCTCGTGTTACATTTGTATTCACATTCTGTTTACTCGTGTTACATAAGTGTGTGGATTCCGGCTGCCCGTGTTACATGTGTTTGTGAATTCCGGTTACTCGTTTTACATCTGTTTGTGGATTCCGATTATTTGTGTTACATGTGTTTTCACATTCTGGTTACATGTGTTATGTGTTAGTGGATTCTGATTGCTCGTGTTACATGTGTTTGTAGATTCTGGTTATTCATGTTACATGTCTTTGTGGATTCCATTTACTCATGTTACATGTGTTTGTGGGTTCTGGCTGCTCGTATTACATGTGTTTGTGGATTCTGGTTACTCGTGTTACATGTGTTTGTGGATTCTGGTTATTCATGTTACAGGTCTTTGTGGATTCCATTTACTCATGTTACATGTGTTTGTGGATTCTGGTTGGTCGAGTTACATGTGTTTTCACATTCTATTTATTCATGTTACATGTGTTTGTGGATTCTGGTTGTTCGAGTTACATGTGTTTCTGGATTCTGGTTACTTGTGTTACATGTGTTTGTCAATTCCGGTTACTTGTGTTACATGTGTTTGTCGATTCCAGTTGCTCGTGTTACAATTGTTTGTGGATTACGGTCACTTGTGTTACATGTGTTTGTGGATTCTGGTTATTCCTGTTACAGGTGTTTGTGGATTCTGGTTGCTCGTATTTAATGTATTTGTGGATTCTGGTTCCTCGTGATACATTTGTATTCACAATCTGTTTACTCGTGTTACATGTGTTTGTGGATTCCGGCTACCCGTGTTACATGTGTTTGTGAATTCCGGTTACTCGTTTTACATCTGTTTGTGGATTCAGATTATTTGTGTTACAAGTGTTTTCACATTCTGGTTACACGTGTTACGTGTTTGTGGATTCTGGTTGCTCGTGTTGCATGTGTTTGTGGATCCGGGTTACTCATGTTACATGTGTTTGTTGATTCTGGTTACTCGTGTTACATGTGTTTTCACATTCAAGTTATTCATGTTACATGTGTTTGTGGATTCTGGTTGCTTGTGTTTCATGTGTTTGTCAATTCTGTTTACTCGTGTTTCATGTGTTAGTCAATTCTGGTTACTCGTGTTACATATGTTTTCACATTCTGTTTATTCATGTTACATGTTTTTGTGGATTCTGGTTGTTCGAGTTACATGTGTTTGTGGATTCTGGTTACTCGTGTTACATGTGTTTGTGGATTCTGATTGCTCGTGTTACATGTGTTTGTAGATTCTGGTTATTCATGTTACATGTCTTTGTGGATTCCAGTTACTCATGTTACATGTGTTTGTGGATTCTGGCTGCTCGTATTACATGTGTTTGTGGATTCTGGTTACTCGTGTTACATGTGTTTGTGGATTCTGGTTATTCATGTTACAGGTCTTTGTGGATTCCATTTACTCATGTTACATGTGTTTGTGGATTCTGGCTGCTCGTATTACATGTGTTTTCACATTCTGGTTACTCGTGTTACATGTGTTTGTGGATTCCGGTTACTTGTGTTTCATGTGTTTGTGGATTCCGGTTGCTCGTGTAACATGTGTTTGTCGATTCTGGTTGCTCGTGGTACGTGTGTTTCTGGATTCTGGTTGCTCGTGTTACATGTGTTTGAGGATTCCGGTTGTTCGAGTTACATGTGTTAGTCAATTCTGGTTACTCGTGTTACATATGTTTTCACATTCTGTTTATTCATGTTACATGTTTTTGTGGATTCTGGTTGTTCGAGTTACATGTGTTTGTGGATTCTGGTTACTCGTGTTACATATGTTTGTGGATTCTGGTTACTCGTGTTACATGTGTTTGTGGATTCTGATTGCTCGTGTTACATGTGTTTGTAGATTCTGGTTATTCATGTTACATGTCTTTGTGGATTCCATTTACTCATGTTACATGTGTTTGTGGATTCTGGCTGCTCGTATTACATGTGTTTGTGGATTCTGGTTACTCGTGTTACATGTGTTTGTGGATTCTGGTTATTCATGTTACAGGTCTTTGTGGATTCCATTTACTCATGTTACATGTGTTTGTGGATTCTGGCTGCTCGTATTACATGCGTTTGTGGATTCTGGTTACTCGTATTACATGTGTTTTCACATTCTGGTTACTCGTGTTACATGTGTTTGTGGATTCCGGTTACTTGTGTTTCATGTGTTTGTGGATTCCGGTTGCTCGTGTAACATGTGTTTGTCGATTCTGGTTGCTCGTGGTACGTGTGTTTCTGGATTCTGGTTGCTCGTGTTACATGTGTTTGAGGATTCCGGTTGCTCGTGTAACATGCGTTTGTCGATTCTGGTTGCTCGTGGTACGTGTGTTTCTGGATTCTGGTTGCTCGTGTTACATGTGTTTGAGGATTCCGGTTGTTCGAGTTACATGTGTTAGTCAATTCTGGTTACTCGTGTTACATATGTTTTCACATTCTGTTTATTCATGTTACATGTTTTTGTGGATTCTGGTTGTTCGAGTTACATGTGTTTGTGGATTCTGGTTACTCGTGTTACATGTGTCAGTCAATTCTGGTTACTCGTGTTACATGTGTTTGTGGATTCCGGTTACTTGTGTTTCATGTGTTTGTGGAATCCCGTTGCTCGTGTAACATGTGTTTGTCGATTCTGGTTGCTCGTGGTACGTGTGTTTCTGGATTCTGGTTGCGCGTGTTACATGTGGTTGAGGATTCCGGTTAATCTTGTTACATGTGTTTGTAGATTCTGGTTTCTCATTTTACATGTGTTTCTGGATTCCGGTTACTTGTGTTACATGTATTTGTCGATTCCAGTTGCTTGTATTACAAGTGTTTGTGGATTTCGGTTACTTGTGTTACATGTGTTTGTGGATTCTGGTTATTCCTGTTGCAGGTGTTTGTGGATTCTGGTTGCTCGTGTTACATGGGTTTGTGGTTTCAAGTTACTCGTGTTACATGTGTTTGTCAATTCTGGTTACTCTTGTTACATGTGTTTGTGGATTCTGGTTGTTCGTGTTACATGTGTTTGTGGATTCTGGTTGTTCGTGTTACATGTGTTTGTGGATTCTGGTTGTTCGAGTTACATGTGTTTCTGGATTCCCGTTACTTGTGTTACATGTGTTTGTCGATTCCAGTTGCTCGTGTTACAATTGTTTGTGGATTACGGTTACTTGTGTTACATGTGTTTGTGGATTCTGGTTATTCCTGTTACAGGTGTTTGTGGATTCTGGTTGCTCGTATTTAATGTATTTGTGGATTCTGGTTCCTCGTGATACATTTGTATTCACAATCTGTTTACTCGTGTTACATGTGTTAGTGGATTCTGGTTGCTCTTGTTACATGTGTTTGTCGATTCTGGTTACTCGTGTTACATGTGTTTTCACATTCTAGTTATTCATGTTATATGTCTTTGTGGATTCTGGTTGCTCTTGTTACATGGGTTTGTGGTTTCCAGTTACTCGTGTTACATGTGTTTGTCAATTCTGGTTACTCTTGTTACATGTGTTTGTGGATTCTGGTTGTTCGTGTTGCATGTGTTTGTGGATTCTGCTTACTCGTGTTACATGTGTTTGTGGATTCTGGTTGTTCGAATTACATGTGTTTGTGGATTTTGCCTGCTCTTGTTACATGTGTTTGTGGTTTCCGGTTACTCTTGTCACATGTGTTTGTCAATTCTGGTTACTCGTGTTACATGTGTTTGTGGATTCTGGTTGTTCGTGTTGCATGTGTTTGTGGATTCTGGTTACTCATGTTACATGTGTAGTCGATTTTGGTTACTTGTGTTACATGTGTTTTCACAGTCTGGTTATTCATGTTACATGTGTTTGTGGATTCTGGTTGTTCGAGTTACATGTGTTTGTGGATTCTGGTTGCTCATGTTACATGTGTTTGTGGATTTTGATTACTTGTGTTACATGTGTTTTCACATTCCAGTTGCTCATGATACATGTGTTTGAGGATTCCGGTTGCTCGTGTAACATGCGTTTGTCGATTCTGGTTGCTCGTGGTACGTGTGTTTCTGGATTCTGGTTGCTCGTGTTACATGTGTTTGAGGATTCCGGTTTTCGAGTTACATGTGTTTGTGGATTCTGGTTGCTCATGTTACATGTGTTAGTCAATTCTGGTTACTCGTGTTACATATGTTTTCACATTCTGTTTATTCATGTTACATGTTTTTGTGGATTCTGGTTGTTCGAGTTACATGTGTTTGTGGATTTTGCCTGCTCTTGTTACATGTATTTGTGGTTTCCGGTTACTCTTGTCACATGTGTTCGTCCATTCTGGTTACTCGTGTTACATGTGTTTGTGGATTCTGGTTGTTCGTGTTGCATGTGTTTGTGGATTCTGGTTACTCGTGTTACATGTGTTTGTGGATCCTGGTTACTCATGTTACATGTGTAGTCGATTTTGGTTACTTGTGTTACATGTGTTTTCACAGTCTGGTTATTCATGTTACATGTGTTTGTGGATTCTGGTTGTTCGAGTTACATGTGTTTGTGGATTCTGGTTGCTCATGTTACATGTGTTTGTGGTTTCCGGTTACTCATGTACCATCTGTTTCTGGATTTTGATTACTTGTGTTACATGTGTTTTCACATTCCAGTTGCTCATGATACATGTGTTTGAGGATTCTGGTTACTCGTGTTACAATTGTTTTCACATTCTGGTTACTCGTGTTACATGCGGTTGTGGATTCCAGTTGCTTGTAATACATGTGTTTGTGGATTCTGGTTACTCATGTTACAAGTGTTTGTGGATTCCGGCTACTCGTGTTACATGTGGTTGTGGATTCCAGTTGCTTGTAATTCATGTGTTTGTGGATTGTGTTACTCGTGTTACATGTGTTTGTGGATTCTGGTTAATCGTGTAACATGTGTTTTCACATTCTGGTTACTCATATTACATGTGTTTGTCGATTCCGGTTGCTTGTAATACATGTGTTTGTGGATTCTGGTTACTCATGCTACAAGTGTTTATGGATTCCGGCTACTTGTGTTACATGTGTTCGTGGATTCCCGTTGCACATGTTACATATGTTTGTGGATCCTGGTTACTCGTATTACATGTGTTTGTGGATTCCAATTGCTCGTGTTACATGTGTTTGTGGATTCCAGTTACTCATGTTACATGTGTTTGTCAATTCTGGTTACTCGTGTTACATGTGTTTTTACATTCTAGTTATTCATGTTACATGTGTTTGTGGATTCTGGTTGTTATAGACAATAGACAATAGGTGCAGAAGTAGACCATTCTGCCCCTCGAGTCTGCACCGCCATTCTGAGATCATGGCTGATCATTCACTATCAATACCCAGTCCCTGCCTTGTCCCCATATCCCTTGATTCTCCATCCATCAGATATCTATCTAGCTCCTTCTTGAAAGCATCCAGAGAATTGGCCTGCACCGTCTTCCGAGGCAGTGCATTCCACACCTCCACAACTCTCTGGGAGAAGAAGCTCTTCCTCAACTCTGTTTTAAATAACTGACCTCTTATTCTCAATCCATGCCCTCTGGTACTGGACTCTCCCAACATCTGGAACATATTTCCTGCCTCAATCCTATCAAATCCATTAATTATCTTAAACGTTTCAATCAGATCCCCTCTCAATCTCCTCAATTCCAGCGTGTACAAGCCCAATCTCTCCAATCTCTCTGCGAAAGACAGCCCTGCCATCCCAGGAATCAACCTAGTGAATCTACGCTGCACTTCCTCAATTGCCAGAATGTCCTTCCTTAAACCTGGAGACCAAAACTGTACACAATATTCCAGGTGTGGTCTCACCAGGGCCCTGTACAAATGCAAAAGGACATCCTTGCTCTTGTACTCAATTCCCCTTGTAACAAAGGCCAACATTCCATTTGCCCTCTTCACTGCCTGTTGCACTTGCTCATTCACCTTCATTGACTGGTGAACTAGGACTCCTAGGTCTCTTTGCATTTCTCCTTTACCTAACTCTACACCGTTCAGACAATACTCTGCCCTCTTGTTCCTGCTTCCAAAGTGGATAACTTCACATTTATTCACATTGAATGACATCTGCCAAGTATCTGCCCACTCACCCAGCCTATCCAAGTCTCCCTGTATTCTCCTAACGTCCTCTTCGCATGTCACACTGCCACCCAATTTAGTATTGTCAGCAAACTTGCTGATATAGTTTTCAATGCCCTCATCTAAATCGTTGACGTAAATCGTAAAGAGCTGTGGTCCCAATACAGAGCCCTGTGGTACCCCACTAGTCACCTCCAGCCAGTCCGAGAAACACCCATTCACTGCTACCCTTTGCTTTCTATCTGCCAACCAGTTTTCTATCCATGTTGAAACCCTGCCCCCAATGCCATGAGCTCTGATTATACTCACCTGTTCGAGTTACATGTGTTTGTGAATTCTGGTTGCTCATGTTACATGTGTTTGTCGATTCTGGTTACTCGTGTTACATGTGTTTGTGGATTCTGTCTGCTCGTATTACATGTGTTTGTGGTTTCCGGTTACTCATGTTACATGTTTTAGTTGATTCCAGTTACTCATGTTACATGTGTTTGTGGATTCTGGATACTCGTATTACATGTGTTTTCACATTCTGGTTACTCGTGTTACATGTGTTTGTGGATTCCTGTTACTTGTGTTTCATGTGTTTGTGGATTCCGGTTGCTCGAGTAACATGTGTTTGTCGATTCCAGTTGCTCGTGTTACAAGTGTTTGTGGATTACTGTTATTTGTGTTACATGTGTTTGTGGATTCTGGTTATTCGTGTTACAGGTGTTTGTGGATTCTGTCTGCTCGTATTACATGTGTTTGTGGATCCTGGTTACTCGTGTTACATGTGTTTGTCGATTCCGGTTACTCGTGTTACATGTGTTTGTGGATTCTGGTTGTTCGTATTACATGCGTTTGTGGATTCTGGATACTCGTATTACATGTGTTTTCACATTCTGGTTACTCGTGTTACATGTGTTTGTGGATTCCTGTTACTTGTGTTTCATGTGTTTGTGGATTCCGGTTGCTCGTGTTACATGTGTTTGTGGACTCCAGTCACTTGTGTTTCATATGTTTGTTGATTCCGGTTGCTCGTGTAACATGTGTTTGTCGATTCCGGTTGCTCGTGTTACAAGTGTTTGTGGATTATGGTTACTTGTGTTACATGTGTTTGTGGATTCTGGTTATTCGTGTTACAGGTGTTTGTGGATTCTGGTTGCTCGTATTTAATGTGTTTGTGGATTCTGGTTACTCGTGTTACATTTGTATTCACATTCTGTTTACTCGTGTTACATGAGTTTGTGGATTCTGGTTGCTCGTGTTACATGTGTTTGTGGATCCTGGTTACTCGTGTTACATGTGTTTGTGGATTCTGGTTGCTCGTGTTACATGTGTTTGTGGATCCTGGTTATTCGTGTTACATGTGTTTGTCAATTCTGGTTACTCGTGTTACTTTTGTTTTCACATTCTAGTTATTCATGTTACATGTGTTTGTGGATTCCGGCTGCCCGTATTACATCTGTTTGTGGATTCAGGTTATTCGTGTTACATCTGTTTGTGGATTCCAGTTACTCATGTTACATGTGTTTGTGGATTCTGGTTTTTCATGTTACATGTGTTTGTGTATTCATGTTACTCATGTTTCATGTGTTTGTGGATTCCGGTTGCTCGAGTAACATGTGTTTGTCGATTCCAGTTGCTCGTGTTACAAGTGTTTGTGGATTACTGTTATTTGTGTTACATGTGTTTGTGGATTCTGGTTATTCGTGTTACAGGTGTTTGTGGATTCTGTCTGCTCGTATTACATGTGTTTGTGGATCCTGGTTACTCGTGTTACATGTGTTTGTCGATTCTGGTTACTCGTGTTACATGTGTTTTCACATTCTAGTTATTCATGTTACATGTGTTTGTGGATTCTGTCTGCTCGTATTACATGTGTTTGTGGATCCTGGTTACTCGTGTTACATGTGTTTGTCGATTCTGGTTACTCGTATTACATGTGTTTTCACATTCTGGTTACTCGTGTTACATGTGTTTGTGGATTCCGGTTACTTGTGTTTCATGTGTTTGTGGATTCCGGTTGCTCGTGTAACATGTGTTTGTCGATTCTGGTTGCTCGTGGTACGTGTGTTTCTGGATTCTGGTTGCTCGTGTTACATGTGTTTGAGGATTCCGGTTGCTCGTGTAACATGCGTTTGTCGATTCTGGTTGCTCGTGGTACGTGTGTTTCTGGATTCTGGTTGCTCGTGTTACATGTGTTTGAGGATTCCGGTTGTTCGAGTTACATGTGTTAGTCAATTCTGGTTACTCGTGTTACATATGTTTTCACATTCTGTTTATTCATGTTACATGTTTTTGTGGATTCTGGTTGTTCGAGTTACATGTGTTTGTGGATTCTGGTTACTCGTGTTACATGTGTCAGTCAATTCTGGTTACTCGTGTTACATGTGTTTGTGGATTCCGGTTACTTGTGTTTCATGTGTTTGTGGAATCCCGTTGCTCGTGTAACATGTGTTTGTCGATTCTGGTTGCTCGTGGTACGTGTGTTTCTGGATTCTGGTTGCGCGTGTTACATGTGGTTGAGGATTCCGGTTAATCTTGTTACATGTGTTTGTAGATTCTGGTTTCTCATTTTACATGTGTTTCTGGATTCCGGTTACTTGTGTTACATGTATTTGTCGATTCCAGTTGCTTGTATTACAAGTGTTTGTGGATTTCGGTTACTTGTGTTACATGTGTTTGTGGATTCTGGTTATTCCTGTTGCAGGTGTTTGTGGATTCTGGTTGCTCGTGTTACATGGGTTTGTGGTTTCAAGTTACTCGTGTTACATGTGTTTGTCAATTCTGGTTACTCTTGTTACATGTGTTTGTGGATTCTGGTTGTTCGTGTTACATGTGTTTGTGGATTCTGGTTGTTCGTGTTACATGTGTTTGTGGATTCTGGTTGTTCGAGTTACATGTGTTTCTGGATTCCCGTTACTTGTGTTACATGTGTTTGTCGATTCCAGTTGCTCGTGTTACAATTGTTTGTGGATTACGGTTACTTGTGTTACATGTGTTTGTGGATTCTGGTTATTCCTGTTACAGGTGTTTGTGGATTCTGGTTGCTCGTATTTAATGTATTTGTGGATTCTGGTTCCTCGTGATACATTTGTATTCACAATCTGTTTACTCGTGTTACATGTGTTAGTGGATTCTGGTTGCTCTTGTTACATGTGTTTGTCGATTCTGGTTACTCGTGTTAC
Organism: Hypanus sabinus; assembly: GCF_030144855.1. Lineage (NCBI taxonomy): Eukaryota > Metazoa > Chordata > Chondrichthyes > Myliobatiformes > Dasyatidae > Hypanus > Hypanus sabinus. The sequence goes on from NC_082714.1 coordinate 34,624,422, forward strand.
ATGTGTTTTCACATTCTAGTTATTCATGTTATATGTCTTTGTGGATTCTGGTTGCTCTTGTTACATGGGTTTGTGGTTTCCAGTTACTCGTGTTACATGTGTTTGTCAATTCTGGTTACTCTTGTTACATGTGTTTGTGGATTCTGGTTGTTCGTGTTGCATGTGTTTGTGGATTCTGCTTACTCGTGTTACATGTGTTTGTGGATTCTGGTTGTTCGAATTACATGTGTTTGTGGATTTTGCCTGCTCTTGTTACATGTGTTTGTGGTTTCCGGTTACTCTTGTCACATGTGTTTGTCAATTCTGGTTACTCGTGTTACATGTGTTTGTGGATTCTGGTTGTTCGTGTTGCATGTGTTTGTGGATTCTGGTTACTCATGTTACATGTGTAGTCGATTTTGGTTACTTGTGTTACATGTGTTTTCACAGTCTGGTTATTCATGTTACATGTGTTTGTGGATTCTGGTTGTTCGAGTTACATGTGTTTGTGGATTCTGGTTGCTCATGTTACATGTGTTTGTGGATTTTGATTACTTGTGTTACATGTGTTTTCACATTCCAGTTGCTCATGATACATGTGTTTGAGGATTCCGGTTGCTCGTGTAACATGCGTTTGTCGATTCTGGTTGCTCGTGGTACGTGTGTTTCTGGATTCTGGTTGCTCGTGGTACGTGTGTTTCTGGATTCTGGTTGCTCGTGTTACATGTGTTTGAGGATTCCGGTTTTCGAGTTACATGTGTTTGTGGATTCTGGTTGCTCATGTTACATGTGTTAGTCAATTCTGGTTACTCGTGTTACATATGTTTTCACATTCTGTTTATTCATGTTACATGTTTTTGTGGATTCTGGTTGTTCGAGTTACATGTGTTTGTGGATTTTGCCTGCTCTTGTTACATGTATTTGTGGTTTCCGGTTACTCTTGTCACATGTGTTCGTCAATTCTGGTTACTCGTGTTACATGTGTTTGTGGATTCTGGTTGTTCGTGTTGCATGTGTTTGTGGATTCTGGTTACTCGTGTTACATGTGTTTGTGGATCCTGGTTACTCATGTTACATGTGTAGTCGATTTTGGTTACTTGTGTTACATGTGTTTTCACAGTCTGGTTATTCATGTTACATGTGTTTGTGGATTCTGGTTGTTCGAGTTACATGTGTTTGTGGATTCTGGTTGCTCATGTTACATGTGTTTGTGGTTTCCGGTTACTCATGTACCATCTGTTTCTGGATTTTGATTACTTGTGTTACATGTGTTTTCACATTCCAGTTGCTCATGATACATGTGTTTGAGGATTCTGGTTACTCGTGTTACAATTGTTTTCACATTCTGGTTACTCGTGTTACATGCGGTTGTGGATTCCAGTTGCTTGTAATACATGTGTTTGTGGATTCTGGTTACTCATGTTACAAGTGTTTGTGGATTCCGGCTACTCGTGTTACATGTGGTTGTGGATTCCAGTTGCTTGTAATTCATGTGTTTGTGGATTGTGTTACTCGTGTTACATGTGTTTGTGGATTCTGGTTAATCGTGTAACATGTGTTTTCACATTCTGGTTACTCATATTACATGTGTTTGTCGATTCCGGTTGCTTGTAATACATGTGTTTGTGGATTCTGGTTACTCATGCTACAAGTGTTTATGGATTCCGGCTACTTGTGTTACATGTGTTCGTGGATTCCCGTTGCACATGTTACATATGTTTGTGGATCCTGGTTACTCGTATTACATGTGTTTGTGGATTCCAATTGCTCGTGTTACATGTGTTTGTGGATTCCAGTTACTCATGTTACATGTGTTTGTCAATTCTGGTTACTCGTGTTACATGTGTTTTTACATTCTAGTTATTCATGTTACATGTGTTTGTGGATTCTGGTTGTTATAGACAATAGACAATAGGTGCAGAAGTAGACCATTCTGCCCCTCGAGTCTGCACCGCCATTCTGAGATCATGGCTGATCATTCACTATCAATACCCAGTCCCTGCCTTGTCCCCATATCCCTTGATTCTCCATCCATCAGATATCTATCTAGCTCCTTCTTGAAAGCATCCAGAGAATTGGCCTGCACCGTCTTCCGAGGCAGTGCATTCCACACCTCCACAACTCTCTGGGAGAAGAAGCTCTTCCTCAACTCTGTTTTAAATAACTGACCTCTTATTCTCAATCCATGCCCTCTGGTACTGGACTCTCCCAACATCTGGAACATATTTCCTGCCTCAATCCTATCAAATCCATTAATTATCTTAAACGTTTCAATCAGATCCCCTCTCAATCTCCTCAATTCCAGCGTGTACAAGCCCAATCTCTCCAATCTCTCTGCGAAAGACAGCCCTGCCATCCCAGGAATCAACCTAGTGAATCTACGCTGCACTTCCTCAATTGCCAGAATGTCCTTCCTTAAACCTGGAGACCAAAACTGTACACAATATTCCAGGTGTGGTCTCACCAGGGCCCTGTACAAATGCAAAAGGACATCCTTGCTCTTGTACTCAATTCCCCTTGTAACAAAGGCCAACATTCCATTTGCCCTCTTCACTGCCTGTTGCACTTGCTCATTCACCTTCATTGACTGGTGAACTAGGACTCCTAGGTCTCTTTGCATTTCTCCTTTACCTAACTCTACACCGTTCAGACAATACTCTGCCCTCTTGTTCCTGCTTCCAAAGTGGATAACTTCACATTTATTCACATTGAATGACATCTGCCAAGTATCTGCCCACTCACCCAGCCTATCCAAGTCTCCCTGTATTCTCCTAACGTCCTCTTCGCATGTCACACTGCCACCCAATTTAGTATTGTCAGCAAACTTGCTGATATAGTTTTCAATGCCCTCATCTAAATCGTTGACGTAAATCGTAAAGAGCTGTGGTCCCAATACAGAGCCCTGTGGTACCCCACTAGTCACCTCCAGCCAGTCCGAGAAACACCCATTCACTGCTACCCTTTGCTTTCTATCTGCCAACCAGTTTTCTATCCATGTTGAAACCCTGCCCCCAATGCCATGAGCTCTGATTATACTCACCTGTTCGAGTTACATGTGTTTGTGAATTCTGGTTGCTCATGTTACATGTGTTTGTCGATTCTGGTTACTCGTGTTACATGTGTTTGTGGATTCTGTCTGCTCGTATTACATGTGTTTGTGGTTTCCGGTTACTCATGTTACATGTTTTAGTTGATTCCAGTTACTCATGTTACATGTGTTTGTGGATTCTGGATACTCGTATTACATGTGTTTTCACATTCTGGTTACTCGTGTTACATGTGTTTGTGGATTCCTGTTACTTGTGTTTCATGTGTTTGTGGATTCCGGTTGCTCGAGTAACATGTGTTTGTCGATTCCAGTTGCTCGTGTTACAAGTGTTTGTGGATTACTGTTATTTGTGTTACATGTGTTTGTGGATTCTGGTTATTCGTGTTACAGGTGTTTGTGGATTCTGTCTGCTCGTATTACATGTGTTTGTGGATCCTGGTTACTCGTGTTACATGTGTTTGTCGATTCCGGTTACTCGTGTTACATGTGTTTGTGGATTCTGGTTGTTCGTATTACATGCGTTTGTGGATTCTGGATACTCGTATTACATGTGTTTTCACATTCTGGTTACTCGTGTTACATGTGTTTGTGGATTCCTGTTACTTGTGTTTCATGTGTTTGTGGATTCCGGTTGCTCGTGTTACATGTGTTTGTGGACTCCAGTCACTTGTGTTTCATATGTTTGTTGATTCCGGTTGCTCGTGTTACAAGTGTTTGTGGATTATGGTTACTTGTGTTACATGTGTTTGTGGATTCTGGTTATTCGTGTTACAGGTGTTTGTGGATTCTGGTTGCTCGTATTTAATGTGTTTGTGGATTCTGGTTACTCGTGTTACATTTGTATTCACATTCTGTTTACTCGTGTTACATGAGTTTGTGGATTCTGGTTGCTCGTGTTACATGTGTTTGTGGATCCTGGTTACTCGTGTTACATGTGTTTGTGGATTCTGGTTGCTCGTGTTACATGTGTTTGTGGATCCTGGTTATTCGTGTTACATGTGTTTGTCAATTCTGGTTACTCGTGTTACTTTTGTTTTCACATTCTAGTTATTCATGTTACATGTGTTTGTGGATTCCGGCTGCCCGTATTACATCTGTTTGTGGATTCAGGTTATTCGTGTTACATCTGTTTGTGGATTCCAGTTACTCATGTTACATGTGTTTGTGGATTCTGGTTTTTCATGTTACATGTGTTTGTGTATTCATGTTACTCATGTTTCATGTGTTTGTGGATTCCGGTTGCTCGAGTAACATGTGTTTGTCGATTCCAGTTGCTCGTGTTACAAGTGTTTGTGGATTACTGTTATTTGTGTTACATGTGTTTGTGGATTCTGGTTATTCGTGTTACAGGTGTTTGTGGATTCTGTCTGCTCGTATTACATGTGTTTGTGGATCCTGGTTACTCGTGTTACATGTGTTTGTCGATTCTGGTTACTCGTGTTACATGTGTTTTCACATTCTAGTTATTCATGTTACATGTGTTTGTGGATTCTGTCTGCTCGTATTACATGTGTTTGTGGATCCTGGTTACTCGTGTTACATGTGTTTGTCGATTCTGGTTACTCGTGTTACATGTGCTTTCACATTCTAGTTATTCATGTTACATGTGTTTGTGGATTCTGGTTGTTCGGATTACATGCGTTTGTGGATTCTGGTTACTCTTGTTACATGTGTTTGTGGATTCCGGTTGCTCGAGTAACATGTGTTTGTCGATTCCAGTTGCTCGTGTTACAAGTGTTTGTGGATTACTGTTATTGGTGTTACATGTGTTTGTGGATTCCGGTTATTCGTGTTACATGTGTTTGTGGATTCTGGTTGTTCGTATTACATGCGTTTGTGGATTCTGGATACTCGTATTACATGTGTTTTCACATTCTGGTTACTCGTGTTACATGTGTTTGTGGATTCCTGTTACTTGTGTTTCATGTGTTTGTGGATTCCGGTTGCTCGTGTTACATGTGTTTGTGGACTCCAGTCACTTGTGTTTCATATGTTTGTTGATTCCGGTTGCTCGTGTAACATGTGTTTGTCGATTCCGGTTGCTCGTGTTACAAGTGTTTGTGGATTATGGTTACTTGTGTTACATGTGTTTGTGGATTCTGGTTATTCGTGTTACAGGTGTTTGTGGATTCTGGTTGCTCGTATTTAATGTGTTTGTGGATTCTGGTTACTCGTGTTACATTTGTATTCACATTCTGTTTACTCGTGTTACATGAGTTTGTGGATTCTGGTTGCTCGTGTTACATGTGTTTGTGGATCCTGGTTACTCGTGTTACATGTGTTTGTGGATTCTGGTTGCTCGTGTTACATGTGTTTGTGGATCCTGGTTATTCGTGTTACATGTGTTTGTCAATTCTGGTTACTCGTGTTACTTTTGTTTTCACATTCTAGTTATTCATGTTACATGTGTTTGTGGATTCCGGCTGCCCGTATTACATCTGTTTGTGGATTCAGGTTATTCGTGTTACATCTGTTTGTGGATTCCAGTTACTCATGTTACATGTGTTTGTGGATTCTGGTTTTTCATGTTACATGTGTTTGTGTATTCATGTTACTCATGTTTCATGTGTTTGTGGATTCCGGTTGCTCGAGTAACATGTGTTTGTCGATTCCAGTTGCTCGTGTTACAAGTGTTTGTGGATTACTGTTATTTGTGTTACATGTGTTTGTGGATTCTGGTTATTCGTGTTACAGGTGTTTGTGGATTCTGTCTGCTCGTATTACATGTGTTTGTGGATCCTGGTTACTCGTGTTACATGTGTTTGTCGATTCTGGTTACTCGTGTTACATGTGTTTTCACATTCTAGTTATTCATGTTACATGTGTTTGTGGATTCTGTCTGCTCGTATTACATGTGTTTGTGGATCCTGGTTACTCGTGTTACATGTGTTTGTCGATTCTGGTTACTCGTGTTACATGTGTTTTCACATTCTAGTTATTCATGTTACATGTGTTTGTGGATTCTGGTTGTTCGGATTACATGCGTTTGTGGATTCTGGTTACTCTTGTTACATGTGTTTGTGGATTCCGGTTGCTCGAGTAACATGTGTTTGTCGATTCCAGTTGCTCGTGTTACAAGTGTTTGTGGATTACTGTTATTTGTGTTACATGTGTTTGTGGATTCTGGTTATTCGTGTTACAGGTGTTTGTGGATTCTGTCTGCTCGTATTACATGTGTTTGTGGATCCTGGTTACTCGTGTTACATGTGTTTGTCGATTCCGGTTACTCGTGTTACATGTGTTTGTGGATTCTGGTTGTTCGTATTACATGCGTTTGTGGATTCTGGATACTCGTATTACATGTGTTTTCACATTCTGGTTACTCGTGTTACATGTGTTTGTGGATTCCTGTTACTTGTGTTTCATGTGTTTGTGGATTCCGGTTGCTCGTGTTACATGTGTTTGTGGACTCCAGTCACTTGTGTTTCATATGTTTGTTGATTCCGGTTGCTCGTGTAACATGTGTTTGTCGATTCTGGTTGCTCGTGTTACAAGTGTTTGTGGATTATGGTTACTTGTGTTACATGTGTTTGTGGATTCTGGTTATTCGTGTTACAGGTGTTTGTGGATTCTGGTTGCTCGTATTTAATGTGTTTGTGGATTCTGGTTACTCGTGTTACATTTGTATTCACATTCTGTTTACTCGTGTTACATGAGTTTGTGGATTCTGGTTGCTCGTGTTACATGTGTTTGTGGATCCTGGTTACTCGTGTTACATGTGTTTGTGGATTCCTGTTACTTGTGTTTCATGTGTTTGTGGATTCCGGTTGCTCGTGTTACATGTGTTTGTGGACTCCAGTCACTTGTGTTTCATATGTTTGTTGATTCCGGTTGCTCGTGTAACATGTGTTTGTCGATTCCGGTTGCTCGTGTTACAAGTGTTTGTGGATTATGGTTACTTGTGTTACATGTGTTTGTGGATTCTGGTTATTCGTGTTACATGTGTTTGTGGATTCTGTCTGCTCGTATTACATGTGTTTGTGGATCCTGGTTACTCGTGTTACATGTGTTTGTCGATTCTGGTTACTCGCGTTACATGTGTTTTCACATTCTAGTTATTCATGTTACATGTGTTTGTGGATTCTGGTTGTTCGGATTACATGCGTTTGTGGATTCTGGTTACTCTTGTTACATGTGTTTGTGGATTCCGGTTGCTCGAGTAACATGTGTTTGTCGATTCCAGTTGCTCGTGTTACAAGTGTTTGTGGATTACTGTTATTTGTGTTACATGTGTTTGTGGATTCTGGTTATTCGTGTTACAGGTGTTTGTGGATTCTGTCTGCTCGTATTACATGTGTTTGTGGATCCTGGTTACTCGTGTTACATGTGTTTGTCGATTCCGGTTACTCGTGTTACATGTGTTTGTGGATTCTGGTTGTTCGTATTACATGCGTTTGTGGATTCTGGATACTCGTATTACATGTGTTTTCACATTCTGGTTACTCGTGTTACATGTGTTTGTGGATTCCTGTTACTTGTGTTTCATGTGTTTGTGGATTCCGGTTGCTCGTGTTACATGTGTTTGTGGACTCCAGTCACTTGTGTTTCATATGTTTGTTGATTCCGGTTGCTCATGTAACATGTGTTTGTCGATTCTGGTTGCTCGTGTTACAAGTGTTTGTGGATTATGGTTACTTGTGTTACATGTGTTTGTGGATTCTGGTTATTCGTGTTACAGGTGTTTGTGGATTCTGGTTGCTCGTATTTAATGTGTTTGTGGATTCTGGTTACTCGTGTTACATTTGTATTCACATTCTGTTTACTCGTGTTACATGAGTTTGTGGATTCTGGTTGCTCGTGTTACATGTGTTTGTGGATCCTGGTTACTCGTGTTACATGTGTTTGTGGATTCTGGTTGCTCGTGTTACATGTGTTTGTGGATCCTGGTTATTCGTGTTACATGTGTTTGTCAATTCTGGTTACTCGTGTTACTTTTGTTTTCACATTCTAGTTATTCATGTTACATGTGTTTGTGGATTCCGGCTGCCCGTATTACATCTGTTTGTGGATTCAGGTTATTCGTGTTACATCTGTTTGTGGATTCCAGTTACTCATGTTACATGTGTTTGTGGATTCTGGTTTTTCATGTTACATGTGTTTGTGTATTCATGTTACTCATGTTTCATGTGTTTGTGGATTCCGGTTGCTCGAGTAACATGTGTTTGTCGATTCCAGTTGCTCGTGTTACAAGTGTTTGTGGATTACTGTTATTTGTGTTACATGTGTTTGTGGATTCTGGTTATTCGTGTTACAGGTGTTTGTGGATTCTGTCTGCTCGTATTACATGTGTTTGTGGATCCTGGTTACTCGTGTTACATGTGTTTGTCGATTCTGGTTACTCGTGTTACATGTGTTTTCACATTCTAGTTATTCATGTTACATGTGTTTGTGGATTCTGGTTGTTCGGATTACATGCGTTTGTGGATTCTGGTTACTCTTGTTACATGTGTTTGTGGATTCCGGTTGCTCATGTTACATGTGTTAGTCGATTCCAGTTACTCATGTTACATGTGTTTGTGGATTCTGGTTGTTCGTATTACATGCGTTTGTGGATTCTGGATACTCGTATTACATGTGTTTTCACATTCTGGTTACTCGTGTTACATGTGTTTGTGGATTCCTGTTACTTGTGTTTCATGTGTTTGTGGATTCCGGTTGCTCGTGTTACATGTGTTTGTGGACTCCAGTCACTTGTGTTTCATATGTTTGTTGATTCCGGTTGCTCGTGTAACATGTGTTTGTCGATTCCGGTTGCTCGTGTTACAAGTGTTTGTGGATTATGGTTACTTGTGTTACATGTGTTTGTGGATTCTGGTTATTCGTGTTACAGGTGTTTGTGGATTCTGGTTGCTCGTATTTAATGTGTTTGTGGATTCTGGTTACTCGTGTTACATTTGTATTCACATTCTGTTTACTCGTGTTACATGAGTTTGTGGATTCTGGTTGCTCGTGTTACATGTGTTTGTGGATCCTGGTTATTCGTGTTACATGTGTTTGTCAATTCTGGTTACTCGTGTTACTTTTGTTTTCACATTCTAGTTATTCATGTTACATGTGTTTGTGGATTCCGGCTGCCCGTATTACATCTGTTTGTGGATTCAGGTTATTCGTGTTACATCTGTTTGTGGATTCCAGTTACTCATGTTACATGTGTTTGTGGATTCTGGTTTTTCATGTTACATGTGTTTGTGTATTCATGTTACTCATGTTATATGTGTTTGTGGATTCTGGTTGCTCGTGTTACATGTGTTTGTGGATGCCGGTTAATCGTGTTACATCTGTTTGTGTATTCCAGTTATTCGTGTTACATGTATTTTCACATTCTGGTTACTTGTGTTACCTGTGTTTGTGGATTCTGGTTATTCCTGTTACATGTGTTTGTGGATTCCGGTTTCTCGTGTTAAATGTGTTTGATGATTCCGGTTAATCGTGTTACATGTTTTTGTGGATTCCAGTTGCTCGTGTTACATGTGTTTGTGGATTCTGGTTACTCTTTTTTTTTCCTGCTCTTTTTGAGCAGTTTGATCATGCCAATGGATGCGGACTGTGTGCTTCGGCAAAGAATTGCCCTGTAGTTTGCACCTTGTGGTTGCTGTTGAACTGAACTAAACTGAATACTACTGCTTTGATATTTTATGTTCTGTGTGTAGTTTGCTTGCTTTTTTGCCATTTGCACAGTAGGCGTTACATGTTTTCTTCAATGGGTTTCATGTTGTTTCTTCATTTCGTGGCTGCCTGTGGGAATATGATTCTCAGATTTGTATTCTTTCTATATACTTTGATAATAAATGTTTGTTAGAATCCTTGAACCATGTTCTACTAAATGCATGCCTCTGAAATGGTGCTAAATATAACTCCAATATTCAAAACAATATTCAAATCAACTCTGTCCTCGGTGAGATCAGTGACATACTTTCCACTTGAGAAACAGATTTGCTTGTCTGCCTTGACCGTTGTGCTGGTGATGAAGAAAGTGAGGACCACTGTCAGTTCCTAGCCTCAGGATTTCCAGGTTGCTGCTGCCATTCTCTGCCACATCTTACAATTTGCTGTCCTCTGCTGTATTAGTGATGTCACCCAAATTCCAAACTCAAGGAGAGAAGACCTGATCTACTTCTTCTTCAGTAAGTTTGCCTGCATTGAAGTCTTCCACAGGGCACAGGCATTCATGAACTTCAAATAAAGTGGTGAAACTACAAGAACTGCTGCCTCCTGGCCCCTGTGACTCGGAGTCCTGATCTTGGGGGAGTCCAGAACCAGAGGCCACACTTTAAGAATAAGTGGTAGGCGATTTAGAACAGAGTTCAGGAAAAACCTTTTCACCCAGAGAGTTGTGGATCTGTGGAATGCTCTGCCTCAGAAGGCAGTGGAGGCCAGTTCTCTGGATGCTTTCATTAGATACACCTCTTAAAGATAACGGAGTCAAGGGATATGGGGAGAAGGTAGGAACGGGGTACTGATTGTGGATAATCAGCTATGATCACATTGAATGGCGGAGCTGGCTCGAAGAGCTGAATGGCCTACTCCTGCACCTATTGTCTGTTGTCTATTGTCAACCTCCGATGCTGTTTCCCTTTGACTACGTCACTTGCTTTATGTTATTTTTTTTGTTTCCTTCTACCTTTCAAAGGTATCTGTGATCTTAGGGCAGTTCCCCACTAGTGTGTATATGAGTAATAAGATCCGGAGGGTGCTGGTGGGAATATAGAGAGAACAAAAAAGTGAGATTGAAACAAATGGGTGTTTGATGGTCAGTCTCAACTCAGTGGGTTGAAGGCTCTCTTTCAGTGCTGGATATATCATTATAGAAGCCTCCGAGGCAATGTTCAGTCAGGGATACATAAATGGTCCCTGGGGTTATCTTGTACAAAGGACATTCTTCCCATGAGCAAATCTCTTCTTCAGCCTCTCAATATTCTACTATTCCCTCACCTGCAACTCCCACCTCCCCTATACTTCTCTCATTACTGCAGCATTCACTCAGTGATTAGTGGCTCTCCCCTGTCGCTAGCAGAGACTTGTTTGAATTGTGGACGTCCCTGTAGGAGCTGCCTGTAAATATCATACCCACTGGGGAAGCTGCTAGTAACTAGGAGAACTCGCAACACATCAATTATAAGCCCCGTGTGAAACTGGCAACATTACTTTCAGCATGCTGTTACACAGGGAAACCTGACAATATTGTTCTGCCAACCTCATAAATAAGTTTTTGATCTTTACATGACTTCCTTAAAATACCAAGGTCCACAGCATTATTTTAACGCCCCTCAAAATGTGAAGGGAAGTCCAGAGGTGAGTATCCTTGCCTCAAAAACTCTAGGAAAACCTAAGTGAAGATTTTATGAAGCCTGAACTTAAACTGAACCAAGAAATAATCAGAATATCTACTTTCCAAATCCAAATGTGTGTTATTTGTCTGCTGTATGCATATTATGTGTGCTACTGTGCTTGGCACCCTGGTCCAGAGTAAAGTTGTCTCATTTGGTGACATAAATATAGAGTTAAATTACAATAAATTTGACTTTATTTGACTTACAATTGTTTGAGTTGAAAATCTGACTATGAAGTAACTTATCTTAATGTTGCAACACTTCATAGCAAAGATAATTTACTTCATCACATTCCACTTCAGCCTTTGTTTCAGCCAGTCTGGTACTGAAATATATACAGATGCCGTACAACTTACTTTGGGTTGGTCTCCTGCACTTAAGAATTTGTAAGTCTGTACGCATTCAAACTCTGCTCCCTCCTTTAGCTCATGGCTATGTTCTGGTCCACAGGTTACTCCTGTTAGACATGCAGATAAAAAGAGAGGGAGAGGAAAAACCAAGAGAGCAACAGTCATGGAGAATTCTAGAGCTGAGAAAATAAACAAAGGTTCTACAGTTACAGATGTGATTCCTATCTGCCAGGCTAGGGGTAGTACAGAAAATTTGGGAAGTGGAGAATGAACACACAGAGGTTGCTGTCTATTTTGGTACCAATGACTAGTAGTAAAAGAAAATGTAGTCTAGCAGGCAGATTTAAGGAAGTTAGAGAAGAATAACCAGGACCTCAAAAGGTAATAGTCTCATGATCGCTCTTGGTGCCTGGTTCTAGTGAGTAGAAAATAGGAACAGAGTGGATTTGTGGCAAAAGAGCTGGGATGAATGGAGGGCTTTAGATCCTTTTGGTATTGTGATTTGATCTGGAGCAGATGGGACCTATACAGGTGAGCAAGTTGCATCTCTACAAGTCCAGGACCACCATCATCATGGGTTTGGGCTGCTGGGGATGGCTTGAGCAGATAAATAAAAACTGAGCATAGACTGAAAAGGCAGCAAAGCAAAACAGGAAGTTTGAAGGTGGAAGATTAGTAAGACAGCTGGAAGAAAGAGAAAACAAATGTCAGAAAATAAACAAAAAATGGATTCTGGTTGTGCTCATTGCTATAATACTAAACACAAGGAGTATAAAGAAAAATGCAAAAGAGCTAAAGGCACAGAAAACACTTCAAAGTACAAAGTTTAGTTAGACACTTAAAGGGGGACATTTTAACATTGGAGGTCGGAGGATTTTCACATAATAGAGGGAAATATTTAAGGAAAGGGGTGGAAATAATGGTTCCAGTATCATTTCAGCTATGTAAAGGCATATCTGTTAGAAAGATCATTAAATGAACTAAAAGACAGGGAAGAAGCAATCTGCATGACAATGAGCATAGAACCAAAGGCAAGGAAACACTAAAACATTAAGAACTTAATACAGCAGAAAACCTAGAAGTGGTGGAAAGTGGTGGTGAAATTATAAAATAAATTAGGAAATTAGAAAGAGATTATAAAAAATTACTGTCATGTAAAATCAAAGAAATTCCAAGAATATGTTATCAGTACATAAATCAATGCAGATAAATGATCATACCTAGATTAAGTATATTCCAGACGATTACATGAATCAAGAGAGGTAATTGCTGTGGCTCGGACCATCAGATTGTTATGGAGTAATGCTTGCTAACATTTTCTATTGTGTGAACATAATGGTGGCAATACTGGCAATAAAGAGGAACCCAGTATAATGCCTCATTTAGCGCTGCTATCTGAAATTTCCAGCTTGATCCTGATCTTGTGCATAGCCTGGATGGAGTTTGCACATTGTCACTGTGACTGTATAGGATTCTTACAGGCACTCTGGTTTCCTTCACGTCCCAAAGATGAGCTGGAAGATCAATTGACAACTGACAATTATCCCTAGTGTGGGTAAGTGTTAGACAAGCAAATGGAGAGTTAATGGGCATGTAAGAGAGAAGAAGTTGCAGGACTACAGGGAAATCAGGAATGCGACTCATCGGGTGGTCTGCTGAACGTCAGCATGAACCTCCTGTTGAATAGCCTCCTATTATGCCATAATAAACAAGTAAATATAGATAAGTACTTGCAGGCTGATTAGTTCAAAATTGGTGGTTGGAAAGGTCCATAAAACATAGGAGCAGAATTAGGCCATTCAGCCCCTCGAGTTTGCTCCTCCATTCCATCATGGCTGATCCCAAATCCCACTCAGCCCCATACACCTGTAAGACCATAAAGGTCTTAAGGTCATAAGGTCAGGTGCAGGCCAAATCAAGTCGGTGGGGTCCAGGTCACACAGCATATTGAAGCCACAGAACCCAATGTTTGGATGATGATTTAAGCACTGGGCCTAATTGGAAAGGTTGGGTACAGGCCAATTCAAGGTGGCATGGTCCATGCCTGAGAGCATATCGAAGTGACTGAACTCAAAGTTTGAACAACTATGCCAGGTTGAAAAGGTCAGGGTGTCAGACTCCAAGGCGATGGATGGGCTGGTTGAGCTTGCTGTTCCGCAATATTTACTCAGCTCTGTGCTGAACTGAGGGTCTTTCGATGCATTCTCCTTCGTAGACTTCAGTTCTGAATGCTAGTTGCTTGCTTCTATAGTTTGCATGATTTGCTACTTTGTTTTCTCTGAGCATTGGGTGTTTGATGGTCTTCTTTATTTTAATAGAATAAAGTCAGATGAATCTTCTGTCAGAAGATGAATCTCAAAGTTGTATAATGCAGACATAATTGGATAATAAATATCCTTTGAATTTTAAATATTATTGGAATCATTCTAAAGGGCAGTGTAAGCATTCATTTAGAAGGGGGAAGATAAGCACCTGAGTATGGATTTGTTGCTTCATGGGCCTACTGACCTCTTTGTGTTGCTGCAACCATACTCTGATTCATTGATTCTATGAGGAAAGGTTGGAAACGTAAGTTGTTTCCATTGATAGGTGAGATTAAGACTTGGGGACATAGCCTCGGGGGAGTAGATTTAAGACAGAGATGAGGAGGAACTGCTTTTCCCAGAGAGATTTGAATCTGTGGAATTCTCTGCCCAATGAAGCAGTGGAGGCTGCCTTAGTATACAGTATTTAATACAAGGTTGGGTAGATTTTTGCATAGTAGGGGAATTAAGAGTTATGGAGAAAAGGCAGGTATGTGGAGATGAGTCCATGGCCAGATCAGCCATGATCTTATTGAAAAGTGGAGCAGGCTCGATGGGCCAGTTGGTCGACTCCTGCTCCTATTTCTTATGTTGATCTTATGCTGTTTTGACAGGGTGAATACGAAAAAACTTATTTTCTTGTGGGAAAATCTAGAACTAGGCTTCAATGTTTTTAAATAAAGGGATGTTCATTCAAGATGGGAATGAGGAACTATTTTCTTTCAATTGATTGTACAACATTGGGAATTTCTTCCCTATAGTGAGGGGAAAGCATAATTTTTGGATATCTTCAATGCACAGGTAGATGGATCTTAATAAGCAAAGAGTGTCTATAAATAGTCTGATGGGTTGAGTTGCCTCTCCTTGTGCCAAATTCATATTTTCTAATATTAAGGAATGTTTCTGTCGGAGTAAATTTACGTTATTTTTTGAGAAGGTAACAAAAGTCAATGAGACAATTTATTTAATGCAGTCTATATGGATTTCAGCAAGGGTATTGACAATGTTGTGTTTGGCAATCCAGTCAGAAATGCAAAAGCCCATGGGATCCTGTAGAGAGTGGTAAATAAGATCCAAGATTGGCTCAGAGACAGGAAACAGAGGGCAGCTGTTCATGAAACTCTAAGACTTATCAGTAGGTTTGACAGGGTTCATGTTTTGAGAGGACTGGAAAATTGCAAAAGTTACTCCACTCTTTCAGAAGGGAGGAAGGCCGAAGAAATGAAATGTTTGGCCAATTAGCCTGACTTTAGTGGTTGGAAAGATGTTGGAGTCCATTATCAATCATGAGGTATTAAGCACTTGGAGGTACTTGATAAAATAGACTGAAGTCAGCATGCTTATCGTGTCTGACAAATCTATTGGAATTCTTTGAGGAAATAACAGGAAGGATAGAGAAAGGAGAGTCAGTTGTTGTTGTTAACATGGATTTTCAGAAGGCCTCTGAGAAGATATCATAGAAAAGGTACTGGCATGGATAGAAGATTGGCTAACTAGCAGGAGGCAAAGAGTGGGAATAAAGGTGCCCTGTTCTGATTGGCTGCTGGTGACTAATGGTATTCCACAGAAGTCGGTTTTGTGATGGTTTCTATTCACATGATACGTCAATAATTTAGATACCTGAATTGATGGCTTTGTGGTCAGATTTGCAGATGATACAAAGATAGATGGAGTGGCAGGTGATGCTGAAGAAGCAGGGAGTCTGCAGAAGGATTTAAACAGATTGGGGGAATGGGCAAAGAAGGGGCAGATGGAATATTGTGTAGGGCAGTATATAGTTATGCACTTTGGTAGAAGGAATAAATGTGTAGACTGTTTTCTAAATGGGGAGATAATTTTTTTTTTTAAATCTGAGATGCAAAGGGACATGATAGTCCTGGGGCAGGATTCCCTCGAGGTTAACATACAGGTTGAATCAGTGGTAATCAGTGGCAAATGCAAAGTCAGCATTCATTTTGAGAGAACTAGAATATAAGAGTAAGGATGTAATGCTGAGGCTTTAAAAGACATTGTATAGACAGCACATGGAATATCTTGAGCGTTTTTGAATCCTTTACTTAATAAAAGATGTGTTGCCATTGGAGAAGGTCCAGAGGAGGTCCACGAGAATGAAAGAGTTAATATATAAGGAGTACTTGATTACTCTGGGCCTGTACTTGCTCGAGTTTAGAAGAATAAGGGGCACTTTAATGAAAGCTAATTAATATTGAAAAGTCTCGATAGAGTAGATGTGGAGAGGATGTTTCAAATAGTGAGTGAGTTAGACCAGAGGGCACAGCCTCAGAATAGAGGGACATCAATTTAAAACAGAGATGAGGAGGAATTTCTTCAGCCAGAGGGTGGTGAATCTGGGAAATTCGTTGCTATGGATGGCTGTGGAGGCCAAGACATTGAGTATATTTAATACAGAGGTCAATAGGTTCTTGATTAGTTAGGGCATCAAAGGTTACTGGGAGAAGGGAGAAGAATGGTGCTTAGAAGACTGATAAGTTATCCATGAAGGAATTGCGGAGCAGACTTGATGGGCCATATTATCTCACTCTACTCCTATGATTATGGTCTGACGGTCTTAATATTGGTACCTTGCACTTGGTAAACTATATTTGTGAATGATTTAAACATAAATGGAGGATACATGGAGAAATTATCTGCAGCTGATACAAAAAAAAATGCTTAAAGGTATAAATTTTCTGGTTATTTGTGTAGAAATGTAAAAGAAGGAATTCATCTGGAAAAGCTTCAAGCAATGCATTTGGGGATGAGCAATAAGGGAAGAGAATGGATAGTAAACGAAAGGATATTGTGCTGTGCAAGGAACACATGGGCCCTGGAGTGTATGTCCACAGGTCCTTAAAAGTAGTTAAAAAACTTAACATAATTCTCTCTTTTAGTGGCCGGGTGCAGAAATATAGGATCAGGGAGGTTATGTTTGAAGTATTTTTAGCACTAAATAGACCACAGCTTGAGAACTGCACATCACATTAAACATTCCAGACAAGATGAGATTTACAAGAATGAAAAATTTTGGCTTATGAGAAAAGGTCAACTCAAGTAAAAAGGACCAAATTGCTGGGGAATTTTCCTGGGTCAAGCAGCATCTGTGGAAGCAAAGGGATGGTTGAAAACCATCTATGCCTAAGTACCTCTCCTCATGAGTTCCCCATTTCCTTTATCACTGGTACAGCCAGTACAAGAAACAGCCTTCCCTTGCATTAAGCCATTTGAGTGGTTAAAATTTCTTGCACTCCACCATCCTTGCATTTCCAAGAATGTGGTCATTGACATGCTACACAGCAACTTACTAATAAGTTTCTCCAAGGTGTGAGGAAGTTCTGGACAATAATGGTATTACTGTCAATATTATAAAATATGTGGCTAGGAAAAAGGTGATATTATCCACTCCAACACAGAACTCTAGATTTCATCAAAGCAAAATGCCATTAATTCTTTTGATGCCCCACAATTCCTCCCACAAATACAAAATAGGAATGGATTCTACCTAGAGATTTTTAAAGAAATATGTTTTGTTTGCAACAGTAAATTTCGAATTTTCATCCACTTGCCTTCAACTCTTGCATTTCTTTCTATTGTGCTATTTTTTCCAGTTTGACAAATCAGCCATCAAGTCAATGAATCCCTAGACAAGGCTTGGATACGACCTCACCTGCAATATTATGTTCAGCACTACATTTTAAGACAGATATATTGGCCTTGAAGGGAGTGCAGGGTAGAATTACAAGACTCCTGATACCTGATCTCCAACAGTTGAAATACAAGGCAAGCTTACTAAACTACAGTTGTATTCCATGGAATTAGGTGATTGTGTGATATGATTAGAGATACCAAGGGACTAGAGAACTTTTTATCACTACAATCTGGATATAAGTCAAAAATAATGAACCCAGATGTTAAGGTCGACTTCTATAACAATCCAAGAGATTGGTGTCAGGACCTCACTATGATGGACTGTGATATAGGTAGAAGAACCTGTTCCATTTAACGTGCCTATTTTGGAGTGGCTGCCAACTTTTGATGGGGAGCTCTTGCTTAATGGAAATTGGGTCCTACCGATGTGTCAGATGAAATCAGAATCATTCGCTTATTAGATTTACATCAAAACATGGAGCAAAATGTGTTGCTGCATTAACAATCAACACAACCAAGTATGTGCTGAGGATAGCCCGCAAGTGCCACCAAACACTGTAGCACTAACACAGTATACACAGCATATTTGTTTTAAACTTCACAGTGGCTGTAAATGGCCACAAGAGCTGTAGAAAACAGCTAAAATTATCATTTCAGCTTTGCATGCCGTAGCCCAGGTGGTTAACAGCCGGAAGGAAAATTTTGTCCCTCTGGAGGGAGGGAAAGTCATCTGCCTAACAGCTTTGAAAGCAATGGGATGAAACATGAAAATAAGATAGTGTGAGGACCTTAGCAACTGATACATTGTTGCAATGTTGAAAAATATTCAATGACCTCACAGGAATTTCTAAGAATCCTAATGTTCAGTTCAATCTGTTCTCTTACACATATCTTCATCCTCTATAGCCCACTATTTACAGAATGACTTTTTATTTCAGTGTAATCACACCACTATACCACCACACCTTCACCTCTGATAACATAATGGAATGAGTAACAAGTGGAGGAAGTAGAACTTTCTTTTCTATTCCTCCTCATACTTTGCTCACAGAACTTGCACTACTTTGCCATGGATGGTACTTCCCCAAGCCACAAGGTTAACACAAGCACATCCCCATCTTTCTTGAAGATGCCATGCACCTGGCGGAAACAGGAAGCTGATCCTGCTGATGCGTCTTTTCTCCGTTTGAGGGGATATGTCACTGCCATGGTAGGTGAAAGCACTGGAAGATATATGGCACAAGACTTGCCTCACATCGGATCCTCTTTTTCCAACCTAACATCTATCTCCTTCCCGCAGATTCTGCTGACAAGCTGCAGCTGTTTACCTTTTTACCCTTGACAGGAAAGAAAGGCAACTGCAATACGTATTATATAGCCACTGTTGTAATTTTGTGATCACAACATCTGATTTGTCTACACCCCAGTCTCCAGAAATAGTAATGAAAGAAGCAGCAGAATATTCTATCATAGATACACTCATTGAACACAAAACATTGGGGAGGTCAGTGAGAAAATTACTTTTCATGTGCTCTGCTGAGACTTTTAATATCCACCCACAATCTCTGACTGAATGCTATGACCAATTAAAGTTTGGCATTAACAGTTAATTCCACCCTTCCATTTAATTTCACATGCAGAAAAAGGCAAAGCACCAGAGCTATAAATTACTGTCATAGTTTGGTCTTATGACTACACTGGCAAAAAAACTGTAGTCTACCCGGAGAGTGGCATCTATTGGCTAGGAGTTTTGAGAATTGGATTTGGAAGGCAGCCTGTACCTGTGCATCCTTCTGTTTGTGACCAAAGGTTTATGAGTATTCATTCTTTCAGCTATCAAAATTGGCCATTTGTAGTACCCTATATATCAGTGTGAATCACAGCCTACCAGAGACCAAAACCAGGAAATTGCACTTGAAGACTCTCGGTTCTAAATGTGTATTTTCCATCAAACAAACTTGACGTTCAGGTGGAAGAATGAGAAATGTGAGTGTGAGTTTGAGGGCAGGGGGTGTGGGTTGGTAGAGATGGAATGAATCTCAAGTTCTTAAGGAAACCAAGGGAGGAAATATATAAGCCCCAATACTACGCTCTGACTATAAGAGAAGTGCCAGAAGCCTGGAAGCTTTAATGCTCCACTGAGCTTTAACAGGAGATAAAAGGAATTGAGCAAGTCAATAAATGCCAATAAGCTATTACTGGTGATGGGCAAAATGTCAGAAACTAATCTTGACAGTATCTACCAATATTTAAGGAAGTTAATTAAGGATAGTTAGTTTAGAATTGTGAACCAAAGGCCATTATGACCCAAAACTGCAGAATGGTTGGTAATGAAGAAGAAATATTTGGATGTAGGAACCGGTGAATAGACTGGTTAGGCGGATGTGAATGTCCTAAGTGGAATTCAGCTTGATTAAGTGCAAAGTAACAGAGAAGAAAAAGGGACAATGCAGCACAAGATCAAAGGTAAGATATCCGGAATATCACAAAGGTATAGAGGGATCTTGGAGTATATGTTCATGGATCTCTACAAGTGGTAGAACAACTCATTAAGGTAGTTAAGGCAGTATCTATTCTAAAATTTTGAAGACAGAAACACAGAAGCATAGAAATCTACACAACACACACAAAATGCTGGTGGAACACAGCAGGCCAGGCAGCATCTATAAGGAGAAGCACTGCCAACATTTCGGGCAGAGACCCTTCGTCAGGACTCAGCCCGAAACATCGACGGTGCTTCTCCTTACAGATGCATCCTGGCCTGCTGTGTTCCACCAGCATTTTGTGTGTGTTGTTTGAATTTCCAGCATCGGCAGATTTCCTCGTGTTTGCAGTATAGAAATCTACAGCACATTACAGACCCTTCAGCCCATAATGTTGTGCTGACCATGTACCCTACTCTACAAGCTACCTAGAATTTCCCTACTACATAGCCCTCTATTTTTCTATGCTCTATGTACTTATCTAAGAGTCTCTCAAAAGACACTATTGTACCCACCTCTAACACCATCACTGGCAGTGGATTCCACGCACCCACCACACTCTGTGTGAAAAATCTACCTCTGACTTACCCCCTTGTACCTACTTCCAAGCACCTTAAAGCTATGCCCCCTCATGTTAGCCACTTCAGTACTGGGAAAAAACTTCTGGCTATCCACACGATCAATGCCTTTCATCATCTTATATACCTCATAAAACATAGAAGCTCACCTTGTAAACATAGAACATGGAAGTAGAGAGGTTGATCTAAAACTACATACAACCATTAACTAAATACCGAACAATACACAGAAAATGCTGGAGGAACTCAGAAAGTCAGACAGCATCTATGGAAGGAAATAAACAGTTGTTGTTTCAGGCTGAGATCCTTCATCAGGACGCTTCATCAGGACTCCAGTTAGAATACTGTGTACAGGTTTGGGTAACACATACACCCCCAGAAGAATATCATCACAGAGGAGAAGGTAAAAGTGGCTGAAAGATCTGAAGGTAGATAAGTCACCTGAACCAAATGAACTACATGCCAGGCTCCTGAAAGAGGTAGCTAAAGAGATTATGGAGGCTTTAGTAACAATCTTTTAAGAACCACTAGATTCTAGAATGGTTTCAGATGACAGATGGAGGATGAAATAGTTAGATCTAAAACTAGTGCATTGTGCTTGAACAAAGGAAACTACAAAAGGATGAAGGAGGAGTTGGCTAGTGTGGACTGGGAGCACAGGCTATTTGGTAGGACAGTTGAGGAACAGTGGAATACTTTCAGAGATTTTTCACAGTGCTCAACAAAAGTACATTCCAGTCAGAAGCAAGGACAGTAAGCACGGGGAGAGCCAGCATTGGATAACTAAGGAAATAAAAGATAGTACCAAATTAAAAGCTCATGTGTACAAAGTCGCAAAGAGTAGTGGGATGCTGGAGAATTGGGAAAACTTTAAAAAGCAACAAAGAACAACTAAACAAGAAATAAGGAAAGTGAAAATGGAGTATGAAAGTAAATTAGCACAAAATATAAAAATAGATAGCATAAGTTTTTATAAATATATAAAGCGGAAAAAGGTGGCTAAAGTCAAGTTAGGTCCCTTGGAAGAAGATAAGGGGAAATTGATATTGGGTGATAATGAAATGGCTGAGGCATTGAACAACTATTTTGTGTTGGTCTTCACGGTCATGTATAATATGCCAAAGAATGATGTTATGTACAAAATGGGAGGTGAGGACATCAATAAAATCACTGTCACTAAAGAGATAGTGATGAGCAAACTAGAGGGCCTGATGGTAGATAAGTCCCCTGGTTTAAGATGGGAAGCATCCCAGGGTGCTGAGGGAATTGGTAAAGGTTATAGTAGACATGTTTGTAATCATTTACCAAAGTTCTCTAGACTCTGGGCAGGTCCTGATGGATTGGAAGACAGCAAATGGCACACCACTTTTTAAAAAAGGATATAGGCAAAAGACAAGCAACTATAGACCAGTTAGCTTAACATCTGTAGTCGGGAAAATGCTTGAAGCTGTCATTAAGGAAGAAATAGTGAAACATTTAGAAAGGAGTGGTTCCATTAGACAGACGCAGCATGGATTCAGAAAGGGTGGGTCCTGCTTGACAAACTTACTGGAGTTCTTTGAGGACATAATGAGTGCAGTGGATAGAGGGGAACAGGTGAATGTCATATACTTGGATTTCCAGAAGGCATTCGATAAGGTGCCGCACAAGAGACTTATAAATAAGGTAGGGATGCATGGTGTCAGAGGAAATATAGTGGCATGGATAGTGGATTGATTAACCAATAGAAAGCGTTGAGTTAGCATAAATGGGTGTTTTTCCGGTTGCAGTCAGTGGTGAGTGGGGTGCCGTAGGGGTTGGTGCCGGGCCTGCAGCTGTTTACCATTTACATTAATGATTTGGAAGAGGGGAATGAGTGTAGCATAGCAAGATTTGCCGATGACATTAAACTGAGTGGAAAAGCAAATCGTACAAAGGATGTGGAGAGTCTGCAGAGGGATGTAGATAGGTTAAGTGAGTGAGCCAAGGTCTGACAGATGGAATACAACGTTGGTAAATGCAAGTTCATGCACTTTGGAAGGAATAATAGAAGAGCAGATTATTATTTAAATGGTGAAATATTACAGCATGCTGTTGTGCAGAGGGACTTGGGAGTGCTTGTGCATGAATCACAAAAAGTTGGCTTGCAGGTACAACAGGCTATTAAGAAGGCAAATGGAATGTTGGCCTTCATTGCTAGAGGGATTGAATTCAAAAGCAGGGAGGTCATGCTGCAAATATACATGGTACTGGTAAGGCTGCACCTGGAGTACTGTGTGTACTTTTGGTCTCCGTACTTGAGGAAGGACATACTGGCTTTGGAGCAGTGCAGAGGAGGTTCACCAGGTTGATTCCAGAGATGAAGGGCTTAACCTATGAGGAGAGATTGAGTTGCCTGGCCCTATACTCTCAGGAATTCAGAAGAATGAGAGGGGATCTTATAGAAACATACAAAATTTTAAAAGGAGTAGATAAAATAGAAGTAGGAAAGTTGTTTCCATTGGTAGGTGAGACTAGAACCAGGAGACATTGCCTCAAGATGCAGGGGAGAAGATTTAGGACAGAGACGAGGAGAAATTGTTTTTCCCAGAGAGTCATGAATCTGTGGAATTCTCTGCCCAAGGAAGCAGTTGAGGCTTCTTCACTAAGTATATTTAAGATACAGTTAGATATATTCTTACATAGTAAGGGAATCAAGGGTTATGGGGAAAAGGCAGGTAGATGGAGCTGAGTTTATGGACAGATCAGCCATGATCTTATTGAATGGCAGGGCAGGCTCGATGGGCCGGATGGCCTACTCCTGCTCCTATTTCTTATGTTCTTATGACTGGAAAATTGCAAATACCAATGCACTCTTGAAGAAGAGAGGGTGACAGAAGAAAGGTGATAGGCCAGTTACCCTGACAGATAGAAGAGGGTGATAGGCCAGTTAGCCTGACTTCAATGGGTTAGAATATGTTGCTGTCCTTTATTAAGGATGAAGTTTTGGGGTTCTTAACAAGATAAGATCCCATGATATTACAGGAAAGATATTATCATGGATATAGGATTGATTGACTGACTGGCAGGAGGCAAAAATTGAGAACAAAGTGGGCCTCTTCTGCTTCACTGCCAAGTGCTGTTCCACTTTTTTTCAATTTATATGTCAATAAATTGGATGACAGAATTGATGGCTTTGTGGCCAGGTTTGTTGACAGCGTGAAGATAGGTGGAGGGGCAGGTAGTGTTGACGTAGGAGTGAGTCTGCTCCTTCCTCAGATTGGGAGAATGGGCAAAGAGGTAGATGATGGAAAATAGTGTAGGGAAGTGAATGGTCATGCTCTTTGATAGAAGGAATAAAAGTGTAAACTATTTTCTAAATGGGGTGAAAATTCAAAACTCTGAGGTCCAAAGGGACTTGAGAGTCCTTGCGCAGGATTCCCTAAAGGTTAACTTGTAGGCTGAGTTGGTGCTAAGGAAGGCAAATGCAATGTTAACATTAATTTTGAGAGAATTAGAATATAAGAGTAAGAATGCAACACTGAGGCTTTTATAAGGGATTGGTCAGATCACACTTGGAGTATTGTGAGCAGGTTTGGGCCCCTTATCTAAGAAAGGATGTGCTGACATTGGAGAGTATCCAGAGGAGTTTCACAAGAATGATTGCAGGAATGAAAGGGTTAACATATGAGAAGCACTTGATGGCTCCAGCCCTGTACTCACTGGGGTTTAGAAGAACGAAGGGGAGACTTCATTGAAGCCTATCGAATATTGAGAGGCCAAGATAGAGTGGACAAGAAGAGAATGTTTCCTATAGAGGGTGAATTTCTGACCACAGGACACAGTCTCTGAATAGAGAAGCCACTTAAAACAGAGATGGGGAGGAATTTCTTTAGCCAGAGAGTGGTGAATGTGTGGAATTCATTGCCATGGATGACTGTGGATGTTAAGTAATTGAGTATATTTAAAGCAGAGGTGATCAGGTTCTTGATTAGTCAGGGCATCAAAGGTTACGGGGAGAAGGCAGAGAAGAATGGGATGGAGAGGGATAATGTATCGGCCCAACATTTAGGGTCCGAGTGACCTCAATGTTGGAGCCAGGAAAAACCATGTCTAAGGTTCCATATGTAGCTATAACAGGAAAAATATTCCATGACAACTTGAAATGCAAACACCTAGCGGCACATTGAACCTGCGTCTGGCTGAGATACAGAAGTATGAAGACCCCACTGCATTTAGAGACACCTGCTCATTCACTAAAAAGGCAGATCTAGTGGTCGAGCCATAAGTGAAATAAAATACTTGTATGGTAGTCTAACGGTCCATCACCACTGAAACTTTATACACAGTAAATGGAAATGAAAAGAAATCTTCAACTGCTTGAAATCTGATAAACAGTGTGTTGCAAACACTAAGGGAAGATAACAGACTAAACGTTATACATTGAAAACCTTTTGTCAGAACCTCTGGTGAAGAGGCTTAACTCTGTTTCTCTTTTCCACTGATACTACCTAACCTGTTTATTGTTTCCTAGGTTATGCTGAAAACTTATAATGATTGTGGTGGGAAAGGGAGAAGAACCTGAAGTAAGACAGCAGAGTAGATCAAATCTGTAACTGCCTTGTGGAAGATCCCTTTAAGCAGTACGCTGATCTATCCTTCCTTTGTATGACTGTGGATATGCCACAGAGTTTATTAAGATGTTGACAAGTTATATGCTATATATGTACATACTGTATATAGTGCAGTAATACGTACAGAGCACAGTCAACGTATACAATATGTACAGAATTTATTAGTATGCCACAGACTTTATTAATGAATAAGTGTATCGCATGGCAAGTCTGTTGATATGTCAGGTCAATTATTCCTGAATATCCCAACTGGTTCCCAAAACAGCATAACCTCCTCATTTAGTACAAGTAAGCTTTTTTTCAATATGGATTTCAAAAACTGATATTCCAGACTGATATTCCATTGTGCAATAGATATGTGTTCATGACTGTCATTTATACTCTGAAGTAGAAGGTTTTAATCCTAGAATCATACTCAGAGGCTGTTCTGTCTGTTGGGGGCATAATGCTGTCAGAGTGATCCATACCAAGAGCAGATTATGTGGGATCTTATTCCACGAGGGACGATATCTCTAGGGAGCCACTTTACAGAACTGAATGATTGAGGATGAAAATGATTAATAATAAGAGAACTTTACATTAGTTTCAATTCATACTAATCGCAACCATGACACTAAAGTTCTTCTTTCACACGGACCTGGAGGTGATTAAGTACCAATGCAATCATTTAATCATAATAAACAAAATTATTAATTCCACTGGAAATAGTTTACCCTACAAGAATGCACAATAAATCATACATGGAATCTGTTGGTGCAAGTTTCTTAGGTCTGCTAGCACATTGCACTAATGTGAGTTCAGAAAACACAACGACCTATTGATTTTCAAACCAAATAATTTCAATCTGCTTCACTTTGTAAGAGTACGTTCAACAATTACAATCTAAACAGTTCACCTGACTGTAACACGGTAAACCCAGGTAAACAGAGCATTGTAATGCCAAGTCTTCTTTCTAAATGATTAAAGCTAAGGATCTGAAAATATAAAAATAAACTTACTGGAGGTATTATAATTTGTATGCACAGAACTGTGAAGAATTAAACCATGCTTTAATTTGCCAACATCCTATGACAAAGATATGAAGTTTATAGTGTAGGCTCCAATTCAATTAATTTTCTTTCTCCAAAAATACTCCAAATGAATTTTCCCTTTCCTCTTAAAGCTGTTTAGATGGAGTTGAAAACAATGTATATTAGAAGTAAACACTTGCAAAAAAGGCAACTCCTTTGCCACTTAATTAAAATACCAGTGGTTAATTTGTCAAAGCACTTAAATTTAATCTTCATTTCTGTAAAATATTTTAGCTTCCAGTATGTTGCCATTTAGCAACAAAGGAAGGCATGAGAAATTCCACTTAATGAGGATCAGACAAGTAGAAAGCCCAGATGGTTACATGATTTCAACATTCAATATATCTGAGCAACTACTGTACAGATTGGAAATATTTTGAAGAGCGATTGTGTTTCCCTGTCACAAATGCAGTTAGATCTGATAAAGGTAATTAATAATGTAAAATATTATAAAGATTATCCCCTCTATGAAGCATTAGTTTTCTGATTATCCCTGTGATTCATTTTCACTGTGGTTATGTCACAAACTCAGAAACATTATTTCCATATCCTGGGCATCACCTTTAATTGTGTTTAACTATCAACTATTTCAAAGTTGCCAGATGTTCTATTCATTCACACTAAAGGAATTATTTAAAATGTATTCTTCTAAACTTTCAGAGAAAAGAATCTCACTGCATCACCAAACATGAAATGGGCATCATCAAACTGCATATGTAATATGCAATGAAGAAATCAACATTAGCTAATACAGTAAAAATGAAAATGTTTTCCATGCATGCAAGTCAAGATATCTGATCCAAACACAGAATGGCATTACATCAAACTACTTTCAATTACTTTCAGTGCCTGGAATTTCTCTTCCTTGTATATCACTTAAACATACGTCTAGTTCTAGTAACAAATGTGCTTCATTAAATGCAGTTTATAGTACTCACTCAATGCATACAATCAAGCTCACAGGCATTTATCACTCAAATACAAAACATTTACAACTCATATCAATTTGATGTAAAGTATACTTTTGTTTTCTTATATTAAAGCTTAATTTAACTTTCATATTTCACATTTATAAGGATCATAGATCTTCATTTTAAAAACTGTTCCATTTTATTGGGAATTTACATATTATGAAATTTGAACAGCCTTGGTTAGTAGCTATAATCCATAAACCAACATCCAATTATAATTTGAAAAATAATCAATAAATAAAACCAAATTACGTCTATCCTGATCCCAATTCACATTAGTGTACTGAATATTCTAAGTAAATAACCTCCAGTGTATGATTCTAATTCATCTTCCGTTGAAGTACATTCCAGTTAACTTGACGTAATAACAGCAACACTTGAAGATCACATTTA
The DNA here is from genome assembly GCF_030144855.1 of Hypanus sabinus. Taxonomy (NCBI): domain Eukaryota; kingdom Metazoa; phylum Chordata; class Chondrichthyes; order Myliobatiformes; family Dasyatidae; genus Hypanus; species Hypanus sabinus. The sequence goes on from NC_082714.1 coordinate 34,652,165, forward strand.
TTATTTCGGGACATGGGAGAGTTCTATACTTCACTGATAATATGTGAATATGCATAGCAAAAAATAGTTTTGTGGCCGTGATGTTGGTTAATGGATATTCTTTTCGGTTCAATTTCTTTAGTTCATCTTTTTAAATTCTGTTTCTTGCTAATAACAAAAAACACACATTACTTCTACTCACTGATATACCTGGCTAAATTCAGGTTCCTGCTTTTTAAGAAACTCAAAAACCTTGTGTTCTAGAATCTGACAATCTATCCTGTTATAGCGACAGATGGCTTTACATGGAAGAGCAGGAAAATACTAAATAGTTTATAAGCTCAACAGAGTTTTAGATGTACTGAGTTCCATAGTTTGGCACAAAGACAATGCCATTCCTCCTTTGTAGTTAAACCAATGTTACTGTAACCCTTTGAGAAATACGTTAGCATTCTTGCAGTAGATCAAAACATTTTTGTATGATTCTACAACATAGGTTATTTATTCTTTGAATAACCTTATATGTCTCTAAAACGATTTAGCTTTTCAATTTCATCAGATATAGCTGCTTAGATTAAATTATTGAATACAAATAAAAATATAATAAAATACATTTGATAATACAAAATGCTAGAGGAATATAACCCTCGTCGCTAGAAAACTGAAGGGGAATAAGGTAATTATTGTGAACAATGGAATATTATTTTAGCATTCAGCACAATGAGAAACTCATATAATTAAAACGAAATATATGCAGCACACTTGAATACATAATCCTCATAGGGTTAACACTCACAGGTACAAAACACACAGCTTCCAAGCACATAATGTTCTGCATTGTTACATTGCATCTCTCTGCCATTCAATCCAGCAGTTCCACAATCCCCGTCCTCATAACCAAGCTAACAGTCACATACAAACACTAACCTTTCCGTATTAATTTATGTTCTGCAATTCAGCAGAAACAAAAGCAACGCAGGAGCAGCAGCTATTCAGTGTCACATTGTCCCAAAAGCATCCCAACAATGAGCTTTGCATTTCAGCCCCCCTCTCTCACAAGCTGCCCTTAATTGTTTAAAGTCTTTCTCTGCCTTACCTGAAGGGCATCTCCCATGACTGCAATTAGCTGCCAAGATTTCATTGTCGGCTGTGAAATGCCTCCTGTTCCCTCACCAGGAGAACCAGAGAGGTAGAGGAAGGAATGAGAAATACCCACGTGCTGGCAATATAAATGACTACAGACATCTGTCACACTTGCTGTGCATTTACTCTGCTCTACTCCTCTGCTTCCCTTATAATGTTTGAATCAGGTACTGAATGCTTTTAGCCTGGCCCACTAAAAAGAAAAAGGTTGCAAAAGAGCCAGGAGCAAAACATAACAGGTCTCCTCTACTGGGTTGAGGCCAATCTTTTGTTACTTCTCATGCATCACAAAGATACCCAACTCGGGCAGCTCAAGGCACTCCAAGGCAATTGACGATACCTGGACCATTGAACTATTTATTTCTGCTGCATGTGGCTCTTCGTTGTTCTTTCAAGCATTAAATATGTACTACATGACAGAATAGGGCACCTTGTACACTTGTATGTCCACGCATGGAAGCCTGTTTACTGCTAAGGTTGCAAACGTTCCATTGCAGGCTAACTGAATCTTATTATTTAGGGTTTCCCCAACTCCAACAAACAATAAAAATGAATGTAAAAACCACTATTATGTTTTTCTCATACTTTAGTTTGCATTCCTGAAATATTCTTAATGCACAGCAACATAATTCTCAGCTCTTCCTAATTAATTAAAACACAGTTGCTGCTAACAACCGGAAAATGTGATATTCTGCAGATTACTCTGCTAATGACAAATGCAAATTCACAGGTCGAGTTGGGTAACCAAAACAACTTCCTTATATTGGAATTTGATTACCCTTTTGTAATGTATCGAGGAGGCTTAATGGAGAGAGGAAAAACTATACGGTGATTTATGATAACTGTTCGCAGGTCAGATTTCCCATCAGACATCATCCCCAACACACAAGAAGTCTGATTGCTGGTAATGCTGTGTTGCCAGGTTATTATCACAGATGGTAATTTTGCAAGTAGCCAATTATTATTCAATTAAAGAAGAAAGGTAAAGTTAACAGTTTAGGTCAATCATCTTCAGTCAGAACCTGGAACATTCTGGCCAGAAACATTATCCTCTCTTTACTTGATGTTATCTGACCTGCTGAGTGTTTTCAGTATTTGCAGGATTTTGCTTTTTTGTTTTGATTAATTAAGCCTTTATGCAATCCTATGCAGAGAATTTTCAACAAACATGCAATATTACCTCCTAGAATTTTAAAAGGTGCTTTAGATAATGTAGTTCTGTGCTTTTCATTGGTCATCATAATTTAACCCATTAAATCTCAGTAGCAATTTTGTAGTTGCTGTAACAGCAGGATTATTTTCTTTTTGTGGAATTCAGTAAACCTTAATTTTCAGCTATGGCATCTTTCCTATTGTTTTCAAACCGGACTTTTTTTCTGATTTCTTGAATGAAAAGCATTTGCTTTTCAAATAACATTCTTCTTCAGTTGTCTACAATATCTTTGGACGGCATCAATTTAACCCATAAAATACCTTACCTTAAATATGTAGAACTCTAATGAGAACAGGATTATGTAGTTGCTTCTGTGAAATAATATCTGTTTGGGATTAGGCCAAGTCTAACATTAGTCAAGTCCACATTCCCAATCTCATTTTATAGCAGTGTTTCTGCCAAATATCCTTGGACCTATTTTCAGAATAAAATTGTTTTATTTCCTAATGCACCAGACATGCAGCAGAAATGGACTGGCTTACCACACTTTAGGATGACAAATGCAAAAGAAGTAATAATGATATTTAAGACTGAATAAATCATCTAACTTGTTCCCACTATACTTTCTATTGTGGCTTCTGACATTGAAAAGTGTTCAGGAATATTGTAAGGTTACTTCTCTTCAGCTGTCACTTTCATTTACAATATTCAGACAGTTGTAGAATCTAGTGAGACTTCTACACTTTAGAACATTAATTAATATGCCAAGCTGAGGTTTTCTGTTCTCCTTTTTCCTGTGGTTTTCTTTTAACATTTTGAAGCTCATTGGTGAGCTGTAATAGGCTAATCTTTTTTATTCAAAATTGTCTTGCTTTTGTTAGGGCTGTTGTTTCTTTGCCCTCAGAAATGTTATCTCTGTTCTTATGTCATGTGCTGTGTTATATTCATAGAGCTATACTGTATACTTATACAACAACTGTGTTATATTCATATTTTAAATAATTCTTTTTTCTGTAGTTTTATCCTTGCTATTAAACAAACTAGACAGAAAGAATTTATACAGACAATTATTAAAATCTAATTACACTGGATTAATGAATTATATTGGAAAATAGAAAAATAAATTTGACAACATATTCACATAATCTTTAATTATCTGGTGTTCATTTAATTTAATCTCTGTTGTGATGGCATTGGATGGACCAAGGCAGAATACCTTAGAAAAAAAAGTACTCTCACTGTCGCTCTACTTTGAATGTTAATATACTGGAGTGGGATTTGCTCCAAAGTCTTGGGAACATGGAGGTGATAGTTTCATCAATTGAGTTAAGTTGAAGCATAAAGCCTTTTAATGATGCATGCTGTCAATCTAAAACAGGCTTTAATAATAAATTTTGCTGGTATATTGTGGTACATTTTCATTTAGTAAAGTGTACACCATATACTTGGAATGATCTTTTGTGAACATCTGTATTAAAATCGCCCACCTAACTGCTTTAGTAGTTTAATATTTCTGCATGGTATATGCTCAATGCTATAACAAATTTTGATGTGTGTTGCTCTTCATACCATGATGCAACTTTTGTTTTCTATTTACTGCATGATCCTTATAAGCCTGCAGCTGATGGCATTTTGAGAGTTATTCAGTATTCTCACTTTGCACCTTATACTACCTCAAACTAAATTGACAGGAGATGTGCTTGGTTTTCAGAAGTAGTCTATGTCCATAGTGCATATCTGAGGCACTATCAATAACTCCAAAAGACTGGAAGTAGAGTAAATGCTGGATGACTATCCTGGACTGTGGGAGGAGCAGAGACACAATCACCTTTATCCAGGGGTCCGTGGGAGGAGCCACTGGTGCAGTCAGCAGAGGGGCGTGTCCAGACAGACATACATGGTTTACCACAATATCAGCAATGGAAATGGCTGTCCTGACTTGAGTTGGCTTGTGCACTTGTCCTCCCTTCCACATGTGTGTGTCTCCTGTTTAAAATATCCCGGTGCTTGCAAATATCAAGATTTTGGCTTGCTAAATACAAGCTTGACACATCTTATAGGCTGCTAATCGGTGGAGCAGGCCTTAAACTTCTCCCTGTCAGAATTTTTAGAATTTAATTTCTTCCCTTGTATCAAGTGGAATACATGCACTACTCACCCCAGACACTTTTCTAAGTCATATAAGATGCACAAAAATGTATTGAACAGAGGCAGAAATACATTTCTTCTTATCACACGTCCTTTTCAGTCACTGTCCATTTTGTGATAGAGTGACTTACTCTTAAACAGCTTCGCATTTCTAACAGGTTCTGAATGATTTGATTATGATTTCTGTCAAGGGCAAAAGCTTACTAAAATGAAAGCACCTATAGTTTATCAAATTAATACTGAATTGTAGTTTGTAGTATTAGAAACAGTACTGTATTTTGGTATTATTCTTCAGATGTCCTATTATGTCTTGAAGGAGGACCTCACAAGGACATTACAATACATTTATTCTGATGTGTGCAGTATTTATATCAGATAAATCATGCTGAGAATTGGCTGCTAGGATCTGATAATGACTGACATGGCCACAATTTCAGAGATCAAACAACTAATGTGATTGCTCTTTTGAATGGAGACAAAGAATACAAAGCATTTGATAAACACAGGAGATTCTGCTGTTGCTGGAAAGCTAAAGCAACACACATTAAGTGCAGGAGAAACTCAGCAAATCAGGCAACATCTATAGAAGAGAATAAATAGTTGAAGTTTTGGACCGAGATCCTTCATCAGGACTGGAAAGCATATTATTGAGCTATGCATACAGTTTGCAAGGACGCAGAAATATCACAGGACCCCATTAAATCTTGGAATTTAAGGCCAGCTCATGAATTGTTAAATTATATTAATCCTGTACCTTCCATAATTTGTTCATTAAACCAAGTTAATTAAAAAGTGCAAGTCTATAGAAATTATCGGCCCCAGCTTATTTGAAGTATTAGTACCTTATCCTTTCGAGTAACAATGGGCATGCAATCTTTGAAAAACTTTCCTGATTGTTGTGATGTTATTACATGACAAGGGAAAGGATCTTGGATAATAGTCCTTACCATGGATATTAAATGCACAATGTAACATTGACTGTAGACAACACATTTGGTGCCTGCAACCTCAACAGGTGGAACAGGAATTTGTTCTTTGTTGCCAGGTTTAAACTGGTATTTGTGCATCAGATGCTAGTTCCAAAATCACTTCTAATTACTTCAACATAACCAAATTTAAGACACATTTAATACGAGCATCTAAAAGAAAAAACTATATCCAACAAAATATTTCTGAGGTTTATTTGGAAGTGTATTACTCAATCTGCACATAGCAAGATTCCGACACACTAAACCAGAAAATCTACCAGTATTAAGACCATTGAAGGATACATATTGCTCAAGATACTGGAAGAAATTCTGCACCCTTCTTCTAATGACATTTATTTTAGAAGAAAGCAACTTGATCCAATCATAAGCATCAAAATAAAGCCAGTACTTTATTTGGACCATAGGACCACAGCAAGTTTGTCCATGTCATGGCCTGGGATTTTGTTTTTTTGATTATTAATTTTGAAATCAATACTTTGCCTTCATGACTTGAACAGACACAAGATGTATTATGTGGAAGAGTCTCTCAGGGTTATATGTTCAACCTCTGAGAATGGGCTAAAACAATGAATCAGAAATGAGTGCATTACAGCAAGACCAATACTTACAGTTTCTAACTATGTGCTTTTGCTGTTCTTACATTATATTTATCTCAGTTAGGATGGTGCGCCTTGTAGGTCTCATAAAACCTGTGTCAACCAACTGATAGTTGTGTTCTAAGACTTTTTAAATCTCCTTTTGCTACAATCAGACTTTTCCTTTCTTTCTAAATCTTTTTATTAATATTAGTAATATGGACAGAATACAGATGATATATTGATAAAGAAATTACCAACATAGACATTCCATTACATATGAAAAAAAACATACATAATAGTTACAATATAAATGAGTTTACCAAGACATAAGCCATAAGATATATGTATGGACATAGTAAATCTAAATATTTCATAATGTATAATATAAAAAAAACAGAAAAAAGAAAGAAAAAAAACAAAAAAAATTTATATAATGCAGAACTAGCTAATCTAATCTAATAACTATAACTAATAAGTAATATAAAAGAAAAAAAACAAAAAAGAAGGGAAAAAAAACAAAAAAAACGGGCTGTTTATAATATCTCACAAAAATAAGTATTCATCAATGCCGTCACTTCCGGTCCTCTCAAAATACATAAGCTGAAAACTGGGAAATCAAATGAACTTGGCACAGGGTCATATTACATCATATGAAAATGTTGAATAAATGGTCTCCATAACTTTTCAAATTTAATAGAAGTCTCAAAAGTACCACTTCTAATTTTTTCTAAATTTAAACATAACATAGTTTGAGAGAACCAATTAAATACAGTGGGAGGATCAATTTCTTTCCAATTCAACAATATAGATCTTCTAGCCATCAGAGTTAGAAATGCAATCATTCGACGGGGTGAAGAAGATAAATGCAGTGAATCTAACATTGGTAAACCAAAAATTGCGGTAATAGGATGAGGTTGTAAATCAATATTCAAAACCGCAGAAATAATATCAAAAATATCTTTCCAATATTTCTCCAAAAATGAACACGACCAAAACATGTGAGTTAAAGACGCAATTTCAGAATGACATCTATCACAAATAGGACTTATATGAGAGTAAAAATGAGCTAATTTATCCTTGGACATATGGGCCCTATGTACGACCTTAAATTGTATTAGTGAATGTTTGGCACATAACGATGATGTATTAACTAATTGAAGAATTCTATCCCAATTCTCACTAGAAATACTAAAACTAAGCTCTCTTTCCCAATCCTGTTTAGTCTTATAAAGAGGCTCTGAACATATCTTCATAATTATATTATAAAGTTTTGAAATAAGCCCTTTTTGAAAAGGGTCTAATTCAAATAAACTCTCCAAAGTATCTGAAGGCACAAAATTTGGAAACGTAGAGAGTACAGAACTTAAAAAATATCTAATCTGTAAATATCTAAAAAAATGAAATCTCGGCAAGTTATATTTGTTGGATAATTGTTCAAAAGACATGAAACAATTATCTAAAAATAAATCAGAAAATCTTAGTAATCCCTTAGTTTTCCAAGCTGAATAAGCTTGATCTATAATGGAAGGGTGAAAAAAACAATTAGATACAATAGGACTATTTAAAACGAATTGTCAACCCAAAAAATCTCCGAAATTGAAACCATAATCAGACTTTTCAAAAGGGTGACAATCATACCTGTGCCCAAGAACATCTGTGATGAAAAGTGCTTTGAGAGGTTGGTTATAGTTAGAATTAACTCCTGCCTAAGCAAGAACCTGGACCCACTGCAATTTGCCTATCAGCATAATATGTCTACAATGAACACATTCTTCACGTGGCTTTGGATCACCTGGACAATACTAATACCTACGTCAGGCTCCGGTTTAGTGACTACAGCTCAGTGTTTAACACAATCATTCCTATAGTTTTCATCAAAATCCTCCAAAACCTGGACTTCTGCAACGGGATCAGTGAATTCCTCACCAGAAGCCAATAGTCAGTGTGGATCGGAAATAACATTTCCATCTCACTGGTTATCAGAATCGGTGCAGCTCAAGGACATGCACTTAGCCCACTGCTCTACACTTTCTACACCCAAGACTGTGTGGCTAGGCACTGCTCAAATGCCATTTATAAATTTGCTGAAGATGCAAATATTGTTGGCAGAATTTCACATGGTGATGAAAAGGTGTACAGGAGATAGATAGATCAGCTGGTTGAGTGGTGTTGCAGCAACAACCAAAGAAATGACTGCAGACCAGAAAGCATAAAATAATCCTTATTAAGGGATCAGAAGTGGAAAGAGTGAGCAATTTCAACTTCCTGGGTGTTAACATCTCTGAGGATCCATCCTGGACCCAACATATCAATGCTGTTACAAAGAAGACAGCGGCTATATTTCATTAGGAATTTTGAGGAGGTTTGGTATGTCACCAAAGACACTCGCAGGTATCTACAGATGTACTATAGAGAGCATTCTAACTGTCTGCATCACTGCCTGGTATATGGGTACTGCACAGGATTGAAATAAGTTGCAGAATGTTACAAACTCAGTTAGCTCCACCATGGGCACCAGCCGCATTAGCATCCAGGATATCTTCAAGGAGCAATGCCTCAAAAAGCCAGAATCCATCATTAAGGACTCCCATCACCCAGAATATGCCCTCTTTTCATTGCTACCATCAGGGAGGAGGTATAGGGGCCTGAAGGCACACACTCAGCTTCTTCCCCTCTGCCTTTAGACTTCTGAATGGACATTGAACCCATGGATACTTCTTTTTTACATACACATATATAATTCTTACACTACCTTATAGTTTTATTATGTATTGCAATATACTGCTACCGCATAGCAACAAATTTCACAACCTATGCCAGTGACATTAAACCTGATTCTGTTTCTCATTCCATCCAGCAGCCTGTTGGACCAACTAATTCACAGCCTTGCTTGAGTAGATTTTATCAAGTAAAAGGCAGAAAGGTAAATATTTCCTGACTGTTCAACTGTAAAGGGCAGTAAATCCAAGGTAAATCTCTCAACAGTAGAGAGTCACTGAATCCTTGACAGGTATTTTCCCTCCTCCCTGGTGATCATGAAATCAATCGAAGCCTAATGGTTGAAATGTCAACTAACACAAGCCTCCAGCCTGACTTACCTTCAGTCAGATCAGGGCTGATAAGAACTTGGCTTCAGCTCACAGTTCACCTCAGTGCTCAACTGCACTGTTGATCAAAAATTGGTCTAGATCAGCCTTGAATATATTCAATGTATTTCTTCCATTAAAGCAGGGAAAAGCAGAAATGTTGGAGTCTACAGCTTCTTAAATGACCTTGAAAAGCAAATGAGCTTGCAAATAAGGTGTTGTTTGCAAGGATAGAAAGGTCAAAGGCTTATTTTTGTGAATTAAAGAAAAAGAGACAAAGAAAACAATGTTGATGAAAATGTGAGGGATAAAGGGGAGTTGGTGGTAGCCCATTTAATTGGATAAAATTAAGGGAACAAAATATGTTACATAGCCAAGCTGTGCTTAGAAAGGACATTAAAAGGGGAAAAATGGAAATCAGGGAGGAAAAATGGAAATTTCCTGAAAATTTAGACAAGTTGTAATCAACTATCCATTTTGGGAACATTCTAGTCTAGAAAGCAGAGAAAAATAGTTAAAGCAATACATGAGTATAATGGAAAAAAGTAATTTATAATTAAGGAAGTCTGATATTGAGCATGGACACATTGAATTCTTAGTTGTGTTCTTTTAGGCAAGTGGATTCTTTGTAACTCTACATGATACCAACTGAGGAAGTAGCTGGCTTTAGGTTACCGATGGTTAGAATAAGCTGATGTAGATTTTTAGTTAATGATAATTTGAAAATATTCATTTTGTTTCTGTAACAATGAAGTACAAGCCTTGCCTGAAAATATGGATAAGGTTCTTATTCAGAGTGGTTCCCCTCACACCATTTATGTGTCTTTGGTTACATTGCTCTCCTAATGGAGACTTGCCATAATCCATTCATTTATTGTATTATTTTTGGAACCTAAATGTTAAGAGTTTCAAATGTAGACATAATCCTCAACCATGAATGCAAATTGTGCTCAAAGATATGCTAAATTTCAGTACTTTTCTTTTGCAAATTTGCATATCACTGAAGGTAAAATTTACTCAGAGCCAGTATAAATCGACTGTCATTTTGAACACTTCTTTTCCCCAAAAAATCAGTGTATTAAAAGAAGACCCTTATATAACAAGCAGTAATCTGGTGCAATTTTTTTTGTGGGTCTGAAAGTGGCTTATCTCAAAACTGAGCTTTTTTTTTGTCAGGGTCATTTCTATGCCCAGCAATTTTAAATAACTCAAATTGATTTTACAACAATGCAGAGAAAAACAATAGTTACATGATATGTGGTGGTCATTTTCACAGCCAATTAAAATAAAAACGCAGAAATGCGTTCTTTCACGACACTAATAAAAATGCTCAAACTTTTGGACCCCACTCAAGTGCCTTCAAAAATGAGCACATTTAGAAGTAACTCGCCACTGTGGTTTTTTCCCTCAATGGGTGTGGTTAATTTAAAACAGAGGCATGGGAAATTGAGCATTTAGGTATCTGTTCTTTTCAAATAGAGTATTTCTTGTGAAGATTCTTCTGAGGCTATTTTGTGCCACTCACAGCCTGCAATGTAGTTGTCCTCCATCTTAATATTGACCTCTAACCCAGAAATGCTTCGAGCATTCAATTATCAAATTACCATGAGACAGCTGTAGATGGCAGAAGACCTCTTACAACATTAACAATAATTTGAAAAATATATCCTCCTTAGGAAAATGGATCAAGGATAATCAATAAGATTACTAGATTTCTATTTTTATGAATAGTTTATTAATATTTAGTATTTCATTATAGTACTCCAGAGTTCTCTGCTCTGAATTATTATATTATTTTTGATGCAGAGCTGCATTGATGGTAACAAGAGTAGCATTGTCTGCTACAAATCTCCCTACAGCAAAATTTCTTTGAGATCGCTGTTATTAAGATTACTGCCAATTGGGAACTAAGTTGAGTGGGTCGAGATATTAACCCCACATGTGGTAGAAAGAGTACACATTAGCATAGCCTGTAATAGTTGCATTTCTGGGTATACCTGATAATGTGGAATGTTTGTATTTTCTACAGTTTTATCTTATCAGACTGTGCCAATAAACCTTACTGCATGTCTCTGGAGTTATTCATGTAAGAACCTAAGGTCATAACATCTCAAGCATGAAGGAAGTTGAAGTAACAATTTACTTCATGGCCATAAAAATTGGTTTAATACCCAAAGCAAGGCTGCCAAGCAAATAACTGTATGTTTTGCTGCTTATAAAATCTTTAGGTGTAACTTTAGATAAATAAGACACCAATAGTTTGATTGTTGATATCAAGGATCTCAAAGCTGTATTATATACTTACAGGCCTGCTTAGACGAGGCACAAGAAAATGCCTCAAAACAACAAATGTACAACTTTGCCCTGTGGGGAACTAAAAGAAAAGCTAGAGTACGTGATGACCATAACTATAGCTAACTGTCAAAGTAAAACAGTTCCTGCAGAAATTCAACATCCCTCTTAATGGCTGGAATAATTGCATAGTGTCTGGCCTGGAGGCACAAGGTTAAAGGTGAGGCATCTTGGAGGTCACTAGAGACTAGAGAATGAGCTGTATAAATAACCCATGAGAAAACTACAGACTCTTCTTTCCTTGGATCTCATAGTATCTTCTTCTCTGGTACCTGAGCCAGGTATCTCAACTAACCACAGTTGCTTCCAGTTTATTGTAGATTCATCAGCTCATACACCTTGGAAATTGGTTATTTGAGCCAACTTGTCCAACCTGACCAAGATGCCCATCTAAGGTAGTCATATTTGCCTGCATTTGGTCCAAATCCTTTTAAGTCAGGATTCCTAACCTTTTTTATGTCATACAGTAGAACCCAACCATTAACCAAGCAGTCTGGGGACCCTAGGTTGGGAACCCCTGTTCTCAACCTTTACTATCCTTGTACTTGTCCAAGAACCTTTTAAATGCTGATATTGTTCCTGACTCTAACACTTCTAGCAGGTCATTCCATGTATATCTCACCCTCCGGGTGAAAGAGCTGCCTCTTCTGTTTCTACCAAGTTTCTCCCCTCTCATCTTAAACCTATCCCCTTTATTTACTAATTCCCCAAACCTGAGGGAAAGGTTGTGCACATTAGCCCTATCTATGGCCCTCTTGATATTAGACATCTCTGTAAGGTCACCCCTCATTCTCCTATGCTCCAATGAAAATGAGCCTTCTTGCTCAACTTCTCTCCATAACTCAGTCCCTTGAGTACCAGCAACATCCCCATAAATCCCCTTTGCATTCTTTCCAGTTCAGTAGCATCTTACCTATAGCAAGGTGACCAGAACTGAACACAATATTCAAAATGCAACATCATCAATGTCTTGTACAACTGCAACATAACACCTGAAATTCTGCGCTCAATGTTATAACTAATGAAGGCCAGCACGCCAAAAGCTTTCTTCACCACCCTGTCTACCCGTGATGCACTTTCAGGGAACCATGTGCTTGTACCTCTAGGTCCCTCTATTCCACAAGAGTCCCCAGGGCCCTACATTTCATTGTGAAAGTCCTACCCTGATTTGTCTTCCCAAAATGCAACACATTGCACTTATCCAAATTGTCTGTCAGGATTTGGATCACCCAAGTCAGAAGAACAGCTATTGAACCTGTGAATTGCTAAAGAAGACTTTGGCATCTCAGAATGCCCCTTAGTCATTTAACTGGGCTGTGTGTACACATTAGCACTGTGCAATATTTTATGTAACAGGTGTTTTGAATGCTAACAAAGTTGATTATGATACTACAAATTCAGCAGTTGTGCAAAGTCCAAGTATATTAAGTAATTTCTTACACAAATTGACAAAGTTGGGTCAAATTATCCTGGGCTGTCCTTGCCAATCCTGCCCACTTATATTGACTTTCTCCAACTATGGAGGACAGTATGAGCTGACACTCAGTATCTGTCTGGCAAAGTAGGCCTCAGGCAGAGACATTTAACTACTATTCAAATATATGAAATGATAAAACAAAACAAAACAAATTAAGTGCTTAAAAATAGATATCTTAATTTTATTAAAAGGCCTCTGGTGTAAAATGGTGCTGACAAAGCAAGAAATACAAGTCAATACTTTTCTAATAAGATGTTACATCGCAGTTGTACAAGACATTGATGATGCTGAATTTGGAATTTATTAATAATACTTTTTCTGTAAAAAATTATGATAAATGATCACCTCAAACAATGAAGGCAAAGGCAAGGCTGAGTCAAGGGTCAAATCATTTGTGTGAAAGGCAGAGTTAGAGAGAGGTTGAGGCTTGTTCGAGTGGAGGCATATTTGAGATGGAGTTGGAGTGAGGTCTAGGCATGTTCGAAATGGAGTTGGGGTGTGCAAAGTGGAGAAAAATTGAAGCGGTGGAAATTAGGAATGAGGTTTGATCAATCTAGGCAGTGAGCCAATTTGGAAAGTTTGGGTATGGGCTGAAATATGGTGGTGGAGTCCAGGCCCAAAGTATATTGAAGCAGCATTGTCCGGGTCTTAGAGTGAGGAACAACCCAATTTTTAGATGATTTAAATGCCAGGCTGGGTATCAAGACCAGAGGCAAGGTTTGGGCTGGTTCTGCTTCCTGCTCAACAACAATTACTCTGCACTTCACTGAGGCTCTGGGCCTGCCCTGGCTCTCTGGGCTTCCTGTCTGAGGACTCTAGTTGCTTACTTCTATTGTTTACGTGACTTTTCTTTCCTCTCTTTTTCTGTACATTTAGTGTTTGTCTGATTTTTTTTTATAGATTCTTTTGGGTTTCTTGATTTGTGGCTGCCTGTAAGGAGGTGAATCTGAAGGCTGTATAACGTATACTTAATTTGATAAATGTATTTTGAACTTTGAAAAGGATATTGAAATGCCTATTGGTAACTAAACACATTAGGGTGAAGGAAACTAAGAGAAACATCTATCCGTACTTATAACATAGAGTTGAAAATTTCATTCAGATGAAAGTGGCTGTGTTTTTATGGGCAAAGTGACACAATTCTACCCCTCCCATCATAGTTTAAAGCTAATGACCAGATGTAAAGTCCATCCTGAGCTTCTCATTGGTATGCCACAGCTCAATGTGGTGGAGCACGAGTCTGATATATCATCTCCAGCACCTCTCAGACTTCTGGCTTTTGCATTCATTGAAGTGTGAGGTGCACTGAGCAATGAACAGCTGGCCACTGGTATCATAATTCAAGCAGCTCACCTTCGAGTTCCTATCACAGTAGGGTCTAAAACAGGGATTAAACTGGAAACTGCCTATTCAGAAAAAAAATCATCTGCACCTTTGCTCTTTAATTTGTTAACTAAGTTCAAGCTTTCACCTCTTGGCTTAAAGGATTGTTTTAATTATTTGGCTTTTGGTAATTGTAACAGGTGAAAAATTGGTGGCTTGATCTTTTTCTTTTTTTTCCAGCTGTCGGGTCTCATGGTAATCAATTCCACAGAGAAATTAGAAATATTAATCATTACACTGTCCATGGCTCCATAGAAATGACCGCTGCCTCAGGCCAGATAATTTGCAAACTTTCAGTTCTTGTACACTGATGTACTTTTAAAAATTTGGTCTCAAATTGTGGGCATCTCTGACAAAGCCAACATTTATTACCCATTATAGGTTCCACTGAGTGACTTACTAAAACTCAGCGATATAGGATGTATGCAGGACAACAGAGTTCCTTCCCTTAAGAATATTAGTAAGACTTATGTGTTTTTACAATAAACTTGCTCCTAAGTGGTCACCTTTACTGATACCTGCTTTCTATTTCCACTCTTCAACCCAGTGGGATTTGAGCTCATGTGTTCTGGGTAGTTAGCCCAGTAATGAACCCTTCTGTGCTCTTGCATCTTCAGTTGAAACAGAGAGATTTTTTTAAAGTCAAATTAACTCAATCCTTAAAGTAGCACTTGTGGCAATTTATGTGAAATTAGAGTCCCATGTGAAAAGTATCTTCCCTCCCAATCTAATGCTCAATTTTCAACTTCATCTTTTTAACTCGTTCTACGACCCTTTGCTTCTCCAAACTATTTAATAAAATCAAGTTCTTTTCTACCATCTATTCATTGAACATTATCATACAAATTAGGATGTTGAAATACATTTCAATTATAGAAGGAAGCATTAAAAAAGTGGATCTAAACGAAACTGATGGGAGATTTCAACCAGGCCAGCTTGAAGAAGTCTCTGAACAACTACTATCAACATATTACCTGTGGAATCACAGGAGCTAACACATTTGACCACTGTTATACCAGCATTAAGAACATTTACCTACGCCCACACTTTGGAAAGTCACGATAGGCAGAGACTAAAGACCGTAGCACCCGTGGTAAAGACCAAGGAGACCTGGACAAGGGAGGTGGAAAAACACTTACAGGACTGCTTTGAATAGTTGAACTGGACAATATTCAGGGATTCATCTCTGAATCTGAATGAATGAGCCACATCTGTCACCAGCTTCAAGATGTGTTGATGAGTGTGTGCGTTTGAGAACATACTGGACAAGCTCAGGGGGACCGATATCCTGGCGGGTAGGTTTTCCAGGACTATTTGAGAGAGATTAAACTAATTTGGTAGGGGAATTGTAACTGGAGTGATAGAGCTGAGAACAGGGCTGTTGGTTTACAAGTAGCAGCAGTGTGTAGTGAGACTGTCAGGAAGGACAGGCAGATGACAGGACAAAATTGCAGTCGGCGGGATGGGGGACAAAATCGAAAAGGGTAACAGATACAGGATAGAAAGTGATATACTTGAATACATGCAGTATACATAATGAAGTAGGTGATCTTGTAGCACAGTTAGAAATTGATAGGTATGATGTGGGCATCACTGAGTTGTGGCTAAAAGATGATTATAGTTGGGAATTTAACATCCAAGAGTACACATTGTATCAAAAGCAGAGGCAGGTAGGCTGAAGGGGTGGCTTGGCACTGTTAGTGAAAAATTAAATCAAATCCCTAGAAAGAGCTGACATAGCATCAGAAGGTGCAGAATTCTTGTGGGCTGAGTTAAGAAACTACACATTAAAAAAGCAATGTTTCAATAGTCATGGGGGATTACAATATGCAGTTACACTGGGAAAATAAGGTTGGTGCTAGATCCCAAGAGAGAGAATTTGTAGAATGGCTACAAGATGGCTTTTTAGAGCAGCTTGTGGTTGAGCCCACCAGGGGATCAGCTCTTCTTGATTGGGTGTTGTGTAGTGAACCAAATTTAATTAGAGAGCTTAAGGTAAAGGAATCCAAAAGAGACCATGATCATAATATGAAAGAATTCACCCTGCAGTTTTAGTAGGAGAAACTGAAATCTGATACATCCGAATTACAGTGGAATAAAGGGACTTACAGAGGCATGAGAGAGCAGCTGGCCGAAGTTGATTGGAAGGGAACACTAGCAGGGATGACGCAGAGCATATAATAGAGAAAAAATTAGTGGTAGATTAGAGGATTGGGAAACCTGAAAAAAATCAACAGACAGGAACTCAAAAAGCCATAATGAGGGAATAATTGAAATATGAAGGTAAGCTAGCCAATAGTATCAAAGAGGAATCCAAAAGTTTTTTTCAGATACATGTAAAAGAGAGACAAGAGTAGATATTGGACCACTGGAAAATTATGCTGGAGACATTGTAATGGAGGACGAGGAATGGTGAAAAAACTGAATAAGTATTTTGCATTAGTCTTCACTGTGGAAGACACTAGCAGTAAGCTGGAAGTTCAAGAGTGTCAGAGGGCAAAAGTGAATGCAGTTGCTATTACTAGGAAAGGTGCTTGGGAAACTGAAAGGTCTGAATGTAGATACATCATGTGAATCAAATGAATTACAACCTAGTTTTCTGAAAGAGGTGGCTAAAGACATTGTAGAGGCATTGGTAATAATTTTTCAAGAATCACTAGATTCTGGAGGACTGGAAAATTGCAAATGTCACTCCACACTTCAAAGAAGGGTGGAAGACAGAAGAAAGGAAATTATATGTCATTTAGCCTGACCTCACTAGTGGGGAAGATGTTGAAGTTAATTGTTAAAGATGTGGTTTGAGAGTACATGGAGGCATATGGCAAATTAGACCAAAGTTAGTGTGGTGTTATTAAGGGGAAACCTTGCCTGACAAATCTGTTAGAATTCTTTGAGGAAATTGCAAGTAGTATTGACAAAGGAGAAATGGTAAGTGTTGTATACTTGAATTTTCAGAAGGTCTTTGATAAGGTGCGGCTCACGAGACTGCTTAACAGTGTAAGGGCCTGTCTTGTAATAGGAAAGATACTGGCATGGATAGAGCATTGACTGATTGGCAGGAGGCAAAAAGTGGGAATAAAGGGAGCTTTTGCTGATTGGTTAAAGGTGGCAGGTACTGTTCTGTAGGGTCAGTGTTAGGATCACTTCTTTTTATATTGTATGTCAATGATATGGATGACACAAATGATGGCTCTGTGGCCAATTTTGCAGAATATACAAAGACAGGTGTAGGAGGAGGTAATGTTGAAGAAACTGGGATAGGGTTCAAAGGAGGTTCACAAAAATATTTCAAGATTGAAAGGCTTATCAGCTGAGGAGTGTTCAATGGTTCTAGGCCTATATTCACTGGAATTCAAAGAATGATGGGGATTTCATTAAAACCTATTAAAGGTTGAATGGCTTCAAGAAGGTGAATATGCAAAGGACTTTTCCTGTGGTGGGGAAGTCTAAGACCAGAGGATGTAGCCTCAGAATAGATAGATGTCCATTTAGAACAGAGATTTAGGAAGAATTTCTTTTGTGAGAGAGTGATGCATCTGTGGAATCTATTGCCACAGGTGGCTATGAAGGCCAATCCATTCCATATATTTAAGGCAGAGATTGTTAGATTCTTGATTAAACAAGACACGTAGGGATACAGGGAGAAGGCAGGAGATTGGGACTGAGAGGATATTGGATCAGCCATGATGAAATGACGGAGCAGACTTGATGAGCCATTTGGCCTAATTCTGCTCCAACATCTTATGCTCTTATTAGGAGAATAGCCAAAGAAGTGGCAGATGAAGTAATGGTGTCAGGAAGTGTATGGTCATGCACATTGGTAAAAGGAATTAAAGCATAGACTATTTTCTAAACAGGGAGACAATTCAAGAATGTGTCATGCAAAGGAACTTGGGATGCCTTAAAGCTTAATTTCTAAGTTGTGTTGGTGGTGAAGAAAGCAAATGTAATGTTAGCATTCTTTTTGAGAGGACTAGAATATAAAAGCAAAGATATAACACTAAGGCTTTATAAGGCACTGGTGAGGGCTTACTTGGAGTATTGTAAGCAGTTTTGGGCCCCTAATTTAAGAAAGGATGTGCTGACATTGGAATGGTTTCAAATAAGGTTCACAGGAATGATTCTGGGAATGAAAGACTTATTGTTTGAGGAGCGATTGATGGCTCTAGCCTTTCCTTGCTGGAATTAGAAGAATGATGAGGAATCACATTGTAACATATTAAATATTGAAAGGCCTAGAAAGAGCAGATATGGGGAGGATGTTTCCTATGTTGGGGTGTCTAAAACCAAAGGACAGAACTTCAGACTAAAGGGATGAGCATTTAGAATGGAGGTGAAGGGGGAATTTCTTTAGCCATAGAGTGGTGAATCTGTGGAATTTGTTGCCCCAGGCAGCTACAGAGACCAGATCACTGGAAATATACAAGGTAGAGGTTAATAGGTTCTTATTATTCAGCGCGTGAAAGGTTACAGGGAGAAGTCAGGGTTGAGAGGAAAATGGATCAGCCATGATGAAATGGCAGAGCAGATTCATTGGCCTATATGGCCTAATTCTGCTTCTATGTCTTATGGTATTATGGGCATACCCAAACTTAAAGCCATGGATTAACCAGATTTGTAGTCTGCTGAGGGCTAGATCTGTGACAGTCAAAACCAATAATCCAGAACTATACAAAAATTCCAGGTATGATCTACAGAAGGCTTCTTAAAGATTAAAAAAACAATTCTGATTGAGATTAGGGATGAAATCAGATACACGCCAATATTGCCAGGTATTGCAGGCCATTGTTTCCTATCAAGTGAAATGTAACATTATGAATGGATGTGTTGCCTAATTTCCAGATGAGTTCAATACCTTTTATGTACCCTTTGAAAAGGAGAATAAAACCATACTTGTGCAAATCCCTGCAGCATCTGGTGACCCTGTGATCTCTGTCTCAGAGGCTGATGTCAGAGCAACTTTCAAGAGGGTGAATCATCACAAGGCACCAGGCCCTGATGGTGTACCTGATAGGGCTCTGAAACTGATGGAAGTGTCCAAGGACACCTTTAGTCTCTCACTGCTGCAGTCGGAGTCTCCCAGCAGCTTCAAAATTTGATCTAATACCAGTGCCCAAGAAGGGCAGGGTGAGCTGCCCCTATGACATTCAACCAGTGGCACTCACATCTACTCTGATGAAGTGCTTTGAGAGATTGGTCACAGCTAGAATCAACTCCTGCTGAAGCAAGGATCTGGAGCTGCTCGATTTGCCCATCACCACAGTAAGTCCACAGCGAACACAATCTCACTGGTTCTCAGATCACCTAGATCCAGTTGAAGATGGCACTGGTGGTGCTCAGCGACTACTTATCAGTAGCAAAATACAAAACAGAGACAGCCACTAAACACCTTATTACTAACAATTAATAATAAAAATCACTGCTAACAAAGGAAAGGCAGAGACAGAGGGGAAGGCAAGGCACAGCAAAGGGAAGAGCAAGAAAAGTCCTGATGTCTAATCGACTTAAGCACTGGGCTGAATCATAACAGTGGGGTCCAGGCCCCAGAGCTGTCCGAGAGTGAAGTGCAAGCTGATGTTTGGATGATTTAAGCACCAGGCCAAATGGCTAAGTTCGGGCTGTTGGAAGGGGCTGGTGCTGCCTGGCTCCGCTCACTACTTGTGGCATTTACTCAGCTCAGCACTGAACTGAGGCTGTGACCTTCTCCAGTTGCAGTAACATCTGGTTTCATTTCTTTCATTAAACATCAGTTCTGAATACGATTTGCTTACTTTAACTGCTTGCACAATTTTTTTCTCTCTCTGCATTGGGTGTCTGATGTTTTAACGGGTTCTTTACATGTTTCTTTGTTTTGTGGCTGCATGTAAGGAGAGGAATCTGAAAGTTGTATAATGTATACATACTTTGATAAAAAATATGCATTGAATTTTGAACAGCAGAAATACCTACATCAGGCTGGTGCTTATTGACTAGAGCTTAGCACAATCATGTCCTCAGTTTCCAAAACTCCAAGCTCCAAAACCTGGGCCTCTGTATCTCCCATTGTAATTGGATCCTTGACGTCCTCACTGGGAGACCACAGGCTGAACAGTTTGGAAATAACTTCTCCTTCTCAAAGACAATCAGCACTGGGGTGCACCTCAAAAGATGCATATGTAGTCCACCACTCTGCTCTCCATATGTGCACATTTGTATGGCTCAGCAGAGCTCAAATACCATCTATAAATTTGCTGGTGACTCAACTATATTTTCAGATATTGTCAAGGAGGCCTACAGGAGTGAGATAGATTAGCTGTTTGAATGGTGTTGCAGCAACAACCTTGCACTCAACACCAGTAAGATCAAGGAACTGATTGTGAACTTCAGGAAGGAGAAGTCAAAGGACTGCATGCCAGTTCACACTGAGGGATCAAACATGCAAAGGATGAGCAATTTCAAGTTTGTGCATGTCAATATCTGCAAGGATCTGTGCTGGGCCCAACGTATCAATGCAATTACAAAGAGGACACAACAGCCACTGTATTTCATTAGGAGTTTGAAGAGAATTGGTATGTCAACAAAGATACTTGCAAATTTTTACAGTTCAAAGTTCAAAGTACATATATTATCAAAGTATGTATAAATTTTACAAGCTTGAAGTTGTCTCCTTACAGGCAGCCACCAAACAAGAAACCTGAAATAACTAAGTAAAAAAAGACCAACAAACATCCAATGTGCAGACAAAAAAACCCACAAATCGTGCAAACAATAAAAGCAAGCAACAGCATTCAGAACAAACGTGATTCCATTGACATGGAGCAGCTGACGCAAGCACAGAGCCCTAGCCTCAGTTCATCACACGGCAGAGCAAATCCTCATGGAGCTTGCTGTCTGGAGCAGTCGGAGAAAGCCTTAGCCTCAGTACGGTGAAGGGTGGAGTAAACGTTGTAGAGCAGTGAGCAAAACTGGCCAACTCTTGCCTCTGGTCACAACACCCATTCTTTTCTAGCCATCCAAACATGGCAGTTGTTCCCCGCACTAGGAATCGGGCCCTACCACTTCGATATGCTCTGAGCCTGGACCCCGCCATCACATTTTTTGGCCCATAACCAGACCTTTCCTAATTGGCTCAGTGCTTATCTATCCAACTTTGCTCTCAGTTTAGGTGAACGGGCTCCACTCTGACTTTCTCCGCTTTGCGTGCCTTGACTTTGCCTAGAATATACCTTGACCTTGTTCCGACCACTTCTCCGTGAACATGCCTCAACCATGTTGCATCCATGTTGCATCAACCTTCGTTGCATCGCACCCGCATGCCTTGATCCTTGTGTCAGACTTGCTTTCACTCATTGTTTGCAGTGATCAATTACCACAAATTTCCACAGAAAAAGAGTCATTAGTAAAGTATTTAGTTGTATTTCTTGCTTTATGAACTGCCAATAAGCTGTTGCCCATCTTCAGTCGTGTCATCTTAAACCAGAAACACCATGGAGAGAATTCTAACTGGTTGGAACACCGTCTGGTCAGGAGGAGCCACTACACAAAATCAGAAAAAGCTGCAGGAATTTGTAAACTCAGCCAGCTCCATCATAGGCTCCATCCTCCCCAGCATCCAGGCCAATTCAAAAGGCAATGTCTCAAAATGGTAGCATCCATCATTAAGGTCCCCATCACCCAGGACATGGCTTCTTCTCAATGCTACCATCAAGAACAAGTTACAGGAGCCTGAAGACACACACACTATGTTTCAGGACTAGCTTCCTCCCCTGAACCATCTGATTTCTGAATGGTCAATGAACCCATGAACACTACCTCAGTTTCTTTTCTCTCTTTTAGCACTACTTATGTAATTTACTTTACTGACTGTAATTTATAGACTCTATTATCACGTATTGCAATCTTCTGCTGCTGCGAAACAACACATTTCATGACAGACCTGTATTACACCTTATTCTGATTGTGGATTCAGAGCTGACTGTACACTCACTCAAATACAGTGCAATTCCCCCAAGGTCCAGAGAGAAGGATTTCTTTTTTTAAATCCAGGGTTTAAGCTTTGTTTTCAAGTAGTTTTAAAATTGGCTGCTGCCACACCAAGGAGGCAACAAAACTTTCAGAGTGTTTCAATGATGCATTTTATGTGCAGGACAATCAAAGTAGTTGTAGAATGGAAGGAGGCCATTCTGCCAGTCAACTCTGCACTGAATCAACATAAGAGCACTTCATTCATTTCCTCTCCCCATGGCCTTGCAATGTCATCTCTTTCTGAGCAGTGTAAAACATTCTGTGCCCTGACATATTGGTGTAGACTTTAACAAAATCGGCATTTAATATCTTTAGCCAATCATACATAATTAAAGCTGTTACACTGAATGTCTGAGCAATTTAAATAAGGAAATGTAATAATAATATGGAAATCATTTGTTCGTGTAAACAAAGCCTTCAGGCTGAAAATGCCAATGTGCCTGTTGAAGTACCTTAAGCAGATAAACGCTTGGCACTGGAATCTCCTTCACAGGTGTAAACCAAAAGTTAGATCCCCAAGAATTCATGCTGCCTCTTGCACATTTGCCAGCACCAAGTTACACTCAAAGTACCTGCCAGTTGTCTTCAAACCTGATTTAACTTTTCACATGGAGTATAGAGCAGTACAACACAGGAGCAGGTACTTTGGCCCCAGGACGTCTGCGACAAATATGCTGCATTATGAAACTAAACCTTGTCTGCCTGCACATGATCCATATCCCTCTTTCTCAGAACATTTTTGTGTCTGTGTAAAAGCCTCTTATTGCTTCTATTGCACCATTACCCCTGGCTGCCTGCTCCAGGCACCTAACTCTCTCTGTGGCTCCACCCATCTCCCTTAAACTTTCCCCCTCCCAACTTAAATACATGTCCTCTAGTTAGGGACATTTCTACTCTGGTGCAAAAAAAAATGACTGTCTATCCTACCTATGCTAGTCATGATTTTATAAACTTCTATCCAGTCTCACCTCAGCTTCAGACGTTCCAGTTAAACCAAGCAAAGTCTTTCTAACATTTCCTGATAGTTTATACCCTCTAATCCAAGCAGAATTCTGTTAAACCTTTCCAAAGCCTCTACACTCTTCCAGTAATGGGATGACTAAAATTGTCGATAACACTCCAAATGGTCAGCTTTGGACTCAGACCCCAAGATCCCTCTGATGCTCCACACTGCCGAGAGTCTTACCATGAATCCTATATTCTGCCACCATATTTGACCTACCAAACTGAACCACCTCACACTTATCTGGGTTGAACTCCACATGCCACTTCTCAGCCCAGCTTTGCATCCGATCAATGTCCCACTGTAACTTTTGACAGCCCTCCACACTATCCACAGCACCTCCAACCTTTGTGTCATCAGCAAATTTACTAACCCATCCCTCCACTTCCTCATCCAGGTCATTTATTAAAGTCACGAAGATTGAGGTACAGTGGCTTCCGTTCTCTCAATAAGCATGAGGTCTAACATTTAGCATGCTGATCAGGTTTATGAAGGCAGCTATTACTATCTACCTGTGATATTTGGTGTGTTATGTATTATCTACAAGCTTCTTATTCCAAAGGGTTAAAGTTTTTTTAAAAATTTTGAAATCTAGCCCTCAGCGCCAATGAGTCTGCACCATTCAATTACACCCATGTGACTAATTAACCTACTAACTCATATGTCTTTGTAATGTGGGAGGAAACTGTAAAATCTGGAGGAAACCTCTGTGGTTGTTGGGAGAATATATAAATTCCTTACAGACAGCGGCAGGATTGAACCTGTATCATTGGCACTGCAATAGTGTTATGACAACTGCTACACTATCTTGTTGCCCCCAGGTTTACTTAAGTTTCTCAACTTAAAATGTTTATGTTTTTAAACATTGCAGAAAATGTTATTGTCTGGAGTCTGGTTTCTAAAACCATCGATTCCAATTGTTGACTAAATATTTCTGAATTGAAATTAAATATTAAAAAGTTGAAATTTAAACATGTTTTATACAAAAATATCATTGAAATTTTAGGGTAAGGTTTCACTTTCAAAATGTTTTGTTTATTTGCTCTTCAAGTTTTGAAACACCTTTTATACTGATAAAAAATAGTGAAGCTACATCCAAATCATCCTAGTGCAATGTCTGTAAGGATGAAATGTTTCATTAGAGGAAAGCTGGCTTTGTGAACACATGCTTCCAGTTCCAGCAGTGCAGGACCTTCTTTCTCTATGAGCTTCTCACAATATACCATGGTCCTTATGGTAGGGAAGGCAAAGATCTTTATCACATTGCAAATCCACTCTGTCCCTCTCTGTAAAGTTCTCTCCAGACAGCCACAGTAATGCTCTCAACATCCTGTCAGTTGGCCAAATGAATTTCATCCAATCTCCCATCGTGCCTCATCCCTGAGCACAAGATCATAGTGATGAAGGAACTGTACCAGACACCAGCTGCTGTGTGCTAACTAACACACAGCACGTGCAGCTAAGCCAGTGCAGGGTGGACACTGTTCCACTCTTGTAGCTTTGCTACATTCATCACATCAACTACCCAGGCACTCTGGAGAGCTCACAATTCTTTTGAAACTTAATGACCTTGTCTCTGCTCCACTGCACATATTCCATGTTAATGAACATCATTCCTGCAGACATGATGTTAGTTACTTATTGAGCACAATCCTTCAATACCTCAAATAGGCTCTTGTGAGTTGTGGACTTGATTCTGTAGATAATGTTCTCCTCCTAGTGGATCTAGTCAATTTGGACTTTAACTCAACCAATAGCCTTCCTGTCAATTGGAGTATTCAAGAATTTCCTGCAATGTCATTCAAAAAATGCATTTGCATAGGAGCAAAACCTCCAATAATTTTGAATACAGTTCTAATTTTCTTTCAGCACATCCATATTATTATCATAAAAAGTAAGGATAGAGGCAGCAAGTGTTTTATTTCCAAATTCCCTGAATATTGTCTGCATCAATCAGTTTGTATTGAAGCAATGTCCAAAGAGATCTATGCCTGACATCTGCCTGTTCCAGACCCTCTAAACAGTTGTGATGGGAAGAGAATCATGATTCCAAGCTGGAGAGGGGCTGATTTCATGGGATGAGATGTGTTTGAAAGGAGGAATATAAATTTACAATAGCTAAATGTAAACAGATTGCTCCTACTCTGATAACTCTCACTTAAAACTCCATGCTTGCATAAACCACTTTATTGAGTGACCCCCAAGTGTGAATTTGGGACAGGGGGTTGTATAAGGAGATAATTAATGTAACAAAATAAAAACAGAGATTGATTTCCTAATGGTATTAATGAATTTTAAGTGACTGTCAGTAGGACACTAGCACCTGTGTTTTGGTATTGAGCTGAAATCAGCATTTTGAACTATCAAAGCATATTCTCGTGCACTCTGCACATGAACACATATTCTTGCTTCATGCCAGAACAGAGATCTTGCTTCCCTGCTACCATTCAGAAGAAAACTTCCATTATATGTGAACCAATTTTAAAAAGGTAGCCTTTTCATTTATTGTAATTGCATGTCAGAGCAACCCGAGTCCCATACCTGAGCATGTTTTATATTATCTGGCAAACATTTTGAAGGCTGAAGGGTTTTTGTCTTTACATTGTGATCCTAATTAATTTTCAGTCACTGCATTTTTTTCAAGATGGATAATCAAAATAGACACGATGTAAATTACGAAAGCTGAACATACAAAATTAGAATACGACCACATTTAGAGTGTCTGATAAAAAAAATAACGAAATTCTGCTCCTATCTTATTTTTTGAATACAGCTCACTAATGTAATTACAGTACTCCTTGGTCTAATCCTTTCGATAGCCGGGTTACAAAAGAGAAGCAAACAAAGCAATGCCAATTTGCAGTAAAATCTATTTGGGAATAAGCATGTGAAGAAGGAATTACTTACTGCAACTGCCCATGTAACAAAAATCCTCTTCATTTCTGGTTATGTCCAATAGGTTGCGGATCACAGCCAACACTTTCCTCTGCCAGGCTAATAGAGCCTTATTGCACTCTCAGTTGTTCTTATCTGCTTGTTGTGTTGAAATTTAAATTCTAATACACTGGAGCAGCTCTGGGATGCTTGTCATTAAATTTGAACACAGACACACAAAGGAAAAAAAAGTGCTGGATTAGGAGAACATATGGAGCACATTATTAATTCATTTTAGTCCTTTCTGCTAAAGTGTACTTAAAATTATTATTCACAGAAAGGGAAAGATATGACAGCTTCAATAATATTCTAAATGATGTAACCAAGATGTTTCTGGGCAATAATAATAAACTAGATGATGCAATTTATAATCTTGTTGTTAGAAAAGCTATTAAGTTACCATCAGTATCAGTATGGAGCCAAATGTCCCTTCTCAAGAGGGTTTAACACAAATATCCTTCAGATATTAATATATACATTGTGACACAAATTCAGTGGCTGACCTCAATAGATGGCAAACATGCACTTATTTTGCCAAGGGCACTCATCAAATTACCACTGGGTCGTGTGTCAGTTTGGTGCCTCAATATTGGCACAGATTTGTAGGATTACCCAGGCACTCAGAATTGCCCCATATCATTTTTCAACTGAACAATTTTTGCCCTTTTATTGCGCCTCAACACCACTCTAGTATTATGTCCTGGGTGTACATGTGAATACTAAGTATGTTGCTTAATGGCAGATCTTGGAGAAGTAATTTGAAGTGAAGGAAGATAAGATGGGTTCAAGAGCTCCTGCGTTCTTGGAAGATTACAAGGGCTGCACATGATCAAGACTCTAGATAATGAAGGCTGTGAACTGGGCAGATTTGAGAGGCAAGTGCATTTGGACTGGAAGATTAGTTATTGGGTTTGGAGATTTACAGCATTGTAGGGATGCAGGGATAAGGGGATGATGAATTTGAATGGAAACATTGATTGCGTACTCTGAGAGGATTAAATGAGCTCTGACTAGGTCAGGGTTTCCCAACTTGGTGCACATACCCCTTGGTAATGGTAGGTGTCCATGGCATAAAAAGATTGGGAACCCCTGGTTTAGGTACTTGTTGGTCTAGGGCGAGCCAGGATCTGGAAAACGTTCAGGACACAAAATAATGGAACTTTGGAAGTTTATTTCTCTAAGGGGTTATCATGTCCCAGCAGGCCAAATATTAGCTTTAATTTAATCCCAGTTCCAAGTTCTTGGTGCTTGACTCAGCATATTATAGTTTTTCAAATCCTCATTCAGGTATTTTTTAAAGATGATGAATGTCCATGGCTTCATCATTAGGAACATGCATGGAGTATGTTCCACTCGCAACCACTAAGTAAACTAATTTTTCTCAACATCTCTCTAACCCATTCTACAATTAGCATAAATCTATGCCACTTGATTACTGATGCTTCTGGTATGATATTTTCTCTTTATCCTGTCGAGGCCTTCTGTTACTTTACCCCACAATTTCCTTTGTTCCAAAGGAAAAACCTGTACCCCATACAATTTTTCCAGCTCTGATAAAATTCTGATAAATCTCCCTTGTATCCTCCAGCATTATCACATCTACAAAGGATCATCTGGGCCATGCATGTTGTGGTGGAGAGGTGAGAGTTCAGTAATCATGGCTGAGGGCATCTTTGGATTGAGTGTAGCAAAACTGTGAACTGGGTATATAGTTATCCTTTGCATTTAAAAGCTGGAGGGTTTTAAAGGAGTTTTTTTTTGGTTCCCTAATTACAAGTGCCAATCTACTAACTGTTGCAACAGGTGTGGGGAAAGTGACATTGTTCGTTCATTTTTGGCAACCCAATGCCAGACTTGCAGTTAGAATTATGATTACAACTGCTTTCCTGCCACATATGCAACTCTAAGATCATGTGTGGTATCTGAAGACGAGTCTCCTTCAAAGTTTTGCTACTGTGTAGCAATGACGGTTGCGAATGGCTATGCAGATTTGAAATTTAGTAGCGTGTTCAAAACATTTTCTTCTATAAATAGAGACTGCAACCAGGGATTCTACCACAGTCAATTTTTTCTACTAGAGATGTACATTTTTGCAGAGACCTGTAAATCTGCTGAGTTAGCAGAACCTACTTTTTTTTCCCTAGATATGTAGACAAACCATTTGTATCATTTGAATCAAGGCCATTTCCATCATCCCCATTTTGCATAGTTTCAAAGATTCTACAATAAGCACTTTTTGAAAAGCAGGCAGCTCAGAAAACATTCTCAAATTCTACCACCACCTTAGGGAAAGGGGAGGCCAGATGCTGTCCTTCCCTCAAGGAGGATGCAATCATCTTTAGTCTTTCTCAAGCACTTATCTGTATTTATGAAGCAGATTGTTGAAGAGCCAGTCAGTCTCCTGTTCTTTGATATTATGATTTAATGCAAACTGTAGCAACATCCTTTAGGAAGTATCACCAGGCTTTGCAGTCAGTACATAATAAAGAATCCCAGTTTATAAACAACGACTTATATTTCCTGCCTAGTCTACACCAATCACAACTACGTAAAGATGAAATCACAGCTTAAAATATTTGCTGTCTTAAAGTACTAGTTAATGATAAATACTTGGAAAGTGCTGAGATACACATATCAGCTTGAGCCCGTGTGGCCCAATTACCCAAACAGTCCTGGACTAAGATAATGTATAACTGATTCCACACCCTATGGACTCACTTTCAAGGGCTCTACAACTCATGTTCTTAGTATTATTTATTGTATCTGCCCAATTTTTCTTCTTTTGTCATTGGTTGTTTTTCAATCTTTGTGTGTAGTTTTTCATTGATTCTATTGTATTTCTCTGTTCTACTGTGAATGCCTGCAAGAGAATGAATCTCAGGGAAGTATATGGTGGCATACATTGCACATAGTTTGATAATAAATTTGAGTGTTGAACTGTGAAATTCTAATGATCTGGAAATTTCATGACCTTAGCAATGATTTTAAGTGGTACACCTAAAGATCAATTATCACATGTGATCTGTATTTCTGAGCATCCACAGCACTGTTTGGTAAATCCTCCATGCTATGACAAACTCACTGGGCACGGTGCAGAAATGCCATAAGAGGGACATTGACAGCAATGATAAAAGAATTGGTATAGCAGACAATGGAGTTTTGTGGTAAATGTTTGTATTTTAGACAGCAGAAGATCAAAGTGCGGCATTCTCCAAGAATGGGTGTTACTTTTTTGATCTGTATTAGTGACTTAAGGTTAGGAGTGCAATGCACAATTTCTAAATTTGCAGATAATACATATTCTGGCAGTGTTATGGACTGTGAAGAGGATCAGTAACAGACTGCAGCAGGATTTAGATAGACTGATAGATGAGTTAACATATGGCAGAGAAAGTTAAGTGCAGAGTAATATGAGGAGGTACGTTTTGGCGAAAGGTTAAAGAGGCAATATAAAATAGAGCATACTGTTCTAATATGGGCACGGGAGCACACTGACTCGTTGGTAAAGTATGCCCAAATCATTAGAAATGATAGGTTGCAAAAGTGGCTAATAAGAAATGTATAATTTGGTGCTTTATCAGTGGAGGTATAGACTGTCAGAGAAGACATCAGAAAATTTATAAAACACTGGTCAGGTTTCAACAGCCATAATATGCTCATATATTACAGAAAAGATGTGAGGGCATGAGAGAGGGTCTAGAAAAGGCATAGTTAATCATACAGTCATAGAGTAACAGCACAAAAAAGGCCCTTCAGCCCAACTAGTCCATATCTATCTAAAATAGTGTTATTTGTCCATATGTTGCCTATATACTTCCAGACCTTTCCTATCTATGTACCTGACTTCTTGTGAATGTCGTTATTGTACCTGCACTTACCGTTGCCTCAGGCAGTTTGTTTCATTTACACATCATCCTCTGCATGAGAAAGTTGCCCCTCAGTTCCCCTTTAAATTGTCCTTTCACTTTAAGACTATGTCCCCTAGTTTTTGTTTCCCTTTACCTGAAAGAAAAGATTTCAAGAATTCACCTACCTCTACCCCTCTTGAACCTCTATAAAGTCACCCTCCGTGCCCTCTGCTCTAAGTAACAAAAATTCAGTCCTTTGAATCCTGGCAGCATTCTTATGGATCTTCTTTGCACTCTTTCCAGCTTAATGGTGTCTTTCCTGTAATAGGATAATCAAAATTGTACACAATTCTGTAGGTGTGGCTTCACTAATTCACTAATTGCAACATATTGTCTCAATTCCCCCTCCATGGCAAATGAATGTCAGTATGCTGAATGCCTTCTTTACCACCAAAAAGATTAAGAAGATTGATTCCTGGAATGAAGGAATGCAGTTACCAGCATTAGAGAAGCTGAGACTGTTTTCTTTAGAGAACAGAAGGCTGAGAGAAGATTTGAGAAAAAAATAATGAAGGTTCTGGATAGTGAATAGTCAGAATCCAATCTATTTGTTTGAGAAGTCAAAAACTAAAGGTCACAGATATAAAATTAAAGGAAAAGAGTATTAAGAGTGATCTGTAAAAGATGTCTTATGCACCATCTGTTTGGAATCTGAAATGCACGGCCTGCAGACATAAAGGAGGGAAGTTCCATTGTGGCCTTCAAAATAAATTTACATAAATACCTGGGATTACTTCACCATTTGCAAAGCCGCAGAGAAAGGTTCAGGGATGGAACAGGTGAATTACTCCAGAGATAGAATGGTTGAATGACCTCCTTCTGTACTGTAAAGGCTTCTACGATGTCAGTCAGTGTGCAATGTACCAATTATCTCCTTTTATAATATTCAAATGTAGAAACATACTTTGGAAATAGGATGGACATGAATTACCACAAATAAGAGAGTAAATTGTTGTCCTCATGTAAAACAGAAGATCTATCCGAGTTGTTTGGAAAAGAATCAAGTATTGGATCTTTCTGGTCAGTGTTAATGTCTTCTATCATCATATGGTCTTCTGTCATCTTGTTGGATGAATGGGTCATAACAATCCCTACAGACTTGCCCACGGTGTGATATCCTTTATACACTGGAGAATCGTGGAATCTTTACTAAGTGTCCTTACAATTTGAAACAGTAGTTGACTTTAAAAACTATAACTTTCAAAACTCTTGGCAAGAAGGTCTGCTATTAAAGAATATCATAACATGCCTCAATGAGTATCATCCAGTAGTACTTACATTCACTGTAATGAAATGCTTGAGAGTCTGGTGATGAAGCATATTAACTCCTGCCTGAGACACAACTTTGATCCACTCAGCGCTGCAACAACTGGACAGAAAAGATGCATACATCCGGGTGCTCTTCACTGACTACAGCTCAGCATTCAATACTATCATCCCCTCAAAACTAATCAATAAGCATCAAGACCTAGGACTCAATACCTCCTCAATCAAGTGGATTCTCAGTTTCCTCACTTGTAGACTTCAGTTAATTCTGATTACGCAGCGAATATAATGGGTTTGTTAAATAAAGCAAGACATCATCAGCAAATAAATTAATCTTATATTCTTCCTGGTTAACTCTGAAACCCATAATACCTGGGTCCGTTCTAATTAATTCAGCTAATGGTTCTATCGCAAACACAAATAAAGCAGGTGATAATGGACAACCTCATCTAGTTGACCTTGTTAACTGAAATGATGTTGAAATTTGACCATTTGTCACTACTTTAGCTTTGGGATTAGTATTTAAGGTTTTAATCCATTTTATAAAAAGATATTCCTAATCCATATTTTTCCAATACCTTAAATAAAAAATCCCATTCCAATCTATCAAATGTTTTTTCTGCTTCAATGGCAACTGCCACACTCATTTCCTCCCTCTTTTGTGCCAAATGAATTATGCTAAGTAACTGAGTTACATTATCTGCCAATTGTCTATTTTTGATAAATCCTATTTACATAGCATATGTATTAATTTTGGTAAGTATTTAGATAACCTATTAGATAAAATGTTTGCTATTATTTTATAGTCGGTATTCAACAAAGAAATAGGTCTGTATGATGTTGGCTTTAAAAGATCTCTATCTTTTTTTGGCAATACTATTAAAATAGCTGTCGATAAAGATTCTGGAAGTTTATGCATTCTTTCCGCTTGGTATATTAACTCCATAAAAGGAGGAATTAGTAAATCTTTAAACTTTAAACTTTTTATAAAATTATAAATTCTTCTAGATTGGAAGAATATGGGAAAATATCAGGCTACAAAATAAATTGGGATAAAAGTGAAATTCTACCCCTTACTAAAGGAGATTATAGTCAATGTCAACTAATAACTCAATTTAGATGGCTGATAAATGGTATAAAATATTTAGGTATAAGAGTTGATAATGATATAAAGAATTTATATAAATTAAATTATTTACCATTATTGAAAAAAAATCAAGAAGATCTTGATAAATGGATGACGTTACCAATAAAATTAGTAGGCAGAGTAAATGCTGTAAAAATGAACATATTCCCTAGATTACAATATTTATTCCAAACACTACCAATACAATTACCGCAGGAGTTTTTTCAAGAGTTAAATAAATGTGTGAGGAAGTTCCTTTGGAAAGGTAAGATGTCAAGAATATCGTTGGAAAAATTGACATGGAAATTTGACCTAGGAGGGTTACAACTTCCAAACTTTAAGAATTATTATAAAGCAAATCAACTTAGATTTATTGCATCTTTTTTGATGAAGATAAACTGGCATGGATTAGAATAGAATTAGATAAAATAGGAGAAAATATACCAGAAGATTTTATATATAAGTGGGAATCTAAATGGATACGGGAAAAGAAAGAATCTCCTATATTAAAAAATTTGATTGATTTATGGGATAAGACAAATGTTGATGATGAGATAAAGAAATCTTTATTAGCAAAGAGAACTTTAATTCAAAATAAACTTATTCCTTTTACAATGGATAACCAACTTTTATACAATTGGTTTCAAAAAGGGATTAGATATATAGGAGATTGTTTTGAAGGAGGTATATTAATGTCATTTGATCAATTAAAGAATAAATACAAAATATCAAGCAACACTCTTTTTTGTTATTTCCAATTAAGGGCTTATTTAAGAGATAAATTGGGTCAAACAATGTTATTGCCGAAACCTAATGAAATAGAAACTTTAATTCAAAAAGGAAAAATTAAAAAAATATTTCTTGTATGTATAGCTTGATTCAAAAACAGACAATTAAACAAAGAATTCATAAGTCAAGACAAAAATAGGAAACTGATTTGAATATTAAAATTGATGTTAATTCTGATCAGCAACAACATATCCTCTATAATCTCCAGCAGCACAGATCTAGCACAAGGCTGTCTGCTATACTTATGACTGTGTAGCTAAGCACAGTTCCAATGTGATCATTATTTTGCTGATGATACCCCTGTCATTGGCCGAATCAAAGCCGGAGACAAATTAGCATATAGGGGAGAAATTGAAAATCTGGCTGAGTGGTGGCACAACAACAATCTTTCATTCAATGTCAGCAATACCAAAGACCTGATTATTGACTTCAGGAGAAGGAAACAAGAGGTCAATGGGTCAGTCCTCATTGGCAGATCAGAGGTGGAGAAGGTCAGCAAAGTTAAATTTCTCTATGTTATCATTTCCTGGGTTCAGCACATTAAGTGCCATTACAAAGAAAGCAGAACAGTGCCTCTTCTTCCTTAGAAATTTGTAAAGATTTGTCATGTCATCTAAAACTTTGACAAACCTCTATAGATATGTAGTGGAGTGTACATTGTCTACTTGCATCATGGCCTGGCATGCAAACACCAATGCTCTTGAAGGGAAAAGCCCAACAAAAGGTAGCGGATAAAGCCCAGTCCACCATAGGTAAAGCCCTCCACACCACTGAGCTCAGCTACCAGAGTGCTGTCATAGGAAAGCATAATCCATCATCAAGGACTCCTACCATTCAGGCCATGCTCTCTCCATGCTGCTGGCATAAGGGAAAAAAAAAGTACAGAAGCCTCAAGACCCACATCTCCAGGTTCAGGAACAGTTCTTACTCCTCAGGCATCAGGCTTTTGAACCAGAGGGGATAACTTCACTTGCCTCATCGCTGAAATGTTTCTACAACCTATGAACTTACTTTCATTGACTTTTAATCTCATGTCCTCAATATTTATTGTTTATTTATTATTAATATTTTTTTTCTTTCTGGTTTTCTTGTCTTTTGCACATTGGTTGTTTGTCCATCCTGTTTGATGCAATCTTTCATTGATTCTTCAATGTTTCTTTTATTTCCTGTGAATGCCCACAAGAAAATGAATCTCAAGTATATGGTGATATATATGTACTTCAATAATAAATTTACCTTGAACTTTGAGAATTAAAATTTATACTTCCCTACAACCTCACTACTAACACGTGGCCTTTGTGTATAATCTGTTAGAAGGCTCTGACCTAGCAAATCCATATTGCAAGATGCATTACACAGTGAGCACATTAGAAAATTGCACCCTTGAAATCTTGACCAGAACTAGTAGTGGCTCCCTGTACCATTCCATTTTAACATACAATTTAAAGTGCAGAAAATATTCTAGACCAGTGAGCTGGAACATAGAATTCAACATGAAAAGTACAAAAATAGAACTGCATTTAATAGAGAGGATAGAGAGAAGTTATAAATAATCTACACATAAAGCAAATAATATCACTGGTCTTGATGGATTACATGACTACAAACAGATAGAGAAGGCATTATTATACACATATAAAAGATCATCTGAAAATTGATGTGCTTTATGGTTGATAGATACATTTATATTTTAGGAAAGAAAGTAAGAATGCATCCAAGAGATTATGGAACTATTAGATTAACCTCAGTAGCAGAAGGATAAGCTCTATCCTTTCATACTTTCTCAAAGCTAGAAAAGGGATACATCAAAAGCTGAAAACGAAGTAAAATCAGAATGGAGTTCAAGATGCTCAAAGGAAGTAACAGGAAGGGAAATGTAAAATACTTGCATATCCGGAGGTCTTTGATAAGGTCCAACATCGGGAATTCCTGCCTCACATTGGTTCATATTGGGCAGTCATGGGTTAGATAACAAATTGTCTACAAAATTAAACACAGAAGCCAGAGTGTAATGGAAGTTGGCTAGACAAATGAAGATAGGAAATGATGAACCACAAGAATTAATTCACAAAGTGCAATTTCAAAACTTACTGATTAAAACTAATGGAAACCGCAACACAATTGAAAAAGAATATTAACTGACATGAAATTGTCATATAAGTGCTTGCTAAGTGTCATAATAGATAAATACCTGATGGTGTCTTTTGGTCAGAACTCACTTATAGTACTATTTGCAAGATAAATTATTTGATGAATTAGCCTTGAAGGACCTGATGCAATATGGAATAGTTGAATATAGACAGATTTAAGGGGTTAGGAAAATATGTAGAATATATAGCGTACACTCTGGTTATTAGCTACACTTGTACATCTGCTCATTGATAGAAATATCTAATCAGCCAATCATGTGTCAGAAACTCAATGCATAAAAGCATGCAGACATCGTCAAGAGATTCAGTTGTTGTTCAGAGCAAATATAAGAATGGGGAAGAAATGTGATCTAAGTAAGTGACTTTGACTGTGGAATGATTGTGGGTGCCAGGCGGAGAGGTATAACTATCTCAGAAACAGCTGATCTCCTGGGATTTTCATGCATTCTCTAGAATTTACAGAGAATGATGCGAAGAACAGAGAAAAAAAAAATCCAGTAAGTAGCAGTTCTGTAGGTGAAGTGTCTTGTTAATGAGAGACGTCAGCTGAGAAAGCCAGACTGATTCAAGCTGACAGGAAGGCGACAGTAACTTAAATAACCACGCATTACAACAGTGCTGTGCAGAAGAGCATAACACGTCGAACCTTGACGTGGCTGGGCTATAGCAATAGAAGATCATAAACATACACTCAGTGGCCACTTTATTAGGTGCAGAAAGTACATAATAAAGTGGCCATTGAGTGTAAACATAGTGGTAAATTTTGGTGAAGGAAGATTGGGAACAGTCCTCATGAAGCTTACACAGTGTTTCTATGCTTAAACCAACCAGTAATATTGTGTAATACCCTTCTCTGATCCTGAGTTTCAGATATTGGAGAAGTATCAGAGGACTTTCAGATCCAGTGTGTTTCAAGTGAAAAATAGGACATGGATCATATACAGAGATCCATAGAATCAAGAGGATAATAACACTTTAGCTTTTCTTCTTAGCCTTCCTTTACAGGTTCCCAAAAAATATTATAGTTGCTGAACAATCTGAAACCATTGGAACACTGAGACACAAAGCTAAGCATAATACTTAACAACAAAGCTGACAAAACTATCCTGATTATTTCTCCCACACTCTAAGCAACAAAAAAAACTGCAATTTGATTATTATAAATGCACAACACATCCACAGAGATTGGTTAGTACAAATTACATGCTGAACCATATCTATGTCTGAAGAGCTCCATTCCAATTATTGCTTTGTATTTATCAAGGGAGTTACCACCTATTTCAGAACATAAAGAATTACATATAAATTACAGCACAGAAGCAGATCGTTAGGCATCGATGCTCCATATGACTTTTCTTCCATTCCTTTTTCATTTGACTCCATCATTATCACCGATATTTCTTTCCAACTAATCCATTTATTTGACTTTCCTTTAACTATATCACAAGGGAATCTTACTTGTGATTCTTTAGGGTACAGTAAAATGTCTTAGAGTGTTGGAGCATGTAAGTTATAGATTTTAACTGCCAAAACTGAATTCCATCTTCTTAAAATGTAATTCTATCATTATTTGCCTTAAATATTTTTGAAAGGTGATAATAGTAGCAAGTAAGAATTAGAAGTCCCTAGGCAAAGGAATAGCCATGTACCATACATGTTGCATTGCCCACCTTCTTTGTGTTACAAAGTCTTACACAATTATTTCATAGGCCTGCCATTATGGCTGTGATTTCTTTCTAAGCTGCTGATGCTACTCATGAAAGTAGAGTGAGAATCCAGGCTTTGCAAGTCAGTATGATTTCCATTACACTTTCAGATGAAAATAGCACAGGTGAAATAAGTGGACACTCAACAAATTCTGTGAAGTGTACAACTATTTAAAAGTTCAAGGAAACTCACAAACTCCAGAAGTGCATGCTTCCTTTAGCCTATTTTCCTTAAATGTAAAGCCCAATAACAATAACCTGTTTTTCTGGTCATCATGAAAATTATGCCCCTTTTAAAGGCAGCTTATCAAGTCAGTATCAATTATTTAATATCTCAGCTCAGTGAAAGCCTGTGTTTTGGATTCTGGTTTTTGTTGCTGTTTTTGAGTGGTTTGCTTGGGGCAATTGATGTGGGCTGGGGCGCTTTGGCCAAGAGTAGCCCTACAGCTAGTGGTAGATTAGCGGTGTGATGTTGATCTGAGCTAAACTGAATACTACCAGACTCCTGGTTTGATGCTTAATATTCTATGTGCTGTTTACTCACCTTTTGCTGTTAGCACAATTGGCTTTGTTTTTTCACATGTTGTGTGTTTGATGTTTTCTTGAACCAGTTCCTTGGTGTTTCTTTGATTCATGGCTGCCTGTGGGAGGATGAATCTCAGAGCTGTATTCTGTATGCATACTTTCATAATAAATGTCCTTTGAACATAGAACTTTTGAACTTTGGAAACCCTGGTCAGTGGTAGGAGAGGAAGATTAAAGTCTGCTATTCATTGGTTAAGACATTCCGCATTCTTGCACTTGGGTTGGAAAAGAAGAATTTTAACTGATATATTCTGACCAATTGCAATTTTTAAAAAGCAATCAAAAATGATACCAACATTTCAATGTTTTTCTGGAAATAACCAAAATGCCTTGATAAAATTGAACAATCAGGCAGCTGTGCCTAAGTGATTTAGGGATAAATGAAATTAGCTCTATCTTGGCAAAAAAATGGATTGTTTTTAATATAAAATACAATTATTAAATGAACATAGTGTGTGCTCACAGAAGCTTGTTTGGAAAACGGGATTCATCTCTCTGCACAGCATTTTATCAGAGAGCTGTCTTGCCCCCGTCCAACCCTACGCACAGTAGATTGTCAGGAAATGTGGATAAATGGACAGATGCATAACCACTAGAGTGTGGACATTTTAAAAAATAGCAACTTACTCCCTTCCATCTGTCAGCATGAATCCATAGGGTGAGAAGATGTATAAATGCTTCATACAGTTTCAAAAATAACAATACCCTGGAGGAGCGAAAATTTTTTTTGAAGAACTTGAATTTGCATTGTTTCTTTCCTGACCTCAGAGAATGACAAATGAAGTGCTTTCTGTGTAACAACTAATGTAATGAGCACAAATGAAGCATCAAACTGTTAAACCACAAAATTCCACAAATGTCATTGACATAATGAAAAACTTTTTAGTGGCGCTGAATGAGGGCTGAACATTGGCTATGGCAAGAGGGCAATCACTTAGGGGAATTCTAGTGAGCACAACCCTTCCCAATTGGAGTATAAGGGGTTTTAGGTGAGACAATAGATTTTGTGCTCCAGTGTTGTCTGAAATATAATACCAGTAGTTGGCTTCCTGTATGAATGTTATGACCATTGATGCACTAATTACATTCTAATCTCACAGAGCAATGGAGTTGCCATGGTGCTTCCACTGGGACACAAATCAATGGCTGCCAGGAGAAGAAGGCTATCTGTTGTAATGAAGGCCTCTTCAGGATCTTCTTGCCTCTTTTTTTCTGAAAATACTCTAAACTCAGTTGTAAGAAGAACTTCTGTTTATACAATATTTTACCTTGGTAAAATGTCCAAGAAGGTTCACAGAAACAGTGTTAAAGGAAACTGAGTGGCAAGCCACATAAGGAGCTGTTAGGGTAGATGATCAGAAGCTTGAGCGTAGAACATAAAACATAGAAGGGTACAACACAGAAACAGGCACTTTAATTTAACCAATTAAATTAGTAATTATATTGCCAACTAAATTAGTCACTTCAGTCTACACAATGTCCATCACCTTCCATTTCCCTCACATTCATGTGACTATCTAAATGTCTCTTAAAAGTCCCAAATGTACCTGCATACCTCAGGCAACACATTCCAGACACCCACCACACTCTTTGTAAAATACTTGGCCCTCTCATCTCCTTTGAAATTTTTCCCTTAGCTTCTGCTGCTCCAGAGAAAACAACCCAAGACTGTCTAACCTCTCATGAAAGTACATGTCCTCTAATCCAGGCAGTATCCCAATAAACTTCTTTGGCGCCCTCTCCAAAGCCCTAACATTCTTCCTATAATGGAGTAACCAGAACTATATGCAATATTCTATATGTAACCTAAGTCATGCTTTATAAAGCTGCAACATAACTTTCTGACTTTTGAACTCAATGCCTAAAGGCAAGCAAGCCATATCTTAACCACCCTATCAACCTATGTAGCCACTTTCAGGGAACTTTGAACTTGGACCCCATTATCACTCTGCTAATCAGTACTGTTAAGGGTCTTGTCCTTAATAGTGTACTGCCTTTACATTTGACCTACTAAGTTGCAACACTTCATATTTGGCCAGGTTAAACTCCATCTGCTATTCCTCTGAACAAATCTGCAACTGAACTGTATCCCAATGATTATTTGTCAGATGTCTCCACTATCCACAACACCACCAATCTTTGTAATATCTGCATATTTACTAACCCACCCATCTGCATTTTCATCCGGGTCATTGACAGACAGCATAAGTAGCTGAGGTCCCAGTAAAGATCTCTATGGAACATATCTAATCATAGACATCTAACAAGAAAAATCCCTTTGATTGCTACCCTCTGTCTTCAATCGGCAAGCCAGTTCTGAGTCCAAGTGGTCAATTCACCATGGATCTCATGCATCTTAATCTTCTGGATGAACCTCTCATGGGAGACTTTGTCAATCACCTTACTAAAATCACAGCTCTACATTCATCAATCATCCTCATGGCCACATCAAAAAACTCAATCTTGTTAGTAAGGCACAACCTGTCCTGCACAAAGTCATGTTGACACTCCCTAGTTAGGTCATGGTTTTCCAAATGCTCTTAAATACTATATCTAAAAATTCTCTCCAGTAACTTCCCTATTGACTGGTGATATTCACTGGTCTAAAGTTCCCAGGATTATCTCTCATTCTCTTCTTGAATAATGGAACAACATTAGCTACCTTACCAGTTCTCCAGAATCTCAACTGTAGCTAGAGAGGGCATGAGGATACTGGTCAAAACCCCTGCAATCTTATCTCTTGCCTCTCTCAATAACATGGCATGTATCCCATCAGATGCTGGGGACTTGGTCAAAGAGGTAAGTTTTAAACAGTTATCTGGAGGAGGAGTGAAAGGTGGAGAGACTTGGGATGTGCATCCTGGGCATTATAGTCCTGTGAGTTGAAGACAACGCTGTTAATGTGGAACAATTGTAACTTTGCACATTCAAACAGCAGATATTTTGACTGGTTAAGGAATTGTAGGAGGTTAAAGAAAACATTTAAGAAATAAGAACTGCAAAATTCAGGCAAATGGGAAATCAATGTAGGTCAGCATGCACAGTCTAAAGGGAATCATTGTGAGTTAGGACATTGTTAGCAATGTTTTAGGTAGCATTGGGATAGCTTAGATGGAGTACATTAACTACAGATACAAAAGTATGTATGAGAATTTCAACAAGTATCCCAGGTCAACAAAGATGTCAGGCAATTTAACGGAACTGGAGTAGATATCTGCTCTGAAGGTGAATTCTGGGTCATGTAAGAGCAAAAGTTGTAAACAGACTGGATTGTTGCAGGGGGGTACAGTATATAGAGCTGATGGTTGGTGGATGAAGATTATGATTGAGGTCAAGGATATTTCTGGTTGCTGGGAGGCATTCATCACATCCCAACATTTTCTTCGGTCTTTGAATTTATCAACTTTGTGTCTCAGATCCCAGCACCTTGAGCTACCTTATCTACAGCCTTGATCTAACATTCAAGAAATGTTCTCTGAGGTTTATACAAAGGTCAGTTTCATTAGTTGATGCTGAAGAAATCATTGACCACATGTAAAAAAGGCAATTATTAAGAAAA
The DNA here is from genome assembly GCF_030144855.1 of Hypanus sabinus. NCBI lineage: Eukaryota > Metazoa > Chordata > Chondrichthyes > Myliobatiformes > Dasyatidae > Hypanus > Hypanus sabinus. The sequence goes on from NC_082714.1 coordinate 34,693,483, forward strand.
TTGCTGATAAGTGGTAAATTACATCTATGTCGTACACGTGTCTAGCAATGAGTATCTCGAACAAGGGAGAATTTGATCACATCTTGAAGTATTCAATCCTATTGCCATTGCCATATTCCACAGATCAATGTCATACAGGTCACAAGTAGATCCTAATACATCATTTAAGTCTTAGACAACAAAAACAGGTCATTGTTTGATCTCCTGTGGTGAATAATTCATCTAAAATCCCAGCACTTTTGTACCACCTGCAAGTTTCAAACAAAGAGTGTGATGGAATAGTGTTCACTTGTGTGTTGAAGACAACTTCAGTAATGGCATTCGAAAATGTCAACAGCATTCAGGATGAAGGAGTTCAGCAAACAGGAACCCCATGCACCACTCATTCCCTCCAGTCATTGATACAATACACTTAACCAACTTGATACGCTTTTCTCAAGAGCACTTCTCAAAACAATGAGTTGTACTGCTACAAAGACAAGAGAAGTAGGCACAAGGAATGACAGCTAACTGTAGGTTCCTTTCCAGATAATGCATGCATGGTAAACCAATCATTTGAGTCAAAATGCTGGTGCTCTCGACTGATAGCACATTCAACACAGGGTTCACATCAGCAGAGAAGGGTATTTCTCTGTTTGCATGGAAAGTCCCCTCTTGTGCTTGGCAGATAGAGTTCAACAAAGTGAAGTACTTTCGGATGGATAATATGAAAATTAGCAAACATTAAATCAAATAGTTTTGTGACGAGATCTAAGTAGACAAGGCATGCTGGCAATATAGACAAATCCTTCAGGTTAGTAGGTTAAGTTGGTGCAGACTGAGGTTGTATTCCATGGAAGTTAGAATATTAGGAGGTTAATCGATCCTAGTTTTAAAACTGCTCGATTAAACTAATAGGACAACGAGACAGAATAACTGTCCACTGAATGGAGAATCTAATACTTAAGAGCATAAGACCATATGACATAGACATGGCTGAAGTATAGATATAGTGAAGTTAGGAAATACTTCAGAATAAAAGTGGTTGTAATTAGGAATGCCCCTCAACAAACTGTAAATGTTTGTAACTCTGAGATGGATGATGTTTGTTAGGTGGGATATTGATATTTAGGATTCAAGGTTGGTGTAACAACTGTCAACCATTATCTCACTGACAGGCGGAAAAAGCTCACGGAGCTAAATAGACTATTTTGTTCCTTTCATTGCTTAATGCTCCCTCCCAAATACAATGTGTACCTTTTGTTAAATCACATACCCCCATCTTCTCCCAATGACTCTGAAGACAATTGTCACTATTGTAAGTCCAGTGTGTGCTAGGAGTGGAATTGCTAAGCCTTCTATTTATATCTGCCCAAGGCAATTCTCTGGTGCAGACTCTAAATACGAGTTATGGTGATCTGTATGATGTGTTCCACATTAGACACTTCACCATCTGTTTTATGTTTGTACAACAGGAGTGGCATCATGCAAATTCTGAGCAAGCACTTCTAAATTGGGTGTAAATTTTGATTTTTAAAAAATCTAAGCATTGCATAACTACTTTCTGGATTGCAAAGTTTTAACTGTTCAATCTGATATAAGACCATAAGACCACAAGAGACAAGAGCAGAATTAGGCCTTTCTACCCACTGAGTCTACTCTGCCATTCAATCCTGGCTAGTGTATCTTCCGCCTCAATTCCATTCTCCTGCCTTCTCCCCACAATCCTTGCTGTCCTAACAAATTAAGTATCTATCTTGCCACCATTTCTCAGAGCAGATTCTTCCACCACAATGACATTGATAGCAGTATCTCCAATGTTAGGTTATTCTTACAAATTTCCCATTAACTGTAATGATCATATGCTGAATCATATCCAGTGTATCCCTATGGTTTTTCCTTGTACTCATTTATTGTAACACAATATACTCTGGAATCTATACAGTACTTCCATAGTGCTGTACTTTACTCTTTATGAACTTGATCAGAGTCTCTTTTGAAGCTGATATTTGCTTTCAGCATCATAAATTCAATAACATTCTATTGGGCAAAGAAATTAATAATCTCGAGGATAAAGCTCAGAACATTTTAGAGCCTTTTCTACAAGTAATAAGAAAATATAAAGCAAAAGTTGCATTCTACATTGAATACCATTGTGTCTTATAATTCAAGACATAATTGTGTCTGAATAGCATTGATGATGTTACCTATCATCGCATTGAGCAGAATTTCAAAGATAACTAAATAAAATATTAAATACTGGTGCCCTGCTTTTAGTTTTCTGTCTATTTTCACACATCCCCAGGCAAATACATTTTAGCTGTGGGCTACCTCAGCATAAAGGTATCCTTTGAGACCTGTCAAAACAATGCATGATGTTGGGAAAAAAAAACTTCAGTTCAAATAAAAGTTACTGTATCTAGGTTAGCTTGCTTTTCATTTGTTTTTAACCACAGAATACATAGCGAGAATCACCATGCATTACTATTTGCATGCTTATACGGAATGATAATTCACATATTTCCACAGCAAGCTTTGTGATTGCAACATATTCCCTGTGGTTGAGAATACATGCTTTTCTGAGATCTACCTATGCAAAGTTTCTTCACTGAAGGAATCATTTGTTATTTTGCTTTCAACATTTTGCAAGTTAGATTATTCAGGTTACCTTAATGCTTTCTTCAAACTATTAGAATGTTATGAACAATATTGTTGCAGATAGTAAGATTTGCAAAAGTGAAATATTGAATAATTTGGTATTAGTCAGCTGAGTAAAAGTTTGAAGTGCTATTAAGTATAAACCAAAGAGTCACAAACAAGAGAAAATCTGATGATGCTGGATATCCAAGCAACACACATAAAATGCAGGAGGAACTCATGAGGCCAGGCAAAATCTATGGGAAAGAGTAAGCAGTTGACATTTTGGGCCGAGATCATTCATCAGCATCAGTGAAGGCTCTCAGCCTGAAATATCAACTGTTTACTCTTTTCCATAGACGCAGCTTGGCCTGCTGAAAAAAACAAAGAGTACAATGTTCGACATTGATTTAAGAGCAAATGTAATGCTCTTAAATCAATAACAACAGGACTTCTAAACAAGACTCTTTGTGGTAGCAATGCCTGATCAATACACTTACCCAAACTGCCTTTCTTCGGCTTTAGCTTGCTTCCTCCTTCACGGAGACCATTCTCTATGGACCAGTTCCATACCTCCAGATCTCCATATCAGAGTGGAGCTGATATAAACCACTTTCAAATGCTCAAAGGCTCATTTTAATATCAGAGTATGGATACAGTATTCAACCTGAAATTTGTACTCTTCACAGACATTCACGAAACAAGAAACCTCATAGAATGAAGGATAGAAATATCAAAACCCTAATGATCCCCTTCGCACAAGCAGCAGCAAAAACATTGACATCCCTTCTCCCCATTCGCACCAGTTGAAACATCAGCCTCACCAGCCCCCCACCATGAAAACAACAGTAGAAACCCCAAAGAGTCCTTGGTGCAGAGTCCATCAAAACTACAGTCCACAAAGGAACACTTCATTATCTCAGACAGGCTCTCTCTCACGACAAGGGAGAGAGAGGCTGCTCCTACAACAATGAGAGTGAAGTCCAGCAACTTACTGTACCAATGTTACAATATTCTTCTTTGCTTCTCCAAGCCCCCATCTCGAGGACTTACAGGCTCTTGCTATCCATCAAAAGAGAGAGAAAAAGGGATTGCTTGATTTCAAGGGCCTTCTTATGACAGCAGCCAGCAATATCTTGATATTTAGGTCTCCTACAATGATACAGTTTGCAAAATTGGCAAGGAACCAAGTCATCCATGGGCCACTCCCCAAGGTTACACGTCTTCCAGGCTGTTCCTGATATAGTGAAGAGCCAGGCCACACAGTCAGTCCTAAAACCTATCGCTTGCAAAGAACTGTAGTTTGAACTGAAGATCATGGATTCCAACAGAACCATAACCACCTTGAAAGAAAAGGATGAAGTCTCAGGGTACTTGGAGGCAAATGATAAACCTAGACTCCCCCACCATGGGAACCATCCTTTCCTCATCTATTCTGTCTAGGCCTTTTAAGATTCAAAAGGTTTCAAAGAGACACCCTTCATCCTTCTAAGTACCAGTGAGTACAGACTTAGAGCCATCAAACATTCCTTGTATGATAAACCTTTCATTCCTGGAATCATCTTTGTGAATTCTCCTGGACCCTCTCCATTTCCAGCACATATTTTCCTAGATGAGGAGCCCAAAACTGTTCACAGTCCTCAAGATGTGGCCTCACCAGTGCCTTATAAAGTCTTAGCATCACATCCCTGTGCTTGTATTCAAAACTTCTTGAAATGAATGTTAACTTTGTATTTGTCTTCCTACCCACAGACTCAACCTGCAAGTTAACCGTAAGGGTGTTCTGCACGAGGACTCCCAAGTCTCTTTACATCTTAGAGTTTTGGATTTTCTACCAGTTTAAAAAATAGTCTGCACATTTATTTCTGCTATCAAAGTGCATGACCATGCATTTTCCAACATTGTACTTCATTTGCCACTTTCTTGCCAAGGTCTCAGTCCTTCTGGAGCCTATCTGTTTCCTCAACACCGGCCCCTCCACCAACCTTCATATCATCTGCAAACCTGGCAACAAAGCCATCCATTCCAACATCTAAGTCATTGATATACGGCATAAAAAGAAATGGTCCCAACACTGACCCCAGTGGAAAACCACTAGTCACTGGCAGCCAACCAGACAAGGATCTTTTTATTCCCACTCCCCACCCCCCTACCAATCAGTCAATGCTCTCACCATGCCAGTAATTTTCCTGTAATACGTTGGGTTCTTCACTTGGTAAGCAGCGCCATGTATGGCACCTTGTCAAATGCCTTCTGAACGTCCAAATATACAACATCCACAGAATCCCCTTTATCTATCCTACCTGTAACCTCCTTAAACAATTCCAACAGGCTTGTCAGGCTAGATTTTCCCTTAAGGGGTGACACAATTGAAACCTATCAAATGGTGAAAGGCCTTGATAGAGTGTGGGGAGGATGGGGAGGATGTTTCTGATGGTGGGAGAGTCTAAGATGAGAGGGGACAGCCTCAGAATAGAAAGGTGTCCTTTTAGAATGGAGAGGAGAAGGAGGAATTTCTGTAGCCAGAGAATGGTGAATCTGTGGATTTTTTTTGTTTGCCTCAAGCAGCTGTGCAGGCCATGTCTTTATGTATATTTAAAGCAGAGGTTGATAGACTCTTGATTGGTTAGGGCATGAATGGATATGGGGAAAAGGCAGGGGATTGGGCCTGAGAGGAAAATTGGATCAGCCATGATGAAATGGCAGAGCAGACTTGATGGGCCAAATGGCCTAACTCTGCTCCTGTATCTTATGGTCTAAAAGAAAGACATAAGAGAAGACAGAAGAGTGGACGAACCGGAAGAATTTGCCTAGGTCTGTGTAAACCGCCGACACCATTCAGCACAGTCAATTTGATATGCATCACTTAGTGGTATTCTAGATCCCTCTATCTGTTTGCACTCTATTTTCATGAAATTATTTTGACATTTGAATAGCTTCTGCTCAATACCCACCCCTGAGCTGACAGAATGCTTGCTCAATGTCAAGCAATGGACAAACTTATTTTAGAGGGATACAGCCCTAGTACAGGCAAGTCATATTTGTGTAGATGGGCAAAAAGGTTGGCATGGTAGACTGAAAAGTCTCTTTCTGTGCTGTACTTCTCTATGATTTAAACTATTTATCTCAACTAATATCTTCATTCATATGCCCAACTCCATTCATCTCCATGAAAGCCTGCTTAGGTTAAACTGTGTAGGGCATTTTCTAAGCATTCTGCTAGACCTTGGTCAGAAATCCTAAGCTGCTATCCAATTTGTCATTAAGAATATTGAACTTTATTCTTAACTCTTCCATCCTTCCAACATTGCAAGAGGCCCGCTCCACAATAATTACCTCTTCCACTTGACTTGCATCAATTAGGGGAAGAAAAGTTGTGCCACTGACAGTGGAACAGAGAATGCCTAGAAACTGTGATGGCCAGTCTTTGGTATTTTTGCCTAGCTTGCCTTCCAAACAATAGTATTTGCCACATGTTAAATGAAAAACATTCGAAAGTAAACTTCTAAGTAAGAGTTTAACTTCTGGTTGTAAATGTAAGTCAGTCTTCAGTTCTTAAAATGGAAATAAAAAGCAATAATCTGCTTGAAATTAAAACACAGCTTTGCAAACAAGCTGTGTATTTTGAAGATGCTCTGTCTGTAAAGGGTCACTGTCACTAGTTTATTGCTAGTCAACAACTGGGAGAAATAAGGTATAAATGTAGAGAACAGTTTGGGCTTATCAGAAATGGGGTAAGGAACATCAAGAAGAAACATAAAGGAACATGGGGATGCATTCATCCAGCTTCAATTTCCGTGACAGGATGGTTCATTTGTTTATATTTTGGTATATCTTTTTAGTATATAGGAAATGTACCTGTGCTTTGGAAATTCTTTATATTTGAGAAGTGTTTTGTGCTTTATGGGTTATGTTTTAGAAATGCTTTGTAATTTTGAAATGTTATATAATGTTTCAAGATTCATGATTATGATTCAATGATTCAAGACAAGATAGAAATCTTCTGTGAGTATTAAATGTGTCTTAAGAATGTGTAGATTTAAACCTGTATCACTGAAAATAAATGAACTGTGTTTTAAGCTACTTTATTAGCTGGAAGTATCTTCTGCTTGTAGGGAGAGGATCCCAATACTAAAAATAGTGGCTATTGGCAGCTAAACAGGGTAGTAAACTAGTCTTTGAAGACTGGGTAGTTACAGTTCCATCTCGCTTTAATGAGAACACTCATGGCTATTTATATCCGATTAAAGTCATTGTTTGAGTTCAGAGCTTCTTGGTTAGCAAACCAGATGCCATCACAAAACCTAGAAGGGGAAATCACAGAAACACAGGGAGGCTGTGAAAATATTTTCAATTCAATGCAAAATTACAAGTAATTGTGGAGGAAGTTGTGGATGATTGCAGGACATAAGAGATTCAAGATGGTTAGTTACCTGCTTGGCACTTTCTCACTACCTGTGAACTTACTCTTCAATATTAAAATGCCAACGTATCTATTGAGTACCTTATAATGCATCATGTCAACACACATGCAATTGATCATGTTTAGCTGCCATGGTTTGACTGCCTAGTGGGAGAAACATTTCGTTAAGATAGATAACTCTGAAAAGGCAAGTCACAAACCTTTCTCTCATAATGGCAGAGAGATCAGGATATTCCTCTAGATTCTACAAATTCAGAGAGTGATGCAGCTAGTAGAGCAACTGCCTCATAGTACCAGTAAACCATGTTCAATCCTGACCTTAGATGTTGTCTTCATTGAGTTTGCAAATTCTTCTTGTGACTGCATATGTTTCATTTGGGTTATATGGTTTCCTCCGACATCTCAAAGAGGTGAGAGTTGGTAGACTAATTAACCACTGCAAATTGCCCCTCATGTAGATGAGTGTAGAATCTGCAAGAATCTTCCTATGACTCCATGACTTTACGTCTCTGAATCTCGAGACTGTCCTGTCACTTCTTTCCCACACATATCTGAATGCTACCTGTCAGCCAAAGTTGAATCAACTTTCAACAGCCAGCAGATATTCTGCACCCTGTTCTCGTTCCAGTTTAACAAATGCCAGCTGTGACTCACTGAAAAAAATGTCTTTATCTTATGAGTTCATGGTCTTCACATTGAGGTTAATGCACACATGCAGTACTGAACATTTTGTTCTTTCTGAAGTAAATAGGGACTGGGCAAGAAGAACTAAACATGGGAGGTTTTAAAATAGTTAAAGACCTTCATCTAGTATTGTGGCCTAAGAATAAACATATTCCAGTGGTTCCTGAAAAACATTTTTTGTAGGGACAACTGTATTGAAAGATGGAGTGGACATGGAAAGGATGCCTCCAATAGTGGGAAAGTATTGGACCAGAGAGCTCAGCCCTTTAGAACAGAAATGAGGATGAATGTCTTTAGCCAGAGTGTGTTGAATCTGTGGAATTCATTGTTCCATATGGCTGTGGAGGCCAAGTCACTGGGATACTTAAGTCTGAGATATGTTCTTAATTAGTAAGGGTGGCAAGCAATCCAGGGAAAAAGCAGGAGAATGAGGTTTTGAGGGAAAATAAGTCAACCATGATCAAATGGTGCAGCAGAATTAGTGGTCCAAATGGTCCAAGTTGTAGGGTCATAAATTGCAGGGTGACAGTGACAGCACTTTCACAGTTCCATGAATGGCTCATGGTCACTTCTGTTGTTTTTGTCTATAGCCATATAAAACTTATGTACAACCTGCTTCATAGTACTTCAACAGTTGTATCATACTACCAGGGAATCAGAATTAGAAGCAGCTTCAGTTTTTTTTTTATATCACTGACATATGTTGAGGAATGTGTTGTTTAGCAGTGGTAGTAAAGTACAAGGCATTATAAAATACTCTAAGTTGCCAAAATAACTAAATAAATAAACAGTGCAAATCAGTAATAGGGAGGTAATGGTCATGGGTTGATGGACTGTTCCAATTGCAGAGGGGAAGAAACTGTCCCTAAAATATTGAATGTGTGTCTTCAGTCTTTTGTACCTCCTGCTTGATGGGACTAATGAGAAGAGGGCATGTGCCGAATGGTGAGGCTCCTTGATGATGGGTACTGTCTCTTGAAGATGTCTTCAGTCGTGAGGAAGGTTGTGCCTGTGATGGAGATGGCTGAGTCTACAACCCTCTGTAGCATCTGGATCCTGTGCACTGGAGCCCCATACGCTGAGCCCCCATTGCATTATACCAAGCAGTGGCGCAATCAGCTAGAATGCTCCTCATGGGATCGCTATAGAAATTTGAGAGAGTTTTTTCTCCAACCTCTGAATTAAGTAAACCTACCGGTGTACCTTCGTCATGTTTGCATTAATGTGTTGGGCTTAGAATAGATTCTCTGTGATATTGAGGCTGCTCATCCTTTCCACTGATATCCTCTCAATCAGCAGTGGTATGTGTCCTCCCAAATTCCTCCTCCTAAAGTCCATAATCTATTCCTTGGTCTTGCTAATGCTGAGTGTAAGATTGTTGCTACAGCATTCAGCCCACCAATCATGATAGAGCATAAGTCATTCCAGAATTTACTTTGGAAGCCTCACACATATTAAGTTAGAGTTTGATATCTTCAGAAAATTTAATGTAAAATAATTAACTTTATTAAGCAATGTCAGTCCTAATTCATGACATGCACTTGGGTAGAAAGGATACAAGTTCAAAGTTTGTTGAATGTGGTAAGATGAATGATGAGGGCAAAATTAAGAATGCTAATCATGAACTTCAAGTTGTTATAGAAGGATTGATGAATGTATTCAACATTTACTCCACTGATTTCATTGGTCTTTGGTGGTTGCCTACTAGCTGCCAGTGGTGCCAGAATTAAAATGAAAGCATCTTGTCAAAACACATCACATTATTATAACCGGTTTCCTAGGTTTTATACACATGCTGATGTGTGCAACAGCTAAAAATATAGAGCTATATTTTGGATATTTGTTGATTTCTATTAAAATAAATGAAACAGCTCTAGTCTAAAAATAAAACTGTTTAGCAAAGAAAGATGTCAGCCAATCAAATTTCAAATCTCCAAGGGGCCTTTTAGTTCTTGGTAAAGGGAGTTCCTGAATAATTTACCTTACTCAAGATCAAAATTTATTTCCACTTTTTTTTTCCTCTAAGGTTTTATTTAAAGTCATTATTTTAATCATTCTCCTGGTCAATGTGTCAAGTGATGATATTAAATTGCCCCAATATCATATCACCCTCTTGTATTTACATGCCAAGCTTTGCATTTTGGCTTCATGGGGCTTTACATGATTGATTTAGGCTTTTAAAGTGCTGCCGAGCATGGCTACACAATTTGAGGAGCCAGCTATAAACAAAACAAAATATCCCAGAAAGTATAAAAAACACCATCAATTTCATCAATTGTTTTATACAATGATGCAATATGTCCATAAATATTAGAACACAGAACATTAAATTAATTGTACATTTTAGATGTTTTAAAAATATCTTAAGCTTTAAGACATTTCAATAGCATGAATTGTTTTCAAACTCAACAGTAAGCAATAGAATTTTTGAATGACTTGCGCAGTATGCTAATTTGTTTTGTTGATTTCAAGATTATAAGAAATGAAGTTAACAAGAACATGTAATAAACTTGTAAATTAAAAATATATTATTTGATGGTGTTATAGCTAAGCTCATAACTTTGCTTATTGAACTGCTTAGATCACTTAACATGGTAGGGATGCAACTAAGCTCTTAGCAAACATCTGTGCCTCTTTCACAACGTCTTCAGGGCAAAGTCAATCAAAAGCTTGTAAATTACTGTTGCTGATTTTTTAATATTCAGACAGCATTCCTCTCTGTGCTTTCAATGAAGCTTTAACTATTTAAAGGTAAGGAGGTTTGCATATATATGTCCCTTTGGCTTCCTGTTTTCTCTTGGAATAACACGTAGAGTTTACAGAGCATATGTGTAATAGGTGAGGAACGGGCTAATCTATTTAATATTCCTCTCAGAATATGTACGTAATCAAATATGTTGTGCAGGGATATTACATTTATTTATATACATCGCACTGATTTCCCCCTTGCAAGAAAACAATGAAACTAATTTAACAAAATATATTAATTTACTTGTTGAACTAATTAACACAGTTTTGAATTCTCCTCCATTTTCATAAGCACAGCTGACTCGGCAGATAATGACTCTGGATTCAGAAATAATATCAACTGCTTGTCACTCTTCAGTCATACTCAGTACCAACCTTCACACAACTGTGGGACTCACATCAATCTCATATTCTTCTATATTATTCCCTTGGTTATCTTGCACTGAGATCAAGTCATTTAGTGAACCTCTCTGATCATAAACACAAGAGATTCTGTAGATACTAGAAATCCAGAGCAACGTACACAAATTAGTGGAGGAACTCAGCAGGTCAGGTTGCATCTATAGAGAAAATAAACAGTTGACGTTTCGGGGCAAGACCCTTCAGTCAGACACGATGAAGGGTCTCTGCCCAAGATAAAGACTATTTATTCACATCCTAAATGCTGCCTGACTTGCTGAGTTCCTCTAGTATTTTGTGTCAACTTCTCTAATCATTTACCAGCTATAATAATGGTTCCTGTCCATCTCCTCAGTCTCTCTGATATAGCATTTTTTCATTACATAATCTGAATGGTTTCCCTTTATTGCATGCATTATGATATTTGTCATAATCTATTCTTAATTTTTTGTGATAATACATTATAATCTTCTGTTCTTATGCATCTTTTTTTCCTTTTCAATATGGCTGAGGACCTGTTGGAATCCATGATCTACAGCTGTGCTTAAACTATGTTCTTCAAGGATGGTAGGCTCTCGCTCTTTTGAAGTCACTGAGGAGCCTGCATTTCAGGATATTCAGGAGTGACTTGGAAGACGTGTGCCTTCAGGGTGCGGCTGTGTGGACAACCAGATTCCCTGCTGATGTCACTGACAGAAGTGTCACGAGGGATTGAAACATCTAGACAGTAGGCATGGCTGTCGGAGGCCTTTGCAATTGAGCGATTGATGGTGAGAGAGAATCTTCTGATCCTTGAGTTGGGGGAACTCGAAATAAGCAACGCTATAGACTGTAACATCAAAATAGTGAGTGAGCTGTTGGCCTCCTCTCTCACTGTGGCAGGAATGATATCTCTCTTTCCCATGTTATTGAGATGGGCCTGTTCAGATGTCAAAGTGTTGAGATGGACAGTAATTTTTGATGATCTTTCATTCACAGTCTCCAGGCATTTGCTGTTGCTTGGTGGGTTGAGGGATGGTGGGGGCTGATGGAACAAGTGAGGGAGGAGGGCGGGTGTTTTGCTGCTGCTTGTGCGTGGGAGGGGGAAGGGTGAATCTGGGGTTCTCACATATTTTCTGTCATTCTTTGTTTTTTTTCTTTGCGCTTTGTGGATCTCTGCGAAGAGTATGTATTTCAGGTTGTATACTGAATACATTCTCTGACATTAAATTGAACTATTGAACCATTCCAGGAATAGACTAAAGACCGAATAAAATCTAGAACAGTGGAAGCTGACAGGAAGCTTGGGTTATTTATATAAAATTTTAGGAATCTAGGATGGAGTAAATAGGAATATCCAGCTTCCCTCAACAGAAGGAGCATAGATTTAATGTACTTCCACCTTTAATATCTCAATTTTCCCTTTCAGGGTTCTTTTGAAGACCGTGACCTGAAGTTCCACAATGACTTTGCAGGAATGGGACCCGCTCTCGGGGTCTCACAACTAGTTGCTATTTGAAATGCCATGGACATGGCTTAGAAGACAGGCTTCTGGGATTTCGTGGCTCTGGAGGCGGGTAGACTCGAGGTCAGTGCCACTGCAGGAAACTGGTGTGTCATGGGAGAGGGAACATCGAAAGCAGCAAGCTGGCTGCTGGCTTTGTGCCCAGAGATCTGAATTCCTTGTGCACAGGGCTCAGAAGAAGCAACACAACAGACATTTAACATTGTAAATCAGCGAGTTGTTTGTTATGTCCCCCCTCTCGCTGAGAAATGGGGACACCACTTTTTCCCTTACTAGGAAAGGAGAGAGCCTGTGGTACGTCGAATTACCAGGTGAACGAGTAGTCCTTTGGGTACTGCAAGTCTGTGTCTTTATTGATGCTTTGCTGCACGCTTGAGCGCTCGGTGGGGGTGGGGGGGATCGTTGCTTTGCTGCTGCTTCTGCTTGGGGGTGGAGCTGGGGGGGACTTCAGGGTTCTAACATTTAACTGTCATTCATTCTTTGGGGCACTCCTCTGTTTTCATAGATACATCCTGAAATTATTTTTCTTTGCATATTGTATACATTTCTCTGACATTAAATGTACCTTTGAAATGTATAGATGGTAGGATTAGAGAGATGGCGAGTAAAATATACAGTACAGCCTGAGAATAGTCAGGTTCTGGAACTCACTGCCTGGAATTGTGGTCGCGAAAGATATTCCTCTTCATATTCAAACAGCATTTCAATGTGACTTTGAAGAGCCATGATATGCTGGAGAGCTGAGAGCTGGAAAGGTCTCTTCTGACCAACAGAGACATGAAGGGCAGCATGCTTGAAAAGGAGAAACTGTTGAAGCACTCTTGTTGTGTTGACCATTACCTCATACAGAACATAATTATGTGCTGCTAACAGAAAAATCCGTTTATCTACCCCGAGTCCAAATGTTACATCTGAACACCTGTGGCTTCATTCAGTGGAATGGTCCCCAACTGAACTACAAGAATATCGGCCACCTGCTGAAAAAAATGTGAAGAATGCATTCCTTGTCAACTTGTGCCTTGTTCAAAAGATACCAGCAGAAGAAAACAAGGAGTCAGGTTTAATATCACCAGCATATGTTTTGAAATTTGTTGTTATGTGGAAGCAGTCCATTTCAATGTATAATAAAAACTGTCAATTACATCATATATATAATTTAAAAAAACTGTTCAATTAAATAAGTACTTCCAAAACAGGAAGCTAATGTTCATGGGTTCAATATCCTTTCAGAAATCAGACGGCAGAGTGGAAGGAGCAGTTTCTGAAGCACTGAGTGTGTGCCTTTTGGCTTCTGTACCTCCTTCCTAATGGTAGCAATGAGAAAAGGGCATCTCCTGGGTCTGAGGAGGTTCTTAATGATGGATGCCACCTTTTTAAAGGTATTGCTCAAACTAGAACTCAAACTGAAAAACTAAAAGTTCTTCAAAACAGGCAGCACATTTCAATAATACAAATAGCCCCCTTCAGTGGTCTGATATGATGTATCATTGTCCTTCATTCGGCCAAGACAGAGGATATAACCAATGGTTTTTCACCAGTGGAATACATTTGCGATAACTTTGTGTTAACGAATTTAAGTAACTTTAAATAATTTGGAGGAAAAACATTCAGATCACTTCAGTCAATGCTTCTAAATGTCATTTTTTGTATCTCATAAAGATGAATAACTGACTGCTAAAAGCAAGAGAACTATGATAAAATTAGGCTTGTAGAGTTGAGTAACCAAAGGGAGTGCAGGCTGTGCATTTCTTAGATAAGCCCAAGTTTCAGAAGTGTTTCTAACTGAAATGAAGAAAACAGGCCACACAGGTTTGCAGGATTTATAATCTTCAAATTCAATAAAACTTACCTTTCATGAGATGAGAGAAGAATAGCTAACACACAATTGGCAAGGCATTTCAGAGTACTGTATCCATACTCATTCTGATTAGAGCTTCAACTTCAATTCTGCTGCAACCATTTCACTTTCTACTGCTATTGTATTCTGTAATAACTTTGCCATTTTAAGTGTGCCAATAACTTTATGAAATGACAATTTACTTTGGAATAAATGTCATCCCTTATACAGTCCATATTGTTGCTAAGGACATTTTCTGCACAGAAAAGTCAGGTTGAGTAGTATGCCAGATAACTCACTAAGCCAGTTTTCCAATTGTTACTTTGGTGTGGAGCTGGGATTGTGAATTGATGACCTATTACAATTCCAACCAATTAAGCATGTCATTAAAATCAGATGAGATGCTAATTTGGAGGAGGAGTTATACTGGCAGCAGTCCAATAACTGGAAGCTTCTGGAAGATGAAAGATCACCTGGTTCTCTGGCTGCTAAAGTCAGTCTAAAACACATCATTCCAGGTCAGAAAGAGGCCAGAGGCATTTAATTAACAGCCAGCAGTTAACATCTCTGCAGCCCTTGCTTAAACTGCTGGGCAGGATGTCAACTCACCTGCATGGTTTCCAGTCAGACAACCATTTTGAATTAAAATCTAATAATATCACCAGTTCTTCCAAAAAAAAAAGCAAGTACTTTAAGCTTCAGTAATCTCCTGTCAGAAATAGTTTAATGGAGTGAAAAAACACAATGAAGGCCAAACCATGCAAAATTAATTACTTTACAATTCCCCTGCTCGGTAAGATACATGTTCAGGATATCAATCCAACATTGTGATCCAATTGTCCAATTCTAACTAGTTTTATTTCACAGACAGCTCTAGCATGAATCACTAGGAAAGGAGCTGCAATGTTCCATGATGCACTGATCATTATTGTGGATCTTTATAACGTCCAGTTTAAATAATCAAATAATTTTGAGAAGCAAAGTAACAGTAATTCAATACTTTTGACAGTAAACAGTTTTGCAACTATATTGTTCTGTCCAAAAAAGATTTCTTCTCTTCTCTGAACTGATTTGAATTTTGTCAAGCTTTCATACAAGTTTTCCATTCTTATGTTGAAATTAAACATTAGCCTAAAACTGCCAGATATCCACAATAGGATTGATAAAGATGGTTATGCACAGGTCAGGGTGGAGGTGGTGAGATGAATGGTCAGTTTCAATGCTGTATGGATGAATCTGATTTGAAGTAGGTTCAAAGGCCAATTGATTTCACTTCTCCTTCGTGGTGCATGATATTTGGAGCACACGTAAGGAGAAAAATACAAATTAATATTGGGATGGATGTTAACTAATTAATATTGAAGTCCGAGACAGCTGGATTCAAGAACAGCTTCTGCCCTACTGCAATCAGATTTCTTAACCAATCATCTCTTTCACATCCCCTTCCTGCTGGTTACCGCCATTTTCTCAAACTCTTTTGCTACTGTCCCTGTAACATTTCCTTTTGCAATAATCTCAGTTTGCACAACTATACTTTAAACCATCCCAATATTTTTGTGCTTATTTTTGTATTTATTATTGCCATGTTTACTCTGTGAGCTTCATGTGAGCAAAGACTTTTATTGTACACTTGTGTAAATGACAATAAACCAATCTGAATCTGAATCTGATATATAGATGTTTCTCCGTGGATCTTGCGAATGCCATGAACTAGGTTTACTTAACAGGCCAACCACAAACCAATATATCCATAGGAAAACAAGGAACGTGTTCAGGAAGGGTAAGATGAGGGAACGCAAACCAATCCTCAGAGAGGGATCAGAAGTGGAGAGAGTGAACAAATTTCAGATTCTTGGGTGTCAATATCTCTGAGGTCCTAACCTGGACACAACATATTGATGCAGCTATAAAGAAGGCAAGACAGTGGCTATATTTCATTAGTAGTTTGAGGAGTTTATGTATGTCAACAGAAGTACTCAAAAACTTCTACAAATATACCATGGAGAACATTTTGACTGGCTGCATCACCATCTGGTATGGGAAGAGGGGCCTACTACACAAGACTGAAGTAAGATGCAGAAACTTTTAAAATTAGGTAGCTCCATCATAGGTACAAACCTCTGTAGTATCCAAGACATCTTCTATGAGCGGTGCATTAGGTCCATCATTAAGGACCCCCACCACCCAGGACAATACTCTTCTCATTGTTGCCATTGGGAACGAAATCAAGAAGCATGAAAGCATACACTCAGTGACTTGAGAACAGCTTCTTCCCCTCTGATGTCTGATTTCTAAATGGACACTATGAACATTACCTCACCTCCTTATTTCTGTTTTTGTTTTGCACTATTTATTTTAACTTAACTATTTAATAGACATACATATATCTACAATAATTTAGTTTTTATCTCTATATTTATTTTTCATGTATTTCATGGCACTGCTGCCATAAAGTTAACGGATTTCACGACATAGGCCAGTGATATTAAACCTGATTCTGATTCTGAACTGAAGAAGCAGTTATTCTTTCAAGCTCATTACACCTTTCAATGCTCGATCTGCAGTTCATCTGCTCATCGATAATGGATTGCGGGCATTCTGGGAAGCAGGGAAAATTCCTCAGGCTGGCAGAGCAAGATGTGGGGGTACAGTTGATAAAGCAAAGGTGTGATTCGTTGTTCAGATCTTTGGGGGTACACTTATTTATATCTACATTGATACTAAGCAGCAGAACAAATTGTTTGGGTAAACAACCTGCTTCTGCAATGTAAATATAATTATACAATGTCATAGCTTGACCCAGTAACGTACAATACAATAGAGGCAAATTTGGATCTATTATGTGCACATTTGTAGTATTTATGTATCTATTTTAGTATTTAAACTGATTGATCTACTTTAATACTGCAACCATTTCCCAGA
Organism: Hypanus sabinus; assembly: GCF_030144855.1. Taxonomy (NCBI): domain Eukaryota; kingdom Metazoa; phylum Chordata; class Chondrichthyes; order Myliobatiformes; family Dasyatidae; genus Hypanus; species Hypanus sabinus. The sequence continues at coordinate 34,710,616 of NC_082714.1, forward strand.
GCTCTGCTCTCTCCCACTCATTTGGCCAATTGCCATAACTCTGCTGTCTCTAGTTAATGACCTTCTTGAGACTGGAAATTGCTTCCTTCAATCATTTCTATTAAAACCCTACATCTCAACCAAAGCATCCCTTAACCTTCTCATCTCAGCTTTTCTGAACCTTCCATGTAACTGAGGCAAAGAGGACAAGAACTCTCATGAGGGAGAAATAGAGGGACCTATTAATGGAATTTAATGAGAAAGGGTCAAGGAGGCTCGTGTAGTGTGATGGCATTGGATTTGCTGCCCACAAACTTCTAAACTCAAAAAAAGACTTTAAGACTTTTCTGCAAAAGGTAATGATGGGTACCCTTACTATAGGTGGATTATACTGTAACTACCCCATCTTAAAAGAACACCTCACTTCCCTTTTTATTTTCCATGGCGAGTTGAGCTACCAATGCCTACTATTTGAGCTGTGGGTCCACCATCCTTACCAATGGAAAGATACCTCCAACTAAAAAAGTAGCTTAAACACAGTGCATTGATTTTCAATCACACATGCTTAAATTCAAACTATATTCTTATAATACATTTAAAACTCACAGAGGCTTTCTATCTTACAAAAGTTTTCCAAATTACAAAGTACAATGGATTTCCAAAACACAGGTACAATTCCTATAACCTCAAAAGACACCTTGGCCTTCATCAATCATGGAATTGAGTTTAGGAGCAGAGGGGAAATGTTGCAGCTATATCAGACCCTGCTCAGACCCCACTTGGAGTACTGTGCTCAGTTCTGGTCGCCTCACTACAGGAAGGATGTGGAAGCCATAGAAAAGTTGAAGAGGAGATTTACAAGGACGTTGCCTGGATTAGTGAGCATGCCCTACGAGAATAGGTTGAATTAACTCGACCTTTTCTCCTTGGAGTAACAGAGGATGAGGGGTGACCTGATAGAGGTGTATAAGATGATGAGAGGCATTGATTGTGTGGATAGTCAGAGGCTTTTTCCCAGGGCTGAAATGGTTGCTACAAGAGGATACAGGTTTAAGGTGCTGAGGAATAGGTACAGAGGAGATGGCAGGGTTAAGATTTTTATTCAGAGTAGTGAGTGTGTGAAATGGGCTGCCAGCAACTGTAGTGGAAGCAGATATGATAGGGCCTTTTAAGAGAGTTTTGGATAGCTACATGGAGCTTAGAAAAATAGAGGGCTATAGGTAAGCCTAGTAACTTCTAAGGTAGGGACATGTTCGGCACAACTTTGTAGGCCGAAGGGCCTGTATTGTGCAGTAGGTTTTCTATGTTTCTGTGGATCGTCTTGTCCATTGCAGAAATTGAAGCCAGAGGAATGGATTCCAGTCACCCTGTCTTTCTATCATTCTTCTTGATGTTCCTTAGCCATTCCTAAAAAGCCTGAACTGCTCCCTCCACTTGTACTGTTAACTTTGCCATTTGAGTGACTTCATAGGCATGTGGTATTCCAGATACCCTTTCATACACAAACGGTATCAAAGCTTCTTGGAGACACAGTTCCCAAATTCCCACAACTAATGCTGTGAAGCTGATTCTGAGCATACCAACTATTGACAGATCAGCCATTTGATATGCTAAGTGATATCATCCATCTGGTGTGCAAGCCTCCTTCAACTAAATAATTTAGCCAGCTTGTCTGGTTTTGAAAAAGCCCAATAAACATACCCATAGTCTTATACTGCACCTCTTGAGAAGTCAGTCCAGGAGTTGTGACCCCACATCCTGCTTTCTATAGACAGCTAAGTTGCCCCTTTAACTTCAAACTGATTATTGATTGGCATTTACATTAAAAACTGAGGACCTGCTCCTGTTGACAACCAGCAGTTAATCAGAGTATTAGTCGGAAGTTTCTCTCATTCAAAAACAATGTTTTTTGATCCCCAAAAGTGTCAACTGATGTGCTTGGAAAGCTGAGCTTGAGGGAAAAAAAGAGGCCTCCTTTTATTTACTTACATATTTATTTAGAAACTCAGAAAACTTACAGCACTATACAGGCCTTTTGGCTCACAAAGCTGTGCCAATCATGTCCTTACTTTAGAAATTAGCTAGGGTTACCCATGGCCCTCTATTTTTTTGAGCTCCATGTACCTATCCAGGAGTCTCGTAAAAGACCCTATTGTATCCACTTCCACCAGCATCGCCGGCAGCCCATTCCATGCCCTTACCACTCTCTGCGTAAAAAAAACTTAACCCTGACATCTCCTCAGAACCTACTTAAAAGCACCTCAAAACTGTGCCCTCTCATGCTAGCCATTTCAGCCCTGGGAAAAAGCCTCTGACTATACACACAATCAATGCTTTATGATAAACAATTTAACAACTTTCAGCTCAACTGTCTTCCATGTATGGAAATGTATATTTTCAAAACTGTGCAGAATACTCCTTCCGACACCTACCATTGCTTTATACAAGTTAATGCATGCCTATCTTAATTTTTTGAAACCCACATCGCTGTTTCTAAAGTGGACAATTCCTGAGACTACTTAACAACCCTTTCAATTAGCCTTGCTTTCTTCACAGATTTACTTATGAAAGCCCCATTGTCACTTTAAAATGTTGCCAAAAGACCTACAATAACACAAGGATTATGGGGTGTAGAGCTCCCATAAGATAGGTTTGATATGATTAAAAGAGGTCACCTATAGTCTCACAGATAGATCAATGACTAAAGAAGGACAATAGTCTGATCAAGACAGGTGATGCAGGAATTCAGAGACAGTTTTAGAACTGCAAGCTGCAGAAAGTCATCAGAGGCTTTATTTGGTTAACTGTTAAAGGCTGAGGCCAAAGCAAGTGGGTCATAAAACTCAGTTGCCATGGGAGACATAGTTACCACAGTGATATATTTAGCAACATAGAAAATGATGCGGGCCATTCCACACAACTCTCATTCCTTTCAACATCTCGTCCACTCCTCACCTTTTGCTCACCCTCAACTCATCTGTCATTCAGTCAAACGTGGCTGATCTGCATCTCCAGTCCATTTATCAGGCTTGCTTCCAAACTTTAATACACTTGGAGAGCAAAATTGTACATTGTTATCTCAGCTGAAGAGAGAAGTAATTTGCATGCAAATGTAACGCTCTCCAAGTATGTGAATATCTCTGTCATCTTTGATCTGTGCAAGTTAAAATGGTTAATAGCACATGCAAATGGTTAGGGACATTCACTTCCTGAGTGAGGTTCTATAAGGACAGGTTGAGCAGCATTATGTTTAAAAGGTAGTCAGCCAAGGCACGTATTAAATCCTCTTGCATTTATTTTAAGAGGACTACAGCACAGAAACTTTCCCTTCATTCTGCACCCCAAGCATATGCTATCAACAACCCATTTACTCTCATCCCATTCTCATTTGATTCTCTTCACATTCTCTTCAACTATGCTCAGATTTTGCCACCCATCTGCACAATAGGGACAACTTATGTGGCTAATTATCCTCCCAAAATGTATATTCTTGGGATGTGTGAGGAAACCCCAAATGAAACTCACACAGGTACAGAGAGAAGCTATAAATTTCACACAGGCAGTACCAGAGATCATAATGGGAGCTGAGGCTCTGGATCGTCACGGTAATTATATTGTCCCAGCTCTGGTCAAAATGAAACGCAGCCAGACACAACTAGTAAAGAAACTGGTAGATGTAAACTGCTTTCAGAAAGAGATAAAGCAAGGAAACAGGCTTTTGCAGCTAACCAAGTCTATGCCAACCATCAACCACTCTTCACACAGATAACACCAAAGTTCAGGATTAAATCGAGGCTTCTGACATTGTGAGACAGTGGCTTTACCAGCTGCAACACCATATGACTGTTCATTTAAGATTGATAACAGGGCATTGACACTGTACATATGCACCTGCATAGAAGAGGTGTACACATGAGGACTTGCGTTCAAATGCTGACTTGATAAACAGTAAAGCAACATTGGGTAGTAATGTAGATATATCATGAACCACTGTGTGGTAGGATGGTTTGGGAGATTACATAATCAAGGTAACTGTTAACAGAGATCCACATGGATGACTAAACTGTGTGATTGGTGCAAAAGAGTTGCAAGAAGCTGTGGATGACTCAAAGACTGGCAAGTGAACTGCAGATGGGGCACAGTGTGGAAAGCACAACATTTTGCTATGAAGAAAGGAAAAGGAAAATATTTGTTAAATTTTTGTTATTTGTGCATGAAAAAGAGAACAAACAGGCACAGCAACAACCAGAAAGACAGGTTGCAAAATCATTAATAAAAACATCTTATTCAATTGCACAGGGGTTACATCTGGAGTATTGTACATACTGTAGGTCTTAACTCTATGCTAAAGGAAGGAAATTTTTTGGAATTCTCAACTGAGAGAGCTGTGGATGCTCAAAATGTTCAAAGCTAGGACTGATAGACCACTGGACATTAATAAAAGCAAGGTAAATAGAAAAAATGGACAAGAAAATCAATGGTAGTTCCATTACTTTCTTAGGCGTTTGTGCAGATTTGGCATGTCAACTTAAACATTGATAAAATTCTATAGATGAAATATGGAGGGTATCCTGACAGGTTGTATCATGGCTGGGTATGGAAACTCCAATTCCCAAGAATCAAAAAGTCTGCAAGAAGTTGTGGATACAGCCCAAACTGTCACAGGAAAATCCCTCCCCACCCACTGAGCACATGTACAAGGAGCACTGGCAGCTCAAGTGCAAAAGGAGAGACACTGAAGCAGGATGCAGAGTTCACTGAACTTTAGTAAAAACCATACAGAACAAAATTAAAACAATAAATTCTAGGCCAACACAGCCACTAACTAAAAATCTAATGCTGACACTGCAGCTCAGAATTAGTAACTTAATACGAAAGTAAGACTCCTTCTTTACATTATCAGTCTAAATTGTAGTCTTTCTCGAATGTGGACTAGGATTAACAGGGAATATTGCTTTTGCTGTGTTTTAGTCAAGACTTGACTATACTGTAATGAAAGGAAGGAAGTTCAATACAACCACAAATAAACCCTAATTTTCTGGAGTGCGCATACTCATGAGTGAGATTGCTGACCACTTCCAGCTGCCACCTGCAATATCACCCAGACTCCACAGCAGAGACTATTGTTGTGAGAAAGCAGCATCCATTATCACGGATCTCCAGGCATGCCATCCAGGCATGCTCTCTTCCCTTTGCTGCCATCAGGAAGGAGGTACAGGATCTTTAGGTCCTGTGGTGAACTACATATACCTGGCTGGACACACCCCCTGCTGACTGCTCCTGTGGCTCCTCCCACAGACCCCTGTATAAAGGCGACTGGAGGCACTGCTCCTCCCTCAGACTCCAGGATGTTGTGTGACGGTCTCTTGCTGCTGACAGTGCTTTCTTCCAGCTAATAAAAGCCTATCTCTCGCCTCACGTCTCCGAGAGTTATTGATGGTGCATCACCCTGACAACCAGATTCAGGAACAGTTATGACCTTTCAAACAAGAAGATCCCTAAACTAACATGGATAACATCACTTACCTCAACACTGAACTGATTCCACAACCAAAGACCCACTTTCAAAGACTCTACACTTCATGTACTCAGTTATTTATTTGTTTATGTATCTGTTTTTTCATTATTTATGTTTGCATTTGCACAGATTGTCTTATTTTGCACAGTGGTTGTTTGCCTGACTGTGTGTAGTTTTCCCATTTATTCCATTGTATTTCTTTGTTCTACTGTGAATGCCTGCAATAAAATGAATGTCAGGATAGTATTTAGTGACAGATACATACTTTGATGATAATATTTTGAACATTGAACTTTATTGACAAAGCAGGATTGAGATGTCATAAGACTCACTCTTACTTCTCTTTTTTTGCATTTTTATGATCCTTGCTTATAACTCCTGCCATCACAACTTCAGTATTTCCATTATATGGACTGCCCATATCACCATATGTGCTCTGAATTCTGCACATCCCTTTTCTTCTAATTTTTAAGCAATTATAATTAGTTTACTATTTCTGTTCAAGACACTCCAGAATTATTCATCAGTATGAAGTCCTTTATGCTAGCCAACCTATTTTTTCTGTTATGGTCTCTCGTGGCAGTCCAGATAGGCTGAGCCTTTTCTCACAGAGCCTGGCACTATGTAGCAGCTGCTCTACCAGTCTCATTGTCCATTGACAACTGGACCTATGGGAGGATCCCGGGTGACACAGTCCAAACCAGAAACTATCAATCTGCTGGAGAAACCCAATGGGTCAAGCAGCATCTGTAGGGGAGGGGAAGGAATTGTGGGCATTTTGGGTCTAAACTCAGTTTCAGGACAGTGAGTCTAGGTTAGGGGTTCCCAACCATTTTATGCTGTGGACCAATGCCATTAAGCAAGGGGTCTATGAAGCCCAGTTTGGGAACCCCTGGCAGGACAATCTACAATCTATTTCCTCTCACCTTTCAGGTAGGTTGATGAACAAGATCAAGAGATGAGCAATTTTTGACCTTTTATCTTCTGTGAGCCTTATGTATTGAAATGATCACGTAGCGAGATCATTGAAGGGAGATGGCATTGTAAAAAACACATTTTACGAATATCACAGACTTTTGCTGACAATAGCTGTGCCTGCTTGGGTTCTTAGCATTCTGCATCTTCAACTTCAAGCTCCAGTGTCATGTAAGGACCATAAATCACACAGTTGACAGGGTTGTTGCAACATGAATTGCCAGCCTAAAATAGCTGCAGTGAGATTAATTTACATTTATGGTGCAAATCGAGCAAATTTATTGACAGGGAATGAGTGTGAAAGGGGAGCCCAAGGCTCTGACTACAAGCTTTTGCAAGGGTAAAAACAAAGTATGATTTAGAAGGAACAGAGACTCTTCATGTGTTTTTTCTTGTGCATTTTTTAACAATTCCTGCAAACAAATTGATGTTAATACAACAATTTTTTTTTAAATGAGGGCAATTTATATTATTTTTCTTTTGTTTTGAGTACTGAATCATCTATCCACTAAAGTTCCTTCAGCTGCTGAAAACAATTTTCAATCACTGTGCCTTTCCTTGTTGCTAATAATCTAAAGTTAGTCCCTTTCAGTACTGATATCTGGTAGGTTATTACTTGCTGCATTTTATTGTGTGCAATGTATGAATTATGAATAAATATATGGAAGTTTTGTATGCTGAAATATTCAAGGTTGCAAATGCAAACACTTTAGTTCAAAGTAAATTTAAATTATTAAAATAAGTACATATATGTCACCATATACAATCCTGAGATTATTTTCTTGCTGGCATTCACAGTCAATACCAAAAGAATCAACAAAAAAAACAACATCCAACAGGCAGAGAAACAACTGATGTGTAAAAGACAGCAAAGTGCACAAATAAAAAAGAAAAAAATAATAATAAATAAGCAATAAATATCAAGAACTTGAGAAGAAGAATACTTGAAAGTGAGTCCATAGGCTGTGGGAACAATTCGGTGATGGGGCAAGGGAAGTTGAGTGAAGTCATCCCCTTTGGTTCAAGAACCTGATAGCTGAGGGGTAATAACTGTTCCTGAACCTGGTGGTGTAGATCCTAAGGCTCCTGAACCTTTTTCCTGATCAGAACCAGAATCAGGTTTATTATCACCAGCATGTGATGTAAAATTTGTTAACTTAGAGGCAGCAGTTCAATGCAATACATAGTCTAGCAGAGAAATAATGAATAAACAAGTAAATCAATTATGTATATTGAACAGATCAAAAAATGTGCAAAAACAGAAATACTATATATTAAAAAAAATGAGGTAGTGTCCAAAGATTCAAAGTCCATTTAGGAATCAGATGGCAGAGGGGAAGAAGCTGTTTCTGAATCACTGAGTGTGTGCCTTCAGGCTTCTGTACCCCCTACCTGATGATAACAGTGACAAACGGCATGCCCTGGGTGCTGGAGGTCCTTAATAATGGACACTGCCTTTCTGAGACACTGCTCCCTGAAGGTGTCCTGGGTACTTTGTAGGCTAGTGCCCAAGATGGAGCTGACTTGATTTACAACCTTCTGCAGCTTCTTTTGGTCCTATGCAGTAGACATCACCACCAACATCCCCCCCCCCCCCCAAACCCATACCAGAGAGTGATGCAGCCTGTCAGAATGCTCTCCATGGTGCAACTATAGAAGTTTTTGAGTGTATTTGTTGACATGCCAAATTTCTTCAAACTCCTAATAAAGTAGAGCTTCTGTCTTGCCTTCTTTATAACTATATCGATAAATTGGGACCAGATTAGATCCTCAGATCTTGACACCAACGAACTTGAAGCTGCTCACTCTCTCTACCTTGATCCCTCTATGAGAATTGGTATGTGTTCATTCAACTTACCCTTCCTGAAGTCCACAATCAGCTCTTCTGTCTTACTGATGTTGAATGCCAGGTTGTTGCTGTGGCACCACTTCACGAGTTGGCATATCTCACTCCTGTACACCCTCTCATCATCAGCAGCACAAAAAGTGGATCCTGGATGCTGGGGGTCCATGATAATGATTGTGGCTTTCCTGTGACAGTGCTCCATGTAGATATGCTCAATGGCAGGGAGGGCTTTACCCATGATGGAATGGATCATATCCAGTACTTTTTGTAGACTTTTCTGTATAAGGGGTTTAGTGTTTCTATACCAGGCTATGTTGCAATGAATCAACATACTCTCCACCTCACATCTATAGAAGTTTTTCAAAGTTTTAGATGAGGTGACAAATCTTTACAAACTTCTAAGTACGTCGAAGCACTGCCGTGCTTTTCTTGTATTGGGTATAACATGTAGAACAGAACAGAGTACATATTGCATCGCCTTTGGCAAATTTAGAAACACTTGATTATGAACTTGGATAGCTATATTTCAGTTTTTGTACCCTAAAGTGATAGGGTATCGACCCGATTCCTTGACTCTTTTCTCCCTCCACAAATATGCCCTGATATAACCAGTATTTCCACGTCTCTATTTATTTCAGAATTCCAGCAGCTGCATTTTTGCTATTCAATTCCTTCTTATTATTTTTCTGTGAACCAACATATGACTGTCCCAAATTGCTGATATCCCATAAAACTAATTTTTGAAATGCAGTCATAGTTGTCAAAACCACAAAATCATCACAAAATAAGGTTAAACTTGAGATATATTAATCAGTTTTTGGTGATGTTTATTCCTTTATTCAAATAATGAGCTGTTGAGATAATTTTTTTTTAAATCGACCTGAAATAGCAGATTTGCTTAAAGTCTGATCCAAATGCTGCAATTTCAGCAGCATAACGACCTCTCAGTACTACACTGGAGTGTCAGCCAAAATTATGGGTCCAAGTTTCTGAATTGGAACAAAGAAACTCAACCTGCTGTTTGAGATGTAAGCTGCCAGTGAACATTACTATGGTTTCATGTACAATTCTATACTTAACATGTTCTTCAACTCCGCATTAGGGAGCAGTTAATAGAATCAAATTTTACAAAGGAAAACAGCAATTCAATACATTTTGTACTTAGTTTATTCTGTTTTATTTTTACAGTCAGTTGCTATTGTTACACACAGTAGGCAGATGTATTTGATTTATAAACCATTTTAAGTGAAATATGGCAGTAATTCACTGATAAAATTCTCCATCAGTTGCACTTCTATTGTGTTTAGAGCAATCTTCATAGGAAGGAAGTGAACAAGCAACACTATTTCAATTCCAAGTGTTCATCCTTAATGTAAAGCTGTTCTGTTCACATTGGCAATTGGATAATTGCATTTAAAAACTAGTGAAGATTAAGATCAAGTTGCCTGCCTCACCAGCAATGAATCTGATGCAAGTCATGGGAAAGGGAATCAGAGCTTGCTATGTGCTTAGAAGCAGTTAATTTCAGCAGGTTTGCTACTTTTGACATCAGAGTGGCAATTTTTCAAAAAAAGGGATTCATTGACCAACTAATGGCCTTTCCTTGCTGTCAGTGATTACTTTTTACAAGGGTATCTTCAGTGGGCACTCTGCTCCTAGTTACCAATTGAAGGAATCTAATATCAGACAGCATTTTTTATGAAACAAGGACATGTTTATCTAACTATACCTTATATATCCCTTTTATATTTTTGAATATAAAATCCTTGCTCCATCTTCTCAGTTCATGAACATTGTATAACCTTTGCAAGACCTCAGATGTAGAGAACTGATGTACATTGAAAAGTGATGGCATTCGGAGAGTAAGATAAATGGCCAGGTTGGAACCTTGTTCCTTCCTCCTGAAGTCACTGTCATTCTACTCTTTGTTTATTTGAACTAAAATCTTCTCTCCAACCGATTGATGCAGATCTATTTTTTAAATCTACTTCGAAGCTCAGAAAATTATATTACAAATTTATATTATTGAATTATACTTTAGTCACAATGACCTCTAATATTTACATTGATAGAAAACCAAAAGAAATAGTTTTCTTCCTCTTTTAGGATTTCTTAGTGTTTATTGTTGCAACAATGAATTATTACAATGTTAGGTTTGATCTTTCCTTTCTATTAATATGAAATAAAACTAGAAAATAAATACTGGAGATACTCATTAGCTACAGGAACATATGGGAAAATCTATTCTGGATTTTTAATTTTCTTTTGGCTTAAGTAAATAAGGTAAAAGGGGTTTTAATTCAATTCTTGCAAAGTTCCTGAGGCAGGGTTTCTGCGAGTGAGAGTGACCCTGACTTTCATAGTGAGAACAATGCAGGCATTTATATAATTTTCGTTTTCCTGTTAAACCTCAACTACGTGGACCCAAAACAGAATTCTTGCCACCACATCTTCAATAGTTTCAGCAAGTTCGTCCTCAACTGGTGGGCAGAGACAGCAGGAGTAGTTAAGAGTAGTCGTAGTTATAGTGTTTATCAAATCAGAAATAAGTGAAGTACAAAGGAAAGATATCTTAGTAAAGAAGGGGCTACAAATCTCCTGGTAGTCAGAGAGACACCATCTCAAAGAAGTTTGCTTTAAGAACAATGTCTGTACACTCTCATTTCACAAGGTGGCTCTCACCCACATCTGGAGCTTCTGAAAATCTCAAGTACAAACTCATGCAAGCGTCTGCACTGATCTCAAGGTCAAATCAGGGTCATCTTCACTCTCTGATAAGTTGCCTCTAGGTCCCTGCAGGCCATCTCTGCCCTTGTGTACCACATATGGCATGGTTTTGCTCAATGCTGCATTGCAGGATCCTAAAAATGCAGGGGTATCCTGGCACTAAATGTTATCTACCTTCATACATTGCTCATTGGGAATCAGTGCAAATGTTTTTGCAACCCTGAGAGGACTTATCCACTCTTATTACATCAGAGGAAAATGCCAGAATTCTTTGCCTAATCTCCCCAGTATGTGGAACATTGCTGACTGTATTAGAACATAGAATATTGAACATAGAAGAATATTAGGCAATACAGGCCCTTTGACCCACAAGGCTGTGCCAACAAATTTAACCTACTTTAAAATCAACCTAACCCTTTCATTCCACATAGACCTTTTTTTTAAAAAATTATCCACATACCTCTAATGCAGATTTCCAGCATCTACAGACTTCCTGTTGTTTGTCACTAATTTATTTGCTTCTACTACCTCACCCACCAACCCCCCACCCCCCGGGTGGGCATTCCACACACCCACCACTCTGAATAAAATAACTTAACTCTGACATCCCCTAATACTTTCCTCCAATCACCTTAAAATTATGCCCCCTGATGTTAGTTATCTCTGTCTTGAGAAGTTGACTTTGGCTGTCCACTCAATCAATGCCTTTTCTCTTCTTGTACATCTCTATCAAGTCACCTCTCATCGTCCTTCACTCCAATGAGAAAAGACCTAGCTCACTCAATCTATCTGCATAAGACATACTAACTAGTCCAGGCAACATCGTGTTAAATCTCCTTTGCACCCTTTCAAAAGCTTCCACATCCTTCCTATAATGAGTTGACCAGAACTGAGCACAATATTCCAAATGTGATCTAAGCACAATTTTATAGAGTTGGAACAATGCCTCATGGTTCTTGAAGTCAATCACCAAACGAATGAAGGCCAACACATCATGCATCTTCTTAACCACCCTGTCAACCTGCATCGCAATGTTGAAGGATCTATGACTGATCCTTCTGTTCATCTATAGCAATAAGAATCTTACCACTTACCCTGAATTCTGCCTTCACTTCAACAGTTATTTCTTAAGCTGTTTGATCGAGGCATGACTGCGCAAGCATGTGGACGTCAGCCAATTAGAACAGCGAGGAGAGTTTAAACGGAGACAGCTTTATAGAGCAGGCACTGAGGAGCGGGCAACAGAGTAGAGGGAGACAGAGTTGGAGGGCTTTGGTTCAATAAGGCTTCAGCGATAATGGGTCGAGGCGAGGTAAGTTGCCTGTGTAGAATACAGACAGGAAGTATGTGTGTGAGGCTGGTGTTCTGTGCTTGGTGTCAGATGTGGGAAGTCCTGGATGGCCACATCTGTGCCAGGTGTGTTGAGCTGCAGTTCCTTAGGGACTGCATTAGGGAATTGGAGATGCAGCTTGATGACCTTCATCTGGTCAGGGAGAGTGAGGAGGTGATAGATAGGAGCTATAGGCAGGTAGTCACACCAGGGCCTTGGGAGACAGATAAGTGGGTAACAGTCAGGAGAAGGAAGGGCAGGAGTCAGATGCTTGTGAGTGCCCCTGTGGCTGTAACCCCTTAAGAGCAAGTATTCCTGCTTGAGTACTGTTGGGGGATGGCCTGTCCAGAGGAAGCAACAGAGGCTGCGCCTCTGGCACAGAGTCTGGCCTTGTGGCTCAGTAGGGTAGGGAAGGGAAGAGGATGGCAGCAGTGACAGGGGACTCCATAGTTAGGGGGTCAGACAGGCGATTCTGTAGACACAGGAAAGAAACACAGATGGAAGTTTGCCTCCCAGGTGCCAGGGCCTAGGATGTTTCTGATCACGTCTACGATATCCTGAAGAGGGAGGGAAAACAGCTAGAGGTCATGGTACATATTGGTATCAACAACATGGGTAGAAAAAGGGAGATCATCCTGAAAACAGACTACAGGAAGTTAGGAAGGATGTTGAGAAGAAGATCACAAAGTAGTCATTTTGGGATTACTGCCTGTACCATGTGACAGTGAGTATAGGAACAGAATGAAGTGGAGGATATAGGTGTGGCTGAGGGATTGGAGTAGGGGGAATGGATTCAGATTTCTGGATCATTGGGATCACTTTTGAGGCAGGAGTGACCTGTACGAAAAGGATGGGTTGCACTTGAATCTGAGGGTGACCAATATCCTGGCAGGGAGGTATGCCAAGACTATAGGGGAGAGTTTAAACTAGAATTGTTGGGGGGTGGAACCGAACGGAAGGGACAGAGGAAGAGGTGGTTGGCTCACAAATAGAGAAAGTTCAAAGACAGTGTGAGAGGAAGGATAAGCAGGTGATAGAGAAGGGACGCGCTCAGACCAATGGTTTGAGATGTGTCTATTTTAATGCAAGGAGTATTATGAACAACGCGGATGAGCTTAGAGTGTAGATCAGTACTTGGAGCTATGATGTTCTGGCCATTACAGAGACTTAGATGGCTCTGGTGCAGGAATGGTTACTTCATGTGCCAGGCTTTAGATGTTTCAGGAAGGACAGGGAGGGAGGTCTAAGAGGTGGGGACATGGCACTATTGATCAGAGATAGTGTCACGGCTGCAGAAAAGGAGGAACTCATGGAGTATTGTCCACGGAGGCTCGGTGGGTGGAAGTTAGGAACAGGAAGAGGTCAACAACTGTACTGGATTTTTTATTTATAGACATCCCAAAAGTAACAGGGACATTGAGGAACAGACAGGGAGACAGATTCTGGAAAGGTGTAATAATAACAGGGTTATCGTGTGGGAGATTTTAATTTCCCAAATATCGATTGGCATCTTCCTAGAGCAAAGGGTTCAGATGGCGTGGAATTTGTTAGGTGTGTTCAGGAAGGCTTTTGACACAATATGTAGAGAGGCTACAAGACAGCCTCTAAAAGAGGAGAGGTTGTACTTGATCTGGTATTGAGAGATGAACCTGGTCAGGTGTCAGATCTCTCAGTGGGAGAGCATTTTGGAGATAGTGATCATAATTCTATCTCCTTTACCATAGGACTGGAGAGGAATAGGAACAGCCAAATTGGGAAAGTGTTTAATTGGAGTAAGGGGAAATATGAGGCTATCAGGCAGGAACTTGGAAGCATAAATTGGGAACAGATGTTCTCAGGAAAATGTACGGAAGAAATGCGGCAAATGTTCAGGGATATTTGTGTGGAGTACTGCATAGGTACATCCCAATGAGAAGGGGAAAGGATGGTAAGGTGCAGGAACCGTGGTGTACAAAGGCTGTTGTAAATCTAGTTAAGAAGAAAAGAGGAGCTTACAAAAGGTTTGAAAAACTAGGTAATGATAGAGATCTAGAAGATTATAAGGCTAGCAGGAAGGAGCTTAAGAAAGAAATTAGGAGAGCCAGAAGGGGCCATGAGAAGGCCTTGGTGGACAGGATTAAGGAAAACCCCAAGGCATTCTATAAGTATGTGAAGAGCAAGGGGATAACACGTGAGAGAATAGGACCAATCAAGTGTGACAGTGGAAAAGTGTGTATGGAACCAGAGGAGATAGCAAAGGTACTTAATGAATACTTTGCTTCAGTATTCGCTACGGAAAAGGATCTTGGCGATTGTAGGGATGACTTACAGTGGACTGAGAAGCTTGAGTATGTAGATATTAAGAAAGAGGATGTGCTGGAGCTTTTGGAAAGCATCAAGTTGGATAAGTCACCAGGACCAGACGAGATGTACACAAGGCTACTGTGGGAAGTGAGGGAAGAGATTGCTGAGCCTCTGGGAATGATCTTTGCATCATCAATGGGGACAGGAGAGGTATTGGAGGATTGGAGGGTTGCGGAAGTTGTTCCCTTATTTAAGAAAAGGAGTAGAGATAGCACAAGAAATTATAGACCAATTAATCTTACTTCAGTTGTTGGTAAGTTGATGGAGAAGATCCTGAGATGCATGATTTATAAACATTTGGAGAGGCATAATATGATTAGGAATAGTCAGTATGGCTTTGCCAAAGGCAGATTGTGCCTTACGAGCCTGATTGAGTTTTTTGAGGATGTGACTGAACACATTGATGAAGGTAGAGCAGTAGATGTAGTGTATATTGATTTCAGCAAGGCATTTGATAAGGTACCCCTTGCAAGGCTTATTGAGAAAGTAAGGAGGCATGGGATCCAAGGGGACATTACACTGTGGTTCCATAACTGGCTTGCCTATAAAAGGTAAAGAGTGGTTGTAGATAGGTCATATTCTGCATGGAGGTCGGTGACCAGTGGTGTGCCTCAGGGATTTGTTCTCACTCTTCATGATTTTTATAAATGACCTGGATGAGGAAGTGGAGGGATGGGTTAGTAAATTTCCTGATGACACAAAGGTTGGGGGTGTTGTGGATAGTGTGAAAGGCAGTCAGAAATTACAACAGGACATTGATAGGATGCAAAACTGGGCTGAGAAGTGGCAGATGGAGTTCAATCCAGTAAGTGTGAGGTGGTTCATTTTGGTAGGTCAAGTATGATGGTAGGATATAGTATTAATGGTAAGACTCTTGGCAGTGTGGAGGTTCAGAGGGATCTTGGGGTCCCAGTCCATAGGACATTCAAAGCAGCTACTCTGGTTGACTGTGTGGTTAAGAAGGTACACAGTGCATTGGCCTTCATCAATTGTGGGATTGAGTTTAAGAGCCGAGAGGTCATGTTGCAGCTAAATAGGACTCTGGTCAGACCCCACTTGGAGTACTGTGCTCAGTTCTGGTCACCGCACTACAGGAAGGATGTGGAAACCATAGAAAGGATGCAGAGGAGATTTACAAGGATGTTGCTTGGATTGGGGAGCATGCCCTATGAGAATAAGTTGAGTGAACTCGGCCTTTTCTCCTTGGAGCGAAGGAGAATGAGAGGTGACCTGATAGGGATGTACAAGATGATGAGAGGCATTTATCCTGTGGACAGTCAGAGGCTTTTTCCCAGGGCTGAAATGGCTAGCACGACAGGGCACAGTTTTAAGGTCCTTGAAGGTAGGTACAGAGGAGATATCACGGGTATTTTTTTTATGCAGTGAGTTGTGAGTGTGTGGAATGGGCTGCCAGCAATGGTAGTGGAGGCGGATATGATAGGGTCTTTTAAGAGACTCTTGGATAGGTAGATGGAGCTTAGAAAAATAGAGGGCTCTGGATAACCCTAGGTAATTTCTTAGGTAAGGACATGTTCAGCTCAGCTTTATGGGCTGAAGGGCCTCTATTGTGCTGAGGATTTCTATGTTTCTGTGTTTCATACTTCCCTGTGTTGAACTTTATGTGCCATGTTTCAGCACTTCTCTGCGCCTTGTCAATATCTTGCTTCCTCAGGATGGAGCAGTAAAGAAAGGTGAACTGGGGAACTGTTGCCACCTCATTTGACAGATCTCTTTCTCTTATTCTCTACTCTTGTTTGATCTACTTTCAGAAGCACTTGTGGTCTCTGATTGTTAAAGGGATTTGTGGGAAGTACACCAGAGATGTGATGACTGAAGATTCAGTTTGGGTCAGTTTATTCAAAAATATTTTTATCCAAAGAGTTGTGGGTTACCAAATCTATCAATGCAGGGGGAAGTTATACCCTTGAAATAACACTACTTTGGAACCTTTGTGTTATTACATAGAACATAGTATAGGTTCTTTTGGCCCAGGGTTGTACCAAACTGTTTAACCTGATAATGCCAACCCTTTCTGTCTGTATATGGTCCATATCCTTCCATCTCTGCATATTTATTTGCTTCTAAGAGCCTCTTTTAAAAGCTTTTTTTGTGTATATGAATGGCACCAGTCTTTTCATCACTAGTGTAGTAGAAAATAATATAAAATACTTAATGCAAAAGTGCAAAATGCATAAATCACTTAATTCCTGCTGTAAACATATCCATAGGAAATTGGACTAGATAGTCTCTATTATGATTTACCCTAATATGGGTATTGTTTACTTGTCACATTTCACACAAGGTAACATCACTATGCATGTCTAACTATACAGAAGTTGGACTAAAATTTTATGAACTATGATCTTTTTTTAAATGTCAGTGCATCACACGATTAGCAATAAATCTTGCAAGTCACTATGTGTCCCTGCTGGGACAACATATTTATATTTTATAAAACCCTCATCAATTCATTTACTATCATAAAAAATAATTGGCAGCAGTCCTGGATGTCTCTGTGCATTCAAATCTACAGGTTACATATGCCTCAATTTGAAATCCTCATGTTGCCTCAGCATTAAAGTTTGTCATCCTTCTAGGTTAGAGGGAGGATTTGGCTCATATTCCTCTAAGCTTTACCCCTCCATGCATCTATCCAGTTACTTCTTAAACAAAATTAATTTTTCTGCCTCAACAACTTATTCAAGCACTTCACATACCATGGCATGAAATTGTTGCCCTTCAGGTCCCTTTTAAACTTTTCTTCTCTCACCTCAAATCTATGTCCACTAGCTTTGGGAAAAAACTTTTACCACCCACCTCATCTATGCCTCACGTAACTTTGAGCATTTCTGTAAGTTTTCCCCTTACTCTTCCATGTTCCAAGACCTAGCTTCGAAATGCCTCCTTATACCTTAGGCCCTCCAGTCTTGACGATATCCTTTTCTGCACTCTTTCTAGTTTAATCACGTATTTTCTATAACAAGATGACCAAAACTATACATAGACTTCAAAGTGCCACCTTACCAATGACTTGCAAAACTGTTACTTAATGACCCAATGTCTATGCTCCCTGCCCTGACTGATGAAGGCCAGCATGCGAAAAGACCTTTTCACCATATTTTCTAACTTGTGATGCACCTTTTAATCAACTATGCACTTGTACTCCTAATTCACATTGTTCCATTATATTCCCTTAGGCTCTGCCATTCGTTGTATAAGTCCTACACTGATCTGACTTTCTAAAATGGATCAACTTTCATTTATTTGCATTGAAGTACATTTGCCACTACTTGGCCCACTTCCCTAACTAATCAAAGTAGCCTTTTAATCTCAGAAAATCTCATTCTCTATCAACATTACCTCTAATTTCCTGTCATCCAGAAATTTACTGAACAAGCCTTGTGCATTTGCATCCAAATCAGTTACATAAATAATGAATAGCATGGGTCCCAACACCAACCCTTGCAGCACACCACTAGTCACTGGCATCCATTCCAAGAAACAATCTTCAACTATCAGCCTTTGCTTCCTACCTCCAAGCCAATTTTGAATCCCTCTAACTCACTCCCTGGATTCAGACAGAAACCTTCAAAATCAACTTACTATGCAGGACGTTATTGAAGCCCTTGCTAAAGTACAAATAGATATCATTTATCTCTTTGGTTACCTCTTCAAAGAACTCTAAAGGATTTGCAAAATAGGATTCCGCAAAGCCATTCGAACACTTTCTAATCTGATTCCGTCTATCCAAATACTGGTAGAATTTTGACAGATCTGCTCTCAGGATTCCCTCCAGTGACTTTTCCATTGGGATGTCAAGCTGAGTGGCCTGTAGTTCCCTGGCTTGCCATTGTTACTCTATTAAAACAATAAAACAAAACAAGTCACATTCCCATCTTTGGGAACTTCACCATTGTCTATTGATGAAGCAAACATCTCTGCAAGTGCCATTTATTCCCACACTTTGCCTCTTGCCAGTCAGCAAATCTGCTATCCTTCTTAGCATCTTTCTAGTAATATCATGGGCTCTTGTCTTGTTTAGCATCTCATATGTGGCACCTTGCAAAGGCCTTCTGAAAATCCAAGTAAACAACATTCACTGACTCCCCTTTGTCTACCTTGCCTGTTATTTCCTCAAAGAATTCCAACAGACTTATCAGGCAAGATTTCCCCACAAGGAGACCTTGTCCTTATAAGTGGACTCCAGCATCTTCCCAACTACTGAAGTCAGGCTAGCTGATGTATAATTTCCTTTTTGTCTTTTCCCGGTCTTAAAGAGTGTAAAGGCATTTGTAATTTTCCAGTCCTCTGGAACCATCCCAGAATCTACTGATTCTTGAAAGATGACTACTAATGCCTCCATAATCTATTCAGTTACCTCTTTCAGAACACATGGATATGGACCGTCTGGTACAGGTGATTTATCAACCTTCAGACTTTTCTGCTTCCCAAGTATCTTCTCCTTAGTAATAGCAACTACACTCATTCTGCAATAGGCTTGAATTTCTGGCATACTGTTGGTGTCTTCCACAGTGAACACTGATGCAAAATATTTATTAAGTTCATCCATTATTCCTTTGTGACTCATTACTACTTTTCCAGTGTAATTACTACTTTTCCAATATTCTTGTCTCCCTTTTTCTGGAAAAAAAACCTTCTAGTATCCTATTTTATGCTATGGTGTTTTACCTTCAAATTTAAATTTTTCTTTCCTTGTAGCTTTTTTTAGTTGCCCTCTACTGGTTGTTAAAAACTTCCAAATCCTCTAATTTCCCATTAATTTTTTGCTATATTATTTGCCCTCTCTTTTACTTTTATGCTGTTTTTGACTTCCCTCGTCAGCCACAGTTGCCTCATCCGCCCTTTAGAATACTTCTTCTTTGGGATCTACTGTATCTATCCTACATATTACCAATTTCTCTGAGAATCTCCAGCCATTGCTGTTCTGCCATCATCCCTTCTAAAGTCCCCTTCCAATCACCTTTGACCAGCTCCTCTCTCATGCTTCTGTAATTCCCTTTACTCCACTGCAATCTTGCTAATTTGAATTTATCTTCTCTGTCTAAAGCTGCCAATATCCAAAATTTATTGAGGTAGTAGCTACATAAATTTGCCTGGACACATATAAATTTATATCATTCACAAGTGATGGCACTCCGGACTGTAAGTGCATCAGGGAATTTTTGAGGTAGACATTTCTTCACTTCTGCTGAAGTCAAAATCTGCAATAGAAGGAATGCGGTACCTTGCATTTCGTTTCCAAAATCTCATCCAAATACATTCTGGAATCCAAGGACAAATACTGCTATATTGTACCTTAGTGCAAAGAAAATACAATTACAGGCTTTGACCCTTGGTAGCAGATTTCACAGCATCTAGATTATGGTGAAGCTGATGATCCATACTTCATCACAATAGACACATTTAAACTGTGCAAAGGCTTACTTTAGGGTCATAATTGTAAAGTGACAGGTTGGTGCTTTAGTAATTGTATTTCACAATTTTTATCATTTTTCTATGCAGCAATAAATGCAGCATTTTTATGACATTAACTAATTTTATTTTTAGTTAGTGCTAAACTACAAACACACATCACATTGCCTTGTGAGCTCGTAAGTCTGTATATTCACAGTGTCTTCTTGGAGCCCACTGTGCAGAAGCAATGGAGAAACTTCATAGGATTTGCTACTTCTGGGTTAACCCTTGCTAACAATGGCCTTGGGAAACTGTGTGGAGAATGATGGATGTCTCCCAGCTGAAGTGAAACATGCAACGATCTCCCTCATCGAGAATGCAGTTGGCAGCTAAATCTGGGCACCCAGTGGAAGTAGGGGCTTTCAGAAGATACTCTACCACAATCTGCACTTACATTGCTATACCCTATAATTCTCATTAAACAGGTGACAATTATAAAGTGAGGGGTGATGGCAATGGCAGGGGCAATTGTTCAATGACAGCTTCTTCCCCACTCTCATTAGGTTCTTGAATTGATCTGGAAAATCCTGATTTTACCTCGGATTGTATTTCTCTCAACTTGCAGTAACGCTGTTATGCCTTTTGTTATTTTAATCGCGTACTGGGTGTATAATTTATGTGAATTTAACTTGATGTAATTTATGTTGGTGTTGTTTGTAATGTACTGGGCTGCTGCTTCAAAAAGTTAATTTTCCAGGCATTTATATCCTGGATATACATGCCCATGACAACATACTTGAACTGAATTTGATCAATCCAAGCACAAACTGGATGCATGCCAAATAGCAGAAGCACAATGCTGAGGACAGTGCGTGTATAATTTCATGAGGAGTGGCTAAATATACCTACACTGGGCAGTTGTGCAAGAAACAATTTGTGGTCCATAATCCAAGAAATTGACCAAAGGTGTAACAATCTAGCAAGCCCTACCCGAATCAAGGCTTTGAGACTCTGAAACGTACATGCTGTAAAAACAGGCTAGAGATTGTGAATTCCTCATGTAATCCCTTTCGAATTCCCACTTAGCTGTTTTGAAGTAAAAAGTGTAACCTCGTTGTAACTGCTGGAAATGTTGTTTGACTTCTCAAAGTTTATTCAGAAACTGTGATTTGTTTTAACATGGAAAGGTAACAAGCTGAGGCGTATTTGCCAGGTCAGATGAGGAGGGGGCAATATCCAATGTAGTCTTTAAAGTTGCAATCTTTTAATGGCAACAGGGACTTAACTTTACAAGTAAGACCGCTCAGCCCACAGAGGCACTGTTATCAAAGAAAGAAGACCTGATACCAACAGTTTCAGCAGGTAGATCACCAGTTCAGAGGCTGCAATTTAAAGGAATTGTAAACCTGACCAGAATTTATGTTGCATTGAACTATCAGCAGTTTGATGCTAGTGAGAAGATGTAATGATCAGTTCATACTGTAAAGGGGTAGAAAGAAAGGGAAGAATATCTTTGTATCAGTTGTTCTACAAAAATTACTGCAAATTTCTCAACCTGAAGCAGTCATTTCGTCACAGAATAAGGTATTCTGTTTTTGTCATTTACTAAGAATCAGGAATCATGTTTTTGCACATATTGTTGTAATAGAATTCCACAGACTGTCATAAAAGTCGATAGTAGGAAGAGATTATTGTTTAACAATACACAAAATGTTTTCTTCAACTAATGAATCAGATCAAAGCTCTGCAGTTTTGTCTTGTTTAGATGTGACTTGTTGTAAGCCAATTTAACAATTTACAATAGTAGGAAGCTAAAGAATATTTCTAAATTCAACAAAGGCAAAACCCAGCATTTGAAGGTAATAGATAAATCTGAAGTTTTTACAGTGAGTAGTATAGAGTTAATGATGCATTAAATCCTTTTCCACTGGTCCTTGAATTCATTGATGTCTGTCTTCACTCATTTCAATTTCATCCATAGATCATTACAATGTGATTGGGTATGACAATATCTTGTTTGTAAAGGAGTAAAGGAATAGGATGTACATTTTGAAATCCTTTGACGAATTAATCTATAAAGTAGATGAGTGCAGGACAGTGAATGTTGTCTAACTGAACTTAAGCAAGGCCAGTTTCATGGAATGCATGGAGAGCCGGTTAGATTCAATATTGGTTTGGAGGTAGAAAACAGAGGTTGATGATAAAAAGTTGTTTCTTGGAATGGAAGTGAGTGACTAGTGGTGTGCTGCATGTTCGGTGATGGGACCCTTTTTATTTGTTACATACAGTATGTAAACGATTTGGATGCAAAAATACAAGATTTGACCAGTAAGTTTGCAGATGACACAAAATTATAAGGTATTATTAGTGAAGAACATTATTGCAAATCACAAGGGGAAACTTAATCAGTTCAGGAATTTGGCCGAGAAACGACAAATGTATTTCAAAGCAAATTAAAGTGAGGCTATGCATTTTGGTAAATTGTTTCAGCATAGAGTTTATACTATGAATGGCAGGGCACTTGGAAAAACAATGGAACAGAGGGAATTAGGAGTACAAGCACTTAGTTAATTGAAAGTGACATCACATGTAGTTGTGATGGATATTTGCTTCCTTTGCCAGGGGGCCTCATGTTTTGCCAAGTTTGGTTTTCGAAACACAGCAGCTGCCACTTGTCAAGATCAAACAGCAGTAAGTGAAACTTCCAACTATATCCTCTTTATTCAGCATCTGGTCATAAATGGGAGCTAACCTTCATTTCTTAAAATGTAACTGGCAAGCAGTCATCAACTGAAGTTAAAACAAAGGAATATCTATAGATCAGTTGTGCAAACTAGCAGACAGATTGTTGGTCACTGCATCTGGTTTATTGCTGCTCAAGAAGTGCAGTGCACTACAATGAGATATTTAAATTGGCTTGTTTCAAAACAGACAAGCTGGCTAAATTGCTTAGACCAAAAAAACTTGACCAGATGGAGACAAATCACTTAGCATATCAATAATTGATCTATTAATAAGCTGGGAGGCTTATGTGCTCACAGAAGTTAGCTTCACAGTATGTGGGTAGGTGGGATCTGTGTCTACAAAAGCTTTTTAATCCTTTTGAGTAAAAAGGGTCTTTGAGTAAATATCAGTCTGTCTGAAGTCACCCAAGTGGCAAAGAAACTAGAAATGTAGAGAGCAGTTCAGGTTTATTTGGAATGGAGTTAGGGTCACTAAAAAGCATGAAGGAAACGTAGGATGAACTAGAATCCATTTCTCTTGCAATAATTTCTGTGATGGACAATTTGTTTGTCTACATCGTTGGTATGTCTATAGAGCTTATATGAATTCTACCCGTGCTTTGGAAATCTGTGTTTAAGATATAGTTTGTAATTTAGAAATGTTTTATAAGATATAAATTGTCAATGAGAATTAAATGTGATTTAAGATTGTTGAAAAGGCAAAGAGTAATGAAGTCTTGCTGGAGGCCACCAGCTGCAGCAGGATCTAGACTTACAGGACACAATCGGCAACGTTACACATGGGACTCTGTCCTGGCAAAGCTGTCTGGACCTCTGCTTGGTGCAGATTTCCTGTGTGCCCAAGGACTATTAGTCAATCTTAAGAACTGCTAGCTTGTGGATGTCAAGGTCTTTATGTCTTTACTCTGCTCCGCCAGCAAGTTCCTCACAATGACTCTGAAGTACATGGATCACTGTATGTGGATTTATTGACTACTGGGCAAATTCCCAAACCTCACTAAGCCCACATTCTCCACTATACTCACGCAACATGGGGTTGAGCACCACATTTCTACAACTGGCCCACCAGTCTATGCCTGTTTACGAAGCCGGCAATTACGAATGCTGAGATGCCAACATGGAAAGATTTGGCATTGTACACTGGGTGAATAGCCCCTGGGCTTTGCCCCTTCACATGGTCCCTAGGTCCGATGGTGGTTGCCACCCATGTGGTGATTACTGATGCCTAAACGAAGCCACCATCCTCGATCGTTATCTGGTCCAACACATCCAAGACTTTTTGGCTTACTTAGCTACAAAGTTAATTTTTTTTCCAAAGTCAGTCTAGTTAGGGGCTAACACCGGTTGTCTGTGTGCTCAGAGGACATTCCCAAAAACAGCTGTGACAAACCCGTTTGGTCTCTGAGTTTCTGCACAAGCCATTTGAGCTGAAAAATGCAGCACAGACTTTCCAACGGCTGATGGACTCTGTATTAAAAGACTTAGATTTTTTGTTTACCCCAATTACATACTTTTCACCAGTGCATCCAAATCCGATCATGTATCATCAGTGCACACTTTTCCAAAGTTTAAACTAACACGAGCTGATTATTAATCCTGCTAAATGCCAGTTGGGATTATCAACCAACAGCTTTCTCAGCCATTGCACCTCCACAGAAGAAGTGAAACCACTTCCATCAAAAATAACCACAATTGTGGATTTCCCACTGCCCCACATAACCAGAAAACTACAGGTGCTTTTAAGTATGGTAAAATTCTATCACTGCTTCATTCCATGAACTGCCAACCTATGCTTCCCCTGTGTAGTGTACTTAAAGCCGATATCCCCAATCATGTACTTAACTGGACAGCAGACTGATGCACCATCAATCACTCTCAGAGACGTGAGGCGAGATGTCGGCTTTTATTGGCTGGAAGAAAGAACAAGCAGCAATTGACCACCAAGCTACATCCTGGAGACTGAGGACGGGGCTGTGTCTCCAATCGCCTTTATACCGGGGTCCGTGGGAGGAGCCACAGGAGCAGTCAGCGGTGGGGGGGTGGGGGGGGGGTGTCCAGACAGGTATATGCAGTTCACCACACGGACATGAACAGAGCATTTGATGATACCAAACTAGTTTTTCCCCAATGTGACCCCACTGGAGCCAACACACCCATAGCCACAAGAGGACCTGCAGTTGTCCGTAGCTGAGTTGGCATACAGACAGCAAATACAAGCGCAAGGTAATTTCATTCCTGGCACCACAACCGCCTTGTCAGCTGCTCAACAGCATTCTACCCTCCTCAGTAAATTCAATCCCTTTTCACCTATTCCTACCTCCCATAATGGCCTACAGCACTCTTGGGTTCCTGTTGACCTACATTCCTCCTTGTTTGTTTTTTCCACCATGATACACATCAACATCACCTTAGGTCCCTTTACAATGGCCCATTCCACTTATTGGAATGGGGAGAAAAGACTTCTATCATAGATAACAAAGGTACACCTGAATGTATTTCCGTAGATCACCTTAAACAGGCCCACCAAGATTTGGAGGTTTCCGCGACCATGTCCCTGGTATCATGACACGACCATGAACATGTCAACACACCTCTGGATGAGCCAGAAGCAGCTACTGTTCCTCTACCTATGGGACACAGGACCTGAGCTGGGTGGCTCCTCCGAGCCCTAGACAAGCTCACAATGTCCGTTTCAGTGAATTCTGGGTGGCGGGGTCTATGTAGGGCAACATAATTGGTGAAAATGTACATAATTCACAACAACTGATATTGAGTTGCAGTTACACTTTAAGAGGTTAGACTGACATAGTGACATAATTACATAAAGTTTTTTTTTAAAACCACACTTTATGTGCAGTGTTTGGTGTACGGTAAATTCATTGCAATTTTTATTTGCGAAAACCTACAATTTCACCCAAGCAGAAAAGAAATTTACTGCCTTAGAACAGTGTCTTACTGTGGTATTACTTGTATTTATTGCAATATGTCCACTGCAGGAGGTCAAAGGAATTATTATACAAAAAGAGTCTGTGGCTTCAAAACACTATAGTAAATAAGGGAAATATTAAATACTAGATTTGGGAAATAGCAAATACAAGACAATAGTTTAAAGTGGAAATAAGTTCCTGAGAGCTATGACTTCAATCCTTACCTGTCATGGAAGATGCTGAACCATATCCTCCATGACCCAATACAACATAGCACAGCATCTTTCAGAGAACTATTCTGAAATATGGTACTGTGATGGATCAGCAACAAAAATCCACAAAAATTGATACTCTCAACTATAATCCTTGATCCTGATTTTAAAAGGAACTTTTATCAGAAACCGAATTTGAACCACGAGTTGCAAGCAGATCTTTTACAGAATCATTCAAATCAATTTGCAGAGGCTAAAGCCCTAGAATGATACGTATCTAAAGCAAGTACATACAACAGAACCATGTATTGATTCTAATTATATTAGGAATACAGAAGAAAGATCTTCCCATTTGGTCAACTACTGGATGGAGAACACAGAGGTAAACTGCTTCCACATTTGTCCATGTGGAAGAACATTCATGAATTATCGACCAGACCATTAATACTTGTGTTACATATCCTGGGACATACCGCAGGTCTCTTACAGAGTAATGGCAATAGACTTGGTAATAAACAGGTAAAAGAAGCTGTAAGGATGGACCTTAATATGATAAGGGAGGCTAAGGTTTTAGTAGTAATTAAGCATCAAAAAAATCTGAGGATGATGTTTTAAGAATCATCCCAACTCCAAAGGATTTCCAACATGATACAAATATGAAGCTGATGGTGAAGGCAAGATTTGACATGCTGCCCTAAAAAAAAATCATTAGAATGAACTCCCTCCTGCCCACAAGTGAAAAACACTGATTTGAACAGGCCACCAAGAATTTGGATGCCATCATGGTGACGGACAAGCCACTCATGCAGAATTACCCATGTTATATTGGGATGGCCTTGTATGTTGAGTAATTGTCAGAGATTCATTGCAAATAGTAAAGAACGTCCGTCCTATAATAAAGGAGCAGTCACACGATCGCCTCCTATAAGACAAACAAAACTGACTATATTAATGTAGGTGTGGAAATTGATTATATACAGTAAGCCTATTTCTGGCATCCCAAGACAGCCCTCCTATTCAGAAATCCATTATGTGTATTCTTGTGATAGTTGACCTTTGTACATGGTTAGACTCCAAAACTTCTAGCAGTGAGACTGCAACCATCACAGCACTTCAAATCACCATATTCCCATATGTTGGCTCTCCTGCCTGCATATATGTCTACTGATGGTCTTCCATCGTTGGTAAAGGCTTTCAAGCCATGTGAGAACAAACAGGCATACAAGTGGATGACAGCACTCCATTCCAGCCACAATCTAGTGGCATGGTGGAGTGAAGAAATCAAGAGAATAAGGAGGCCTGTCAAAACTGGTCTACTCTAGAGGCAAAGCAGTCTACACTTGCCCCTGAAGTATAGCTGTCAGTAAACAAAATGTTAATTTGGAAAATAGTACACAAAAATATTATGTGATTTCTTGAAGTACAATTTCCATCTACATAAATACACCTCTTAATTACTAACTCAAGCCAACCATCACCATCTACTGATATAACTCTCCCCAAAGAATTGAGAGACTTTGTGATAAATCAAGAAAAAGAACCTGATGAGACAGTCTGAAGACCAGAAAGAGGGTACTGGGTCCCTGAAAAGAAGTTCCATAAAAACTATTCCAACCTTAGTTTCTGTCCTAAATGGAAACGTCCTTGTCTCATAAACCAGGTTATCAATGATAATACTGAGGTAATTGAGACCGGGCAGGGAAATAAGACTGTAGGTAAAACTGCCTCCATAATGTAGATTACATCAAACTTATCCCAACAGGATTGATTCCCCCACCCCCAGAATAGGTGGAGCTCTTATATTGGACCAGTATACTGGTCCACCACAGATCCCCTACAGTCTGACAAGAAGGTGGGGGGTGAGTTGTACTGAAAAGTTAAAACATGGTTAAATCGGAAAAGCAACAAAAAAATTCCTATACACCTGACATTGCCCAGGAATAATAACATCCAGAATGCATAGTCATTTCCAGAGTAAGACAGACTCAAACGCCAAGTAGAAATGTTGCTTTTGCTGGATTGTACTATTAATTTGTGTTTTTACTAATATTGTTCAATGCTGCCTTACTTGCTATTTGCTTTCTCGTGGATAAAGTCGTATTTACTACGAAAACTATCTCATACGGCTCAACACACCTAAAACTTAATGACTCAGAATATTTGATTAAGAGGATCTGCAAGCAATGATGATTATAATTTAAATATCACACCAAGGTCCATACGGGAACTAATGCACAGGAACTCTTAATCCATGCATCTGGCAAAGTGATTTTTCCTGTTCACCCTGACTGCATTGCAGAGGAAATGCACATAGATACATGGGGAGGCAAAGAATTGCTTGCAGAAATGATTAATAGCACCCTAACAAAACTGAAAGATTCCAGTCCAAGTATTGAAGATAAACTAGTAGAGGAATTATTTGACATGAATCCCTCTACACTTGAAGAAAAGTAGAGACACATTCTATCATTGAATGATCCCACTCATGGGAACGTGACATTGAAAACCTATTTTTTCATGAAAACTTCTCCATTAGACACATAACTTATTGCATGTTCACTTCATAGCCAATAAGTATATGAACATAGTTAATACAAGGACATTAGATATTTCTATTTTTCCAATTATGGCCACTCTTCCACTCCATGTTAAATGGCAAGATAATGTGACAATTTTATACATTTCTGGGTTATGTTCCAAGTGGTCATCTGAAGCCCTAGATCCAGGTTTTTGCATGGGAAGATGAGACAGAAAGATGCACTGAAGCGGAAGCTAAGATAAAATGAAAATGTTTTTCTTCCTTGGTCAACTGAAACTGATGAGTCCGATAAGCTTTTTAGAGATACTGGTTCAATAGACTATTGTATCTACCAGATTTCCTATTTGCTCTTAATCAAACAATCATGAATACTTCGTGATGTGGTGTGGATAATGTCTTATAATGAAAATGAGCTCTGAATTATTAGTGTCCTTAAGGAACTATGTTATATTTCAGATAGACTGACTAGAAGTTGAAAAATGTTTTGGTTGGAGACCAATTGATAATGCTAAATTGCAGATAACATTACCCTCTAAATAGACAATATTACTACACAGAAAAACCTTCAATTATAGTTGTGTATTCAGTAGCATGCTGCTATCATCAACAGTGAAAGACAAAAGAACAATTCAGCCCTGACCAATTTCCATGATTTAAAAAGATATTAGAGCAAAACTGCTTGTGCGGCCTTGATTTGATAGCGATCACTCTCATAATAGCTTTGGTTCACTTGGAAGGTGGAAATTTATGATGACAAAAGTTGTACAGACATACTGCTATCAGAGGATCACCTACTGTCTATAGTTTATAGAGGAAATGACTCTTAGAGTAATCTAATGTTTAATCTATATTCCAAATCTCAAGACAGAAATGCAAGTCCAATTTTAAGAAATTATTTATGATAGATACAATAAAGAATATTCTAGAAGGACTTGATATTCATCAGCATGGGCTAGAAGAAGCTCAATCAAATTAAAAGAATATTCCTCCATACATTACAAAAGTAACTGAATTGGCACAATCAGATGAACAAGGCACCTTCTTTCTCAAGTTTCCATTGCAGGCTCATACTAAGTCCCTGACTGGCTTCATGCTCTAGTTGACATAATAGCCAAGACCTTTCCAGCTGTTGTAAATTTAGCTTCCACAGCAGCAAAAACTGTTTCTAGGTGGATTGGCAATATTTTAAATAGGGTTGCAGAATTTTTTTTTTTTTTTTTTGCAGTTTTCTAATGGCTAATTCCCCTAACTATTAGAATTATTGTTTTTACAGTGTTCTTTTTGTAGAGACATTGAAGGCTAAAGGATGGAAATTTTGTGACCTCTGCTTTTTGTAGAACAGCTCCATTCCTAAGACTCTGTTAACTCCCATACCTGACCTGCACAACCATCAGTTATCTCTCGTATGACTGCTTTGCTATTACCTGCCTTGTACTTAACCTCTTTACTTATCCCTTTGGCTTGAGTTAACACTGGAAGAGTGAAGATTAGTGATTGCCCTGATCATCTTATCCTTGTTCCTTTCCTTTCCCTAATCTTGATCACTAATGTTTCACATGAGTATGCATACCTCTCGCCTCATCTTGAGGGTGGTTGGGATGTGTCTCTCACAAATAATTGGTCTACCAATACAATACCATAGAAAGATGAGTTGGCAAACATTATTGTTCATTCACCTATTTAGATGTTGCATATTTATTTTCTAACATGGGTAACTTCTTAACATATGGTTCTTAAGATTTTATATAATGTACTTTGTGCATATGTTGTTTATTGCTAATGAGGAATTATACTATCATGGTTTACACATTTGATTTGTATATTCAAACCATCTATCTTTCTATATTATGTGTGTTTTCTTATGCAATAATAAAAGACTTACTTGGAGGAGGAAGACAGCTATCCCTGAGGAATGTTATACTCCTGATAACCTTTTTGTCTATTCTTTTGTGATTTCTTAGGAACTGGACTTCAGAGGTCTACAAAGTATTATATTGTCTCAAGGTAGAACTATTTGAATGTGTTTTACTTACTATTTGGATATAAACATACACTGCTTATGTGCCACTCCTACAATACAATAAGTAGAACTACTAAACCTTTCAATACTGCTCTTCATATTATATTTAATGTTGCTACAACAGTCTGCATATTTCAAGATTCAAGATTCATTTATTATCAAAGAATGTATAAATTATAATATCTTAAAATTTACTTGCTCACAGGTAGCCGTAAGAAACCCAAATAAAGAAAAAAAGAATAAGAACAATAAAAGGCCAACATTCAAAGCACGAGGAAAAAAAATGACAATCATGCAAACTGATGCACTATCAATAACTCCAAAAGACTGGAAGTAGAGTAAATACTGAAAGGCTTTTATTAGCAGAAAAATGGAGCACATCCATGCTGGATGACTGTGGGAGGAGCAGAGACAATCACCTTTATCCAGGGGTCTGTGGGAGGAGCCACAGGAGCAGTCAGCAGAGGGGCATGTCCAGACAGGTATACATGGTTTACCACACAAACAATTGAAGCAAGCAACAGCAGTCCAAACCAAAATTGAGTCCTCAGATCCAAACCCCAGAGCAGCCCGGAGTAGGCCCAAAGCCTTGCCCATCAGTTCACCATATTAGCAGACATGAAGCACAGCTACCTGGGCAGTCTTAATTGCCTCAGTGCCATGAAGATGATTATCATGGAGAATGAGCAAAATTGGCTCTCATTCAGACCAACACCCTGTCTTAACAGTCTATCTGGGCCTTCGTTTAAACAGGTTTTCACTGATCCAACAACAGAACAGTGAAAGGCTCCGCACCCTGAAGAGAGGATTGACCATCATGGAGAACATCTGATCTGGGCCAGCACCGAAAAGGTCTAAACAGTACATTGTACCTCACATGAGCCCACAGCCATCACTGCTACAAAAGGCTAAGGGCCCAGATTTCATTGCTCAGCCCGAAGCCGCTCTGAAGCACTTCAAATCAGCTTGATGACCAGAGCAATCCAACCTCACACTCGGGCCAAATGTACGGGCACTGATCTCCTGTCTTGACCTCTCCTTTTGATGCCCCTTGAGCAGCAAATAAAATCACATGTTTTGACAGAACAGACTGACTAGCCCTCCCTCAGTTAAAGTTTTCCAGGAAAATACAAAAGTTGAGAAGATGTGTCAAGTCTTTTCAGTTAGGCACAATCCTTAACAAAGTATAGGGGGAAGACATGAACAATTATATACAGAATAGGAAGAAACTTATACAGATGATATGGTTGTTATCAGAATGCCAAGTTACAGCAGACCAATGTATGTTCACTCCCATGGGAGGCACATAACCAATACTTATGTTCTGAAATCTTTTCCAGAGAGCCTAGAATTAAAAGTATAAACATAAGCTTCAACAGAATAATTGAACTTTTCCTTACTTATGTGAATGCTACACATTTTATGTATATTATTATATGTGAAATCATGTAACTGATGAATATAATTTTCTATAACTAAAATATGAGATTACTTATCCTTAGGGAGACAAAGATGGTGATACATAATCCTCAACTTCTTTATATGACTCATTTTCTGAAATGAGTCTTACACTTCATCAAAAGCAATACAGACACTCTTGTGAAAGAAATTAACTATCTTCTGCTCAGTGAAAGACATTTCCAGTTGACTTGATGAACAAAAAGCGACAGAAACAGTGCTTCAAGGAAATTGCAAGAAGTGTTTGTGGAGGAGATTTTAAAAAATGGACTAATGTGGACTTATAGGATGGGGGGGGGTACTGATGGATCGTTGTCATGTGTTTATGAAAAATTGTAATGGTGAAAATCCTTTGAGGTTGGGAAGTGTATTCAGCTAAGATTAAAGAATTGACTACTCCATCGAGAAAAATCACATAAACCTTGACATTGGGAAGTAGTTGATGAGTTCTTTGAGCATCGGATTGAAGACAGCTTTTCTAAAATTGATAACATACTGGAACAGTTGGTGGAGTGATAGTCAGTTCCCAAGTCTTAGCAGGAGTCTTGATCTTGAAGCTGATATCTGTAGGATAAAGATGGGTTATAAATCTTTGCTTCCAAGAGGGGTGTTATGATATATTTTCATTTTCTGGGCCGGAAAGACTCATGTTTTGCCAAGCTTCACTTTCTAAACACAGCAGCTGTCACTTGTCAAGATAAAACAGTGTAAGTTAAACTTTTTAATATATCCTCTGTTCAGCTTTGGGTTGTAAACAGGAGCCTGTCTTCAGTTCTTAGAATGCAAATGGTAAGCAGTAATCAATTTCAAGAGGAATCGAAGCATTATCTACAGAGCAACTTTGCAAAGAAGCTCTGTATATAGCAGATGCATTGTCTGCAGTAAGTAGGATGTAGGGTACTGTATTGGTTAATTGCTGCTGCAGAGGTTCAGTAGAAGGGTTATTTAGGGCACCACAATAGTGTAGTGGTTAGGGTGAAGCTACTACAGCTTGGTGCATCAGATTTTGAAGTGCAATTCCAGCACTGTAAGGAATCTGTAAGCCTTCACCAAGGAATGTATGGGTTTTCACAAGTCGTCCAGGTTAGTCCCCCCCCACTCCAGTCCAAAGACGCACTAGTTAATTGGTCATTGTAAATTGTCCCATGATTAGGCTAGTGGGGCAGTGCAGCTCGAAGGGCCAGAAGGGCCTGTTCGGAGCTGTATCTCTAAATAACTAACATGAATAATTTGATTTGGCTTGCTTCAAAACAGACAAGTTGGCCAAGTTGATTCGTTCAAATGAGCTTGCAGACCAGATGGAGACAAATCACTTAGCATATTAATAACTGATCCAGTAATAAATTGGGAGTTTTATTCAAGTTGAAGTTTATTATCATCTGGTTGTCCATACATTACATACAATCGAATAAAACAACATTCCTCTGGACCCCAGTGGACTCACAAAATATACATCACAGAGCAGGCAAACCAAAATATTACCATGCATAAGTTAATAAAATATGATTTACTATTCATCTTGTGAGCAGCACAGGTAATCAGTAAACAGTACAGTAAATAGAAAACAGTTTGCTGTCCTGATTATCTTTCATAACAATCCCTTCATTGTTATGTCAGATTTGGTGATGACTGCTGATCGTTGTAACCTCTTAGTTTACTTCAGTGTTATCCTCAGCTTGTCAGAGAACAAATCCATGGCCACAAACAGAACATGGAAACCATCCAGGCTATAATGTTGAATGGTAAGTGATGCTTCTCCCACACCTAAATAATATTCATTGTCATTATCACCATTCAATCCTCCCCCATTCATATTTATCACCATGAACATGAAGTTTAAATTGGACCAGCCATAAATGATATGGTAGCAAGAACTAGTCAAAGCTTGGATAGTTTGAACCACCTCCTGATTATCCCCACCAAAGTTATAAGTGTTTTGGAATTTTCTCCAGTTGGATCCAAAACCAAAGGGCATTGATTTTATCTTTTTTTTTGAAGAATTAATAAAATAAATTCATGAACTTAACTTCCATTGATGTAGTCACCATGAACTCCAGCAAAGGTTTTTGACAAGGTCCTGTATGGAAGGCTGCTCTAAAAGGATAGATGCATGGACAAATTTGCAAATTTAATCTAAGATTGGCTTGGTAATAGGTGGTATGTTGCCTGATACACTGCTGAAGGCAAGTGTTCTCACAAATATTTAGGTAGTATCTGGATGAGTGCTTGAATCACTTTAAACATAGACAGTTACAGGTAAATCGGGTCAGTATAGATTGTTATTTGAGAGACATGGTGGACTCTGGGACCTCACGTGTGCTGCATGATTCGGATTCTATGTAGGTGAACTTGGGACAGGGGGATTAGTAAGTCTAAGACCAGCTCCTGTGAGTCTTTGTACACCTTCAACAATAGCCAATCTTCTGAAAGATACAGCAGCCTCTCGACCTGAATTCCATTTACAAGTTCCACCACTGACTTATTTCTAAAGACTGTAATAGGCATTTTGAATTAGGTCCAAGTGGGAAGAAAAGGGCATATTCACCTGATCTTGTACTCACTAATCTCTCTCCCCCAAATTTACCTTTTTGTGACGCAGACTAATGAGGTGATTGAGAAAAGTAGTAGAAGAAATGCACAGTTGATGTGGAAGCAAGAGATTTTCTTCTTATTGAGGACAAATTAAGTCTAGCTGTGCAACACTCTCACTGTCCGCTACAAGTTGGATTTAAAGCTGATCTTGCACTGAAAACTACATTCATGAGACCTGTCAGCTTCTGCTGCAACAGCAGAATTTTTGTTACCAGAACACGTAACCTCCCTCAGCCGATGTGACCAAACCTACTGTGATGTGGAAAGTAGAATACCATGACAGAAATAGTAAAAGGTAAACCGGAAATTGAGAAACCTAAATGTTGAAGCAATAATAAATATGAAAGACAAGTCATTAGAATAAACATCTCCATCTTTAAGATGCTTAATGGTAAGTGCTCATGACTAGTTAGTCATCCAATGTAAGAAGACTCACTATCAGTTTTATTATTGCAGAGCTCAGCACTCAAATGGAAGAGAAAGTGTTGACACATTTGCAGTGATCTCCTACCACTGATTGACCTTGGTTTCTATCCTAGATGCAAATCTTCAGCCAGCTCAATTCAATCCATTTTCCATCTAGGAACTAAGAGGATGTGACACAACAACATCTAATTTTAAACCTGAAGGTTTGTGCTCCAGATCAAGTCAGGTTGTTCCATTGACAAGTACAATAGTGGCATCTCACCCAACAAAATTGAAAATTGCCTCAGTGTCATGTCCAGGAAATGTAGAAGAAATACAGATTAGCCTATAACGCTCTATCAGGCAACTTTTAATAAACAAAGGTGTCATTGGCAATGTTATCAATAATCCGACCACTGAAGCCCAATTTGTTTCTCACAGGATACCACAGCTTCAGACATCTTACAAATGTTGTCTGAAAGCAAGACTAAAATAATGAAACTGAGCTGGTAGTTTCTGGTCTGTATGTTGAAGCAATATTCAGGCAAACATGCTATCAATTTCTTTACCAAATTTGGTTAGATAAGGTCAATATTGGTACTAGACAGAGTCATACTCATGAGAAAGGAAAATCACTAACCATTCACCTTCAGAACATGTTGTAAAAATTCTTCATGATATCGTCCACCCTTCAGTTGCCCATTATCTGTCAACCAACTAATTGAATGTCAGAATGTAGATGCACATCCATAATTACAAACACTCAGTGGCCACTTTATTAGGTATGTTCTGTACCTAATAAAGTAGGCATTGAGTACATGTTTGTGACCTTCTGCTGCTGTAGCCCACCCATTTTAAGGTGACATGTTCTGCATTCAGAGATGTTCTTCTGCTCATCATTGTTGTAATGTGTGTTGACCTCTCTCATTAATAAGGCATTTTCACCCACAGAACTGCCACTCTCTGAATGTTTGTTTTCTTGTTTCTCACACCATTCTCTGTAGCCTCCGAGACTGCTGTGAGATATCCAAACCAGCACATCTAGTATCATTAAATCAGATTTGCAAGTCTGGTGAGTGAGACAGAAAACACTCACTGCAAATAAGTATATTAATCATTTATTACAAACAGTAAAAACTCAACCAAACATTAACATTCCACAAGTTAAAAACACTACAAAGCTAAATATTCAACAAACATCCTTAGTTAAACGCATGCACAGATCATATCTTCCCAATGTTTATGTACCCTGCTTACCTTAAACAAGGAAAGGGAGAGCAAGCCCATTCCCTGTGCTATTTTACATCTGGGATGTTTGAGACTGGACACCAGGTGGCTAACCAATGGGAAAAGCAGCTGCACTTTCTAAACTAACCAATCATGACAAATGCCCTTCAACAATCAGAATTAGCTACACATCCCCACAGGACACTTCACCCCTCCAAAGTTGCGAACGTGATGATCCAATTCAGATTGGTACGACTCCCGTGAACTTCTTAAGTTACATATAAAACACAAAAGTACAATAGCAAGTTCTGTAAGCCCAATAGTCACCCCCCCAGTATACTACAGTTGTCCACCAGCCTCCCTGTATCCCAAGACACAAACAGCCCCACCCCAGAGTGGCTAATGAGCTGGTGCCCCATTTTATCTTACACACTGATATTCAGAGATAACTAACACCAGATGAGTGATGTTACCTAACCCTTCAGGAATATATGGGTTGACTGCCAACCTGCTTGGGGCTTAGTGTCTAAGTGCTGTAACCTCATTAGCTGACAAGCGATCTGTATATTTTTATCCTTTAATTTTGTGGTTCAAGTCTGAGCTATCAATAGAGATTCTTTCTGAATAATACTGCACTAACTGGAATTTTTCAATTCATTCTGAAGACTTACTGTTGTTTTATACTGACACCCTACAATTGCTGCAGACAGCCAGAAAGCATCCTACTGGTTATCTTTTCTCCTGGGAAAACCTAATATGGAAGCATGGAATGGAAGCAATGTGGTGGTGCCCCATCTAACCTCAGCAAAAAAGCCTGCACTATTACCTGTCTACACTGAGACTCTGCATCTCTCATGGGGGCAAGGGGGAGTCCTCTCTTTTAAATACCCTTTTAAAGAAATGCATTCCTGCTGAAAAAGCCATACCCTACTCACAGCACCAAAGTGTATTGTTGAATCAGGTTCGAGGGTCTGGTGAGTGAGTCAGAAAACTCTAAATATGTATAAGTATATGAATCATTTATTACAGACAGTAAATATTCAACCATACATTCATGTTCCCAAGTTACAGACACTACAGAGCTGAATATTCATCAAATATAGTGAAAAACATGCATAGAGCATACCTTCTCAATGGTTATCTGCAGTACTTGCCTTAAACAAAGAAAGAGTGAGAAAGACCCTTCCAAAAGGCTATTTTATACCTGGGGTATTTGAAACTTAATGACTCCAGGAGGCTAATCAATACGAAAAGCAGCTGCAGTTTCTAAACTAGCCAATCATGACAAAATGGCTTTTGACAATCAGAATCAGACACCCCATCCCCAAAGAATGGGCTCCAACAATCACTTGGGTCACATTTTCCGCCATTCTGATGCTTGGTATGAACAATAAATGAACCTCAGGACCATGTCTGCACGATTTATACACTGAATTGCTACTAGATGATTGGTTGATGAAATAGTTGCATTAATGAGCAGATGTACAGCATAAGGTGGACACTGATGGTAGTTTAGTTCTATTCTGAATTCCTTATGTTAATTCTCCATGCTTAACTGCTGCAAACTCTTGTCAGAGATCTTATTCAAACTCTTAATCTCCATACAGATGATCATCTTGAACTAAGAATGGTCTACTATTTGCCAAAAGAGTGTTCAAATACATACAGCTTATTCCTGAAGCCTGTTTCACTCTTCAGTGACACTCTGCTAGATATGTGACCAGACTGCATCTCTTGCATTTGCTCA
The DNA here is from genome assembly GCF_030144855.1 of Hypanus sabinus. NCBI lineage: Eukaryota > Metazoa > Chordata > Chondrichthyes > Myliobatiformes > Dasyatidae > Hypanus > Hypanus sabinus. The sequence continues at coordinate 34,748,620 of NC_082714.1, forward strand.
TTGCTCCAAAGTTAACTACGGCAGATGACAAACAAGTCAAAATTTCGCCTGTCATTTACAATCAGAAAGTGTTCCCTAACTTCACTTCTGAAAGTCACCTTCCAGTTGTAAGTTAGAGAAGCGTGTTGGACTGGTAACTGGAATCACTGCTCCCTTTCGCACTTGCTCCTCTTTGATTCTTCGTGCCATGCTAAAGGATTATTTTCAGCAAACAATCCTTCCAACAATTAATATTTTTAGTCTACATCATACACTTCTTGCTCCCCATTTATTGGTCTCTCAATCCTTTCAATTCAGCTGTACCACCTTCTCTCCAGAACTTTTCCTCTTATCTTTTCTCATTAATCTTCTTCTTTTTGGGCTAGTCTCCTTTTCCATGAGGCTTATCCACATCATTCATTTGCTAATTTTTTTTCAGTATTATTTTTTCTCATTTACCTCCCAGTTCCTTTATATTCTTTGTCATTTTATTACTTCCATTTCCTTTCCCTCGTTTTAATTTCCCTGCTTGTCAACCTGTACCCTTATTCCTATTTTGTCATTCTCTGCATCCTTTTCTCACATTATTCTTCTTTAGTTTAACATAAAGCCCTTTAATTTCTATTGATTCTTCTCCTTCATAACTAACCACTCCTACTTATTTCAAAACTCCATGGTATTGCTATGTGTAAATTTAATCCATAGACCTCAGAAGATTGCCCCTACATTAATATGCAGCAGTTGCTCCCAACCTGCTCCTTCAGTGGGAGTTAATTTGAGAAAACTATGTAGATGATGAGGCAGGGATATTGTAACTGCCTCTGGTTGTGAAACAATTATATTCCATGTGTCAAGATTGTTTTTCACAAGCACAGAGATATCATGTGATGAAACCATCAAAGCATTAGCTTCATAAATTTTAAAATAAAAATTCTCCATCTGAACCTCACAACTACAAGGCCCTGCTTTTCAAGGACCCCAATGCCTATCACTTATCTTATCAGGTAGCCAAAACCCTTCATTATTTCAATATTAGGCAGTCTGTACATTCCTCAGAAGAATTTCAGTCGGGATCCAATAAAATGGTCCAGTACTTAATATAGGGCAGGAGTATTACAGCCTCATCTGTGTGATGAAACATGTATTTGCCAAAATATGAAAGTATTTAGCAACCAATAAGTACAAGTGTATCAGGGCTATCAAGTGGTGGAATCATCAGAAGATTAATTAGTATGCAATTGTGTTATCAGACACTCCATGGTCATTTTTAACATTGGCTATGAAAAAAGCAAAGCTTTCTTTAACTTTACTGTAACTTTTAACTTTAACTTTAACTTTTCTTTAACTTTAACTTTTCTTTAACTTTAACTTTTCTTTAACTTTAACTTTTCTTTAACTTCTACTGTGCCACCTTCCCCTTTACACTAATTAAGGGATCATCTTTCATTGAATTGTTGCTGCTAACTATGAGGGTCCTAGCAGATGTGCTCTATGAAACTGCAAACTTTCAAAGCTCCAACAATGCACCTGTCTCCATCTTCTGAAGAACAGCTCACTTCAAGAACCTTTCATTGTAAAGTGATTAGCATTAATTCAAGGATCTATGACTAGAATACAGATGGACTATTTTACTGACGTCGAATGTATTTAATTTAAATGTGTTTGTAGTTAAGGACATTCGTTAATAAATGTAATTTTTAATATTCAGTCATTCTTTACTTCTTTCTTTACTTAGAGATACAGCACAATAACTGGCCCTTCCTGCCCAGGAAAGTGCATACTGCCCAATTACACCCATGTGATCAATTAACCTACTAACCCATCCGTCTTGCGAATGTGGGAGAAAACCAGAGCACACAGCAGAAACCCTAGTGATCATGAGGAGAATATACAAATTCCTTACAGATAGTGATAGGATTGAACCCCAGTACAGCATGGAAATGAGGGAGGAAACCCATGTGGTCATGAGGAATTTGAACTTTGGTCATTGGCATTGTAATACTGTTGCACTAACCACTACACTATGAAGCTGCCCCAACTTTCTTTAACCCTATCAAATAATCTAAATTAACTACATTCCAACTCCCACAGTAACTCCAAACATGTATAAACATGCAACTGAAGCAGTCCTTTGCTGACATTACAAAGGAGCATCAACAGTCATCTAGAATCCAATATGTACTTTGTATTTCAGTAAGCAGCTCAAGCATCTTTTGTCATCAGATCTGGCTCCAGCGTGGAGTCTGTATAGGCACGAATGCATTATAATCGGTCCTGAGCCGAATGACTTCTCCTGTGGATTAACATTCACACAGCTATTATGTATGAGCTTATCCTCCCACCTTCCAACCGCAAGATTTCATTTTTTAATCCTCTTTTGTTGATTACTGGAATGTACAGTATCTCCTCTCTCAATATGAGACAGTTTGTATCCCTTTGGCTATGTCAATAGGATTCAATTTGGACATATGGATTGAGGTAGGAATGTTACAATTCCCTCTATGTTGTAAGAAACAATATAACTCCTTGAAGCAGGAAGGGACTTCCAAACCAACATCTTCATGGGTCAGAGCTTTGAAGTGAAAGTATCATCACTAATTACAGGGTATCCTTACAACAATATGCAGCGTTATTTTCCCTTAGGTTCTTTAAGGTTGTTATAGCCGGGGGTGGTAATGAGGACGAGCTCCCACAACCTGTTACATGCTCCCAATGGCGTGTGCCTCAAATAGCCTCTGTCAACCAAGTCCAGCTTCTGGCCTTCATGCGTGGCTTAACTATTAAGCCCAGCGGAACTGTTTATACTGAGAGGAAAAGAAGCAAAGGCAGGTGACTGGTGCCTTAAAACCAGTTGTTTTGGGCAGATGGGGCTTATCAGCTGCGGTTGGCAGCTCACCTAGAAGGAAAACTCCATTCTCAAACTCCTGCTGCCTGGCAGCTGTACCCACTCATGTGGAAGGCTTTTGGGAGTAAACCCTGGGTGAAAAATCCAGAGCTTGAGTTCCGAAGAAAGTCCTATGTTAAGTTCAAAGCTAACAGGCAACTCCTGCAATGCTGCTGGTACCAAACTGTATCGGTCTCTGCCGTTCCTTTGGGTTCATCTGATGTGTGGAGAGGGGGAGCTTGCTACATGGGCAAAGCTTGCTCTCCGTATCATACTGCCCTGGCTTGCATATCTAGACAGCTAGGACACAACATCCATGGTCGACGCTGACCAACAGAGGCCTAACTCTCTCGCTCACTTTCCCTTAGGTAATGTAAATCACACATTTGAAAATCAATAAAGCTCTACTAATTTATTCACTCAGCCAAATACTAACATGTTCATTAATACCATGCATTAAAAAACAGTGTCAAGCCTTCTCCAAATTAGCTGATCGAATTCAGATACACCCTGTGTGAAAAGCAATGTGGAGCATACATGAGAATGAAATGAAACACAAAAACTCAGGGCTGTCAGAATTTAAAAAAAAACCTCAGTATTTAATTATCAAGCACACAAAGCCAAAGTATGGGGATAATACCTATTAAAATCCCAAATCAAATATTGGTTCTTGGTGTAGTTATGAAGAGCATTCTTGTAGCTGGTTATACGTCATCTAAGTAACATAGAGGTCAGGTCGCAGTCTTAGTAAAGCTCCTCATGTTTATATTTGTTGAAATGTTGTTTCATTCTACCTTTAACAGTAATCTATCTGCAACCAGATGTGCTCTGTGAACCCAGTGACCTTTCTCCTGGCTCACTGAGCACGGTGATGTTTTATCATCCTACTCTCCACCAAATGCAATATAAAGAATATTTATTATTTGTGGAATATATTGGGACTATCTTGGAGGCTATGACAACCTGGCACTCAACATCAGTAAGACGAAGGAGCTGATTGTGGTCTTCAGGAAGGGTAAGACAAAGGAACACATACCAATCCTCACAGAGGGATCAAAGTGAAGAGAGTGGGCGGTTTCAAGTTCCTGGTTGTCAAGCTCTCTGAGGATCTAGCCTGATCCCAACATATCGATGTAGTTACAAAGAAGGCAAGACAGCAGCTATACTTCATTAAGAGTTTGAAGAGATTTGCCATGTCAACAAATACACTCAAAAGCTTCTATAGATGTACTGTGGAGAGCATTCTGACAGGCTGCATCACTGTCTGGCATGGGGAAAAGCTGCAGTGGAGGGTTGTAAATCTTGTCAGCTGAATCTTGGGTTCCAGCCTACAAAATACCCAGGACATCTTCAGGGAGCAGTGTCTCAGAAAGGCAGTGTCCATTATTAAGGACCTCCAGCACCCAGGGCATGACCTTTTCTCACTGTTACCATCAGGTAGGAGGTACAGAAGCCTAAAGGCACACACTCAGCGATTCAGGAACAGCTTCTTCCCCTCTGCCATCCGATTCCTAAATGGACATTGAATCTTTGGAGACTACCTCACTTTTTTTAAAATATACAGTCGGCCCTCACTATCTGTGAGGGATTGGTTCTGTGACCCTTCGTGGATACTCAAGTCCCTTATTCAACCTGTCTCAATCCGGTGGACCTTAGGACCCAGCGGAACCCCAGACCTTATTTAACCTGTCTCACTGCGGCGAACATTAGAACCCGGAGGTAGAAATCAGAATCCGCAGTGTTTTGATCGTTGGAAAAGCGTTTGGCTACGTCGGTCAATGATCTCAACAATTTTAAAGGATAAAGTGAGAAAGGCCCTGCCCCGATGAAAGCTACAATTATTACTAAGCAACGCAATGGTTTAACTATTGGGTTTTGGGTTTTTGATCCTCCACATCAACCCAGCATGGTGGAGGGCACACTCGGGAACGATCTGTCACTGGATTGAACTCGGGAACTTCTGTTCCCAAGCCCAGCGCTGAAACATATGTTCTTAAGCGTTTTATATGCATAGAAAGGTAAAATATGTGGTATATACTAAGACAAATGTTTGACTAACTGACGCTAAATAATACTGGATGTACCTGTTCTGACTTGCTTAGTAAGAGAACTTCTGATTTTTTTCGATCCCGATCCATGATAAACCCACGCACATCCTCCCGTATACTTTAAAACATCTCTAGATTACTTATAATACCTAATACTATGTAAATGCTATGTAAAATGGTTGTTTTACTGCATTGTTTAGGGAATAATGACAAGAAAAAAGTCTGTACATGCTCGAACAACAAGTGCTGGAAGAGCACTTCTGGGTTTTCGCGAGTCGCCGTTGCTTGAATTCGTGCATGCGGAGTTCGCGGATAAGGAGGGCCGACTGTACAATATTTCTACTTTTTGCACATTTTTAATCTATTCAATATACACATACTGCAGGTGATTTATTTATTTATTTTTTTCTGTTCTATATTATGTATTGCATTGAACTAAGTTAACAAATTTCACGCCACACGCCAGTGATAATAAACCTGATTCTGATATTCATTGTCAAGATATTTGTAATTATTGCCATTTGTTTCAATTACTTTGATGTGTTTTCTGTAGATAGGAACAAAGTTACTCACACGATCATCTGACTCTCCAGATACTCCCTCAGCAACACCCTCAGTCATTTAAATTTATCTCTTGGTGGTATTCCAAAGGGGCCAAAAGCCAACCACTCAGCACTTATGTACAGTATCTACAAAGCAGATGAGTTTTCATCCACTTAAAGATTTAAACAGACATACAGCCAGACTTTTTTCTTATTGTGCACTCTTATTGGGAAGGGTAGGGATACTCAACCACTTCCAATATTCAAAAGTTTCAAGGGAGAGAGGGCTGACTCTGAAAAAGCAGCACTGGTAGATTCATCCTCTGTCTATGAGATCCTACTTTGAATGTTCTGTGTCTCTTTTGCTTATGTGCCAGAATGTCTCCTTTATTTTTCTAGTAGTTAGTTAATACAAGGAGCTCTTCTGACACAGGCTCGGCTTAGGATGTGTACAGAGTTTTCAAATTCCTCTAGATGTAAATGTGAGGCAAAAACTGCTAAGGCATTTGGAAAACAGTCAAGTCAAATTGCACAGACCGTCCCAATGGGTGTACATTTCAAATAAAGAAAATATATTGGGTCAGATGCTGATTCCAACCTATTGCCTCACAGAACACAGAACATAGAGCATAGAAATCTACAGCACGTTACAGGACCTTTGGCCCACAATGTTGTACCAATCCTGTAACTTACTCTGGAAACTGCATAGAAGTACCCTACCACATAGCCATCTATTTTTCTAAGCTCCATGTGCCTATCAAAGTGTCTCTTAGAAAGACCCTATTGTATCTGCGTCCACCACTGTCACTGGCAGTGCACTTCACGCATCCACCACTCTGAAAAATTTACCCCTGACATCCCCTTGTTACCTACTTCCATGCCATTTAAAACTATGCACCCTCATGTTAGCCACTTCAGCCCTGGGAAAAAACTTTTGGCTGTCCACACAATCAATGTCTTTCATCATCTTATACACCTCTATCAGGTCACCTCTCATCCTTGTCATTCCAAGGAGAAAAGGCCAAGTTCACTCAACTTATTCTCATAAGGCATGCTCCCCAATCCAGACAACATCCTTTAAGTCTGCTCTTCACTCTTTCTAATAGTATCCACGCCCTTCCTGTAGTGAGATGGCCAGAAATGAACACAGTACTCCAAGTGGGGTCTGACCAATGTCTTTTATATCTGTAACATCACCTCATGGTTCTTGAACTTATTCCCATGGTTGATGAAGGCCAACAAACAGTTAATGAAGGCCAACGCCTTCCTAAAAACACTGTCAACCTGCACAGCTGCTTTCAGTGTCCTGTGGATACGGACCCCAAGATCTCTCTGATACTCCACATTGCCAAGAGTCTTACCATTAATACTATATTCTGTCTTTAAATTTTACCTACAAAAATGAACCACTTCACGCTTATCTGGGTTGAACAACTGCTACTACTTCTCAGCCCAGTTCTGCATGCTATCAATGACCCACTGTAACATTTGACAACCCTCCAAACTATCAACACCCTCAACCTTTGTCATCAGCAAACTTACTAACCCACCCTTCTACTTCTTCATCCAGCTCTTTTATAAAGAGGAGGGGTCCCTGTGGAACACCACTGGTCACTGACCTCCATACAGAACACAAACTATCTACAACCACCCTTTGCCTTCTGTGAGCAAGCCAGTTCTGGATCCACAAAGCAAGGTCTCCTTAGATCCCATGCCTCCTTACTCTCTGAATGAGTCTTGCATGGGGAACCTTATTAAGGGTCTTACTGAAATCCATATATACAACATCCACTGCTCTACCTTCATCAATATGTTTTGTTACATCCTCAAAGAATTCAATCAGGATTGTAAAGCAAAACCTGCCCTTGGCAAATCCATGCTATCCCTAATCAGATGATGCCTCTCCAAATGCTCATAAATCCTGCCTCTCAGGATCTTCTCCAATAACTTTCCCACAACTGCAGTAAGACTCATTGATGATAACTTCCTGGGTTATCTCTATCAAAATCAGGTTTATTATCACTAGCATATGTCCTATTGATGATGCAAAGATAATTGCCAGAGGCTCAGCAGTCTCCTCCCTCACTTCCCACAGTAGAAGTCCCAGCAATTTATCTAACATAATGCTTTTCAAAAGCTCCAGCACATCCTCTTTCTGTCATGGTCCCTTCTGGCTTACTCAGGAGTTGGGCCTTTAACACCTCGTTTAGATTCCAATCTATTCCCAGGTCCCAATAATTACAAACACCAGCATTCCATCAACCAGAGTAGTATATGAATCCTGTGACCACTACTAAAAGGGGCCAGTTTGTTCTGTTGCAAGGACATGGCAGTGGAACCAGGTGCTGAACACAGGTGCAGAGTCCGAGGAGGGAGATGCTGCTGTCGTAGTGAGCATGGGAAGGGTTCCAAGGGGGGTTTTACCTGGAGTCCTGGTCTTGGTAGATAATTCCAGAACAAGGCTAGACTTTGAACGGATAGTCCTAAACATCATGGAGTGAGGTTACTCATACACAAGTCGACCAACAAACTGGCCCCTTTTAGTAGTGGTCACAGGATTCATATACTACTCTGGTTGATGGAATGCCGGAGTTTGTAATTATTGGGACCTGGGAATAGATTGGGAACTAAACGAGGTGTTAAAGGCCAAATTCCTGAGTAAGACAGCCAGGTGCCAGAAGGGACCATGACACTTTCTTAATGTCTTAATTTCTCAGCTTCAAAACTTCTGGAGAAAATTGATTTCTAAAAGCACCACTTGTAAAGTCTTCCTCCATTCTACAGCTCTGAGATCCCACTTTCAAGGTTCTCTTTGTCTTAGACTAATGCATCTGGAAGACTCTATTATTTTAATGCCAAGCAATTTATGAATACTAATAATGAGAAATATTCTGTGGGATGTGATAGTGATACCACAAGCCTATCTTATATGTGCTGTGAAACAAGAATACCTCCCATAGCAGGAAGTGATATCAAAGATAATATAGAGTGTCCAACAGAGTTATCAAGTGACATAAATATTGCAGCATTAATTGGAAGGAGCATCATTGGTAAGAAAAGATGAATATGCTGCAAGAACTCATCGATCAATCTGTAATGGTTGCAAGAAAACACAGTAAATGTTATAGGTCAGGGATCCTTCTTCAGAGTGGTTTCTCTTTCCACATAGTCTGCTTAATTGGCTGAGTTCTTCAGTCACTTCTTGGTTCTGTTTCAGATCCTAGCATCCAGCATTCTCAATCATGGATAGTTTACAGATTAAAGCTTCCTTTGCAGTTCCAATGATATTCCAGGACGAGGTGAAGCATGGGTTGGATATAGAGCGAAGCTTCTCCAAAAACTGTCCTATCAAACATATCCAGATGAGAGAATGTGAAGTACAAAAAGCAATCAACTGTCCCATCACTACCTAGGTTAAAATAGGTTTAATATTTTCCTAAATTGTCTTCCCAAGCATAGTAAACCAAAATACGGAGTATTTTAAATATAGTGTACCAACCCTTTAAAATATTTATTGAAACACATATCATAAGGAAATAATTTTGATTATAGGAGAGTCAAGGTTGAAGTGGAACAAGCAATATCAGTTTAGCCATAATTTCCTGAATGGTGAAACAAACTCAAGCAACCACTTTTCAAAAGTAACGATACAGAATTAAAATTTCTCCGCATGTCAGCATCAAATGCTCCCAGCAGGGTAGAGATCCAGCAATACTGAGTGAGGTTAATATCAATATCGTGCCAAAATGTTGAACAAACTTAACAACATTCAGACTGCTTTGATTAGCTAGTTAGACTTTCACTTCACTGCATCTTGATCTGATGAGAATATCTGCAAAATGCATTAGTAAGGTTTCAAAGGTCTCAGAGAGAATGTCAGAAAATGGGGTTGAGAGGGATAATAAATAGCCATGATGGAATGGTCTAACAGGCCTAATTCTGCTTCTATGTCTAATGGTCTTATAACAACCTGAATGGGAATTCACTCAATTTCTTATGAGAATGCTGCTTTGTCACCTTAACTAGTGACACATTTATATTTCAGTCATGAAATAAAAAACAAACTTGACATCTGAGGTGGACCTTCATTCATTGTCTGTCAAATATATGAAGCCCAGATCCTAAACCTACTGAATAGCAAATGATATAATCAACATTGAACCTGGGTGCTCAACTGTCAGGGGTCCTTTGGGGAAGGGCTTCTTTGCTCTACCACTCAGGCCTAATTGCAGGAGTCCAAATTGGCTGAGATCTCTATATTAAATTCTTTGCATTCAAATCAGATGGATATGGACACAACAAGGCTATAGGTGCTATTGGATCTTGGCAGGAGACCCAGATCAGTCATGTTTGACTATGAACTCAGGATATTTTAAGCTATAATAATACTGATGTTATAAAATTGTGAAAACAATCATACAGATTGGATAGTTCAGAGGAAATCACTGTAATATGACGTTGAAAAATGCACAAAGTGTGTTCACAGTCTCTCAATGGTCATTGCCCCCCTCTATTGCAGAATATTTATAAAGTTCTCTGAAATACTCATATACTATACTTATAATGGAGCAGAGAATATTTATTTGAAAAAATATTAAGAGTGCAGCTAGAAGCAAAGATGTTCTGAAATGGTGAGATCTTTTAAAATAAATAATGTGATATCTAACAACATTCATATATATCTCTATCTATCTTTGCTAATGATAGAACAGCAGTAATATATCATAGAAATGCCTCAGTGCCAAGATCAAGTCCAACACCACAGTAGATCTCCTGAAAGATATAATACTTACATAGTTTCAGTTATAAATTACTGTTGCCAAGAGCTGATATGAGCTTAGTTACTACTGATTTTAACATATAAACAGTTTATTATTGCACTTCCCTCAAGAGATTATCCCTGTAAATTATCATTAAAATAGATTTTCATAATTTCTGATCAGCGAAAATATGAGATTGGGGGTTGGTTTCAAAGTATTCGAAGTATACTTATTATCAAACAATGAAAAAATTATATAACCTTGAGATTTGCTTGCTTACTGGCAATTGCAAAGCCAGGAACCCAAAAGAATACAATTAAAAAAGTAAGTAAAGACCAACTCCCAATGCACATAGAGAAAGAGAAAAAAAAACAAATCATGCAAACAGTAGAAGTGAGAAACAACAGCATTCTGAAGCAAATTGACTGCTTAGATCCAAATCCCCTGAGCAGCCCAGAGTAGGCCCAATGCCTAGTTCATCACATTAGTGGGGCTAATCACTAAGTTTGCAGACACAAAGCAGAGCAGCTAGGGGCACTCTCACAGCTTTGACATAGTGGAGAGAGGAGTCTCCAGTCTCTCTGGGCCAGCATTGAAATTGTTCAAACTTGTTGATCGTGTTAATATTTCCTTACAGATCAATTGGTAACACTGCTGATTCCACCATCCTGTAGAATGTTGACAGATATTCAAGTTTCATTCCAAATGAATTGGGTTCTTACAATATTAAATTAATTTTTTCAATCATTTGTCAGAAACCTAAAATAAGGCAACAAGTTCTTCAGCAATACTGAATAACATAACTTTAAAAGTCAGGCTATTAGCATATATATTCTAGTTGCCTTAGCAGTTCTAGCATTTGGCTGCAAGGGAAGTTGCATACTGAGGCAATCTGGCTTTGATTCAAAACACATCAAGCAATAACCCATTTGCATGGCAAAAAAGAAACAAGCATGGTAGTTTGCCTCCCAGGTGCCAGGGTTTGTGATGTTTCTGAGCACGTCCACAATATCTTGAAATGGGAGGGTGAGAAGTCAGAGGTTATGGTGCATATTGGTACCAATGACATAGGTAGAAAAGGGATAGAGGTCCTGAAAGCAAAATCCAGGGAGTTAGGAAAGAAGCTGAGAAGCAGGACCTCAAAGGTAGTAATCTTGGGATTGCTGTCTGTGCCACGCAATAGTGAGTATGGGAATAGAATGAGGTGGAGGGTAAATGCGTGGCTGAAGGATTGGAGCAGGGGTGAGGGATTCCGTTTTTGGATCACTGGGACCTCTTCAGGGGCAGGTGCAAAATGTACAAAAAGGACGGGTTGCACTTGAATCCAAGGGGGACCAATATCCTGGTGGGGAGGTTTGCTAATGCTATTGAGAAGGATTTAAACAAGATTTTCATGGGTTTGGGAACCAAAGTGAAGAGGCAGAGGAGGGGGAGTTGGAACACAAGTAGAGACAGCTTGTGGGGAGTTTGGGAGGAAGGATAGGCAGATGATAGAGCAAAGATGCCCTCAGCCTGATAGTTTGAGATGTGTCTATTTTAATGTAAGGAGTATCATAAGCAAGATGGATGAATGTAGAGCATGGATCAATACGTGGAATTGTGACATTGCGGTCACTACAGAGACTTGGATCTTTCAGGAGCAGGAATGGCTGCTGAGTGTACCAGGCTTTAGTTGTTTCAAAAAGAACAGAGAGGGAGGCAAAAGAAGTGGGAGCGTGGCATTGCTAATTAGGGATAGTGTCACGGCTGCAGAAAAGGAGGAAGTCATGGAGGGATTGTCTACTGAGTCAATGTGGGCTGATGTCAGAAACAGAAAAGAGGCAATAACTCTACTGGATGCTTTTTATAGACCCTCAATAGTAACAGGGATATCAAGTAACAGATTCTGGAATGGTGCTATAATAATGGGGTTGTTGTGATGGGAGATTTTAACTTTCTTAATATTGATTGACATCTCCTTAGCACAAGGGGTTTAGATGGGGTAGAGCTTGTTAGGTGTGTTCAGGAAGGTTTCCTGACAGAATACAGTCGGCCCTCCTTATCTGTGGATTCAGCATGCATGGATTCAACCAACTGCAGCTCGGGAAAAGCCAGAAGTTCTCTCTCCAGCACTTGTTGTTTGAGCACGTACAGACTTTTTTCTTGTCATTATTCCCTAAACAATACACTATAACAACTATTTACATAGCATTTACATTGTATTAGGTATTATAAGTAATCTAGAAATGACTTAAAAGTACAGGCAGTAGCCGGGTTATGAATGAGTTCCATTAAGTCTGTCTTTAAGTCGGATTTGAAGTCAGAACAGGTACATCCGGTATTATTTAGTGTCAGTTATTCAAACGTTTTTCTTAGTATATAGTACATATTTTACCTTTCTGTGCATATAAAATACTTAAGAAACATAAGTATTTCAATAATTTAACCACTGCATTGCTTAGTAATAATTGTAGCTTTCATTGGGGCAGGGCCTTTCACATTCTCCATTAAAGTTGTTCCGATCGTTGACCAACTGTAGCCTAACGCTTTTCCAATGACTGATGGTGTTTCACCTCTTTCCCATCGCTTTATTACTTCCACCTTATTTTCAATCGTGATCGTGATTATTTTCATAAACAGAACGCTGCGGATTCAGAGCTGTGCCGCCAGGTCCTGAGACAGGTTAAATAAAGTCCAGGGTTCCGCTGGGTCCTAAAGACCACCACACTGAGACAGGTTAAATAAAGGACTTGAGCATCTGCTTTTTTGGTATCCGTGGGGGGTCCCAGAACCAATCCCCTGTGGGTAAGGAGGGCTGACTGTATGTAGATATGCTAACAGGAGGAGAGGCTGTACTTGATCTGGTATTGGGAAACAAAGCTGGTCAGGTGTCAGCTGCCTCAGTGGGAGAGCATTTTGGAGGTAGCAACCACAACACTATCTCCTTCTCCATAGTGCTGGAGAGGGACAGGAGCAGACAATTTGGGGAAACATTTAATTGGGGTAGGGGGAAATATGATGCTATTATGCAGGAACTTGGGAACATAAATTAGGAGCAGATGTCCTCAGGGAAATGCACAGCAGAAATGTGGCAAATGTTCAGGGTACATTTGCATGGAGTTCTGCATAGGTATGTTCCATTGAGACAGGGAAAGGATGGTAGAGTTAAAGAACAATGGTGCACAAAGTATGCAGAAAATATAGTTAAGAAAAGAAAGGCTTACGAAAGGTTCAAGAAACTAGGTACTGTTAGAGCTCTAGAAAATTACAAGGTTGTAGGAAGGAGCTTAAGAATGGAATTAGGAGAGCCAGAAGGGGCCATGAGAAGGCCTTGGTGAGAAGGATTAAGGAAAACCGGAAGGCGTTCTCCAAGTATGTGAAAAGCAAGAGGATGAGTCGTGTGAGAATAAGACCAATTAGGTGCGTTAATGGAAACGTGTGCATGGAGACGGAGGAGGTAGTGGAGATACATAATGAATATTTTCCTTCAGTATTCACCAGGGAAAAAGACCTTGGTAAATGTGGGGATGACTTACAGTGGTCTGAAACGCTTGAACAAATAAACATTAAGAAAGAGTATGAGCTGGAGCTTTTGAAAAACATTAAGTTAGATAAGTCACCAGGCCCAAATGACATATAACCCAGGCTACTGTGGGAATTGAGGGATGAGATTGCTGGGTCTCTTGCAATAATCTTCGCATCATCAAAGGGACGGGAGAAGTCCTGGAGGATTGGAGGGTTGCAAATGTTGTTCCCTTTTTCAAGAAAGGGAGTAAAGATAACCCAGGAAATTATAGACCAGTGAGCCTGACCTCAGTGCTGAGCAAGTTGTTGGGGAAGATCCTGAGAGGCAGGATTTATGAGCATTTGGAGAGACATAATCTGATTGAGGATAGTCAGCATCAATTTGTTAAGGGCAGGTCGTGTCTTACAAGCCTGATTGAATTCTTTGAGGAAATATCAAAACATAAAGATGAAGGTAGAGCAGTAGATATAATGTATATGGATTTCAGTAAGGTATTTGCTAAGTTTCCCCATGCAAGATTCCTTCAGAGAGTAAGAAAACATGGGATCCAATGAGACCTTGCTTTGTGGATCCAGAAATGGCTTGCTCACAGAAAGCAAGGGGTGGTTGTAGATGGTTTGTATTCTGTATGGAGGTCAGTGACCAGTGGTGTTCCACAGAGATCTGTTCTGGGACCCCTTCTCTTTAAGATTTTTATAAATGATTTGGATGGTGACGCTGAAGGTTGGGTTAGTAAGTTTGCTGATGACACAAGGGTTGAGGGTGTTCTGGATAGTCTAGAGCGGGGGTCGGCAACCCACGGCTCCGGAGCCACATGTGGCTCTTTTACGTCTGTGCTGCGGCTCCCTGTTGCTTTGGGAAATAATTGGTTGTGGCGGCCCTTTTCCTGGCACATCCGAACCGACTCACAATTAGATAGCCTACGGGGGTTTGCGAGCACAGAGCTTTGGAGCCTCTGCGCCATGGGGGGCAGGTTGAGGGAGGCTTAAAAGTGAGGCTGAAGATTTCGAATAAAGTTTTTTCCTTCGACTGCAGTTACCGACTCCATGTCGTAATTTTAGCGCTGCGTGTAGCACACCGCTACATGGTCAGTATTTAATTAAAATGTATTTTATGTTAGTTTGTTAGTTTTTGAAATGTAAATCTAAATTTGAAGATTATGGTGATCTTGTACAATCTAAATAAGACGTTGTGGCGACCCATTTCCTGACACATCCGAACCGGCTCACAATTAACCAGCGTTCAGGCTAAGGGAGATAGCCTACGGGGGTTTGTGAGTACGTGTCTTTTGCAGCATCCGCGCCCATGGGGGGCGGGTTGAGGGAGGCTTAAAAGCAAGGCTGTTTAGTTCGAATAAAGCTATCTTTGACTGCAGTTTACTGACTGCGTGTAGCACACCGCTACAACGTGTTTTTATCGCTGGCTGTCCAGAGGGGAGGTGCTGAAACGCTTTGTCGCGTGTCTGGAAGAAATGAAAATTTTCCTGGGCAGCAAAGGGCTCACCTTTCCTGAGCTGGAACAGCCAGAGTGGCTGGAAAAGCTACACTTAATGGTAGACATGACTGCGCACCTGAACACGCTGAACACAGCTCTTCAACGGGGTAAGGACGTACAGCCCTGCACATGTTGGAGGATGTTTTGGCATTCGAGCGCAAGTTGACGTTGCTTGCCAGAGATTTACAGAAAGGCACATTGTCTCACTTCCCCAATTTGAGAGAGTTCAAACAAGGTCACAACATGATAAATTCGGAGTATTTACATTCTGCAATCATCGCAATGCAAACATCGTTTGGGAAACGCTTCTGTGAGTTCAGAGAGGAAAAAAACACATTATCCTTCCCGGTCACTCCCCTAAGCATCGATCCATCCCTACTGAATACGACTGCATTGTCAGGTGTGAGTCAACCTGAACAAGGATGATAAATATTTTAATTGCCTATTATTTTACGTATATTCATATGTTTTCATTGTTCAGTGAAATAGTCCTTTTATTTTTCAGGTTGACAGCTGGCTGACGTTATTTTTGGTTTGCTGCTGGCGGCAAATTTAAGTTTGGCATTTTTCATAAATACAAGAAGGACTCAAATAGACGTCGAGTATTTTACTTAAAAGTAACCTTCAACCCAACGTCTTTTTTTCGGAGGTCAAAATGTTTTTGTTGCATGCAGAAATGTAATTTCGTTTTCTCTGCAGGAGTTCATCAATTTCATAAATGCAACACATTATAGTTTGTTTATACATAGCATAAAGGCAAAACAAAACGTTGTATGCAGTGTTATTTCATTTTATATGCAAACGGGTTTTGCGGCTCCCAGTGTTTTCTTTTCTGTGGGAAACGGGTCCAAGTGGCTCTTTCAGTGGTAAAGGTTGCTGACCCCTGGTCTAGAGGGTTGTCACAGGTTACAGTGGGACAATACAGGATGCAGAACTGGGCTGAGAAGTGGCAGATAGATTTCAACCCAGATAAGTGTGAAGTGGTTCATTTTAGTAGGTCCAATTTGAAGACAGAATTAATATAAATGGTAAGACTCTTGGCAGTGTGGAGGATCTGAGAGATCTTGGGGTCTGTGTCCATAGGACACTCAAAGCTGCTACACAGGTTGTTAAGAAGGTATATGGTGTGTTGGTATTTACCAACCATTGGATTGAGTTCAAGAGCTGTGAGGTAATGTTACAGCTATATAAGACCTTGGTCAGACTTGGAATAATATGTTCATTTCTAATCATTTTAGGATGTGGTTAGAGAGAGTGCAGAGGAGATTTACGAGGATGTTGCCTGGATTGGAGGGCGTACCTTATGAGACTAGGTTGAGTGAACTTGGCCTTTTCTCCTTGGAGTGACAGAGGATGAGAGGTGACCTGATAGAGGTGTATAAGATGATGAGGAGCATTGATCGCGTGGATAGTCAGAGACTTTTTCCCAGGGCTGAAGCGGCTAACACAAGTGAGCATAGTTTTAAGTGGCTTGGAAGTAGATACCAAGGGGATGTCAGAGGGAAGTTTTTCACATAGAGAGTGCTGGGTGTGTGGGACGTACTGCTAGCGGCGGTGGTGGAAGCTGATACAATAGGTCTTTAAAGAGCCCCTTAGTTAGGTACATGGAGCTTAGAAAAATACAGGGTTATCTGCTAGAAAAATTCTGGGCAGTCACTAGAGCAGGTTACATGGTCAACACAACATTGTAGCCCAAAGGGCCTTAATGAGCTGTAAATTTCTGTGTTTCATCTTTTTATGCCAATACAGGTAGATTTTCCAAAATCAACAGTTATATTGATCATGCTTTCAAGCTCGTACGATAGTTAAACATATTTGAGCACTTCTTTCTGGAATATACTTTTTAAGCTGCTTGTGTTTTGACTTCCACACTTCCAGGAGAAAATTATAAACTGCAAGCTGTCACGAACAAGGCATTTCCCCTTTTGTGTGTCAGGAACAGCATTAGGTGTATAAAAATATCCCAAGTTTTTTCCATTTCATACCAAAAACAAATATTTGTGAAAGCAATTATAATTTCTATGCACTTTTTTAAAAATAGACATTGAAACAATACATTATACTGCTTGAAAATCTGTTTCACACAATTGTTTGAAAGGTAAGAAAAACCTCACAACACACACATGGGAAGCTGTAGTTAGTAGATTTGTGAATAAATGAATCATATGCCATAAGGCAGAAGACCATTAAATTCTTTTTATTCTGGCTGGGAGCTCCATCGGAATAGAAAATTGCTAAAATGAAAAGAGTTAATTGATATTAGAAATTCTACATTCAGATAAAGGTAGCTTGACATATGCCCAGCATTATTTAATGATGTATGCATACAGAGAAATTGTTTCAAGAACTACATTTGCAATATTTCCTCAGGATCTGGATATTAAGACACACTTATGTTAGCGTTTTGTGGTTAAGGAAAAACATAAGAAATAAAACTAAACTGGAATATTCTCGCAGAAGAATTTCCATTCATCTGTTTTAATTTGGTTGAAAGTGTAAAAATAAGAGTGAAAACTGCACAAAATTAAACACTTTTTTAAAAATAAAAACTGAACAATATGATATCCCTACACTATTGCCTGAAGAAAATACACAGAGAATAGTTACTCACCATGCTCAAGGACAGCTTCGATCCCGCTGTTAGAAGATTATTGAATGGTTCCCCAGTATGTAGGCTAAGGTGAACTCTTGACCTCACAATCTTATTGTCTGCACATTCTCGGTAACTGTAACACTTCATTCTGCATTCTATTATTGTTTTCCCTTGTACTAGCTAAATGCAATGATGTGATGAAGTGATATTGAGGCCTTGCAGAGCAAAGCTTTTCAGTATATTTTGGTACATGTAACAATAATAAATGAATTCATCAATTTATCAAAATTGTTTTGCTGACTTGAATATGAAAGCTGAGCACTTCAACCGAATGGACACAAGAAATAGTTACTTTCACCATGCACTGCAATTACCAAATAAGATGATTGTGGCTGGAAAGAAAATTGGCTGCAAATTAGATCACTCCTAAAGAAGAACCCTAAAATTGTGCTGCATGCTAAACTTCCATTGATGTAGATTAAACATCGTTTTGGAATGTAATCCGCCTTTAAAAAGTCTTAAAGTGTCTACAAGTGTTTAGAGTGTGCCACATTTCCTTTCCTTTATTCATGTGCACTTCACAACGATTAGCGGCTCAACACCTTGTATCTTCAAGCACAGTCCATGTTAATTGATGTCTGGACTCCAGTCCTTTAAGGGCACTTTTCCACTGAACAACAACAGCTCTGCGTGCTCATTTCACACGCTGTCACAAATGAGCTATGACAATTACGCATCTACAGCATTTCGATATTTGTCTGGCAGAATAATGTGGCTGCAACAAGCACCTCGCCCTGCAAACAAAAGGGACATATTTCCCGTACCAAATACTCACAGGGTTGGCAAACAGTGAACAGTTCCTCCTTACAGGTAAGGAGCTTACATAGGTTTCTACCTCAGTTTCAACAGAGGATGTGAAAAGCAGGGGATGCAAATATCTGCAAGACCTTTAACATTGCTCCTTCCCTCTCAGGAACTTTTGTTCCCTATCTCTCAGCTCATGTCCTCTTATTTGAATCTCCCCTGCTCTCAATGGAAAAAGCCTATCCACATCAACTCTATCTATCCCCCACATAAATTTAAATACCTCTATCAAGTCCCCCCTCAACCTTTTATGCTCCAAAGAATAAAGACCTAAATTGTTCAACCTTTCTCTGCAACTTAGGTGCTGAAACACAGGTAGCATTCTAGTAAATCTCCTCAGTATTCTCTCTATTTTATTGACTTCTTTCCTATAATTCAGTAACCGGACCTGTACACAATACTCCAAATTTGGCCTCATCAATGCCTTGTACAATTTTAACATTACATCCCAACTCCTGTACTCAATGCTCTGATTTATAAAGGACAGCATACCAGAAGCTTTCTTCACCACCCTATCCACATGAGATTCCACCTTCAGGGAACTATGCACCACTATTCCTAGATCATTCTGTTCTACTGCATTCCCCAATGCCCTACTATTTACCGTCAGTCTCATGAGACCATGGATTTGCGCCTTGGAAGGTTTTCAAGGTGCAGGCCTGGGCAGGGTTGTATGGGAGACTGCCAGATGCCCAAGCTTCACGCCACCGAAGTTGTCCAAGGGAAGGGCACTAGCACCCAAGCAGCTTGGCATCGGTGTCATCGCAGAGCAGTGTGTTGTTAAGTACCTTGCTCAAGGACACAACACGCTGCCTCAGCTGAGGCTTGAACCAGTGACCTTCAAATCACTAGAGTGATGCCTCATCCACTAGGCCACACAGCAACACTACCATTTACCATGTATGTGCTATTTTGATTAGTCCTACCAAAATGTAGCACCTCACACTTATCAGCATTAAACTCCATTTGCCATTTGCCTTCTTAATAGCCTGCTGCACCTGTAAACCAGACTTTTGTGATTCATGCACAAGCACTCCCTCTGCACAGTAGTATGCTGCAGGTTTTTACCATTTAAATAATAATTTAAATAATAATCTGCTCTTCCATTTTTCCTTCCAAAGTGGATGACATCACATTTACCAATATTGTATTTTCCAGCATGTATGTACTCCACCTGCCAGATCCTTGCCCACTCACTTAACTATCTATATCTCTCTGCAGACTCTCCGTATCTTCTGCACAATTTGCTTTTCCACTCAACTTAGTATCATCAGCAAACGTAATTGGGTCCCCTCTTCCAGATCATTAATGTATATTGTGAACAGTTGCGGACCCTGCACCGAACCCTACCACACACCGCTCACTACTGATTGTC
Organism: Hypanus sabinus; assembly: GCF_030144855.1. Lineage (NCBI taxonomy): Eukaryota > Metazoa > Chordata > Chondrichthyes > Myliobatiformes > Dasyatidae > Hypanus > Hypanus sabinus. The sequence continues at coordinate 34,768,664 of NC_082714.1, forward strand.
AACCAGGGTAACACCCATGTATCCCAACTCTCTGCTTTCTATTAGTTAACCAATCCTCTATCCATGCTAATATATCACCCCCAGCAGTATGCATCTTTATCTTATGGATAAATCTTTTATGTGTCACTTTATTGAACGCCTTCTGGAAATCCAAGTAATTAATGTCCATCTGCTCCCCTCTATCCACTCATTATGTCCTCAAAGAACTCCAGTAAGTTTGTCAACCAGGACCTGCCTTCGCTGAATCCATGCCCTGTCCTCCTGATGGATCTATTTCTTTCCTAAAGCCTCGCTATTTCTTCTTTGATGATAACTTTGAACATTTTCCCAACTACAGATGTTAAGATAGCTGGCCTATAGTTACCTGCCTTTTGCCAACATAATTTTTTAGCCAGTGGCATGACATTTGCTGTCTTCAGCTCCGCCGAGACCTGCCCAGCATCCAGGCAATTATTGGTAAGTTATCACTAAAGCCTCTGCTATAACTTCTGCCATTTATTTCAGTACCTGGGGACTTATCTATCTCCAGGCCCACAAATTTGCTGAGCACTACCTCTTTACTGATAGCTATTGTTTCAAGGTCCTCAGCTCCGATCTCATCCCTTTGGCGTGTGTCTCCTTGGCACATTAGACATGTCCTCCACTGTGAAGACCGACACAAGATAGTCATTCAAAACCTCTGCCATTTCCTCATTACCCAATATCAATTCCTCCTGCTCATCCTCCAAGGGACCTACATTCAATTTAGTCATCCTTTTCCACTTTATATAATTATAAAACATTTTACTATCTGTTTTTATATTTTGTGATTGTTGAATTCCATAATCTATCTTCCCTTTCTTTATTGCTTGCTTAGTAGTTCTTTGTTGCTTTTTAGAGTTTTCCCACTACTCTTGGCGACTTTGTACGCATGAGCTTTCAGTTTGATGCCTTCTTTTATCTCCTTAGTTATCCAAGGTTCGTTCTCCCCACCCTTACTGTTTTATTTATAACTGAAATATACTATTGTTGAGCACCATGAAAAATCTCATAGAAACATAGAACATAGAAAACCTACAGCACAATACAGGCCCTTCGGCCCACAAAGCTGTGCCGAACATATCCCTACCTTAGAACTACCTAGGCTTTACCCATAGCCCTCTACTTTTCTAAGCTCCATGTAGCCATCCAGGACTCTTAAAAGACCCTACAGTTTCCACCTCCACCACCACCGCCGGCAGCCCATTCCATATACTCACCACTCTCTGCGTAAAAAATTTACCCCTGATATTTCCTCTGTACCTACTTCCAAGCACCTTAAAGCTGTGCCCTCTCATACTAGTCTCTGACTATCCACACAATCAATGCTTTTCATTATCTTGTACACCTCCATCAGGTCACCTCTCATCCTCATTCGCTCCAAGAAGAAAAGGCTGAGTTCACTCAACCTATTCTCATAAGGCTTGTTCCCCAATCCAGGCAACATCCTTATAAATCTTCTCTGCTCCCTTTCTATGGTTTCTATGTACTTCCTGTAGTGAGGCAACCAGAATTGAGCACAATACACCAAGTGGCATCTGACCAGGGTCCTATATAGCTGCAACATTACCTCTCAGCTTCCGTGATTGATGAAGGCCATTGCACTGTATGCCTTCTTAACCACAGAGTCAACCTGCGTAGCAGGTTTGACTGTCCTATGGACTTGGACCCCAAGATCCCTCTAATCCTCTACACTGCCTAGAGTCTTACTATTAAAGCTATATTCTGCCATTATATTTGACTTACCAAAATGAACCACCTCATCTCTTCGAAAGTCTTCCACTGTTCCTCAGTCGTCCCACCAAATAGCCTGTGTTACCTGCCTGCACTAGCCAAATGCTCCTTCATCCCATTCTCCGCTCCAATGTTTTGGCATAATGCACTTGTTTTTGATCAAACTATAGCACCATCCATTTGTATGAGAAATCAACGTGTTCCTGAGGTGTGCAGCCTGTTGAACTGGAAGGACATGTACCATGTTGTATCTCTAAAATAAAAAATAAAATATGTATACTTTCATGGTCATTGGATAATCTTCTTGAGAGTGCCATGCACTCAACATCACATTGCTCTTTATGCCTTTATTACTGCAGGGTCTCAAGAGATATCTCATTTCCAGATCACATTCCCTGGGTAGACCTCATTCACTGTGTACTTATATCAGCAAGTTTATATCTGACACCAGATCAAATACAGACAGAACTACTGTTGAACAGGCTTGGAGTGATTCGCTTGCACTGACGAGTAGCAATTAGGTCTGAGGGCAAAGGTTAGGTAGTAGGTAATTCCTTGGGTATTAGATGCTTGATGTCAGCTTCACCACAACGATCTGGATAAGGACCACCATTTGGGAGCAGTACTAGATAGGCATATGTGAATGAGTGTGAAAACATTTAGGCATTTTTCAACTGACTTGAAAGAATGTGAGACATGCCAAAGATACCTCAATACCCAGAGCCTGGACTGACACCTTGCCCTATTGTCCTGTTTATTACTTATTGTAATGCCTGCACTGTTTTCTGTACTTTATGCAGTCCTGGGTAAGTCTGTAGTCTAGCATAGTTGTTGTGTATTTTCTTTTTCTCTGTGTTGTTTTTTTACAAAGTTCAGTCTAGTTTTTGTACTGTGTCATGTAACACCATGGTCCTGAAAAACATTGTCTCATTTTTACTATGCACTCTACCAGCAGTTATGGTCGAAATGACAATAAAAGTGACTTGACTTGACTTGAAATTTTCCAACATCTTGGGCCAGCCATTAATCCTTTCCAGTGTGAAAGCAGTTCTGGATGAGTGCCAACGATATTTTGGAGTGAAGAAATAGTGTCCTCTCGAAGGACGTGAGCATCTAGCATCTTTCCTACAGCACACATTTACTCGGCAATGTCACCTTACGTGTTGTAGTCAGTTCCCCAGACTCTGGCCATTCTAGGCCCTGAGCTGCTTAGTGTTATCCATCACTGCCATCAGCAAGTGATCCCACTGAAAGAGGAGAACCTTCCATTAGTCTGGCAGCAGCCCCAGAGTTAGGGTGGAGGGAAGGACACTGCATAATTCCAGCAACAAACTGCAATGTTGTTCCTAAGGAAAGTGCAAGGACGTTAAGTTCATATCTTTGATTATCAGTTTATTTATTTAGAGATGCAGAATGGTATAGACCCTTCCTGTCCTTCAAGCCACACTGCCCAGCAACCCCCCGAAACTCTGATTTAACCCTAACCTAATCACAGCACAATTTACAATGACTAATTAACCTCTTTGGACTGTGCAGGAAACTGGAGCACCTGAAGAAACCCCACACATTGAATGGGAAGAACGTAGAGGGGCTCCTTACAGAGGATGCTGAGATTGAACTCCGAAATTTTGACACCCCAAGCTGTAATAGCATTGCACTAAATTCTACCCAACTGTGGTGGCCCATGTGAATATATGTGAGAAGACCCTCAAACCAGTAACAATTATATATATTCTTAAAAATATTCACATGAGCTTTGCATTCCTTGTAGTCCATACTGCATTTTAGATTCTAAAGATGAGCCTGAATTGTTACTGAATTTACTCTTACAGCCATTGAAAAGTCTGTAAAGGTCATAGCTCTGGGCATCTGTGCAGCCTGATGGTCACTACCGATGGAAACTAAGTAAAGTATCCTTTCCTTGAATAGGGACAATCCGTGTTCTGTGGTGAGTATCAGACTCTGAGATATAGGAGATCATCTTAGAAGGTAAGACATTTCAGGTTATGACAGATTTCTACTGGTAAAGCGAACCAGAGAAGCCTGGAGCTGGTTAGTGTAAATACTATTTGATCGTCTTATTGGCAGCACCTTCTATCAATTTGCTGATTATTGAGGATACTCTGATTCAGTGAGAATAAGCCAGATTGAATTTGTCCTAATTTTTGTGAACAAGACATATCTGGCACTGTTCCATGTTGTTGGGTAGATGCCAGTGTTGTAACAGCATAGGAACAGCTTGGCGAGACAAATGGCTTGTTGTGGAGCTGGGCTGCTTGCTTGCACTATAGTCTTTTGTGTAACCAGTGCTCTCAGCCATTTCTTGAATGGAATTGGCTGACGATTGGGTTATGTGATGATGGGAAACTCAGGAAGAAGCCAAGTAAAGAATGCACTCATCACTTCTGGCTGTAAATGGTCACACATTCTTCAGCCTTGTCTTTGGCACTCAGATTATAGACTGCACTACATTTAAAAATAGATATGTTCTTCCATTGCCTGCTTAACTGCTCAACACTCTTCATGACTAAATGTGGCAAAGCTGAAGAACTCTGATCTCATCTGCTGGTTCCCAGGTTGTGTACCTCTGTTTCGTATGCTGTTTTGCATGCATGTAGTACTATGTCACAGCTTCACTAAGTTAGCATGCCATCAGTAGGTATGCTAGTGCTGCTCCTGCCATGCCCTTCCACACCCTTCACTAAACCACTGTCAATCCCTGGAATTGACTGTCATGGCTGACATATGACAACACATGAAGTTATTGTGTTCAGATTTGAGTTTCCATATTTGTTTTGGGTATGTCCCATTTAGTACAATTGTAATCTCCTGATGAATGACTTTAATGCCAGAGTCAGAAATGACATCAGAGATTGGAATGGGTAACTAGGACACCATGGCTTTGGCAAGATGAATACCAATGGACTGCTATTGCTAAGCTCTTTAATGAAAATGGTCTGTCCAACATGAACATATTCTTCAGGCAAGCTGACAAATACAAAACAACATAGATGCACTCTAGGACAAAGATTGTGGCACTTGATTGACATTATTATTAGTCACCGGCAGGACATTCTTGATTACAAGATCACTAGGAATGTGGTGGGTTGTGCTGGGCTGACCATCGACTGGGCAGATATCATCCCACACTATACACTGTTCCATTGCACCGGAAGAAGCCAACGGTCATTAGACAATCTTCTTACATCAGGAAACTGAAGCAAATTGAACATCATGAGCAATTCACAGCCAACCTCAATGATAAGCTGAAGTCCCATTGACCCCTCACTGGAAGAACAATACAAAAGTGGGACTTATTTAACATTGTAATGACGAAGTCAGCAATATAGATTCTCAGATCTAAAAGAGCCATCACCAGGACAGCTTCAACAAAAATGATGAGAACGTTACCAACTTACTGCCAAAGAAACAGAAGGCCTTTATCGCATGGCAGAACAACGTATCCTCCAAATTTAAATGTGATTGCTTCAAATATTGCCAGATCCAGCAACAGGCTGCCCCATGTAGAATGCAGGATGAGTGGTAGGAGAAGAAAGCAGAAGAGGTTGTGCACTACGCCGATGCCAAAAACTTCAAATTGTCTTCTGTAAAATCAGATTAAGGCTATCAGTGAACTGCATATACCAAGCATCACACCTCTCCTGCATCAGATGGGCCAAACTTGCTCAAGGAGAAGAACAGCACTAGCGACAGGTAGAAGGAACACTTCAGCAACCTGCTCAACAGCTCTGCAGCAGACCGGGCCGTACTCAAGCAGATCCAGTAGAAACCCTTTGTTGGCATCTTCAAACCTTCTGCTGTGTTGGATGTGTTCAAGAAAGCCATTGCTCAAACAAGCTCTGCAAAATCCCTCTGGTAATACAGAATACCCACCAAGATCTCAAGACTGCAGGTCGAGTTGCAATCAAAACCTTCCATAACATTCCTACAACCATCAAGGAAGAAGAAGACATGTCTAAAGACTTCGAGAGTTTCATGACTGTTCTGCTCTTCCAAAACAAGAGCCAAAAGTGCTCCGGAACCTGGATCTTAGAACTCAGATCTGTGGCTGGATCTACAACTTCCTCACAGACAGGACCCAGGTTGTAAAAATAGAGGACATGCTCTCCTCTACAATCACTCTGAGCACCGGTGCCCCACAAGGCTGATTACTCAGCCCCCTGTTGTACTCACTGTACACCCATGATTGTGTAGCCAAGTTTCCATCGAACTCAATATATAAATTTGCTGATGACACCACAATTGTAGGCCGTATCTTGGGTAATGATGAGCCTGAGTACCGAGAGGAAACTAAGAACCTGGGGCATGGTGCGAAAACAATAACCTATCCCTCAACGTCAGCAAGATGAAGGAATTGGTTGTTGACTTCAGAAGGAGTAGCAGACTGCACGACCCCATCTACATTGGTGGTACGCAGGTGGAGCAGGTCAAAAGCTTTAAGTTTCTCGGGGTGAATATCACAAATGACCTGACTTGGTCTAACCAAGCAGAGTCCACTGCCAAGAAGGCCTACCAGTGCCTTTAATTCCTGAGAAAGCTGAAGAAATTTGGCCTGTCCCCTAAAACCCTCACTAATTTTTATAGATGCACCGTAGAAAGCATTCTTCTAGGGTGCATCACAACCTGGTATGGAAGTTGTCCTGTCCAAGACTGGAAGAAGCTGCAGAAGATCATGAACATAGCCCAGCACATCACTCAAACCAATTTTCCATCCTTGGACTCACTTTACACCGCACGCTGTCAGAGCAGTGCTGCCAGGATAATCAAGGACACGACCCACCCAGCCAACACGCTTTTTGACCCTCTTCCATCTGGGAAAAGGTTCAGGAGCTTGAAGATCCGTACGGCCAGATTCGGGAACAGCTTCTTTCCAACTGTGATAAGATTGCTGAATGGATCCTGACCCAGATCTGGGCCGTACCTTCCAAATATCCGGACCTGACTTGCACTACCTTACTTTCCCTTTTCTATTTTCTAATTATGATTTATAATTTAAATTTTTATTATATTTACTTTGATTTATACTTCAGGTAGCGTGAAACACAGAATCAAATATCGCTGTGATGATTGTATGCTCTAGTATTAATTGTTTGGTGACAATAAAGTAAAGTAAAGTAAAAGTAACTGTGGTAACTACTTAGGCACCATATGAGATGTGGATATACAGACGGATCCTCAGGGTGTCATACATTGAAAGGAGATCCAACAATTTCATCCTAGAAAAGATTGGCACAAAACCAATACTTCTGGAAACCATTATCCAAAGGAAACTTTGCTGTTTGGACACATCTCAAGAACTGATGACACTCTGGAATGCACTCTGCTTGAAGGCAGAGTAGAAGGAAGCCGCTCCTGAGGCAGACAGAGGACAACCTGGATCGACAACATCAAGAAGTGGACCAGCCTCACCACCAGAGATGCAAGAGGTTTGACTGCCGAGAGATCGCAGTGGAAGAAAGTGGTCGCCGAGGCTCTGGTGGAATATGGCACATGGTGATAATGATGTTGATTTAGGCATCTCCCTCTTCTCCATTGCTGGAAGGTTCTGGCCTGTATAATTCTGAACTGCCTAATCAGCAGCATATCAGAAGAGAACCTTGGGTTGCAGCACTATCAATACAGCTTTCATTGTTCATCAGGTTCAGGAAAAGTGCATTGAACAAAATTTGAACATAAATGCCATTTACATAGTTCTAACCAAAGCTTTTGGCATGGTCAACAGACAAGTGCTGTGGACGGTGCTGTTGAAGCTGGGGTATCTTTGCAGATTTATCAGCTTCATTCACCTTTTTCATGACAATATAATTGGCTGTCAGAGATTGTGAACAGGAAGTGCATCTTAAGTACAGGCTTGATGGACCACTCCTTGACCCGTGTCGTCTGAAGGTCAAGCTGAAGATGATTGAGAGGGTTATCCTTGAAGTGGTTTATAATGATGACTGTGTCTTGATGGCCCACACAGTCTGATCTCAACTCATTTTCAACACCTTGTCTCTTTGGCCTCACCATCAGCCTGGTCAAAATGTAAGTCCTGCTTCACACTGCTCCTAGATCTGTTGTTGTCCCTTCTTTCTTCACCATCGGGAGAATAAAATTGAACACAGTGGAGGATTCAGGTACCTCAGCAGCATTGTCTTTAATGATGGCTCCCTGGACAAGGAAATCAATGCTAGGATTTGCAAAGCCAGTCAGAACCTTGGCCATCTGAGTGCATGTGTGTGGAACCAGCACAACATTCAACTATCCACAAAGCTCAAGGTTTACAATGCTGTCTTCGTTAACAGTTTCCTTTATAGCTGTGAAATATGGACTGTTTACAGAAGACATCTCCAGCAGCTAGAGCGCTTCCACATTCGAAGCCTAAGGTTAATCCTAAGCATCATTTAGCAGGACCAAGTCACTGAAAGACTTTGACAGAGAGACCACAAGCATCTTTAATTAACGGGGCATGTCATGTGCATGGAGGACTCCAGAATCCCCAAACAGCTACTGTACGGTGCGCTGTCTCTGGGCAAGAGGGGCCAAGGTAGAGCTCACAAGAGGTTTAAAGACTGCGTCAAAGGTAACATTGCATACGCTGGACTTACTCCAAAACAGCTGGAACAGGACGCACAAGACCGGACTGGATTGCACGTTTTGGTAAGACTTGCCCATGACAATTTTGAGGAGAGGTGTCATGCAGACCTGTTGCCTGAGACCAACAGAAAGCTGCAGCATCAACTATTCCAGCTGACTCAGTACCATTCCCTTGCCCTCACCGCAAAACAAGCTATTGGCTCCTCTGTACTTGGACTTCACAACCACTTTCAGGTCCATAACAGATGAACAGCACAGAAACAACTGATACCAATGGACACAATAGACAACCATCAATGCCACAAAATACAGTGTGGCGCATTCCTGTTCTTTATTGCTATTTACAATTCATTTAAATGTTGTTTAAAAATAGAGGAAAACTTTAAATAGCTATGACAGTACATATCAGAATCAGGTTTAACATCGCAGGCACATGTCCTGAATATCATTAGTTCTAGAGCACAAAAATATATTGCCAATGTCCCAAACAAATATTGCATGAGATAGCAGATGCCATTCTGATGCTAAGTCATACTGGATTTACTAGGTCAAATTTTGCAAGTGATATAATCTGAGAAGAATATCTATATTTCTGTTATTCACTTTTCAGCTGCATTACAATGAAGAAGTAGAATCATTTGATCCATTTGCTAGGCACACATTATTTACTGGATTTCAACCTTTCAAGAGATGAATGCTCTATCTTATTTTACTTATTTTTGAAGAACTGAAGGATTACCATTAGCAACAGGGATGGAACATAAACATCAGGTTATGAGCAGTGGTCATTTGGCTTATGACATCAGCTGCACAATTATACTCAATAAATTAACTCCTTGCATCTATTTCTTACAACTACATTTCATTACTAAATTGCAAAACTAAATGCAGGTCCAATAAATATCAACAGTTGAACATGATGCTGACAGTATTTCTTCTCAGACCCTAAAATACACAGAATTCTTTTCTTGTCAAGATTCCCCTGAAAGTAAACTAACTACACAGATGTTAGGCATGTCATAGAGAGGAAAATCTTCCTGCAATTCCACAGCACTTATGCTGGGAAGTCTGTACACAGAGTCTTCATCAAGCGAATAAGGAACTATACTTCCGTTCATTTTAATGAAGAAGAATAGCTACAGATATTGTAATGGTATTGGGTTCCCTGTCTGCAAAGCCCTAAACTCAGAAGAAGATTTTAAGCCCTATCCAATATACAGTAGGTACCTACAGGGACCATCACGACAGGGAGGTTATACTGTATCCTTCAAGGACTAGCTGACTTCCCTGTTAAGCCTATGCAGTGAGGTCTAGTAACCACCATTCACTGCTTGGCTCCTCCTTGACAAGGAGGATATACTTCCAGCTAACAAAGTCGTTTAAACAGAGCTTATTTTATTTTTAATGATACATTTTTAAATTCAAACAAATAGTTCTTAACACACATTTAATACAGAGGAAATATGATTTTTAAAAGATTCCTGAATTACAACATATTTATAAACTACAAAGTTTAATACAGGTACAATTTTGATTATGAATTAAAAGAGCATACCAACTAGTTGCAGGTGAATCAGTTGCCGTCACAGAAGCCAAAGTCAAATTCTTCATTCTGTCACCCAGTCTTTTTTTCATTCCTAACAATTCTCAATGTTTCCTAATATTAAGAGTTTTCTACCCAATTACATCATCTGTATGAGATGTTTTTCAGGTAACTTGGCTGGGACAAAATTTTTTACAGAGATGAACTATAAGCTTCTAAGGATAATGGTGCAAAGAACTTGGCTGTAGTTGCCTGGTTTAATTTAGGCCTATTAACATTGTATTTGGTTAATACAGATAAGAATTCTCATGGTCACTTCAGTTTGCAAACCACATCTCTTAGCATCCAACCCAAGTGTTTGCTTAACATTAAACAGATTACTACTTGCAATTTACATTAAGAACTGAAGACTGGTTCTTGATTACAACAAGAAGTTGAGCAAGGAATATTTGTCAGAAGTTTAACTTTGTCACAAAAAAATCTGACCCTTTGGAAAGGTCAGGCTGCTGTATCAGAAAGCTAAGGTTAGCAATAAACCTCTCAGGCCCTAGAGAGTGACTACCTATCAAAGTATATATGAATGTGATGCATATACTTTTAATCAATTGTTCTAAAAATCTTGAACTATTTTAAGAATTTTTATTATTTATACTTCTTCAACAGTTCATAGCTTGATAAGTGCTTAATCATTTTGAATGTTTCTGAATGTCAGGAATATTCAGTCATGTCCAAAGACCGTGTTGTCAGTTGCAGCAATGTGATTTTAGCTGGAATAGTGCTTTTATTAGGGTTCTGAAAAATAAGAAACTGGTCATTTGCATGTATTCAAAACACATTAAGGGAATCAAGCGATGTCCAGTAAATGGAGGGAAGGTAGGCTGCAATAAAATATCAGACATGATCTTATTGAATAATGGAAGATTTTATTGTATTAGGAGCCAAATGGTCCACTTCAGTTTTTTAGGTTTTTAGTTGTGCTATGCTATTATGTTTTGTTATGTCTTATTTTCTAATGAATGTTGATAATGGGTTACTCACCACTGCCAGACATTTCATTCTAAAAATAGTTAGAATAGTTAATTCTTAAAATAGTTCAAGATTTTTAGAACAATTAATTAAAAGTATATGCATCACATTCTATTTTTGACATAGAATAACAAGGGAGTTTTAGTTCTATAGATTCATTCAGAATATTTAACTTGGTCTGCTATTTGTCATCCACTTCTTAGTCTTGTAAACAAATTCCCCTTAAGTTAACTAGAAGTTGAGACTTCAATTGTCAGGTAAAGGATTTTTTATTGAAAGTAACGTATGCCCTTCCTCGACCACTATAATATCTTTAATTTGAATTTTCACTCAAGTTGTCTCTGCCTATATGCAAAGCTTGCAAAGATAAAGCAAAATGTGACCTTTTAATCTCTGGCTAGGCTTGAGGCATTGACCTTGGGTCTTGCCTGAGAGAGTGCAGTGATATCACATTAAGTCACGCATCGTTTCGCATAACAAATATCCTCTAGTAAGCTACATGCTTGCAATCTCATTTTTAGTCATATAAAATCACAGACTCTAGTTTCAGCTTGTGAGTGATCTGGTACATGGGTATGATATTAAAAAGGTATCCTGTGGTTACATTAATTTATCTAATACAATGTGTTTGTTTTTTTTAATTCACTATTTCTTCAAATATGACTTGTCATCTTACCTTAAAGGGGAAATGCTACCATATAGCATCAGATATAGATGAACAAACATAGGAAAACTGAAAGAAAAGTTAATCCCTGTCCAATTAGCAATAGTGGTGAATTGGACGTGGAATTGGCTTAACTCTGGTGTTCTTCGATTAAAGAACATACTTGAAAAATTGTCCTCTTTGTCAGTGTCATGATTGCACTGGAATACTTTTGCCTGAGGTATAAATAGTTTTCAATGCTAAAATCAAAATGTTGCGAAGGCCCATAACCTTTATTTTAAACCTTATCCGAAGTTTAATATGGTTTGGAATGAATCAAACCACCTGCAGGCTAGTTTCTATCAGAAATAGTTCAAGATGGACAATTCATAAATACCATAGATAAATAAAATAATGGTCAAATAAAATAATCACAAATGCCACAGATTTGACACTTATGTAGAGTTCTCAGTAATGTTAACTGCTAAGGCTAATGAAATGGCTTCTCTGTAATGCTAACTGCTGATGTAATAGCTTCTCTGTAGCTGTGATACTTGGGTTATAACTTCAGATAATGGGGAACTAATCAATGGGAGACATGTTATTCTATCTTGCTTGTCTGGGAATATAGTTTGTTTGTGGGCTTTTGGTCGAGGCAAATGAAGAGGATGGACAAGTGCGGGGAGTGTCTGGTGATCACTATACGGAGTATACAGGAACTCGAGGGTCCAGGGCTTGGCGGCATTTTGGCAGAGGTCGTTTAAGGAGTAACACTGGAGGAGTGAGCTCCTACGATTTCTGTATGCATGAACTGTTACCTTTAATAACAGTGGTGCCTTTGTCTTTTATATTTTGTTTTCTACTAACCACACAACAAAATACAAGTCATAAAGTTTAATCTTTTAATCGCTTATTGTGTACTGTCTGATATCTGCATTGTGAGTTTGTGCTGGGATACATCACACAGCATCCACCCAAACTTGAATGCGTTATTTGGCCGGGCCAAAAGCTGATTTCCCTAGACGAACGTGCGAGCAAGCCTAGTGGGCTACACTTTTGGGGCTCATCCGGGATTTGATTCTGTGGATGCTGTGTGATCACCCTGTTGAAATTAGTGTTGTTATGGAAGCAGCCGGGTTTGAGAGCTGGTGTGTATCTGAGGGTCTGCCAGTGAGTATTGCATGCGTGTTAAGTGGGGTAAAGGTTCGTACCCTGGATGAAGTGTTAATTTGGCAGTTGAGCATTGTTAAAGCTGTTGGCAAGATGGAAGTTGTATCACAAAAGTTTGATAAAGCGGCGGGCTTAGACCTGGTGTTAGTGCAGACTAGCACAGACATCACGGGGGTGGAGCTGCCAGTGTTTATTGATGACCCAGGAGAGGCGGGACCAAGGCATGTTTGAACTGCCAGGGAGGGAGGGACTGGAGCTCAGTGAGCTGAGTTTCCAGCAATTAAGGGTGGTTCTCTCGTTACTGAGGGATGAGAGGAAATAGTGGTTGGATTCGGAAAGTTCAATTAGTTCCCATCCCCCAGTGAGAGGTGAGAGTTCTGAGTTGGCATCTGCCATTACCTCCCTGGTGAGAAAGGCAGCAGGGCCCCGCCAGAAGCTAAGAATTTTCTCAGGAATAACACCCACCCCTGAACGGGAGGAGGATTATGAGACATGGGTGGAGCAAACCTCGCATTTGTTAGATGAGTGGCAGTGCTCTGATGACGAAACGTGCCCGAGATTGGTTGAAAGTTTGAGGGGGATGGCGGCTGAGATAGTTTGAGCTGTGAAGGTTAACCAGCCCTCAGCCTCCCTTGTTGAGTGTCTGGAGGCATTGGAAAGTGCTTTTGGGTTGTCTGGGAGTTCCTGGGAACTCCTAGGCGAGTTTCAAAACATGTGTCAGGAGATGGGTGAGAAGCTGTCCGCGTACCTTTTTTAGCTAGAGAGATGGTAAATGGTCTGCAGCGCTGGGGGGGTAATTCGGGAGGCTGAGGAGGATCGGTTAAGGATGGACCGGGTAACGAGTGGCACCCAGGCTGAGCACAGGTTTGCTCGGAGTCTCTGGCAGTCTTGTACAACGCACCCCACCTCCATCGTTCGTTCAGCTGATCAGAGAGGTGCGGGGGGATGAGAACGCTTTGGGGCCATGGGACGACTCTGCAATCCTCGGTTGTAGACCCTAGTGGTGAAGCGACCAGAGCCAGCTCCACCTAGGAATTGGTGAAAGAGGTGGTGGTAGAGCTGAGAACTGAGAGGTCACGGGGGTTCAGGATGGGTGTGGACCCTTTGTACGATAGAGCTGGTAGGGAGGGCCCACCCTTCCGGGGACAAACTACGCAGAGGGCTGCAGGTTCCGTGAGAAGAGGGGCGGCTGGGAGCATGTGCTATAACTGTGGGAAAGAGGGACACTTCCAGCAGGAATGTGGGCGGCAGGAAGCCCCTAGGAGAGTGAGCCCCTGGGTATCCAAGCAGGGAGAGGTGTTGGGAAACTCAGAGGAGACCCAGTGAGGGAATGGCCTGGTGCCTCTGGGGGAGCATGTTCCCAGCAATGTACCAAGGAACCCCGAAAAGCAAAAGACCATATTCCTGACGGAGTAGTGGGAGCCTTCTCCAGCGTGTTGCTACGAATAGAGGGAATCTATGCTAAAGCCATACTTGACACTGGGTCGCAGGTCACTTTACTGTACTAATCGTTCTACAACCAGTATCAGAAGCACTTGCCCTTGACCCATTCAATGCACTAAGATTTGGAGATCTGGAGTGCTGGTAATTATCTGCACAATGGTTATTTGTCAGTGAAATTGGAGTGTGCAGAGAGCAACGTAGGAGTGTCTGAAGTTCTTGAGACCTTGGTACTGGTTTGGCCCGATCTGGTTGAGATGGGCGGTGTTTCAATATTGGTGGGGACCAATACCCCTCTTGTATGGAGGCTCATGGGGGCCTGCAAGGAGAAGGCGGGTGAGAGCTTTTTGGGGACCCTGACTGTGGACCCAATGCTTCGAGCTGCTTTTGAGGAAGTGCTTGACTGCACTGGGCCAGATATTGAATTTAAACTTACATACCTCATGGGTATCTTGTAATGGTCTTGTGACCATGATGTAATTGAGTATCTGGTGAGAGTGATGTAATGGTCTTGTGATGGTGGGGTGATGTATTTTCCCCGCCAGTGTGAGGTCACATGATGTAATTTTCCTGCCTGTGTGAGGTCATGTGATGGCCTGTTCCAACAAGTATAAAACGGGGAAAGCCTGCTGTAATGCAAGAGGTTTTGTCAGGGCGTCATTTAAGTCATCCATTGCTCTGTTATGCTGCGTATTTGGTTTCATGACACAGTTTTGTTTTAAAGTGGAGTTTTAATTCTTACTGTATGGTACATTGTCACTGTGCCGGCAGTTTTGAAAATCATCACCAGTTATGCTTGATGTATCTTCGATTTAATTTTAAAGTCTAAGTATTGGAGAGTGACGAGTTACCGAAGTACGGAAACCCGAAGGATTGAGTAAAGTTGGTGTCGTCGGTGGTAACACAGGATCGACCTTATTGGATCTTCGTTCAGAAAATAGTAACCTGCATCCGAGATAGCCCCTGCATTGTACGAGCAGAAAGGGTTGAGTGCAGTGTTATTCACCAAGGAAAAGGTCAGTTCCTTCAAACCATTTTTATTTCCTTCATTGTGAATCCTTCGGGCAAGACATATTTCGGCTGGATCAGCAGTAATGTCATGTAGTCGAGGAATTCGTTACTTCAGGAAAGTCTCTCCTAATTAACTGTATAAATCATTTGGACTTTCACATTTATCACTTTAAGAACTGTGTTTGTATTTACCACTTTAAGAACCGTTCGAGTTGCCGTATAGGAGTTAACTTCCGGTTAAGTTAGTCGTTTGTTTACTTTTCATTTCTATTGAGCAGAGCTTAAATAAATGTTTATTTGGTTATAAAAATACTGTCTCAATTCAGTATTTATTGTTGCCATATCATAACAAAACGAGGGATTGTGTGGTGCTCCCAGTCAAAGCCTAAGGTAATATGGCCCGGAGAAGTAGCAAGAGTGATGGGAACTCCTAGATTTCCCAGAGTGCCTGATGATGAGGCCCTTTTAATGGATGCCCCAGAAGACCTCGAGGTGGAGTCACGATTTCCAGCTGGGCTGCTGGGGAGGCCCGAATTGTAGAGGCCCTCAGTTGTACAGGAGAGCAGAATGGCTGTCATTGTCAGGAACACTAAGAAAAGAGAGAGATCACCTTTAAGAGAGCGATGCCCCTGGCGCACTTGTTCCCGGTGACAGTAATGTCTAGCACCCCTGTGAGGCCCGCTGAGGAGAAACCAGTGAAGAAAAGGTTAAAGTTGACCGCTGAGGCCTTTAACTTTGGGGACTCTCCTGTGCCACTGGGTTGGAAAAGGAGGTTAGTGGAGGAGATGTTGAAGCTGGAAAGGGTCTTTTCCCTGGGCAAGTTTGATGTGGGTTGTTCAAAGGGAACTCACCACATCATTCGGGTGACTAAGGACAACCCATTTAGAGAGAGGTCGCAGTGACTGGCCCCTGCAGACGTGGTAGGTGTCTGGCAGCACTTGTGTAAGTTGAAGGAAGCTGGGATCATCACTGAGTCCCGAAGCCCCTATGCATCCCCAATAGTAGTGGCCTGGAAGGAAAATGGGAAGGTACGCATGTGTGTGGACTATGGGACCCTAAACAGGGGCACTGTCCCTGACCAGTATAGGGTCCCGAGGGTCAAAGATGCGTTAGCCTGTCTGAGTGAGGGGAAGTGGTTTAGTGTGCTGGGCTTGAGGAGTGGATATTACCAGATCCCAATGAGTGAGGCCGATAAAGAGAAGACAGCATTTATATGTCCCCTGGTAGTTTTCCAGTTCAAAAGGATACCCCAGGCCATTTTGGGATCCCCTGCCACCTTCCAGAGGGTCATGGAAAAGATGGTGGAGGATATGAACTTGCTTGAAGTGTTGGAATATTTGGATGACTTGATAATATTTGGCTCCACCTTGGAAGAACATGAGGTGAGGCTACTGAAGGTGCTAGGCCAACTGAAGGATGAAGGGTTAAAACTTTCCATGGACAAATGCCAGTTCTCAAGATGTCTGTTAGCTATGTCGGGCATATAATCTCGCGAAATGGAGTGGCTACAGACCTGGCTAACGTAAAAGTGGTGACCACGTGGCCGCGGCCCTAGACTGCGAGTGCTCTGCACTCGTACCTAGGGTTCTGTGGGTATTATCAGAGATTCGTGAAGGGCTATGCCAAAGGGAGTCACCCCTTGGACCAGCTTCTGTGTGGCTACCCTCCCGTGGGGAAGAAAAGGACGGGAAGTTGGAGAATATCTAAACCTGTCGGAGTCCTTCGGACAGAGGTAGGAAGCAAAATGTGAGGAGGCTTTTCAATCGCTGAAAGCATTGCTGACCCAGGCAGCGGTGCTGGCTTTTGTGGACCCCCGATCACCATATGTACTACACACTGACACCAGCCAAGGGGTGTTAGGGGGCGTCCTGTATCAGGATCAGGGCACCAGGTTGAGGTCTGTGGCATTTGTCAGCTGGAGTTTGTCGCCCTCCGAGAGAAACTACCCCACCCACAAGTTGGAATTCCTGGCATTGAAATGGGCAGTGGTGAATAAGCTGAGTGACTACCTCTATGGGGCCAAGTTTGAGGAGAGGACGGACAACACCCTTTCACATATATCCTGACCCTCGGCAAAACTGAACGCCACAGACCATCAGTGGTTGGCAGCATTGTCTGCCTATGATTTCAGCCTGAAGTATCGGCCAGGGAGCCGGAATGTCAATGCGGATGCTTTGTCCAGAAGGATGCATGAGGGACTGGATAGGGGTGAGGAGTGGGAGAGCATTCCTGCCCCTGGGATGAAGGACATGTGTCAGTTTACGATCACCGTGAAGGCTGAGGAAAAGGAGAGGCCGGATCGAATCGTGGATCCATTGGGGGCTTCTGATGACACTCTGCCCCCTGTTTACTGTAATCTGACTGCCCTGAAGACCAAGCAGTTGCCCGAATTGAGTTCTGAGGAAGTGGCAACTGCTCAGCGAGATGACCCAGGCATTGACACTGTTTGGTACGAGGTTAAAAAGAGGGATATGGCACAGGTGGAGAAGACGTAACACACTTTGATGTCTCCATTTCTGAAAAAATGGCCTCAGTTGAAGTTGAAGAAACAGATCTTATACCGGGCCACGTCACCCCCGGACAGAGCTTGGCATTGCCAGCTGGTCCTGCCTGAGAAGTATCGGAGGATTGCGCTAAAGTCACTTCATGATGATTCAGGACATTTGGGAGTGGAAAAGACCTACAGATTGCTCAAAGACCAGTTTTACTGGCCCCGGATGAAGTCAGAGGTTGAAGAATACTGCAAGTTGTGCATTCGCTGCACACGCTGGAAGAAGCTGCTTACGTGGGCAGCTCCTTTGTCCCACTTGCAGAGTGCAGGGCCCTGGACTTGGTGTTTATGGGCTTCCTGTCCATAGAACGAGACGCCAGCAACACTGCGAATGTCTTAGGCATCATGGACCACTACACCAGATATGTGCAGGCTTTTCCTACCAAGGACCAGAAGGTGACCACGGTAGCAAAAGTGTTATGGGAGAAGTATTTTGCTTATTATGGCCTTCCCAGTCAGATTGTTAGTAACCATGGACAGGACTTCGAGAGCAGACTCATCTATGAGTTACTGGGCATGCTTGGAGTTGAGAAATCGAGGACCACGCCCTATCACCCGCAGGGTGATCCCCAGCCAGAGATGTTTAATCAGACCTTGTTAGACACGCTTAGGACCCTGAAGACCAGCAAGAAGAGCAGGTGGAGTCAACATATTGGGCATCTGGTTCACTGTTACAACTGTACATGAAATGAAGCTACTGGGTACTCATCCTATTATCTGATGCTTGGGCACGAGGCGAGGTTGCCAATTGACCTTTGTTTCGGGACTGACGCGGGTGACTTACCACTGAAGCTTTATCGGAAGTATGTGCTTGATATGAGGAGAGAGCTGTAAAGGGCTTATGAGTTGGCTGGGGTAGCGGCTGCCAAGCAGAATCAGGGAAATAAGAGGAGGTATGATCAGAAGGTGAAGTTCGTCCAACTCCTGCTGGGAGATTGAGTCCTCATAAGGGATTTGGGATTACCTGGAAAGCACAAACTGGCTGACTGCTGGGTGGCCACACCTTATGTGGTGGTGAGTCAGATGCCAAACCTACCGGTTTTCCGGGTGAGACCAGAGGAGGGGAATGGCCTATCAAGATTCTCCATCGGAACCACCTGTTGCCCCTGGGACAAGAGATGCAGGTAGATGGAGATCCGGACTTGGAGCCCACATGTAGTATGAGGACTGTGCGGAAACGAGGGGTGATGGAAGAGCCCGCCATGGAAGAGACTGAGCCCGGCCCAGCCCCTGAGAGGGATACTGATTCGGAGGATGATGATTCAGATGTGTGGTACATTGCTGCCGTTTGCTAACTCCCCTGTGATGGAGGAAGAGACTCCTCGCCCTTCTCCCACTGAGTCAGGTGAGGCGAGGGGTCTATTGGAGGGCAGCTTGGGGTACCTCAGGGCTTTGAAGGAGAGGAGGTGGGGCCTGAACATTAGACAGGAGGCTCTGAGTTGCAGAGGGTCTTAAGTGATAGATCGTGGGAGGTTTCGCCAGGCAGACCCGAAGTATCCCCAGTAGTGTCTGAGCCGGAAGAGTTAGGTGAGGAGGTATGGAGGTCTCAGAGAATTAGGAATCTCCTGGATAGGTTGGCCTATGTAGTGTTGGGGGAATAGGGTGTGATTTCTACTGTTCTGGGGAGCTATGTCACTGCTTTCTGCATTTGGATTGGGCTTTGTGTTTTGCAGGAATGGTTGGCGAATTATCTTAACATCATGAGGGCATGGCTAAATTTGGTGGGGGGAGAATGTAGGGTTCTCAGTAAAGTTAACTGTTAAGTCTAATGAAATGGCTTCTCTGTATGCTAACTGCTGATGTAATGGTTTCCCTGTAGCTGTGATGTTTGGGTTATAACTACAGATAATGGGGAACTAACCAATGGGAGACATGTTGTTCTATCTTGTATGTCTAGGAACCGTGTTTGTTTGCGGGCTTTCGGTCGAGGCGAGTGAAGAGGAAAGGGCAAGTGAGGGGAGATCACAGTACGGAGTACAGTATACGGGAATTTGAGGGTCCAGGGGTTGGCGGCGTTTCGATGGAGGTTGTTTAAGGAGGAACACCAGAGGCGTGAGCGCCAATGATTTTTGTGTGCACAAACTGTTACCTTTAATAAGAGTGGCGCCTTTGTCTTTTATATTTTTTTTTCTACTAACCCCACAACAAAATAAGAGTTATAAAGTGCAATCATTTAATTGCTTATGTGTACTGTCTGATATCTGCATTGTGAGTTTGTGCTGGGGTACATTACACGGTATCCATCCAGACTTGAATGCTCTATTTGGCCAGGCTGAAAGCTGATTCCCCTGGATGAACATGCAGGCAAGCCTAGTGGGCTAGCATTCTGTGTTAAACTATTCTTGACAAGTTTATGTTTATGGAGCCTCCTCTTTCTATACCTTGCTCTCTTTATACTAATTACACATGATGTGTATTTTTCCCCCAGCTGACATCTATTATAAGATATAGTATTACTGCAGAACATTGATCCGATTCATTGATTGGGGCAGTCCTATTTCCAGCCTCTAGTATGCTGCCACTGCTGTTGAATATGGATGAGATATATTAAACTCATTCATTGACTGTACAGAGGGAAACTATTAACTTTCTGAGATTAAAACTATCATCAAACTGAAATACTAACTCTGGATCACTTGCCACAATTACTACTTAATCTCATTTGGAGCATATTTCATTTATATTTTATTCATCCAGCGTATGCCATTCATAGTTTTTTTTAAATCAATCATCTATTTGTATTACTGTATGTCACATGTCCTATCAATTTCTTCTATTTAACTCCCTATCCCGTATAACTCCATCTGCATTCAGGTTATGTAAATTTAGCACTGTACCCATCCATATCTAATCACAACATAGTCTACTTTTGAAAAATATCTCCCTCTACAATAGAATTATTGATAATTATTATATTGAACTGGGCTAACACCAACCTTTCAAAAATCCTATTAGTTTTCTTTGACATTTTATCTGTGTTTTTTTTAATGTTTTCTTTATTCTAAAATAAGTTGAAATATTTTGAGCAATATCAGAGGACCTAATGTATCTTTAAAGTGGGTTGCTAGATTTATACATGTGAGTCTGAATTCACTTGAGAGTCCAGAGGCACAGACACTGATTTTCATGTTGGAAGTCATTTAAGTAAATATGTAGGTGGGAGAATTTAACATCAAGGCTGTGATATGCATGAAATAAATGAACCTCCTTTATGAAAGACGACAAGCTCAAAGTCACGGGTTTATGATTTGAAAGGGTAAAAGGATAAATGAAACAGAATGAAAATAAATGAAACAAAAGAGGCATTTTTTTTATCATCTTCAACAATTCTAAAGAATGGAAGCTTTGCTCCAGAGGTAAGTGCAAGCTCAAGGCCATCCTCAATTTCCAAACATAAAAGATGTGAAGAATTTTTTTTCATTGCTTCTCAGGAAAACCACAAACTGGAACAAAGTTAAGCTCTATCACAAAATAAAACCTTTACAAAGTTGTCTTTAAAGTGGTGAACTGCTTAAGAACAACATACAATGGATACTTCATTTGTCTTAATGCTGAGGAATACAGGTGTTGGAAACTATTTTTTAGGTTTTATTGTAGACGGGTTAAAGTAACAAAACAGAATGGTTACATAGAATACTGTTCTGAAATATATTATTTCTGGTTTCTTTCCACCGCACAACTAGATAGAGTATAGCTGCATTTTTTTTAGCAATACAGCATGTTAACAGGCCCTTCTGGCCGAACGAGCCCACACTGCTCAATTACACTCATGTGACCAATTAAACTACTGACCCATATATCTTCGGAATGTGGGAGGAAAACGGAGATCCGGGTGGAAACCCACGTGGTCACAGGGAGAATGTATAAGCTCCTTATAGACCGCAGTGGACATTGAACCCAGGTCGCTTTCACTGTAATAGAGTTAAACTAACCATTATGCTACTGTGCTGTACTTTGTAGTAACATAGATGAAGAAAATATAAATAATCCCCATTTGAAAAATGATATTCAAAATTGTATTTTTCTCCTTACAAAAGTGATGCTGTTTTTGCCCTCTTGTCATGATGTGTTACCAGTTTATTGTCTTATTAAATATATTTTCCTTATAAAATCACATTGATTTGTGATCCAGTGTTGCTGCATCAATGGCAACCATAATTGAAATAAAATCCCATCATCCATTTTCCTGTTCAATAAAGTCTGAATGAAACTTCGGCACAACACATTACTGATGCAAGTCACGTCGAACTGATCTTACGTGCAATAAATATTCTGTTGATTCCTTGATTCCAAACACAATTGAACTGAAGTGCATTTCAATTGGAATTAAGACTTTATTTTGTTTTAGTTTAAATCCTGTGCAAAATTCACAAGTATAGTTAGTTGGTGTTCATACATGAACATTAGTTAGTGGCATTAACCCTGATTCTATTTACTCTAAGAGATAGTTTCATTAATTTTTAATTGTTTTAAATGATTCAACTGTTTCAACATCTTGCAAGGTTAAAGGTTCACTTGACAATGTGAGTCACTGTTCAAACATCATGTCTGAAATAGTTTTGTAAATGTTAGACACACCTGCAAGATTTTTATTTTGCTCACACATTTTTTTCTTAGACTTGCAATAAATGACCTTTACTATTTATTCCTGTACTGAATTTAAACTTAGCAATCCTGTCTTTATGCGAGCGGTTAAAAATGTGAATTCAGTAATACCCTATGGAATCACAGAGCACTCTAGTACAGAAGAAGGCAGCTCAGCTACTTCACCAAATGGGACTGGTTGGGTCTCTAAATGGTGTGAAGGCAATGTGTTGCACTTCCTGCAGTTGCATGGGGAAGTACCAAGAGACAAGAAGAGGTAGGAATGGGAAATGGACTAGGAAATGGTGAATGGATCAATCCCTTCAAATATGCTGAAAGGAACGGAAGGGACAAGGGACAAGTGCTGGAATCTTTTTGGTGTTGGCGGAAATTGGAGAAGATGATTTGAGGAACCTTGAAGCTGCAAGGCTAGAAGCCAAAAAGGGAAAGTGAGTGCAGAGATGTAGGAAATAATGCCTGCTATGATTGACAGAAAGCTATTATTCAAGAAGAAGGGAGACATTTCCATGGCAACTATCTAGAATGTTTCATCATCAGCACAAATGCGACAGGGAAGCAGGAACTAGAGTCTCTTTAAGTTGAAGGGTACATGAAAGCACCATTAAAAGAGTTCTGGGAATGTGGGCTTGAAAAATACCATATGCATGTGGCTAGACTATCCCTTGGAATAGAGACTGATCTGATGGAAACCTATAACTATTACCTCATTTATTAAAGAGCCAATGGGAGATCATAGTTCCAAGAATATCCCAATCCTCGGTGATACTGGGTCCAAGCACATGTGTGCAAATGAAAATAAAAATGGATAGAGCACTTTCAAGCAAGTACAGTCATATGTGCCAAATAGATTATCAAACTCAGATTCCTTCTGGGATAATCGGTCTCTAGCCAATTCAATTCATTTTACCTGATGTCAAGAAATGACTTAGTTCATCAGGTACAGCAAAGGATTTTCAGTTCCAGCTGTGTAATGTAGATCTGCAATCCAGAGCTATCTGTGCCAAGCTATTGTAGTGAGTTGAAACACTGGCAATTATCTGACAATGTGGAATATTGCCCAGGTATGCCCTGTTCATAATAAACAAGAAAAAGAACTACCAGCTATCTGCACACCAATCAGTCTATTTGCAATCATCAGTGGAGTAATGGAAGCTGTAGATGACATATCCATCAAATGGCATTTACATCTCAGTGGCCAACACACTGATGACAGATGCGTTCCCAGAGCCACTGGAAATCACCACCTCATCACATCCTTGATCCAACCATGGAGCTAAGAGCTGATTCACAAGCTGTGGTGAGAGTTATTGCCTCCCAAAACATCCACTCACTGTATATAAAACACACTGTTGTTACTCGTTAAGGCTACTTGAGAGCACTTCCAAACTCATAGTTTCTACCACCAATAAGGACAAGTAGAGAAGATGCATTTTATGTAGCAGGAGAAGTGGCCACTGAATGCATGTTGATGATGTTCTGCTGCTACAGCCCTTCTAGTTCAAGGTTTGATGAGTTGTGCATTCAGGGATGCTCTTCTGCACATTACTGTTGTAACATGGTTATTTGAGTTACTGTCACCTACTTGCCAGCTTGAACCAGTCTGGCCATTCTCCTCTGACCTCTCTCATTAACAAGGCATTTTCATCCAGAAAACTGCTGTTCCCTGGATATTTTTTTTTTGTTTTCCACACCATACTCTGAACTCTAGAGACTGTTGAGCATAAAAATCTCATATCATCTGTCTGAGATACTCAAACCACCCTATCTGGCACCAACTATCATTTCACAGTCAAAGTGACTTTGATCACATTTCTTCCCCATTCAAATGTTTGGTCTGAACAACAACTGAACCTTTTCTTCTAGTAATGTTTGGTAGACCAAAGTAATGTGTATTACTGGCACCTACTGAGCATCATACAAGCATACCTGGTACTTTTCTTTGAGAAAGTCTTCCACCTCCACTCCCTTCATATTTGTGACACTACAACCCTCTCCGACCCTGTGGTTAAAGATGGCACTACTGAAGACCAGTGACAACCTATGAGTGGCTCCCAAGGCAATAAATACAACTAAAGAATTAACACAAAATGCTGGAGGACCTCAGCAGACCAGGCAGCATCCATGGAAAAGAATAAACAGTAAATATTCTGGGCCAAGACCCCGAATCAGGACTGGAAGAAAAGAGATGAGCAATACAAGGTAGTACGTGATAGGTGAAAATGGGAAAGGTGGAGGGATGAAGTAAAGAGCTGGGAAGTTGATTGGTGAAAGAGATAAAAGGCTGGAGAAGGGGAAATCTAATAGAAGAGGACAGAAAGCCATGGAAGAAAGGGAAGAGGGAGGAGCACCAAAGGGAGGTGATGGACAGGTAAGGAGATAAGGTGAGAGAGGGAAATAGGAATGGGGAAGGTGGCCAATTACTGAAAGTTTGAGAAATCAATGTTGGATGCTACCCAAATGGTATACAAGGTGTTGCTCCTCGAACCTGAGTGTGACCTCATCACAGCAGTAGAAGAGGCCATGGATTGACATGTTGGAATGGGAGGTAGAGATGAAATAGGTGGCTACCAGGATATCCCAGTACAACTAAATATTTTATTAATAACACTTTTGGTAGAAAATTATGGTAAGCGATCACCACAATTAATGAAGAGGCAAGCAAAGGTGAGCCTGACCTGAGGATCAAAGCGTGCAGGTGTGGTGCAATTTCAGAGAGACATTGAGGCATGTTTGAGGAGAAGTGGTTGGTGTGAGGTAGAGATGGAGTTGGGGCATGTGAAGTGGAGAAAAGTCACAGCAGAAGGGTTTGGAGCCCAATCACCTAAACTGGTAGTCTACGTGACAGGCCAATTTGAAAATGTCTGGTACGGGCTGAAATGTGGCAGCTGGGTCCAGGTCCAGAGCATATCATATCAACAGTGCCTGGATCTTGGAGATGAATGATCTAATGTTCGGATGATTCAAACTCCAAACATGGATTGAAAAGGCAATGTGTTGGGATCAGAGGTAAGGGTTCGGGCCAGTTCTGCTTGTTGCTCTATAATGCTTGCTCCACTCTGTGCTGCACCAAGGCTGAGGCTGTGGGCTTACTCTGGCTGATCCAAGTTTCGTGTCTGCAAGCTCCCTGACATTTTGCTCCATTGTGTGATGAACTGAGGCTGAGGCTGTGGGCCTGCTCGTGGTTTCATGCTTATGGACTCACCTTCGTTCTGAATGATACTGTTGCTTGCTTTTATTGTTTGCATGATTCTTGTTTTTTTCTTTTTTCTCTCTGTGCATCAGGTGTTTGCTGGTTTTCTTTGATAGGTTCCTTTGGGCTTCTTGTGTTGCAGCTGCTTATAAGGAGATGAATCTCAAGGTTGTATATATATATATATACATACTTTGACAATAAATATACTTTGAACTTTGAACATAGTACTACGAACATTAAAGTACCCTGACAATTAGCTAACAAACTTATAGCATTCTATTGTACAAAAAAAGAAAAATAAAAAGTAAAAAGGAAACAATCAGCAAATCCTTTATAATACAATCATATACTTTACATATTGACTTTAATCTATCTGTATTCTGATATTAACAAATCACATTGTCACGTCATATTAATAAGTCTCAAGTCCCACTGTACTTTCTGAAGAGCTTCTGAATGAGATATGCCCATTTTCACCCAAACAAGCTTCACTTCCACGCACTTTCTAATATATAGGACACTTAGCATAAGCAGAACTATCTATATTCTCTTCCACAATTGCCACATTTTGGCCTAATGCCTTCTCCACAATTGCCATAATCATGCTCTTATCACATCTACCACACTGCATTTTACCTTAGCACACAGCTGCTACATGACCAAACTTCTGGCACTGAATACATCTCTGAGGGGCAGCACATAGACCTGAACCATACAACACATACAACCTAAATTAACCCTATCCAACAACACTTTTTCCATCAAATTTAGTCAACATCAATAAACTATCTGGTTGTACTCTAACACAAAACCCTTTTCTACATTTAGAATCCACAACTTCCCCTTCCCCTAAATTATTGATAACTTGGTCCATAGATACATCCGGAAGCACTTCTGCAATTACTATTGAAAGCCATGGTCATTTCTTGATGCTGCTTTCCTTTCTCCCACAGCTTTTAACCCACAAGCTCTCTCATATTTCTTACTATCTTTACAAAACTCTAAGGGAGCTTAATCTCTTAAAAGTCTTGCACCCACAATATCTCCTAAATCTTTTTTCAAACCCTTGGTTAATTTAATCAGATTAATATCAGAAACAGGTCCACATTCAGAAGTCAGCAATTCCTTAAAATCTTCCTTCTTTTATTTGAAACTTATCTACTACTTTCACCACTCAACAATAAATCACTACAATCCTCAATTAGCCACTTATTTTTCCGTTTCCTAAAAACCTGCCATTCATCTTTCACTATACAGATCCTATCACCTATAACCTTCTCTAATTAGTTTTCTGCAGCTTTTTCATCATTTCCTGACATCTCCAGCTCCTCTTTCATGCCTCAACTCCCAGTCTAACCATATCTCCTGCATCAGCAATGTAACCAGTTCCTATCCTCCCATCTAGTTGTAACTCTTGACCATGTCTGTATGTTTTTACAGATTGAGTTGCTGTCACATGATTAGCTAATTAGATATTTACATTACTAATAAATGGCCACTGAGTTTACATTGCTAGTCCTTCAGTTTTGGTAGGTCTAAATCTAAGAACTACCTCGGCAGTAGAAGTACCTTCATCAGAAAGCTGCAACGGTTCAAGAAGATGGCTCACTACTCTCAGGTAATCAGGGAAAGCCAGCAAGCAGTGGCCTTTTCAGCAGTTCCCAGATTCTAAAAATTAACTTACAGGAAAATAATGAATGAACCAGTTTTCCTTGCATTGCCCTAAGTCTGATTGTGGATTCGGATGTTCCCAATTCAAGTTCACAGTTCAATATGGAATTTAACCTAATTTTTCTAATAATATTACTCTTTAGACCAGGAGCTCCCAATCTTTTTTATACTGTAGACACCTACCATTAACTGAGGGATCTGTGGACCCTAGATTGAAATCCACTTTTTTTAAAATTTTCTCCAGATAGGTACCAGGACAGATGGGGTAAGGAGGGCTATACCCTAGTGCAGGTTGATGGGAGTAGGCAGTTTAAATGGTTCAACATGGAGTAGAAGGGCCAAAGGGCCTGTTTCTGTTCTGTACTTTTCTATGACTCTACGACTAAATCGAGCATCTTAGGCAGTTTGATCAGTTGCACCATATACTATCTAATTGAATCACATACCTTGTGATTCTTAACATAAATCAATGTGTCATTTTGACTGGGAGGATTCACAGCTGATTTTCAGTATTTCAATCCACGTATGATAGCCAAATTTCAGTTTCATCAACCGGTATCTATCAGCAGCGTTTTCTAAGATATCAGGCGACAAAATATCCGTCTTTTAATAAACAAGAGAAAATTACCATGTCCTGATTTCTAAACAGGTTAGGCAGTTTCCAAAATTTTCTCTTGTAAATTTCCTATCAATGAGAGAGCAATTGCTTGATAGCATATATCCTAAACAGGTTTACAGTCAATATTCCAAAAGTCATTTGATAAACATATTCAATATCTGCCTTGAACATCTTAAATCATTTCAAGAACAGATAGCATAACAGGAGTCAAATTTTTGAATACACGATGGATGGTGTGACTCATACTGCTTATTTATTGGATACTGAATTTGTCTGACATATTTACATGCTAAATTGTGTAGATAAAACCACTTGATTTCCATCATAATTAAGGAAGCTGGTGTGACTTGCATCAGAAAGGTCCACACCAAAGCAGGTACCATATAGATAACTGATGAGGCAATTTTTCTTCTAAAAATTGAAGTTCCAGTAGTGAGGACCAAGAAAGTACTTTATCGATAAGGTATGAACAGGCGTGACTACAGGACTTCTTTGAATTGGTAGACTGGACTATATTCAGGGATTCATCTTTGAGTCTGAATGAGTACACCACAGCTCTCACTGACTTCATTAAACCCTATATGATTGAGTGTGTGCCTACAGGAACTGATGTACGTACACGAATCAAAAGCCGTGGATGAACCAGGGTTGTGTAGTCTGCTGAGCATTAAGTTCAAAGGTTCATTTATTATCAAAGTGTACAACTCTGAAATTCTTCAATTCTCTGGGTAGCCATGAAACCAAGAGAGAAAAGAAAGGCAGCACAGTCATCAATCCCCAAACCCCATCTCCCCATAATAAAAAATAATAAAAAGGGAACAAGCTCATCAACCCCCAAATCCCTCCTCCTACACAAAAAAACACACAATGGATCAGGCTCATTAACCCTCAAATCCCACCTCTCATACAAGATAAACTGAACAAAACAGATCAGACCTGTGACATTCAAGTGTTGCAATGCAGCACTGTACAAAAAAACTAGCTGTGACTTGCGGAAGGCAATTTTGAGAACAAAGGAACAATTCTGAATGAGGTTGGAGGCAAAACCCAATGCATGTCAACTCTAGCAGGCCATTTCTTCCTAAAAAGGCAAAACCTAACACCATGAATGGCAGTGAAACTTCACTCGCAGATGAGCTCAATGCCTTTTACACTCACTTTGAAAGGGAGAATAAAACTACAACTATGCGGATCCCTGCAGCACTCGGTGACACTGTGGCCTCTTTCTCAGAAGCCAACATCAGACTGTCTTTCAAGAGGGTGAGCTCTCACAAGATGATAGGTCCTGATGGAGCACCCAGTAGGGTTCGGAAAACCTGTGCCAACCAATTGGTGGAGGTGTTCAAAGACAATTTCAGTCTCTAATTGCTACAGTCAGAAGTTCCCACCTACTTCAAAGGGTAACAATTATTCCAGAACCTAAGAAGAGCAGGGTGAGCTGCCTGAGATGACTATCAGCCAGTAGCACTTACATCTATGGTGATGAAGTGCTTAGAGTGGTTGGTTATGAACAGAATGAACTCCTGCTCACTCTCTCCACTTCTAATCTCTCTTTGAGGATTGGTTTGTGTTCCCTCTTCTTACCCTTGCTGAAGTCCACAATCAGTTCTTTGGTCTTACTTATGTTGAGTGCAAGATTGTTGCTGCAACACCATTCAACCAGCCGATGTATCCCACTCCTGTACACCCTCTCGTCACCATCTGAAATCCTGTCAGCAATGGTTGTATTGTCAGCAAATTTATAGACGCTATTTGAACTGTGCCTAGCCACACAGTCATGTGTTTGGAAGGGTAGAACAGTGGATTAAGCACACAACACTAAGATATGTCAGTGTTGTTTTTCAGTGAGGTGACGATCCTATTTCCGCTACACACAGATTGCAGTCTTCTGGTTATGAAGTTTAGGAGCTAAATCATTTGGTCTAACTTTCCATTATTTTATTCTGCATCATAAAAGCTGAAGACCAGGAAGAACATTAACAAGGTAAAAAAGGAGATTTTGTGAAAGTTATACTTTTGTGCGGAATTCCGCAGGCGTTTAATATAGTACCATATAAGAATGGATGGAACTGGTAGACAGAAAATAGAGATACCAGAAGACAGATTGCATAAAAGCAATTGCCATTTAATTTTGTATGATAAACTGAGGTGATCAATTTGTGTTTTAATGCTTAAAGGTTGGGCTAAAGCAGAAATTAACTATTTCCGCTTGTGGAGAATCCAAACCTGAGGATATAATATTAAAATTGCGACACTTAGAAATGAGACAAGAATACTCAGTTGAATACAGGAAATGGCGGGAGGCTGGAAATCTCTCCCAAAAAAAACAGGGTGAATGATCAAAAGAAATTTTTCAAGGCGGGGTTGAACAGAATTTTTTTTAAAGGAAAAGTATAGAAAAATTATTCAACATAATGATAATTGAACACAGATGGTGGAAGAGAAGAGATGAGATTACTCTAACACTAATTACTCTTTAGCTCTAATACTCCCTGAATTTTGATGACTATGAACTATACATGTGTATTACTTACAGGGGTCATAGTATTTTTCAAAATAAAGCCAAATATGGACATAATTCTTTTCCTCTCAACCACCATTTTCACAAGTGTCAACAAACTTTACAGAGGGTTTGCTAAGTGACAATGTAATATCTGATGACATCATTTTGAAAAAGGAAATTGCCTTATCATCCAATTACAATGTTTCCTATTTCATAAAATACAGCACATCGTTTTTTGACAGACTAGACAGATTATAACCCTGCAGCAAGCAAAGAACCCTTCGAAAATAAAATGGCAGGAATAAGCATTGTACCGACTCTCATTTCTCAAGGCTGTGATCAATGTGTTAACATACTGTAGATCATCTCTTACTGAGCTTCAATATGTTGTCAATCAAAGTGGACATACACCACGCTTACTAAATACAATGGCCAATGGAATACGATCTATCTAATATACTGCTTAACGTTCATACTCTATCCAAAAATTGCACCTACTAAGTTACCATAACTACCATTCAGTTTTGAGGTCATAAATATTCACAATATTCATTCTAACCTCTTTTTTAGAGTACTTCACAGTACATGTAAAATCGGAAAAATCCACTGTAATTAATTCACTTCATAATATATTCAACACTATCCCTTACAGTTTCAGCATTTGTAAGGACTGTTATGCTTGTTAACTGCTGAGGAAATGATGAACTATAACATTAAATGAAGGTGTTCTCATTCGGTGTTATGTATTGTAATATAGTTCTTTTTTCTTTAAATTTGTTTCACACCATGAAAATAAAATCTCACAGAGATATAATTTCTGTCATCAAAAATGACAACCGTTTTTGTAATTCTTCAATCTCCCCTAAAGTGTATTGTCAAACAATGCGTCAAATTTCATTGTTAAGTACCTGAAAAGCCACACAAATCTACTGGAATTTCTCAGTGGAAGTGCCAATAAGTGCAGAACTCCCATGTGAAGTCCAGCTTTGCAGACTGACCTCCACCAGACACTTCTCAGCTGTGCTTCGCTGTTTGACCCTAAATTGCGTCTTGCTGAGATTATAAAGATTATAAAGGGATTATAAAGGACCTGAACAATTTAGCTATGTTTTCCTTTTATATTCTGTTTCCAGTTCATCCTTTGTGTTTCTGTTCTAAATTCTTCTGCAACGGTCACTGCTAAAAGGATGGCCTTCCAGAACTTGTAGTCAAATTCCGGGAGATGATCGAGTGTTGTCTTTCTCAATATGCTTTGGGACATCATGGCAAAGTTACATCAGATTATTCTCTTTGTCAAACTGTGGTTCAGCAATGGTGATACTTATAAATGGAATCATGTTATAAAAGAGGGAATTGCCAGCTAGTACTATGCCAGCCAGTACTATGTCATCTGTTTTTTTTTCCCACTCTTTTTGCCAGACAGTAGTTTTAATTGATTCTACTGATGGAGTCAGTGATACATTAAAGGTGTTTCTCACTGCATGACAGTGACTATCAAGCAATTGGTGGATATCTGACTATTGCTTGGCTGGTCAATGTCACCAGTTGAATTGTCTTATTTGGGATGAGAACTTGCTATATAAGATCATGTTTATAGGCAAAGCTTGGATGAATTTAAGCTGCCACTTACAGTTCTTTCTGTGTCCTTTGGAGCAATGCCATCATACTTAGCAGCTTGGGCATGTCGAGGTAGTCAGAAATATTCATCCTCAGAGAAGGGTAGTATGTAAAATGATTGGGTGTACTTCCCACATGGAATGTGTAATCTTTCACAATATGACGTGTGTTATGGGTTTTGTAACTGAGTGCATGGTACAGGTGGCTATCAGATGTTTCTATTGTTCAAATATCTAGCATGCCTGAGAGGTAGTCAGTTGTCATTCTGACTCAAAAGAGGACTCAAAGGAGGAAGACGCACGTTTGTATTTTCCCCAGGTTTAGTATGAAGTGATTGTTTAAAAGATAAGCCAATTTCTTGCTATGTACTTGCTGAGGGATCTTCCCTGGTCTTCAAAATTCTTCTCCAGTGTTGTGATGTAGCAACATCACCAAAGACAATACAGATCACTAGTGTAAATTCTGACTGAAAGTGTGGCAAGCGTATTGATTGGTAAATCCATTCTTTTACAAGTACCATCTAGTGGCATTTAAATCAGCTCTTTCTAAGCTTATTGGGCATGTGCAAACCAATCAGCAATCCAAATGAACCTATTGTTTTATTCTGTGGAAGAAGCGTAAAAATAGTTTGCAGCATCAGTATATGACGTTGAAGACAAGGTCAAGTTTATTGTCATATGCGCAAGTACCTGTGTGCACAGTTGCAATGAAAAACTTATTTACAGCAGCATCACAGTCATGTAGCATCAAGTAAGCAACATTCACATGAAAAACATAAACATAATTTATAGACATTTTTACAAAAAAAACATAATTTGAACAAAAACAACAAGTCCATTTTAGTGTGAAGTCACTGTGTCTTTCATGGTCATAGTTTTCCTAAATTCTTGCGATGAAGGTTGAGCCAGTTGGTTCAAAATCCAAATAGTTGAAAGGAAGTCATTACTTTTCAAAATGCTGGTGAAAAATAAATTGCTAAATTATCTGAAATGATCCAAAATGGAAGAAATTGAAAAAGAATACATAAAGATGTATTTTACATGAAAAATAGATATGGTTAAGCATTTTATTATTTCTTAAAAGTGTGTTAAAAATGTTTGCATTTATTTAATGCAAGGTTCCAAACACACTGATATGAGATTGCACTAACTTTGGTTAAAATGATATTTTACTCTCAGCTTCTTCCATTAAATTATTCTTTAGCAAGAGAAAGTTTTAATGACATCTATTCTCACAATAGATATTGCTTCATGGTGAAGTAGAAGGAGATAAGTTTTGAACAAATTGAGGCAGTTCATATCTATTCTCAAAGAAAATTTCTTCCTTTTAAGCCATTTCACTGAGATGAAGCTATAATCGTTCTTCCTTTGTGGGATACAGCTTTCTCTGTCAGGGTCAGTATTCATCACACATCCCTGGTTGCCGTTCAGAAAATAATGGCAAGCTTCCTTTTTAGAACTCCAGCACAGTTTCACGTGTAACGCTCAGCTATATCGGCTCTTGTGTATCTGGGGAGACCCCGCCCCCCCCCGCCCAACCTTGTCTCACGATGCGTTGGTTGCTGTGCAATACCACCTGATATGGCCTCAAACATCAATCATCAGCCAGCACACTATCTACATTTTGCAAATTACACTTTATAAATCTTACTTGGTCTATGAGATTAATAAAGATACAATACAAAAAGGAACGAATGGAAACAAAAAAAGCGCGCCAGACTTATCAAAGTTCAGTTTCTTCGTACACACACAGTTGGAGCTCAGGACCTTTCTTCTTCCCCTGGGATTTGCTTCGACCCCACGACTCGTAGCTCAGGACCACCCGCAGTGATCGACCAGCGCAATCCCAGCACGTCTGTCTTCCTCTCAATCTCCCCTCCTACTCCCCGCCAAAACCCTTGTTTCCCAGCAATATGAGACAGCATATCACCCCAAAAGGAGAATAACATGGATACCCATTAGTTCATTCGCTCTCTTATCAATAGGATAACCCAAACAAACAGCAGAGAGAGAGAGCCTTCTCAGCATTTAACATAACCAAGAAGCCGTTTTAATTAACATACGCAGTAGCATAAAAGATTAACATAACAAAGAAGCCATTTTGATTAACATACGCAGTAACATAAAGAAGAAATCCCTTACGTTCTCCCCCATCAACAAAAGTCATGCCCTCTTGACATTAACAGAGTTCCCCAATGCTTCTTGCTAGAAGCAAAACCTAACCCAGGTACATAAAGCAGTGACATAGCTTCCCAGGGTGGGAGAGATCACATTCGGTTCTCCTGGCGCTGCATTGGTCAACCGCTCTGGGGGGGTGCCTACTTCTCTGAGACCTCCATACATTGTCTGCAGATCCTTCCAGCACAGACATCACTGGGGACACCCTGGGTCTACCTGTCAGACCCTCACCCTCTCCCTCACTGGGATCTCTCGTCACCTAAGAGCCCTTTGTCTCATATTCGGGTTCCACCCTCTCTCCCCTCAGTGCCGGCTGTATCTCAGTACGCCCCACAACACCCTCCTTCCTCTCACTAACTCAGTGGGGTAAGGGCCAGGAGCCTCTTCGTCCGGTACTGTGGAATTAGTGAATAGAAACAGGTGCCACACATTTGAATCATCGTCCTCCGAACCAGTATCGCTTTCTGAGGTGAGGACCGGTCCCCTCTCACAGCGGGCTCTTCCCTCGCCCCACGCCCTTGCAGAGTCGTCATACTAGGCATAACCTCCCACTCGGACTCTTGATCCACCTGCATTTCTTGACCCGGGGCAATAGGTGGTTCCGATGGAGTACTGTCAACCCTTTAAGTATCATTTGCCAGTCTATCTTAGCTAATTCACATTTCGTTCCTTCAAAGTTACCCTTCTTTAAGTGCCCTTCTATGAACCACTGCCATTTAACAATTAATCACTGACTTATGGTTCCAGTGAAGTGTGCCAGAGGAGGCAATGAACTATGGTTTCCAGGGACAGTGGTAACAGTTTGATGATAAATCAAATGCAAAACATTTTAAATTAAATTAAAATCTGAACAGTTATGTGAAAAATATCAACACAGGGCATGAGAATTTAACGTTTTTCAATTATTTCTGTTGCATAATGCCTAATGGGAGTTTTTTTTTCCTTTTTAATTAAAACTTTTAAAGATCTTGAGGAAAGAATTAACATTTATTGCACCAATGAGCTCTAGCTACAGTTTTTTGTATAATTTTGAAATAAAATTTCTTAAAATGTTAGCAGTAAAATACAAAGACTCCCAAAGTTAATGAAGTAAAGTAATAGGAATTCTACATGTTTGCTTTGAACCAGAGTGAACTTTGAAATACTAACTAAATTAATGTTTACAATATTATGAAGGAAGCAAGCAAAACATACACAGATGAATTGTTCCCCACAGCAAAGAAATAGTCTTTGATGCAAATCATGTAACTGCTTTAAAGGGAAAGTCAGCAAGTATGTGGACAAATATTAAGAAGCAATGCAAAGAGGCTCTGCTTCATAGACAAAACTCCTTGGACGTTTATAAGGCTTCATTACATCAACCCCAATCCTTTTGAATGCAGGACTATCTAACAAGTGTAGGTAGAATTGTGACACCAAACTCATAGGAGAGAAGTTATATTGTTAGAACTTCTCCTTTCCTGGAGGAATAGTTGTTGCATCAAATTATAATATTCTATCAATTCCTGTGTTCACATTTCTACCTCATTACACGTATTCCCAACTCATTTATTTTTCAGGACAACCATCTTGCAAGTAAACGTTTCCAAAGGGCAGAGGGAAATAAAATAACTTGAAAGCTTACAAGTGGTTAATATTTAATTACTTCTTTTTTATTTATTTACAGATTGTTGGTATTGATGTCAATGACAGCTTTTATGACCCACTTCTGTCTTTGAGAAAATGATCATTAGTTTCCTCCTTGAATCACTGCAGCCTGGACCTTTTGTCTCTGTACAAAAAAAAACAGACATGAATATCGTGGATTTCATTTATCATAAAAACGATCGGCATTAACATTCACTGGAGTTATGTGTTGCACTCTCAGCAAATTGCTTCCAATTATTTTGGATCTATAAGCATCCAATATGATATCTGCATGTATATTGCAAATAAAAATCAACAATATAAATGACAGTTTTACGCTGTGCAGAGAGAACTTTGGTAAACAGAGCCATTAATCCTAATTATGTATCAAACTTGTTAAATAACTTGTAAACATTGTTAAACAACTCAATAAAAAGCGATTCCTTTTTAAATGTTATTTTCAGTCTGTAGTGCACTTGGCTTTTATAGCATTGCTTTTTTTGAAAAATATTCTAGAACACTTCATTTATTGTTTTATATATAATGAAATAACCTTTTTAAACATTACTGCAAGTATGTAATATCTCTAAAGAGTACCTAATTCTGTGGGTAGGAAGGCAATCCTTCAATTTGAGCTCTTGTAAAACTACATTTACATGCATGGGATAAGTCAAGGTTACTTCGAGATTGAAATATTTTTTATGTTCACAGTCCACCTTCTGCAGCAAATTGATCATATTTTGTTAATTCAGTAGAGACAAGGTTAGATGCCTTTTTAAGTGTTTGGTGTCTGTTTTTTCCAAGACACCAAAAGTACACCATTTGAGTTTTTAAAATTGCAGGAAAAGGATAAACAAATAAGGAGAACTGCAAATACAAGAACATCTGCAGATGTTGGAGATCTAAAGAAGGGTCTTGGCCCGAAATGTCGACTGTTTACTTTTTTCCATTGATGATTTCCAGAAGGAGTTCAATAAGATGCCGCATTAAAGATTTATCCATAAGATAAGGATGCATAGAGTTGGGGATGATGTATTATCATGGATAGAGGATTGGTTAATTAATAAAAAGCAGAGAGTTAGGATACATGGTTGTTACTCTGGTTGGCAATCAGTAGTGACCACCATGCTGCAGGGGTTGGTGCTGAGACTGCAATTGTTCACAATATACATTAATGATTTGGAAGAGGGGACCATGTGTAGTGTATCTAAGTTTGCTGATGATACTGAATTGAGTGGAAAAGCAAATTGTGCAGCAGAGTCTGCAGACAGGTATTGATAGGTTAAGTGAGTGGCAAGGGTCTGGCCAATGGAGTGCTATGTTGGTAAACGCAAGGTTATCCATTTTGGAAAGTAAAATGAAAGAGAAGGTAATCATTTAATTGGCAAAAAAATGTAGCATGCTGCTGTGCAGAGGGACTTGGGAGAGTTTGTGCATAAATGACAAAAGATTGGTCTGTAGGGGCAGCAGGCTATCAAGAAGGATTGTTGGTCTTCATTGCTAAGGGGATTGAATTTAAGAGCATGGAGGTTATGTTGTAACTGTAAAGGGTACTGCTGAGGACACATCTGGAGTACTGCATTTCTGCTCTCCTTACTTGAGGAAGATTATACTGCCTTTGGAGATAGTACAGAGCAGATTCACCAGATCGATTCCAGAGATGACGGGTTTAGACCGTGAGGTGAGACTGAGTCACCTGGGACTGTACTCACTAGAGTTCAGAAGAATGAGAGGAGATCTTTTAAAAAATCATATAAAATTATGAAAAGGATAGATAAGATAAGGCAGGAAAGTTGTTTCCACTGGTAGGTGAGACTAGAACAAGGGGACATAGCCTCAAGATTCAAGAGAGTATTTTAGGAAGGAGATGAGGAGGAACTGCTTTACCCAGAGAGTGCTGAATCCGTATTCTCCGCTCAATGAAGCAGTGGAGGCTACCTTAGTAAATATATTTAAGACAAGGTTGGATAGATTTTTGCATAGTAGGGAAATTAAGGGTTATGGGGAAAAGGCAGGTTGATGGAGATCAGTCCTTGGCCAGGTCAGCCTTGATCTTATTGAATGGCGGAGCAGGCTTGATTAGCCAGATGGCCTACTCCTGCTCCTATTTCTTATGTTCTTATATTCTTTATTCTCCCCACAGAATTTTGTGTGTTTTGCAAATAAGAAGAACAACATTTCTGCAAACATTGCCATGGAAAGCTCTTTAAAGTAGCTCTCCAATGTTTTAAATACATACAATGTGGACAGTAATGAAAGAAGTGACCATATTCACTTAAACAGAGTCATGCAGCATGAAATTATGCCATTTGTCCATTGTGCCTGCCCCATCCAACAGTCACCTTACACAAGATAACACCTATTCCTTTCATTTCTTGTTTAGATTTTTTCCTGTAAATCTCTTTCGACTTACAACTGTTGACAGACATGGTCATGAGGATCATCTGGAGAAGATGTTGACATCTAGATAGGACAGTAGTATCTGTCTTGATCCAGGTCATAATAATCCCATTACCTAGGACTTCTTCACCCAGCCTTCCAGCTAATTACATTACTACCATTTAAGGGTAGAAATTTTAGGGGAATTGCATTTCCTTTCATATATTCCTTCAGTTTAATATTGTCATTGTTGCACTCATTGGAAGTGTTCAGATTATTCAGCAGAAAGAATTGAAAAGAACAGATGGTCATGTACTAAAGTTGTTATCACAAGCACGTTTGCTGTGATGACCTGCAGATTCATAAAGCAAACCTGGATCAAGACAGATAATACTGTCCAACCTAGATGTCAACATCCTCTCTAGATGACCCTTGTGGCCATGTCTGCTGACAGTCACAACTATTTTAAACAAGCAAAGTAAGGAATAGGCATTTCTATGGTGACTTATTGTTCAATATTCAAGACTCAGATTCATTCTTCATGTGTATGTTGAAATGTACAGTGAATTTCATTGTTTGTATTAACAACTAACACACCCTAATGTCACTACAAGTGTCACCACACAATCTGGTGCCAACATAACATGCTCGGCAGAACATAACAGAGCACAACAGCAAAATAAATCCCTTTCCTCCCTCCTGTCCCTGCACAAGCACAGTCCAGTCAAGTCAAGTCAACTTTTATTGTCATTTCGACCATAACTGCTGGTACAGAGCATAGTAAAAATGAGACAACGTTTTTCAGGACCATGGTTTACATGACACAGTACAAAAACTAGACTGAACTACATAAATTAAAAAAAAACACAGAGAAATCTATACCAGACTACAGACCTACACTGGACTGTATAAAGTGCACAAAAACAGTACCGGCATTACAATAAATAATAAACAGGACAGTAGGGCAAGGTGTCAGTCCAGGCTTCGGGTATTGAGGAGTCTGATAGCTTAGGGGAAGAAACTGTTATATTGTCTGGTCGTAAGAGCCTGAATGCTTTGGAGCCTTTTCGCAGATGGCAGGAGGGAGAAGAAATTGTATGATGGGTGCATGGGGTCCTTCATAATGCTGTTTCCTTTGCAGCTGCAGCGTGTAGTGTAAATGTCCGAGATGGCAGAAAGAGAGACC
Source organism: Hypanus sabinus (assembly GCF_030144855.1). Lineage (NCBI taxonomy): Eukaryota > Metazoa > Chordata > Chondrichthyes > Myliobatiformes > Dasyatidae > Hypanus > Hypanus sabinus. The sequence goes on from NC_082714.1 coordinate 34,807,973, forward strand.
CCGATGATCTCAGCTGACCTCACTATCCGCTGCAGGGTCTTGCGATCCAAGACGGTGCAATTTCCGAACCAGGTAGTGCTGCAGTTGCTCAGGATGCTCTCAATACAAACCCTGTAGAATGTGATGAGGATGGCGGGGGGGCGGGGGGGGGGTGGTGGGAGATGGACTTTCCTCAGCCTTCGCAAAAAGTAGAGATGCTGCTGGGCTTTCTTTGCTATGGAGCTGGTGTTGAGGGACCAGGTGAGATCCACCACCAGGTGAACACCAAGAAATTTGGTGCTCTTTACGATCTCTATCGAGGAGCTGTCGATGTTCAGCGGGGAGTGGTCGCTCTATGCCCTCCTGAAGTCAACAACCATCTCTTCTGTTTTGTTCACATTCAGAGACAGGTTGTTAGCTCTGCACCAGTCCATTAGCCGCTGCACCTCCTCTCCGTAAGCTGACTCATCATTCTTGCTGATGAGATCCACCACGGTGTTGTCATCGGTGAACTTGATGATATGGTTTGAGCTGTGTGTTGCAATACAGTCGTGGGTCAGCAGAGTGAACAACAGTGGACTGAGCACGCAATGCTGGGGAGTCCCCATGCTCAGAGTGATGGTGTTGGAGATGCTGCTCCCGATCGGACTGACTGTGATCTCCCAGTCAGGACGTCTAGGATCCAGTTGCAGAGGGAAGATTTCAGGCCCAATAGGCTCAGCTTTCCAATCAGTTTCTGAGGCATGATTGTGTTGAATGCTGAACTAAAGTCTGTGAACAGCATCCGAACGTATGTGTCTTTTTTGTCCAGGTGGAGGGTGGTGGCAATGGCGTCATCTGTTGAGCAGTTGGGACAGTATGCACACTGCAGGGGGTCCAGTGATGGGGGGGGGGGGGTAGCAGGGTTTTGATATGCCTCATGATGAGCCACACTTCATGATGATGGATGTGAGTGCAACGGGACGGTAGTCATTTAGGCAGGACACTGAGGACTTCTTTGGCACAGCGACGATGGTGGCGGCCTTGAAGCACGTTGGAATGGTGGCGCTGCTCAGGGAGATGTTGAAGATGTCAGTAAGAACATTTGCTAGTTGGTCGGCACATCCTCTGAGCACTCTACCAGGGATGTTGTCTGGTCCAGCAGCCTTCCGTGGGTTGACCCTGCACAGGGTTCTTCTCACTTCAGCCACGGAGAGACACAGCACCTGGTCATTTGTAGGAGGGGTGGACTTCCTCGCCGCCACATCATTTTCTGCCTCAAACTAGGTGTAGAAGTTATTCAGCACATTTGGGAGGGAGGCATCTCTTGCACAGTCAGGTGATGTTGTCTTGTAATTGGTGATGTCCTGGATGCCCTTCCACATGCGCCGCGTGTCACCTGGAAGAAACCGTGGATTAGCTGGGCATGTGCACGCTTCACCTCCACCCTCCAGGAGACTCAGACTCAAACTCAGGCTTGCATACATTGGGTTTTGACTTTCCCAGTGGACTCTAGGACACTTTCAGACTTGACTACAGCCAATGGGTTCAACTTCCGAACTACCTATTAGACCATCAGGCCTAGATCCTCAGATCCCAGGAGACAGTGATTACCAAATACTAGGCCTTGAACTACAGGCTCCCTGACAATGGGACCCCAAACACTAGGCTTTGAACTCTGATCTCACTGATTCCTGAACCCGGGGGAGGGTGGTAATTGAAACTCGTGCCTCTTGCCCAGATGGAACTCCGACTCTGGCGGGGATGCTCCTGTCCACTTTCTGCCGGCCCAACATCCAGCATCCAACCACAGATGTCCCACATCCCGGTCCCTGCAATTGTTCTGAACACAGTGAATACAGACTACCGCTAGATCTGCCAGCAGTACGGTGCAGAATGAGTAGTTGGTTTTGACTCACTGGCCATAATGTTCAGTCACAGCATTACTTTTATTTTGTTGGTGCAGTTGAGTGGTTTGGAAATAACTTTGCAAAATGTCAGGATTATAAATTATATATGAATTACAAGTATTCAGTCTAAGTCTTTGATCAAATTTTCCACCACTTGGATGAATGGATTATCATTCAGCATTTATTGTCCTGGAAATAAGGTTTGAGAAGCTTCATCAATAATCTCACTCCTATAAGCAACTAAAGATAATTTGCCTGAAAGGGGAAAATGAAAACTTGTTCTAACAGAGATGAGAATAATGTATTGATTTTTGATTTATAGAGTCATAATGCAGAAACAGATTCAGTCCAACTGAAACAGGTCCATGCCAAGCAACGACACATCTAAGCTAGTCCCAATTGCTCATGTTTTGCCCATATCTCTCTAAGCCTTTTCTATTTTTGTACCTGCACAAAAGCCTTTTAAATTTTGTTAACCCTTCAACCATTTACTGTTGCAGTTCATTCCAAAAATGTACCACCATCTATATTAAGAAGTTGCCACTAGTGAATCTCGTCTGCACCTTCTCCAGTGCAATGACATCAATATATCATAGCAGACTATGCAATAAAATCAGTCACATCTACAAAAATTTGAGAAATCATAAGATGAGAATGACAAGCAGTATTATAAACAGTAGAAAATGACATCTTCTTCAAGCTAGTTCAATAAATTTGAACACATTGAGTGATTGGTTTATGGACTTTTTGAGTATGACAATAATTGAGAAGGAGAATGGCACTAAATATTCTGTCAAAAACAGTGAGGCTAATAGTGTTTTCTATTATTTATGCGTAAATGCCACCACAAACTCAGACAAGACCAGATGTACGATTGCGCAGAAAATGAAACAATATTGTTGGAGGCATCCCACTCAGAAACAGCATGTCACATCTGGGTTTCCTGTTCAGATTCTTTGCCTGGTGTGAAGTCCCATCCATACATGGAAATTAGGAAAGAAACATGGTGGGAAAGGTTAAATTGGTTAGTTCTAGTCTCAATATGTGTTTAATCATATGATAACATTGGTAAATTGGTTCATTAATGTCACATGAATTGAGGTACAGTGACAAAATGTGTTGTACACATTGTCTATTACAATAGTGCATTGAGGTAGTACAAGGTAAAACTATAACATTGTGCAGAATAAGGTATTACAGTTACAGAGGAAGTGCAGTATAGGTAGACAGTAAGAGTCAAGGTCATAATGCATTGATATCAACATAATATCAACAGTCTATCTTAGACTAGGGAAACACTCATCAATGGAATGCAAGCTGTCATTGAGCTTGGGGGTTGTGCTTTCATGTATTTTCACTTGGGCGAGGGAAAAAGAGAGAAAGTCTGGGGCGAGTTGGGTCTTTGATTATCCTGCTGCTTTATGGAGGCAGTGTTAAGTACAGAGTCAATGAAGGGGAGGCTAAGATCCATGATGTATTGAGCTGTGTCCACATTCCCTTCAGTTTCCTAAGGAATTAGGGGCACAAACGTGCTTTTTTTGGGGGTGTGGCAACAATGTATTTGGACCAGGACAAATTATTGATGATGTTTATTCCTAGAAATTTGAAACTATCAACCCTCGTAATTTCAGTGCTGTTGATGTAAAGGGGAGCATATATATCATTCCCTCCCACCGCAACACCACCCACTGAGGTCAGTAACCAGTTCTTATTGAGAGAAGTGTGTTGTCATGACACCATGTCACTAAGCTTTCTACATCTTCCTGTACTACGACCCAATGTTATTTGAAATATGGCCTGCTATAGTGGCATCATCTGCAAACTTGGAGACATTGTGACAGCAGAATCTGGCAATGCAATCATGAGTGTCCAAGGAGTAGAGATGGGAGCTGAGGACAAAAGTCGTGTGGGCTGCTGGTGTAGAAGATAATAATGGCAGAAGTTTTGCTGTTATCCTTACTGATCATGCTCTGTTGGTCAAGAAGTCAAGGATGCAATTGCAGAAACAGGACTTGAGTTCCAGGTTTCGGAGTTTGATCAAGAGTTTGCTTAGAATTATGGTTTTGAAGGTGGTGCTGTAATCAGTGAACAGTAGTCTACGTCAGTGCATTTACTGGCTAGATGCTCCAAAGGTGAGTGTAGGGCCAGAGAGATGGCATTTCTAACTAATAACCTATTTCACCAGTAGATGAACTGCAGTGGGTTGAGGTTGTCTCGGAGCTGGAATTAATGTGTGCCATGACCAGTCTTTCGAAGCACGTCATGATCACATCTCAAAGCATATCAGAGCCACTGGGTATTAGTCATTAAGTCACCTTACATCTCTTTTCCAGGATGATAGTGGTCTTCTCAAAGCAGGTGAGAACGGCAATCACAGTAGTGAGAGGTTAAACATGTCAGCCAATTTCCCTTCCAGCTGATCTGCGCAGGATGTAAGAGCAGAGCCAGGGTTACCATCCAGACCCGTTGCTTTCCTGGGATTCACTCTCCAGAGGATTGTTCTTACGTCTGCAGTGCTAACTGTAGGTTCAGTTGCATTGAAGGTTGTAGGGGTGGGTGATGACCTACCAATCACTTTCTGCTCACAACATGGGTTAAGTTCATCAGGAAGGACTGCCATTTATCTCTCTGGAAGTAAATTGTTACCAATGTAGTTTCTAATTCCTTCATATTTTAATTGTTGGAAGTTTCTTTTAAAGACACTAAAATTTATATTTTTTTTCCTTCCCTTGTTTCTATTTTAATCAAACCTTTCTTTGTATTTCTATACACCACTGGAATTGATTTGACATTGAATTCATTCATTTTACCTTACACTTTCTTGTTCAGGCCTTGAAGCATTAATTTCTGAAGCAATAGCTTCAGTATTGATTCATTAAGAAGATACACAATTAGCTGCTTTTTCATTCTTATTGCAGATGACCTGCACACATCCCACACTCCGAGCAACTTGCATTGCAAAATATCATCACTACTACACTGCACATTCAAAGGTAAACCCAGGTCATTGTGATGACCTGCCACAGGGATATTTGGAAGGAGAAAAAGTGATATGGGACAAAGAAGAGGAGAGTTTAAGTGTGCACTTACAATACAAGAAAGAATAAGTGAGCAACACACACAAAAAGCTGGAGGAACTCTTCAGGTCAGGCAGTATGTATGGAGAGGAATCAACAGTCGAGGAGCCGAGCCGAGACCATCTAATCAGGGCAGGAAAGGAAGGGTGATAAAGCCTGAAAAAGTAATAATACACATAAAGCGGAGTGATAACTTAGTGGTTAGCACACTACTTTAGAGTACCAGCAACCCGGGTTCAATTACCACTGCTACCTGTAAGGAGTTTGCATGCTCTCCTTGTGACTGTATGGGTTTCCTCTGGGTGTTCCAGTTTCCTCTCACAGTCCAAAGCTGTACCAATCTGTAGGTTAATTGGTCATTGTAAATCATCCTCTGATTAGGCTAGGGTTAAATCGGGGGTTTGCTCGGCAGCACAGCTCAAAGGGTCTGCGGTGTATCTTGATAAGTAAATCAACTTTAAAAATGCTGGAGGAACACAGCAAATCAGGCAGCATCTATGGAGAGGAATAAAGAGTCAATGTTTCAGGCCTAAACCCTCTATCAGAGCTAGAAAGAAAGGGGGAATAAGCCAGAATAAGATGGGTGAGGGGAAACAGTACCAAGCTGAAAGGTGATCGATAAAGCCAGGAGAAGGGAAGCATACGTGGGTGGGGAGGGAGGTGAAGTGAAAAGGTGGGAGGTGTTAGGTAGAAAAGATAAAGGGCTGAAAAGGAAGGAACCTGACAGGAGAGGAGAGTGGATCATGGCAGAAAGGGAAGGAGGATGGGCATGTGAGGAGAAGTGGTAAAAGGGAATAGGGAATGGGGGAATGAAATGAGAGAAAGAGGAGGGAGAACATGTAACCAGAAGCTAGAGAAATCAATTTTTATGGCATCTCTTTGGAGGATACCCAGACAGAATATGAGGCATTTCTTGTCCAATCTGAATGTGATCTCATCGTAGCAGTAAAGGATGTCATGAACTGACATTTTGGAGTGGGAATGAGAAGACAAACTGTAATGGGTGGCCACTGGGAAATCACACCTATTTTGGCAGATGAACCAAAGGTGCTTGATGAAGTGGTCCTCCAAACTACTGTATTCCAAGTCACCCAATATAGAGGAGGCCACAACAATTATCCCAAGCAGACTCATATGTGAAGAGTCACCTCACCTGAAGGACTGTCTGAGGCCCTGAATGGTGGTGCGTGAGGAGGTGTAGGGTTAGGTGTAGCCTTAGTCCTGCTTGTGGAGATTGGGGAGGAGAGAAACGTGTGTTTAGTGGAGGGAACCCATTGTAGATGGTGGAAGTTATGGAGTTATGGAAGTGCTGGTTACAGAAGTTCATGGAATGGTAGATAAGAACATGGGAAATGCTGTTCCTGTAATACTGTGGGAGGATGGGATGAAGGAGAAATAGAAGAGAGGCAGGTGAGAGTAGCATTAATGGTATTGGAAGAGAAACCCCAATCTTTGAAAAAGACAGACATCTCAGAGTTTCTAGAAAGGAAAGCTCATCCTGAGAAAAGATATGGTGGAGACAAGGGAACAGAGAAAAATAACTGTGAGAGTCAGTAAGTTTGTAAAAGAGATCAGTAGATAATATATCTCCAAAGACAGAGACAGAGAGATCGGGAAAGATGAGAGAGACATCAGAGATGGACTAAGTAAATCTGATAGTAGTGTGGAAGTTGGAGGCAAGCTCATCATGGATGCTGGAAGCAGCACCAATGCACTGCAGTGTAGAAAGAGGTGGTAAGTGTTGTCGGTGTAATCTTGGAACTTGGACTCTTCCACATAGCTGATGAAAAGGCAAGCATAGCTGGTACCCATGAGGATACCATTGCTACACTTTGCAGTTGGAGGAAGTAGGAGCAGCCAAATGAGCAAATGCTGAGGATAAGTGAATCAGGATTATTTCATATTAACAATGACAGTGGTATGAATGGAGCCCAAGTCCCTGAAAAGATGCACATTCAGAAAGAGACAGTGACCTTTGCAGCATTCAGAGCAGGTAGATGAAGGCTAAGTTTGTGTTGGGGTTTTATTTTTGAAAAAAGATATTTCTTTGCTTCTTCACTAACAAAGATGAGCTTCCCAATTTGTTAGATCTATAAATTCTCCATCTGAACAAAGTTAAATTTTCCTTGAATTTATTTTATTCTGCTGTACAACTACACAGAAACTACATGTAGAACTTCAGTGTAATAACATCTCATCTTATTAGTACTTGCCCTTTTCTGCAGTTTCAACCCCTGTGAATGCCATTTGGTCTGCACCCATTCATCTAACTAGTTATTGAAAGTGTTAAAGTATCACATTTCTAATACATTTTTCATGAACTCTCAGCCATTATCACATAAATGAACCAAAATAGTAATTTTGTACAGGATTGCTCATCCCTGTAATACATTGAAAATATTTAAATATTCCAGAAGCAAATGAGACTGAGAAATACTTGCCGCAGTTCAAATATGGCCTGAGTTTAAAAATGCAGTTGCAATATTTCTTAATTATCGGAAAACACAAAAATCAGCATAATCTGCTGCTGATTTAAATGCTGACTGGGTGAACACAAGCTCAAGCAAGGAGGTAAATGGCAAAGAAGAGGACAATAATCTGCTTTGGTTAGGTACTTGCAGTTATTGCTAAATAAATGTCCACACAATAATCCAATTTCTAAATAACAATCCGTTTAACATTAATGCAAGTTATTTTCTTCAGGTACAAGTGGTACGATAAATCCTATTTTGTGTGTAATCAATACCAATTTCGACAATGGAAATAGAATGAAGATGAAAACATTTTAATTGATCCAGCATGCAATGTTAAAAGTTCAAAGCTTCTCAATGCTTACTAAATCTAGAACAGAGAACATCCTTCATTAAAGCAGAATACTGGCCAAGTTAAGATCAAAATATTCCTATTTCAACTTCTTCATAAGCAATGAACCATGAAAGAGAATTTTCTCTTATTTTAGTAATTTTAGCATTTTGCTGATGCATTTGTTATCGTTTTAGGTTCATAAGTGACTCCTTAATATGGATTACATAAGAACATGACAAATATAATTTCCCCTTCTTCATTGGCTGCACTGGTAAGAGAGATGCCCAGTGACAGAAGCAGTTGCATTTTATGGAAACCAGATGGCATTATGGTCCATGAGGCTGGAAGTCTTTGCCTCTGATTTTAAATGTTCCAATAATCTATAAATGTTATTCACACTTAAGAACAAAAGAAACAGAATCAGGAAAAGCTGTTCAGGCCTGTGGGCTTGCTCTGCCATTCTAGAAGATCATGGTTGGCATATCACCTTAATGCCAACTTCCTGTACTGACCCAATATTCCATGATTCTGTTAATATTTAAGAATGTACCAATCCGCAACCTACATACGTTTAGAGCCTCCACCGTCAACTTTGTTACAAATTTCAATTGCCCTCTGGATGAAGAAATTTCTTCTCATTTTAGACCTGTGTGGTTCACGCCTTATTTTCCAGTTTAGTTATTTTTGTGCAATACAGAGAGAATTGGTATCTTAATAACAAGCCTGTACTCAGCGTCAACAAAGCCAAGGAACTTTAGGATGGGGGGATCAGGCAAACAAACACCAGCCCTCATTAAATGGTCTCTGGTGGAAATGGTGAACAGTTTCATGTTCCTGAGTGTCCATATCTCCGAGATCTGTCCCCGGGTCCAGCACATAGATTCAACTATGAAGGTGATGCAGAGAGTCTCTACATCCTCAAACGATAAAGGTAATTCAGCATGTTATCAAAGACTCTACCAAACTTATACAGATGAAGAGTATGCAAGTCATTCTGACGTCACACACTGGCATAGAAACTCCAATGAACAGGAACACAAAAGGCTACGGACCACAATGGACTCAGCCTCTTCCAAAATGGGCACAACTCTCCCCACCTGCAAAGACATGTACAAAGTTTGATGTCTTAGGAAGACTATCTAAAACCAGGGATCTCCAACATCTGCCCACTTCTTGATGCTGCCATTAGATTGAATACCTAGGAGCTTGAAGACTTACAGCATAAACTTTGACAACATCTTTCCTAAACGCCATCATCTTCTTGAACGCACCTGTAGAACTTCAACATAACCTTGGACTATATTCCTTTTTTTTTCTCTCACCTTCCACTGATTTTTATTTTGTTGTGTGGTTTATGTATAATTTGTGTTAATTTAAATTTATGCTGATTTATGTTTCCCTTATTTGTAATGTGCTCTGCTACTGCTTCAAGAAGCTAATTTTCATGGCATTTATACCCTGTGTATGTACTGTATGCCTATACAATAAACTTGAACCTTAAACTGTGGAGGTAAAGAGGGAATAATTTAATTCAGCAAGCATTCATGGGTAAAAATGTTTCCTCTTTTCTCTTACTTCTCCTGAGTGTGATTTCAAAGATTTTTGCCCCTTGTTATCAGCTTCCCCATCAGCGGAAGTGATTTTTCTCTCTATTCCTTTGATTCCCAATGCAATTTCTTGAAACTTCACCTTAAAAAGGAACAATTTGTGTTCCTATAGCATGCAAATAAATCTGTACTGTGTCCGTTGTAAGGCGAACTAACATATCCTGAGGTGCAATGCCAAGAACTGAAAACCTTCTGTAGAATTAAGGGTCAGAACTGCATACTAATTGCCCTTTAATGAGGGTCATAACATTATTGTTCTATTCCTGGCCTGGTCTCACAAAGTATGGATCCAAAATTCAGAAACTTAAATTTATATCCTATTATAGCAGCTGGGAAATATTTTTTTAAATATTTAAATTATAAATGTTTGTATAAGTAATGATTACTATTAAGAAATCAGAATGAAAATAGAATACCTGGCTAACTGATGTCCCACAGAATGAAGCTCAGCTTTACTGTGGTCAATATGTGACTCCAGCTTCACTAATGCGACTATGTCTTTAGCCCCCTCCGAAATTACCAGGTTTCTCAGTTCAGAGATAGTTTTGAAAGGGCAACAAATGCTTGACTTGGCAGTAATGAACGTATCCTATTATTTAAAAAAATCTCTCTGATCACCATCCTTCATGTAAACTGGGACCTTCTTAGTGGATGGGGTTTAGAAGGGGCAGAATTAGAAGTAGAATTGTGCTTATTTCTTATGACCTTCACATACATGAGGAATAAAAATCTTTATGTTACGTCTCTGTCTCAATATGCAATGTGCAATCATAGTTATTTATAATTATTTATAATAAATAGAACAGTCTATGTAACATAGAAATACACTCAAATCAGCGTGAGTTAATCAGTCTGATGGCCTGGTGGAAGAAGCTGTCCTGGAGTCTGCTGGTCCAGCTTTTATGCAGCAGTACCATTTCCTGGATGTAGCAGCTGAAATAGATTGTGGTCCCCAGTGATCCTACGGGCTCTTTTTGCACATCTGTCTTTCTAAATGCCCTGAATCATGGGAAGTTCACAACTACAGATGCACTGGGCTGTCCGCATCACTCTCTGCAGAATCCTGTGATTAAGGGAGGTACAGTTCCCATGACAGGCAGTGATGCAGCCAGTCAGGATGTTCTCAATTGTGCCCTTGTAGAAAGTTCTTAGGATATGAGGGCCCATACCCAACTTTCAAAACCGTCTGAGGTGAAAGAGGCACTGTTATGCCTTTTTCACCACACAGCTGGTGTGTACAGACCATGTGAGGTCCTCAGTGATGTAGATGCTGAGGAACTTAAAGCTGTTAAGTGTTAAATTTGCTGTTAAATTAAACTGTTAAATTTGTTAAGTGTAACCAGGAAAGTTTCTTAAATTAATTTGTGGGACAGTCCAATGAGGGGAGGGGCTATACTGGACCTGGTGTTGAGTAATGAGCCTGGCCTGGTGACTAACCTTTCAGTGGGTGAAGTTTTAGGGAACAATGATCACAACTCCTTAACTTTCAGCATAGCTATTGGTAAGGATAGATATGGTCCTTCTGGAAGAGTTTTAAATTGGAGTAGGACAAATTACGAGGGTATTAGGCAGGAACTAGGAACAGTTAATTGGGAACACCTTTATCTGGCAAGTCCACATCAGACATATAGAGGATGTTTAAAGATCAATTGCACAAAGTACAAGAAAGATATGTTCCTGTTGGAAAAGAAAGATCATGGAAGGAAAGATAAAAGAACCTTGGATGTTCAGAGACGTGATGAATTTAGTCAAGCAGCAAAAGGAAAAGTATGTAAAGCTTTGGAAGTTTGGATCAAGCAAGACACATGAGGAGCATAAAGAAGCCAGAAAACAACTAAAAAAGGGAATTAAGTGTAACCCCCTGGGTCGCCTCAGGCTCGCTCAGCTTGTTTCGTCTAGGGGGAGCAGCCTTCGGCCCCGCCAAACTGGGTAATCAGCTGGTGTGGATGCTGTGCGATGTCCCCGCCTCGCCCAAAAACAGACAGTACACCATATGCGATTAAATGAGTACAATTTATAAAGGTTACTATAACTAAGTGATTAATAACGATACAGTATATATGAAGAGAAAATTAAAGAAAAGGCGCCAAACTTATCAAAGTCCAAACCACTTCGTGCACAACCGTTGGAGCTCAATTTCTGAAGTCTTCTGGCCACCATTCGATCCCCTCCGAACTCCTCGACTCTCCAAACAGCTCAGGACCCTCCGAGTGGTCAACCAAGCACATCTAGCTTCATCCCCCCCCTCCTCGGAGAATCTCCCGGCCTCGGACCCCCCTTTGGGGTCCGATCCTCGCCCAGCTTAGAGCATTGCGTCCTCTCTCTCGACCCCCTCGCGCCGATCTGCCCAAAAGCCCGTCAACAAAAGCTTACAGACTCAGAAGAAAGAACATTAATCCCCATTTGGTTTACAAAGGAATACCATTCTCGTTATCAGTAAATTAGCATTCCTGCTAGTTAACAAAAAGAAGAAACCCTCTTTACATAAGAAAGCCAGGAAGGGCCATGAAAAGTCCTTGGCAAGTAGGATTAAGCTGAATCCCAAGGCATTTTATACATACATCAAGTGCAAAACTAGGGAGATGACAAAGGAGAGGATATGGCGGGTATGCTTGGATGCAGAGAGTGTAAGTGAGGCACTTAATGAACACTTTGCTTCAGTGTTTACAAAGTAATAGGATATGGAAGACCAGGAAATCAGTGCTGAGTGTGTAAACACGTTAGGGCATTCAGAGGTCAAGGAGGAGGAAGTGTTGAATCCCCTCGGGAGTATTAAGATGGCTAAGTCCCTAGGGCTTGATGGTATTTACCCCAGGCTATTGAAGGAGGCAAGAGATGAAATTTCTGGGGCCTTGACTAGTATATTTTTGTTCTCTCTAGCCACAGGCAAGGTCCTGGAGAAATTGCGAGTGGCTAATGTTGTACCTCTATTTAAGAAGGAAACAAGGGAAAATCTTGGGAAGTATAGACTGATGAGTCTCAAATCAATTGTAGGGAAATTGCTGGAGAAAATATAGGATATATGAGTATTTGGAAACCCATGTCCTATTTAGGGAGAGCCAGCATGGTTTTGTCCTTGGCAGTGGATGTTGCCTACGTGGATTTTAGTAAGGCGTTTGACAAAATTCCTCAAGGGAAGCTCTTCCAGATTAAGATGCATGGAGTTAGTGGCAAATTGGCTGTTTGGATTCAGAACTGGATTGCGCATAGAAAACATAAGGTAGTGGTTGAAGGGATTTATTCGAGCTGAAGGTCTGTAGTTAATGATATTCCACAGGAATCTGTGCTGGGATCTCTACTATTTGTGACCTGTATAAATGACCTGGATGAAAATGTAGATGAGTAGGTTAGTAAGTTTGTGGATGTTACCAAGATTGGTGGAATTAAGGATAGTGTTGAAGACTGGCAAAGAATACAGCATGATATAGCTCAGCTGCAGGTATGGGTGGAGAAATAGCAAATGGCATTTAATCCAGATAAATGTGAGTTGTTGAACCTTGGTAGGGAAATGCAAGGAGACAGTGGTAGGATCTTTAACAGTTCTGCTGAGCAGAGAGATCTTGTAATCCAAGTTTATAGATCCAAGTTCATAGATCCTTGAAAATGGCTACAAAGATCAATAAGGTGGTTAAGTAGGCTTATGGAATGCTTGCTTCTTTTAGTCAAGGCACTGAGTTCAAAAGTCAAGAGTTTATGTTGCAACTTTATTACTCTGTTAACCAGAATTACTTTATAAATCTGGTTAGGCCACATTTGGAGTGTTACATAAGTTCTGGTCTCTTCACTTTTGGAAGGATGTTGAGAATTTGGAGAGGAAGCAGAAGAAGTTTACCAGGATGCTACCTGGTTTAGAGAGCAAGTACTATCATGAAAGGCTGGATAAACTTGGGTAGTTTTCTCTGGAGCACCAGAGGCTGAGAGGAGACCTGATAGAAGTTTACAAGATTTTAGGAGGCATAGATGGAGTGGCAAAGAGTATCTGTTTCCCAGTGTTCAACTGTCTAATACCATTAAAGATGAGAAGCGGTAGGTTCAAGGGGGATATGAGGGGTAGGTTTGTTTACTCGGAGAGCCATGGATGCCTAGAATGCGCTGCCTGGTATGGCGGTAGTGACAAATACATTAGAGGCTTTTAACAGGTGTTTGGATGGGCACACGGATATGAGGAATGCTGTCGGAGGGAGTTATTAGGGTTTTGTTGTTTTAGATTTGCTTTTTAGCTGATTCAGCATGACATTGTGGGCTGAATTGCCTGTTCCTGTGCTGTACTGTTACATGTTCTATGTTCTATCACCCTTTTCATCAGAAGCTTTCATAAACTTTCAGCGGCATTTCGGCCTTTTAAGATCTCCACAGCCCCTCATCTTTCGTCATTGAGAAAGTGCTTGTTTAGATTTCCTGGGATTTAGTTTTCCTTCACAGCCGCTAGTTAATTATGATTCAGACTGTAGTTCAGGATGTCAGAGGTGGCTGTGTGGGAAGAAGGGTGCAAGATTCATTTAAAGGAAAGTGTAAATATGAATTAATATTTTTCTCATGCTAATATTATGTACAATTCCCAATTGTAGAGAAAGATAATGGGGAAATCAGCTTTGTCTTTCCACTTTGTGTCCTTTTCACCAATACTACACAATAACCTACACAAAATGCTGGTTGAACACAGCAGGCCAGGCAGTATCTATAGGAGAAGCACTGTCGACGTTTCAGGCCAAGACCCTTAGTCAGGACTAAGTGAAAGGAGAGATACTAAGAGATTTGAAAGTAGTGGGGAGAGGGGGAAATGCGAAATGATAGGAGAAGACCGGAGGGGGTGGGATGAAGCTAAGAGCTGGAAAGGTGATTGGCGAAAGTGATACAGAGCTGGAGAAGGGAAAGGATCATGGGACGGGAGGCCTCGAGAGAAAGAAAGGGGGAGGGGGGAGCACCAGAGGGAGATGGAGAACAGGCAGGGTGATGGGCAGAGAGAGAGAAAAAAAACAAACAACTAAATATGTCAGGGATGGGGTAAGAAGGGGAGGAGGGGCATTAACTGAAGTTAGAGAAGTCAATGTTCATGCCATCAGGTTGGAGGCTACCCATCTGGTATATAAGGTGTTGTTCCTCCAACCTGAGTGTTAATTCATCTTGACAGTAGAGGAGGCCATGGATAGACTTATCAGAATGGGAATGGGACGTGGAATTAAAATGTGTGGCCACTGGGAGATCCTGCTTGTTCTGGCGGACAGAGTGTAGGTGTTCAGAGAAATGGTTTCCCAGTCTGCGTCTGGTCTCACCAATATATAAAAGGCCACACCGGGAGCACCAGACGCAGTATACCACACCAGCCGACTCACAGGTGAAATGTCGCCTCACCTGGAAGGACTGTTCGGGGCCCTGAATGGTGGTGAGGGAGGAAGTTTAAGGGCAGGTGTAGCATTTGTTCCATCTACAAGGATAAGTGCCAGGAGGGAGATCGGTGGGAAGGAATGGGGGGGATGAGTGGACAAGGGGGTCACGTAGGGAGCAATCCCTGTGGAAAGCAGAAAGGGGGGGTAGGGAAAGATGTGCTTGGTAGTGGTATCCAGTTGGAGGTGGTGGAAGTTACGGAGAATTATATGTTGGACCTGGAGGCTGGTGGGGTGGTAGGTAAGGACAAGGGGAACCCTATCCCGAGTGGGGTGGCGGGCGGATGGGGAGAGGGCAGATGTGCGGGAAATGGGAGAGATGTATTTGAGAGCAGAGTTGATGGTAGAAGAAGGGAAGCCCCTTTGTTTAAAAAAGGAAGACATCTCCTTCGTCCTGGAATGAAAAGCTTAATCCTGAGAGCAGATGCGGCGGAGATGGAGGAATTGTGAGAAGGGGATAGCATTTTTTCAAGAGACAGGGTGGGAAGAGGTAGCTGAGAGAGTCTGTAGGCTTATAGTAGATATTAGTAAATAAGCCATCTCCAGAGATGGAGACAGAAAGATCAAGAAAGGGGAGGGAGGTATCGGAAATGGACCAAGTAAATTTGAGGGCAGGGTGAAAGTTGGAGGCAAAGTTAATGAAGTCAACGAGCTCAGCATGCGTGCAGGA
Organism: Hypanus sabinus; assembly: GCF_030144855.1. Lineage (NCBI taxonomy): Eukaryota > Metazoa > Chordata > Chondrichthyes > Myliobatiformes > Dasyatidae > Hypanus > Hypanus sabinus. The sequence continues at coordinate 34,823,384 of NC_082714.1, forward strand.
GGTGGCCCCGATTCAGTCATCGATGTAGCGAAGGAAAAGAGGGGGACGGATACCCGCATAGAGTTGGAATATGGACTGTTCCACAAAGCCAGCAAAAAGGAGGCATAACTGGGTTCCATACGGGTGCCCATGGCTAGACCCTTGGTTTGGAGGAAGTGGGAGGAACCAAAGGAGAAATTATTGAGAGTAAGAACTAATTCCACTAGACAGAGGAGAGTGGTGGTTGAGGGGAATTGGTTAGGTCTGGAATCCAAAAAGAAGCAAAGAGCTTTGAGACCGTCCGGGTAGGGGATGGAGATATACAGGGACTGGACGTCCATGGTGAAAATAAGGTGGTGGGGGCCAGGGAACTTGGAATCATTGAAAAAATTCAAAGCGTGTGAAGTCACAAACATAGGTGGGAAGAGATTGAACAAGGGGGGATAAGACAGGGTCAAGGTATGCAGAAATTAGTTCAGTGGGGCAGGAGCAAGCTGAGACAATAGGTCTCACAAACCTACCTGTCCAGGTAGACCTATTGTCTCAGCTTGCTCCTGCCCCACCAAACTCATTTCTCTCTGCCCATCACTCTGCCTGTTCTCCATCTCCCTCTGGTGCTCCCCCCCTCCCCCTTTCTTTCTCCCGAGACCTCCCGTCCCATGATCCTTTCCGTTCTCCAGCTCTGTATCACTTTCACCAATCACCTTTCCAACTCTTAGCTTCATCCCACCCCTCCAGTCTTCTCCTATCATTTCACATTTCCCCCTCCCCCCATTACTTTCAAATCTCTTAGTATCTCTCCTTTCAGTTAGTCCTGACAAAGGGTCTCGGCCTGAAACATCGACAGTGCTTCTCCTTTAGATGCTGCCTGGTCTGCTGTGTTCCACCAGCATTTTGTGTGTGTTGTTTGAACTTCCAGCATCTGTAGATTTCCTCATGTTTGCTCTACACAATATCCTCCTGAGTTCCTCCAGTGTGTTGTGTGTGTTGTTAGTCCATTGAGTTGATAATACTGTACATGTTCAGAGTAGAGGGAGGATCCTCAGCCCCAAGTGTCTCTTCTGCTATTCAATTTGATTCATAGATTATGAGCCCATGGTGTTACAGGAAAGATTCCAGCATGGATAAAACAGTGGCTAATTGGCAGGAGGCAAAGAGTGGGAATAAAGAGTGCCTTTTCTGTCTGGCTGCCAGTGACTAGTGGTGTTCCACAGGGGTCTGTGTTGAGACTGATTCTTTTCATGTTATATGTCAATGATTTGGATGTTGGAACTGGGTTGCAAAGTTTGCAGATGATATAATGATATCTAGAGGGGCAGGTACTTTTGAGGAATTAGACAAGCTACAGAATGATTCAGACAGATTAGAAGAGTGGGCAAAGAAATAGCAGATGGAATACAGTGTCGGGAAATGCACGGTCATGCACTTTGGCAGAAGAAATGAAAGGGTTGACTATTTTCTAAATGGAGAGAAAATACAAAAAACTGAGGTGCAAAGGAATTTGGGAGTCCTTGTACAGGATTTCCTAAAGGTTAATTTGCAGGTTGAGTCTATGGTGAGGAAGGTAAATGCAATGTTAGCATTCATTTCAAGAGAACTAGAATAAAAGCAAATATGTAATGTTGAAACTTTATAAGGCACTGGTGAGGCCTCACTGGGAGTATTGTGAGCAGTTTAGGGCCCCTTAACTTAGAAAGGATGTGTTGCCATTGGAGAGAGTTCCAAGGAGGTTCACCAAAATGATTCCAGGATTGAATGGCTTATCAAATGAAGAGCATTTGATGGCTCTGGGCCTGTATTCACTAGAATTCAGAAGAATGAGGGATGACCTCTTTAAAACCTATCGAATGGTGAAAGGCTTTGATAGAGTGGATGTGGAGAGGTTGTTTATGAAGGTGGGAGAGTCTAAGACCAATGGACATAGCCTCAGGATAAAGGGACATTCTTTTAGAATGGAGACAAGGAAGAATTTCTTTTGCCAGAGGATGGTGAATCTATGGAATTCTTTGCCACAGGCAGCTGTGGCTTTCAGGTTTTTATGTCTATTTAAACTAGAGATTCTTAGAATCGTGATTGGTTAGGTCATGAAGGGATACTGGGAGAAGGCAGGAGATTGGGGCTGAGAGGAAAATTGGATCATTATAAATTTCCCCTTTGTGTATAAGTGAGTGTCAGAATTTGCAGGGAGTTAATGGGGGAAAGCGGACAGGATAAAATAACATCCATGTGAAATTGGTGTAAATGAGTGCTTGATGTAGGTTAGAGTTGGTCAGCTGAAGAACCTGTTCATGTGCTATATGACTCCATGATGTCTGGAGAGAAAATAAACTTCCCTCCTATCCTGCAATTTCCCCTGAGTGCAAGAGCATTGAGGCAATGGCATATTTCTAATACAAATCAAAACCTTTCTGTCACTCTAGTAGCCGGCCAAGTTTGAGCTTTCTGACCCAGTTATGACATTGGTCACATTGCGCTGGAGTAATAATGTGTTGTGATATAGTTCCACAGGTAAATTGTTCAGAGCTTAGAAGCATTAACTGCTTTATTCTTTTAAAAATTCTTATACTAAACCCAGCAACACTACAGTATTTCTGCTATCATTCATTCGTGGATGGTTCACAGAAGTAACATTATACTTGTGAAATACCGCTCATCAATAAAAAAGAATGAAGGCTTTTAAGATTGTAATAGAAGCGCTGGCTGCAGCAAATCTCTGAAGAGGGTATTTTAGTCTGATACTTAATATTCATACCAAATTGCATGTTCCACTCAAAGGATAAACCACAGTAATAACATGAGATCATTGCTGGACAGCTACTGAATATAAAATTAGACAAGTGTTGATTTTCTACTATTCAGCACCATAGGAATAAGGCTTTGTTTTATTCAATTTTTTTTCTATACCCTGTGGCAGAAACTGAATACCTAAGAGATTGCTGTAACTCTCGAAACTTAATCCCCTCATTCTGCATTAGTATAGCATTGTAAGCTTTGGTTATTGCTATTTGTCAGCATGGCTGCTCACGCCTCAACCACCTCAGTACCTATCTTGTTTCCACCAATTTTCTCAACCTATTGTTTAGCTTCAGAACTAAGGTCATGGAGAACAAAGTCAATTTTGACATCAGTGGATGTATATACGGCGTACAGATACAGATGTTGATAGCTTATATATACGGTGCATATATACTGTAGTAGTAGATCTTGGAAGGCTCAGGAAGGTAGGGAATTCTACAGCCCTGGAAGATCATGAATTTAGGTCTGAGATCTTGCTCTTCAAAAATATTTTTCCGCTATTAACCAAAGTCTCTCCAAGTCTACTGAAAGCATTGGTAAAATTAATTTAAGTGCCATCAATACAGAACCTTCCAACTTCACCTGGAGGATGAACAAACCAATGTTTGTGTCCTCTCCCAAACAAATATCCCCAACATTAGGGCCCTAATTACACTCAGGAACTTTGACCCAGCCACATCATTGGAATGTCTTCACCAAACCCCTGAAGCAGACACTCTGCTCTGTGTTTGGAATTATCAGATTATCAGATGGCCGGAGACAAGACACATAGATGTTTTCAATGCTTCCTAGGAGGACAGGAACATCTCCACTGACTACTGAAAATCACTAACCCATAACTAGGAGCACTGAGATGGTATGGACAACCTTGGGTATATGTATAGGGAGGACACAGATGCCCTACATAGATGGCAAAAGCAACAAAATACCTTGTAAACTATTTACCCACCCATCTTATTAGCCACTTCCTTCCTCATCAGTGGAAGAGTCCATGGTTCCTACCTTGAATTCATCAACTGCCTCAGAACCGACAAATACAGAACAAATGTAAATTATCCTTGATCCTGAGAGACTTGCTAAGAAGAAGTACAGCTGGAGCTGTTTTAATCTCACTGGTGAAGTGTTGTTTCCAAACAATGTAATTACACAGCCAACACTTGGCCCCAGTGGCTGCAGTCTATTAAGGAATTTAATCCTGTACTGACATACAATGCAAGGATAAGGCAAAAAATGAAAATGCAACAAGAAATGAAATATCAGCAGTGGGGGCTTAGTTGCTGAAGAATAGTACATTTGTACCTTTTAGTAATAAAGTTCACGTTGTCTGCTCAATTCTATGACTTTACAATTCGCTCCACCAATAGAACCTTCTTTTAATTATCTTTGTGTATGATTATTTTCATCTATGCCTCTCAATGGTTCAAGCTAGTTTGTGATGATTAATGCCAACATGCATTCCTTAAATGGAGGAGTACTGTGGCTGGAATTTGAGATTGGAAGTTGTTCTAAAGCTCCCAGCAGCTGGCTGGGAGCATTGGGTATGACAGATTTACTACTGTGGTACCTGAGAAATTTAAATATGGTGTGGAAAAACCCTAGAAACCCTCCAGGAAGCACCAATTTGTGGAAAAGGCAATTGAAGTTAAAACCAGGAGTTCAGTAACATTTCTAGATTTGTAGAGGCAAGAAATTCACTAAACTCATCTGAACGGAACTTCAATGAGGACTACGACAGAAAAAAGGCAAATAAATATTTGATGCAAAGCAGAGATACTGGAGTTGCTGCTAACAATGTTGAGTATCTTTAGGAGGTTCAGTTCCACAGTTAAATTGTGTATTGGAGCTAATCCTTTAAGCAGGTAAATTCTGGTGAGAGTTATTTCAATGCGTGTAGGTCCATCTTGGGAGTGACTCATGTCTGTGCCTCAGCTTCCAACACTACCATGTGACATCTGCAAGCTGCAATTTTTAATGCTTAGTCATCTTGGGTTTTGCTAGCTGAGACTGCTGCCATCATGGTACTGGATACCAAACAAGCCTCCTGATGTTCACATGATAAGGTGAGTTTCAGTGCTGGCTCTTGTAGACCCAGAGCTACTCAGCCTCATCATCCTGGGCCACTTACCCACTGTAAATGAGCAAGCTCCTGCCAGCCACATTGAGACACAGGGGCAGCGCCACTCAGAGGCGCAAGGATTCATGAAGACATACAGAAGACATAGATTGCATTGTCAATCTGCACAAAGGAGGTTAGTAATGCTCATGTGTTCCTTAGATGTGTTAATTTGTCTTCCATTTTGCCAGTGTGGTGAAAGTGGCATTATGATGGTCCACAGCAGAGGGATGATTCAATAATAATTGTGGTGTAATAGACCACAGATCTGTGGCCATTGAAACTGGAATCTGCTCAGTTGGTCACAGATAGCCCCATCAGAAGAAAGTTCCTGATATTGCCTCCTCCCTTGTCCTTCCTTCCTCATCAGAGATGAGGCAAGGTTAGAGCCTCATCATTGCCAGATATTAGGGACATATTGGACAATGCTTTAAATTTGGAGGGCCATTCTATGGGGTATACAGGACTGGTCTGTGCTGCAGGAGGGTTGCTTGATTACTCTGGTGGCGCACTCTGTGGGGTTTTGATTAGCAGAGTGGTTGCCACATGACCACTTATTCAGTTCAGCACTTCTACAATCAGTCACTAGTAATCTACATGAAATGGATGATTCGTTTAATATGTAGAAGCAGTAGAATCTTTCTTGATGTTGAATACTGGGAATTCCAAGAACCCCAAGAATAATTGCAATGTTGACATCTGATCTCTCAATGCATTAGCATTGGACATCATGTACTCTGTACTATTCAAACACACAAACATCACTCTTGTAATAGTACACAGTGTAAACCATATTATAATGTGTGCTCAAGTAAAACCTGGAAACCCAGCATAATAGCAGCATCAGGCAGTAAACTAAATTCCACAATTCCACAACTGGCCTTCCATTTTTTTAAAAGAATGTAATCCAGGCTCAACCAGATTGACTGCTTTACAACAGTACAACAGTAAATACCAATTCTGAACAGACATTTAAAGACATAGACTGGGAAAGTCAATGGACTGGCAGAAACCCCAGAAAAAATATGAAATAAACAGTTGGAAACAGCAGCAGACCATTAAAACTCCCCACTGAATTTAAAAGTCATTATGTCAACATCATTCTGAATTAATTACTCTCAAATAACATTTGTAGCAATTAATGTACTGGAATTATTTGCCATACATAAAAAAGTTCCTGCAACCAGCCTTCACAATTTAGCACTTTAGACTCTGGTCTCTAGTGGTCGTAGGTCTGTGAATCTGCAGCTAACTTCACTCCACAGCTAACTTCCGGCATCTGCAGAATCTCTTATGTCCGTGGAATGCATGACTTCTTTAAGATCTGGTGCCCAGTAATAAACACATCCCCGGTTCAATCACAGACTCATAGATCTGCGTCCTTGTTGTATTATCTTATTTGGGAATACAGTGCAGAATAGGTCCTCCAGCCCTCTAAGCCAGACCACCCAACAATCCCAGGCAACCTTGACTTAACCTTAATCTAATCACAGGACACTTTACAACAGCAAGTTAACCTACCTGCTGTGTCTGTGGACTATGGGAGAAAACCAGAGGATCTGAATAAAACCCACTGAATTTTTCAGGATGCATTTGAATCCTGCTTGAGACAGGTATAATTTTCATTGATCTTTCCAATTACTGTTTTCAGCAAAAGGTATGTGTGGATGGTGAAGCACTTATGCTTCTCTACATCAGAAATACCTTGAATCATGAATCACATATCCCTACACTGAATTCATTAGCTATAGTTTCATATGTTGATTATATATGTAACTAATGTCTGTGTGTGTTTGTTTATTGGCTTTGGTTGGGTGATTGTGCAAAATGGAGAGGGATTAATAGGAAAGGGATTCTTGGATTCATTTTACATGGTGTAAATAATCCACAGCCAGAACAGAAATACGTTTGTAAAATTTCTAGAGTGTTTTAATTTACTTTATTTATTCTTTGGCTCAATTAAACTGGTGAGCAAGAAGAGCATGGTGACCTAACTCGATGACTATTGATCTATAGTGCTATATTCATAGTGATGAAGTGGTTTGAGAGGCTGGTGATGAAACATATCAACTCCTCCCGAGAAGTTTCTTGGATCCATTCCAGTTTTCCTAACGGAGCAACAGATCCACAGCAGATGCCATCTTATTGGCTCTTCACTCAACCATGGAACATTTAGACAGCAAAGATGCATTAATCAGGATGCTCTTTATTGATTACAGCATGGCATTCAATACCATTATCCATTCAAAGCTAATCAATAAACTTCAAGAACTTGGCCTCAGTACCACCTTGCGCAATAGGATCTTTGATTTTCTCACTTGCAGACCCCAGTCAGTTCATATTGGTAACAGCCCCTCCTCCACAATCTCCATCAGCACAGGTACACCACAAGGCTGTGTACTTAGCCCCCGGCACTACTTGCTTTACGTTTACGACTGTGTGACTAAGCACAGGTCAAGTTTGCTGACAACTCCACTGGCCTGAATCAAAGGTTGTGATGAATCAGCATATTGGAGGGAGACTGAAAATCTGGCTGAGCCATGTCATAACAGCAACCTCTTACTCAATGTTAGCAAGACCAAGGAACTGATTGTAGGCTTCAGGAGAAGGAACCCAGAGATCCATGAACCAGTCCTCATTGGAGGATCAGAGATGGAGAGGGTTGGTAATGTTACATTGCTAGGTGTTTGGAGGACCTGTCCTGAGCCCAGTATGTAAGTGCAATTACAAAGAAAGCATGACAGTGCCTCTACTGAGGACTTTGTAGAGATTTGGCATGACATCTAAAACTTCGACAAATTTCTATTGATGTGTATATTGACTGGCTGCATCGTGGTCTGGTATGGAAACACCAATACCCTCAAATAGGAAATCCTACAAAAAAGTAATGGATGTGGCACAGAGCATCACGAGTAATGCCCTCTCAACTACACATCTCCATGAATTACTATCACCCAAAAACAACATCCATCATCAGGTGCCCCCTCTAACCAGGACATGCTCTCTTCTCATTGCTGCCCTCAGGAAGAAGGTATAAGAGCCTCAGGATTCACACCACCAGGTTCAGGAATATTTACTACCCTTCAACCCTCAGGCTCTTGAACAAAAGGGGATAACTACATGCAACTTCACTTTTCCCATCATTAAGATAGTCCCACAACAGATGAACTCACTTTCAAGGACTATTCATCTCATGTTCTCAATAATTATTGTTTATTTATTTATTATTATTTCTTATTTTTGTATTTGCAGTTTGTTGTCTTTTGCACTCTGCTTGAACACCCTAGTTGGGCATACTTTCATTGATCTTGTTAAGGTTATTTTTCTATAGGTCTATTGAGTATGCCAAAGAAAATGAATCTCAGGGTTGTATATGGTGACGCGACTGTACATTGATACTTTGAACATTGAGTATTGAACTTTGAGAAGGCAGATCCATAGTCAGAATAAGGTGCATCTACTTCAGTTTAGTCTACTACGAGGTGACCTACTTGACATGTTTAAGATTCTGATAAAAAATTGACAGGGGAAATGCAGAAAGACTCTTCCCCCTGCCTTAGATTCCCGAAATAGTTTTCTCTAATTGAGAGAATTCCAAGAGAAAAAGAAACAAAACATCCAGTGAGCAGTCGATTTGTGGGCGAAAACGCCTCGTTCATGAGAGAGGTCAGAGGAAAATGGCCAGACAAGTTTAAGCTGACAGAACGGTGGCAGTAACTTTAACCATATGTTACAACAGTGGTGTGCCGGAGCATCTCTGGATGCACAACACATTGAACGTTGATGTGGATGGGCGACAGCAGCAGAAGACCATGAACACTCAGTGGCACATTTATTAGGTACATGAGGCACAAAATAAAGTGGCCATATTGACAAAATTTCAAATGAGGAGGAAAGGGAATAGGATTTTGGTGGAAAGGGAACTTGAAATAGAGAATGATGGAAATGGCTAGTGGGATTGTGGAGTGTTAGATGTGGGGAGTTTTCTGGCCCACTATTGATTCTGGTTCTTATACTCTTAATACTTCATTACAGATTGAGTGAGCTAAAAACAGAGCAAATTAGACTGAGCAATTAATGCTAAAGTCTCCAAGTCACTTCATTTCAAAAGTAAGGTACTAATTATGTGAGGGAATTATGACATTAAGTATCATATAACCATATAACCATATAACAATCACAGCATGGAAACAGGCCATCTTGGCCCTCCTAGTCCGTGACGAACCCTTAATCTCACCTAGTCCCACCTACCCGCACTCAGCCCATAACCCTCCACTCCTTTCCTGTCCATATACCTAACCAATTTTACCTTAAATGACACAACTGAACTGGCCTCTACTACTTCTACAGGAAGCTCATTCCACACAGCTATCACTCTTTGAGTAAAGAAATACCCCCTCGTGTTTCCCTTAAACTTCTGCCCCCTAACTCTCAAATCATGTCCTCTAGTTTGAATCTCCCCTACTCTCAATGGAAACAGCCTGTTCACGTCAACTCTATCTATCCCTCTCAAAATTTTAAATACCTCGATCAAATCCCCCCTCAAACTTCTACGCTCCAATGAATAGAGACCTAACTTGTTCAACCTTTCTCTGTAACTTAATTGCTGAAACCCAGGTAACATCCTAGTAAATCGTCTCTGCACTCTCTCTAATTTATTGATATCTTTCCTATAATTTGGTGACCAGAACTGCACACAATATTCCAAATTTGGCCTTACCAATGCCTTGTACAACTTTAGCATTACATCCCAACTTCTGTACTCAATGCTTTGATTTATAAAGACCAGCGTTCCAAAAGCCCTCTTCACCACCCTATCTACATGAGACTCCACTTTCAGGGAACTATGCACAGTTATTCCTAGATCTCTCTGTTCCTCTGCATTCCTCAATGCCCTACCATTTACTCTGTATGTTCTATTTGGATTATTCTTGCCAAAATGTAGAACCTCACACTTCTCAGCATTAAACTCCATCTGCCAACGTTCAGCCCATTCTTCTAACCGGCATAAATCTCCCTGCAAGCTTTGAAAATCCACCTCATTATCCACAACACCTCCTACCTTAGTATCATCGGCATACTTACTAATCCAATTTACCACCCCATCATCCAGATCATTTATGTATATTACAAACAAATCGTATGACACAATATAATTAAATGACTTCAGTATGTTGGTTGAATATTGCAATTGTTGACACTTAATTTGGTAATGGACTGGAAAGCATTTTTGAACTACAGTTCTTCATAGTTGAGAGAAAGAGGTGTTGATATGTAATAACAGAGACTCAGTGTTCTTCATCAACTCAGAAATCGAGAGTCTGCAAAATGAGATTATGGCCTCAGTTCTGTGTCAATATACAGTATGTCAAATAGTGTACATATTCAGTTTAATGTTATAACAAGCTAGAAAGTTCCGTTGTTGATGGAAGGCCATGGACATAAACTATCACATAGAACCAAATATATATCAATGATTGGGTTGTAATTGCTGATGAAATTACTGGAGATCCTTATTCAGGTGTTTCAAAATGGAGCTGCCAAGGAAATTGAGAATATATTTCTTCATGATGAAAATATAACATCAGGTTGTGCACTTTTCTATTAGTTTAAGTTGCTGAGACCATCAGCCCTTTTCGGTAATGACAATCACGTAAGTAATAAACAAAAAGTACATTTGTATTTGAATGCAGCTTATGACCAAGCACAACACAAACTTCTCCTTCAGTAGTGTCTTTGAATCAAAGATAACTTGCTTCAACTTCAGTTTTGTCACTTCTGAGGTGACTGGTGAGGTAAATTGTTAATAGATGTGGCAGAGGATGTCTGATAGACAGGCTGGTGATTAGTTTGTGATATGCTGCTCATGTTCTTGCACTCGCACATGTCCTCTGTGCTCACAGACCATGGACATAATGTTCTCAGTACTATCCCAAATGCACCTTTCTACTCTGATCATTCATAGGTTAGAGCTTCAGCACTCGGTAGAGATATTCCATTTCTCAAGGAGGCTTTGAGAACATTTTGGACTCTTTTTCTGATTATCCAATAATTTCTGCCTATGACAAAGATCAAAATAGAATTTCTCACTTGGGATCTGGTGTCCTGCAGATGAATAATGTGGCTTTCCCAACAGAGCCAGCAGGTGTGGAATAGGGCCTCATGGATTGAGATAATGATTTTGGAAAGGATAAAAATGTTGGTTCCTGGAGGATTTTCTGGGAACACAGTTTTTGATATTTTTCCAGTACTTTAGGGTGCCTGCTGTAGACAGTCCATCTCTCAGATGCATACAGCAGGGCAGATAATGGTTTCTCTTTAGAATAATAGATGCAACATGCTGGAGAAACTCAGCAAGTTAGGCAGCATCTGTAGAGAAGAAAATATGGACAAAAACCCTTCATCAAGAAATGCTGCTCAACTTGCTAAGTTCCTCAAGCGGTTTATGTGTATTGTTCAAAACTCCCAGTATTTCCAGAATCTTGTGTTTCACATTAGATTGGGTTTTGTGCTATTTCTGAGTTCCTGGTCTACAACTCCCTCTTTCTTCAGTTGACCAAAGTCTATGCTGGTATAATGCTATTTGCCTTTGTTGGGGTGTATTTCCTGAAATATGAGAAGTGCTTTACATTTTCCAAGGTATTCCTGTGCAGCTTTATTGTTGGAGGGAACAGCGTGGTTCATTGAAATCAGAGGATATTTGGTCATACTTGTTTCAGTAAATGTCAGTGATGTCTTGGAGCTTGTGACCTCCAAGAATGAACAAACATAAGCATCATTTGTAGCTTAATTATTAATATTCAGGTGAGCTTAATTCCTGTATAGTCGCCATAATAATTAAGTGAAGCTAATACCTGAAATCACAATGGAGCATTTGAATGATAAAAAGAGGGAGAAAATTTCTGAAGGTTAAAATTTCATTGTTATTCTGGCAAATATACATTTGCAAAAATATTCTGACAAAATATACATTTTTCTCATTTTCTGTCTCTGCTTATATTGCTTCAACTGTTGCTGCATTATATATTATTTAACACTGGTAATTCCTCCATGCTAAATTAGTAAATTAAACCATATCTTTTGTGATCATGCTTTTGGATGGATTGTAAGATTTATTAACAGAGTACATACCACATACGACCTTAAGATTAATTTTCTGTGGGCATACTTAGCAAATCTATAGAACAGTAACTGTAAATTGTAAACATCAGGAACTGTAAACTGTAAGCAAAGTGTGCAAACGCAGATATAAATAAATAGCAATAAATGACGAGCATGATAAAACAATATAAGAGCCCTTAAAAGAGTGTAGCTATCCCTTTTTGTTCAAGAGCCTGAGGGGAAGAAACTGTTCTTGAAACTGGTGGTGCGAGTCCTGAGGCACCTGTACCTTCTACCTGATGACAGCTGCAAGAAAATAGCATGGCCTGGGTGGTGAGGATCTTTGATGATTGATGCTGCTGCTTTTCTGCACTGTTTCATGTAGATGAGCTCAATGGTTGGAAGGGTTTTACCCATGATGTACTGGGCTGAATCCACTACCTTTTGTAGGATTTTCGTCTCAAAGACATTGGTGTTCCCATACCAGGCCATAATGCAGCCAGTCAGCACACTTTCCACTACACATCTATCAAAGTTTGCCAAGGTTTTCAATGACATGCCAAATCTTCGCAGACTCCTGAGTAAGTAGAGGTACTGCTGTGCTTTCTTCACAATGATATTTATATAATGGGTCCAGGACAGGTCTTTTGAGAATGTGACACCCAGGAATTTACAGTTACTGACACTCTCCACCACTGATCCTCTGATGATTACTGGCTCATGGACCTCTGGTTTCCCTGCCCTAAAATCTACAAACAGTTCCTTTGTCTTATTGACATTATTGTTGTTATTACACACAAATTTTCAATCTCCCTTCTGTATGTTGATTCATCACCCCCTTTGATACAGCCCACAGCACTGGTGTTGTCAGCAAAGGTGCATATGGTGTTGTAGCCACAGAGTCATGGGTGTAAAGCAAGTGAAACTCTTGACATGTAAGTAATGAAGATAATCAATCCTTTCCATGAATAAACACGTGACAGTAAGAGAAGATTTCATGTTGAACCTGAAAAGATATTCAAATTGTTAAGCTTACGCAAAAAAATCTACCAAAATGACAAATGCTAATAGTTATTCCCATACAGAGGCATGATGCAAAGACAGTGACTCAGAAATCACTGAAGCACTATTTGAGATGCTTTGTTCCAACAACAGTTTCACAAAAATAAACCCAGCTTGCAGGTCAAATGCATTGAGTGCTATCAGATTCCTGTACTTGCAGTATAGATGTGAGAAAACACACCACACAAAGTTAAGTTCACTGACAGCAAAGAACCCTTAAGCCTTCTGATAATTATTGATTTTTGTCAGTCTATTTGCTCTACTCTTAAAGTTCAGGATTACAATGGCATCTTATTTATTCAATTTTAATTGTCTGAAGTATTTGCTTTTAGAAAAGCTCATATTTAATTTTCAAGATTTTCTTTGTATTTTCCCTCTTCTCTTACAGAGCAATGCTACATTTCCTCTTTTTACTTTTTCTCTCTGTATCACATATCAAATACACTTACTCTAACTTATCCTTCCTGTATTGGATCTTGCCCCCTTTATTTTAGCTTGTTTGGTTAAAGATCTACACAATTGATTGCCCTTTTCACACTGGTCCCAGAAGCACCACGGAGGATGGCATATTATTTTCATCTCACTCCAGCACCTCACAAGACAAAATATTGTTTCCATTAAACAAGTGAGGTGAAATGTAACTGACAGAGAATGCTTTTAATCAGCCTGCCACAGAATGTTTTGGACCATTGATTGACTGATATATAAAGAAGAAATTCCTTCATAGCAAGATGGTTGCTAAAATTACATTAAGCAGTTCATGATTGTCAAAAGGTGTTGGTATTACATCAGTATTGATAATAATAGAATAGCTTAAGATATAAAATTTCTTGCAATTAGCTTATTATTGTGCTGGTTATTACACAGAGGAGTGATGTGCTTTTATTTTACATACTGCAGTGAGAATCTGTTCGCTCTTGAAAGTGGTAAGTCTGTGACTTCCAGGCAAGCTGAAGGCAATTCAAATTCTAGCTCCATTCATGGAGAAAATAATTGATAGTACAGACAAAGCTGAAGGCTTCAAGTTAATCTCTAAGGTTAGGAAGATGTGTCTAGTTTCCTCCAAAACTGACCTCCACATTATTTATGCAAAAGCTTCAACGTGATTCTGAATTCTAACTAAAAATATTAATTGACAATGCTTGCTGGTATAATGCATTTCCAATTCAATGCTGCATTCAGACTTAGAAATCATGCTAGGTATTAAAGGTGTTATAAATGCAAAAAAGTCAAGTGACTTTGAAAACTGCACAAGGAAAGCTGAGTGATGTTTCAAAGCCTTCTGAACCTTGAGATGAAATACTGCCTTGACATGCACTTCCACTTGTTTTATTCTGTATAAGGGAAAGCATTTAAAAGTGTGGGAGGCAAACCACAGGCATAATAAAATATAACAGGTACTGAAGTAAAATGATGTCATTTGGCCTTTGATATTTAGCATTCAACTTCTGAGAGAGATATTTCACTAGCCTAAGCTATCAGGATTATGTGCAAACACAAGAGATCCTGCAGAGCAATCCAGAATCCAGAGCAACACACATGTAATACTGGAGGAACTCAGGAGGTTAAGCAGCATCCATGGAAGTGAATAAACACTCGATATTTTGGGCTGAGACCCTTCACTAGGACTAGAAGGGAAGGGGGAAAGATGCCAGTATAGAAAGTATGGGGTGATGAAGGAGAACAAGAAGAAGGTAATATGTAAAGCTAGGTGGATGAGGGAGGGGGCTGAACTTATAAGCTGGGAGATGATAAATGAAAAGGGCAAAGTGACGGAGAAGAAATAATCTGATAGGAGAGGAGAGCAGATCATGGAAGAAAGGGGAGGAGAAGGGGCATCAGGGAACCTGATACACCGGTGAGGAGAGGAGGTAAGAGGCCAGAGTAGAGAAATAAAAGAAAGGGAAGGGGGAGGGGAAAATTATCAGAATTATGTGTAATGTCTGCTGCATCCCTTCTTAAAGATGCATGTCTCTTCTATCTTGTTGATTGATTATAATGCTTTCCAGATCATCCAATGCTTTCTTAACTGCCTTTACTGTCTTTTCTCATCCTTTTTACAGCTGCTGAACAGCAATGAGTAATGTGTTCCTGTGCATTCTCTTTGAAGCAGGATTTTACACATTTATTTAATTATTTACTGGCATACTGAGCAAGGTAGGCCCTTTTGGCCCTTCAAGTTGTGCCACCCAGCAATCCTCCAATTTAACCCTCCTCTAATCACAGGACAATAATCTACATCTTTAGACTGTGGGAAGGAACCAGATCACCGGAAGGAAACTTACATATTTCACAGGGGGGCATACAAACTCCTTTCAGCAATGTGTGTATACATATACGTGTGTGTGTGTGTGTGTGTGTGTGTGTGTGTGTGTGTGTGTGTGTGTGTGTGTGTGTGTGTGTGTGTGTGTGTGTGTATTTTTTTATTTTGACACTCCATTTAAATCTCACAATGCCTAAGTAATTACAGTTCCAATCAAACTAAACAGCACTAAGACAACAATACTATTGTTGGTGATGACTTCACTCATTATAAATTGTAATAGAAATGGCTCACCACTCAGTTGATCTAATAATACATGAAATACACAATCATTAAATAATTAATAATATCAGCCGTAGGATGAATATCAGATCTTATTTGCTTACCACAATTGTTTCAAAGCCCCAAGTGGGCACCAGGAAAATAAGTCATAACCTAATGCAAAACTAATCCTTCAGCTATTTGCACATTCAAATCACTTCTAAGATTCAAGTTATGTTTTAATATGCAGTCAACTACTCTACATAAAGAAGTAACATATCATTTTCATGTTGCATTTTTGTTGAAAAAATATTCCAAAGAAACATTGGGAATATATTAATAATGAAAAGGATTATGATGTTTTCACAATTCTATCCATATTAGCTATACTGCTCTCAATTCACTGAGTTACAGAGCTTAATATTCTTATAACATTACATCAGCTCTTGCAGAATCTTGCTGGATTCTAAATGCTTTGTTTGGGAAGTGTGAGCTCTTGTCTGTTTGTGTCAGATGCGAATGACAGTGGACTTTTAGGTCTGCTGCAAATAAGCATGTAGTCTTGACACTTTATTTACAGGAGTCATGTACAGCATTGGAGAAGTTTATAGGTAGGCCCAAAAGAATTAATATTAATGTACTCTTTAACAATTCAAAGGTGGTAAAGATTTAAGCAAGCAGAAACATTTAACAGAGTATCAAGCATACTTCTATGACCATCAAGCATATTTACAGAAAGGTGCAGGAAAAAGGCCAGCAATATCATGAAGAACCTCTTCCACCCTGCTTATGGACTGATTGTTCCAGTCCCATCAGGGAAGGAACTACTCAGCAACCACAACAGGACCATTAGACCCATAATCAGTTACTTCCCTCAAGCTGGCAGACTGATCGACATCCTTACCCATTAACCCACCCCACCACCACGACATATACATGACCTAGTGTCATTTTATATTCATTCATTCAACCCATTTATACAACAGTTCATTGTTCATTGTGTTTTATAGGATTGCTCTTGTATTTACTGTATATTAATTGTGCTTTTTTTGTTTTTATTATGTTTTTTATGCTTATGTGTTTTCTATTGCTACATTCTTGAATCTTGAAATCTACACTCTTAAAACTCTGTTAATTCATTAATCAAATAAGATTTGTGATTTTCCTGTTGCGAGTCCTCTCTTTCCTCTCATGGTGAAATAACATTTTCAAAGGAAGCAATGTGTTTCCATGGAAACACAAGAAAATGTAGATGCTGGAATTTGGAGATCTCAGCAGGCTAGGCAGCATCTGTGGATGAAGGAATTGCTGATGTTTGCTGTTGAAACCCTCCAATGTGTTTCCATGATAATCTGCAGAATTTATGTAGATCTGCCTATGCTAAACATAAAATTGGAGTGCCAATTCTACCCAGAATTGTTTGTAAAAGCAAGCAAACTGTCAGAATAATTTATAACAAAAGTAAGACACTTTTAAAATTATACCTGTACTAACTCTGTCAATAGCCAGGAAATAAAAGTGGAGAATATTTCTGAACCTAAATTGTGAAAGGTGTGGTTCATTACATTGGAAAGTCCAAGAACAGGATCTAAACTTAGATTAATTCAATCAAGGACATGTTGTGCCCATTAACTAATTTGTATATGCATCACTTTGGTTTACATGGAATTTCCTTCCAGATCAACATCCTATTCTGGCAATGAACAATCTGTTTCCATAGAAAGTAAACCCACATTTAATAGTAATAACGCATGTTTACTATCTCTTTAAAGATTAAACATTAGCTTTATTCCAATCATAGTTGGAGACTTCAGTCAGGTTTGTTTGGAGAAATCTCCGCCCAATTATCATCAGCATATAACCAACGGCACCAGGGGTTCCAAAACACTTCCACAAAATCTAGGCCCAGAGCACACTACTGGGCAGTGTGGTCTATGTCCAGTGTCTTTTGCAGTAGCAGTGTCTGGGTCCTAATGTGAGGTACAATATGCTGTTTAGACAATATAAGCACTAGCCTAGGTTGAAGGCAGGAGCCGATTTCACTTGCTCTCTACAATGTTCTCTCCTTTCTCCTGGGCACTGAAGCCTTCATTGGGCCTACTCTGGGCTGCTCCAATTTTTTGGTTCAGATTGTTGTTCGCTTCAATTGTTTGCATGATCTGTTTTTTTTTCTTTCTCTTGTTTATTGTGTGATGTTCTTTTATTTTTTTAATTGGTTGCTTTCAAGTTTCTTACTTTTTGGCTACTGTGAGAAAACAAATCTCAAGGTTGTATAATTTATACATTCATTCTTTAATAATAAATGTACTTTATGTACTTTGAACTTTGAAGATTCAACATGATATCTAAAGTTTGACAAATGTCTATAGGTGGTAGAGGGCATGTCGACAGGTTGCATCACAGCCTGGTATGGAAACACCAATGCCCCGAACATAAAATCCTACAAAAAGCAGTGGATGGGGCCCAGTTCATCACTGATAAAGCCCATCCCACCATTGAGCATATTTGCATAGAGTGCTGTCACAGGAATGCAGCATCCATTATCAAGGAGCCCCCATGACCTAAACCACACCATCCTCTCAATGGTACTATCAGGAAGAAGGTGCAGGAGCCTCATGAATCATACCTCCAGGTTCAGGGACAGTTATAATCACTCAACCATCGTGTTCTTTAACTGGAGACGATAACTTCATTCAACCTCACTTGCCCTATCACTAAACTATTCCCACAACCGAGTGATTCACTTTCAAAGACTCCTTATCTCATGTTCTCGGTATGTATTGCTTATTTATTATTATTATTGTTGTTGTTTGTTGACTTTTGCACATTCTTTGTCCAATTGGGTGAGGTCTTTCATTAATTCTATTGTGTTTTTTTGGATTTACAGCATATACCCACAAGAAAATGAATCTCAGGTTTGTATATGATGACATTTATGTACTTTGATAGTAAATTTACTTTGTAAATATACTGATTTGTCACATGTATATTGTAATAAAATCAAATCTGCAAGAATTGTGCTAGGCAGCCCCCAAGTATTGCCATGCTTCTGATGCCAACATTGCATGTTCACAACTCATTATTTCTACCTGTACGTTGTTGGAACATAGGAGGAAGTCAGAACATGCAGAGGAAACCCACGTAGTCATGGGCAGAATGTACACATGCCTTACAGACAGCAGTGGGAATTGAACCCTGATCTTACAGCTGGTGACCACTACAATACTGTGCCACTTTAGAAGGGCAAGCAGTTAGTTCACTCCCACCATTCATTTTCCAAATATTAATCATAATTTTTTTGAAGATTTCTGTGAAATGTCTCTCTCAGACAGGGCTTTTCAAATCCTAATCCTAATTGTGTTAGGACTTCTAGGATTTAAGTAATTATAACAATGAAGAACCAGTGATATATTTCCAAGTAGCATGACATTTGACTTGGAGGAGATACTCTTGATAATGATACTGATATACCTACTGCAATGTCATTCTACCTGATGTAATTTGCTAACGTTAATTCAAGTCAAGTCAAGCCAGGTTAAGTTTATTGTCTTTTAACTATATACAAGAATACTGTCAAATGAGACAATGTTTCTCCAGCCCAGGATGTAAAGCACTGTAGTATATATAACACAAATAACATATAATAACTTATAAAAGTAAGGATGAAATCTGCAGATGAATTACACATAAATTAACAAACTAAAGTGCATAAATTAAATATTGTAAGGTGTGGAGCAGATTAACCAGTGACACTTTGAATGTGTTGCAGCAGGGAGTTCAGAAGCCTAATGGCCTGAGGGAAGAAACTGCTTCCCATCCCAACCAAACTTGTTTTTGTGCATCGGAGTCTTCCGCCTGATGATAGAAAGTAAAAGAGGATGCTGGATGGATGGGTGGGATCCTTAATAATGCTAAGTGCCCTGCATATACAGAACTCCTGATAAATGTCCCTGGTGGATGGGAGAGTGACACCTATGATCCTCTCAGCCATTCCCACAGTCCTCTGTAGGGTCTTCTGGTCTGATGATTGGCTGCACCCATACCAGATGGGGATGCAACTTGTTAGGACGCTTTCAATGGTGTTCCTATAAAATGCAGTTAAGATGGTGAGGGAAGCCTCGCTGTCCTCATTCACCTTAGAAAATCCCCTTGTCCTTCTGCTTAATATTAAGGGGGATAGTTAAATTCTTTCTTGTTATAGATGGTCACTGCCTGGAACTTGTGAGAAGGAATGTTAATTGCTGCTTGTCCAAATCATCCTGCAGGCAAGTATAGGTGTTGTCATTACTTCAGGTGGGCCAAATGGAACTGAATATCGTGCAAAGATCAGCAAAACATCCTGACCTCATGATGCCTGGAAAGTTATATGAAGCTACTAAAGATGGCTGGCCCAAGACCTCTACTCTGGAGTTGAGATATCAGTCAGTAACATTCACAATCATTTTATTTGTTATCTGAACATGTTTGTTATTGATATTATGTGGAATAAATAAAATTAGCTGAGGACCAGATTCTATTGTGGAAGTGAACTCAGGAGGAGGTTATGTCCTTGAAGACTTTTCCTCCCTTTAGCTATGTAATTGTCCACCAACTTTCATGACTAGATGACATATGGCTTTAGGGTGATCCATTGGTTGTACCTCAAATTGCACTTTTTACTTAGCACATATGCTGTAGCTTTACTAGTTTGGCATCATTTTTTTTTACAGGAGCTGGTCCTGGCATGCTCTTCCTCAAAGCTTATTAAACCATGTCCCTATATCAACAGTGAATAATTTTCTGCCCATAAATTTACTGATTGTGATGCAGTATAATTTCACATCTGTTCATGCACTTTAGATGCAGATAGATCTATTAAATGCCCTGGAACAGGAAGGCAACTCAACAAAAACTGTGCAGCATCAATAATCAAATAACAGCCCAATTAGTGGTAGTTGATCAAGCCTCCACTTAACGTACAATATGTTACTCCCATCATTCCTTTTAGATCTACTAATGCTTCCAAGGGCTATTCAAGATGGAGGAATACTGATTTAAGGTGTTTAATAGTAGACAGTTTGTCTGCATATTTGACTTTGACTTTGCATGGTCCAGGGACAATGTTGAAGAATTCAAAGCCACATCATAGCAATTTTATATCTCCATATCACCACTGTTATTTGGTGTGACAAGATGTGCAAAGGAATCCTGTTGAGTATTTCATTGGCAAGTTGCTCCATCAGTGTGTGAGATGCCTCTCCCAAGTTAGTCATAATAACCCAGAAAGCTTTGTATGCACAACTGAACTCATGTTTATTCATTAATTTAAACATCTCCTATAAATTTTACCCTATCTGTACCCATACTAATGAGAACTATAATTTCTTCCAGCCTCTCCATGTAACTACATTGTCTCCCTTAGAATCATTGTAGAAAATCTTATTTAAAAGAAAGCACATCCTACTAAAATTTTAGCATTCTGAAATGGACACAGTACTTCAACTGGAGTCAAATTAGTATTTTATATACATCTGGTATGACTTTCTGACTATGCTCTTTCTCTATTTTATAAATCTCATGATCCCATGAGCTTCATTAACTGCATCTTTACCCGTTACTGGCACTGTCAAAGGTTATTTGGAAACACATTAACATCTCTCTATTACAGCACTTTCAGCATGCAATGTCTTTCCTCACTTCCCTCCCAAAAAATATATCGCTTTGCACTCTCACACTCTCATGTCAGGTTATTCTACTCCCTTGGTTTTGTACCTTATGTCTATTGCTATCCTTTGTACTACTGAATCACATTTTGAAGATTCATGTCATCTGCAAATTCTGAGAGTGTGCCCTGTGACCCCCAAGTCTAAGGCATTGATGTATAACAGAAATAGCCTTAGACCTTGGACTAAACCTTGGGGAACCGTTCTATTCCATTCTGATAAACAGACAGTCACTGCACACTGCTTTCCATCCCTTAGCCAATTCTGACGCTCCTTTAGCATATGGGATTTAGTGTGTATGAAGAACTTCAAAAATGCTTTGAAAGGCCAAACACACTAATATCAATGAAACTCTTCTTATCCATCCATTGTTGCATCATCAAAAAGACTATCAAATTAATCAGACATGACTTATCCTTAATAAATCAGCCCCACCTGTCCAAGTGACTTCTACCTTTCAGCCCCTTTTATTATTTGTAAAAGATTCCCTATCACTGACATTGGTTAGCACGACATTATTACGGCTCGAGGCATCGGAGTTCCGAGTTCAACTCTGGCACCTTCTGTAAGGAGTCTGCACGACCTCCCCATGGAATGCGTGGGTTTTCCCTGGGTACTCCAGTTTTCTCCCACAGTCTGATGACATAATGGGTTGGTTAATTGGTCATTGTAAATTGTCCCATGATTAGGTTATGGTTAAATCAGGGTTGTCAGGTGTTGCTGGGGTGGCACTGTTTGAAGGGCTGGAAGGGCCTACTCTTTATTGTATCACTAAATAAATAAATTAATCTGTCTGGTATAAACCTATCGGGCTTATAATTCTTCCTTCTGCGAAGAAAGGTACTGCATTTGAAAGTGCAAGGTATTAGCCAGCATTACGACAATTTTTAGCCCCTTTTTGCTCGGCAAGCATAAAAGTCCATCTTACTTGCTGCAGTCGTACATTGTAATTACTCCTTTCCTTATATTCTTCACCCATCTTTACATATCCTCCTCATTTGTCTCAGTATACTTTTCTTTCTCTGAAGTGTACTTCCTGTCTCCTTGTGGTCCCTGTAGCAATGGTGATTGGTTTGGTAGATTTATGGGGAACTCAGCTACTTGCATAAAACACAACAGTTTAGTTAGATGATCTCTTCAGCGTTCAAAGGGTGCAGCACAATACATTCCAATGATATCACTGATGAAGTCACCACTTGTTGGTAAATCCTCAATGTTGAAATATTGCACCCAGCACTTTCTTCTGATGAAAGAGAAAACAATGATAATATCAGGCATAACAATACCTTGAGTTCCTGTTGAGCTGCACAATGGGTTTTCCTGTTTATTGAGGTTCTTTGATGCTGGTGCTGGATCACTGTCTCAGAGACATCTACTTGTCAATGGACACACATCCATTGTTCCCATGATCCTTTTGCATGATTATCTTTAGATTCTCTGGACCTCCCACAGCTTGCCTCTTGTATGTGATTAGTTATTCTTCAATCTGTGTGAAATGTCATGGCGTGGCTCATCATTAAATTGTGGGTATGCATTATTGTGAATGTAATTGCATCACTTTAAATTCATTCACCTTAACCATATAGTCTGTGTTCAACATTGGTTTCTGACAACGTGATTCATTCCATTGCTTTCTTTTTTGTTGTTTTTTGGATGGGCTTTGTGAAACTGAATATAATCCAGTCATAGGAAAGCAGAATGCTGGAAATACACAGTAGTTCAGGTGGTATCTGTGGAGGGAGAAGCAGAGTTAATGACCCTTCAGTGAAACTGGAATGACGATAAAAGAATATTGTATTAAGTTGAAGAGAGAGAGAGAGGGTGGAGAGAACACAGGGAATGTCTGTGATAAGGTGGTGATCAAGTTTGCCCAGGTGACAGGATTGCTTTTGATGTTGTGTAGTTAGTCATAATTGATCTGTCTAGAGGAATGTAAACAGAGGAAGATGAATGAGGGCAGTTAGAAAAGAAAAAAAACAGTGACATGCTGGAAATATGGAAAGCAGAATACTGTTGTCATGGGAAATTCTACAGTGTGATATATAGCTAGGATATTTCAGTAATGAACTCCTGCTAATGTGCAGTGAAAATGTTTGAGTTACTGTGTATTCATGATATATTCCTTTGTTATATGACAATTTGATATATTAAAGCTATTGAAATATTTTTGGTTACATGTACAATACTATATCTTGGTGTAAGCACAAAACTTAAAAATCACCCTGAGATACCATGTCTTCAATGAGACCTGCTGTTTGGAAGGAGAGTCCATTCTGCAGCCATTTCTCATGTTTAGCTTAGCACACATGACCAACAACAAATTTTAACCTAATTTCTCAGTTCAGATGAGTTTTGTAAAACAAACAATGTTTCTGACCTGATATAAACTTGGTTCGGTTTGAATAAGTCTTTATATATAATTGCTTGCTTATTATTCAATATAAAATTCAAGTCTTCTACACAGTTGCCCTACCACAGTTTAGGGCTAGGTCAGTTTTGAGTATTTTGTGATTATAATAACTTGCAGTGAAAATGCATGAATGCATTAACCCACCAAAGCTGTGAAGAATACTTTTAACAGACTTCTTAACTAAGTAATTCCTTGTGCATTAAATCAGGTGACGATTCTCCAGTGAATTGTTCTTGCTGAAGGAAAGTCTGATGCACTACAGAGACAGTTCCCAAGAAATGTTTGAGGATCTGCTCTCTACATTGTACAGTGCACAGTTCTAATTGCAAATTAATTGAACTTGACAAAACTCATCAATGAATATTCTACTATAATTATTAGGCATGTTAACAATGTAATCTGAACAAATGTAACTTGACACCAGCTGTTAATTATTAGTTTTAAATGAGCTTTATCAAAAGACATTGAACTTTCAAACACAAGCAGATTGTCAAAAATATTTTTTTCATAACATCTTACAACTGATAAATAAATCACATGCATATTAAAGGTATAAAAACCTCATATTGATAAAGATGACCTTCATTATGTTGATCCTGATTTTAAAACAGATCTCACCGGGGAGGCTGTCGGCATAGCCGAACATAAGACCTGAGCAAATGTAAATGCCCTTCAATTGTTAATGAATGTGACTGACAAAATGCCTGAATGATTGACTCATTCTAAGCATCATGGGTTATAAAATGTAGCTCCTCTTGCTCCTTTCTCACCTTGACCTCACCTTAAGAACTCACTTGGAATACTGTGTGTAATTTTGGGCTCCTTATTTAAGAAAGGATGTGCTGACATTGGAGAGGGTTCAGAGAAGATTCACTAGAATGATTCTGGGAATGAGAGAGTTAACATATGAGGACTGATCGACCGCTCTTGGACTGTACTCCTTGGCGTTTAGAAGAACGAGGGGGGACCTCATAGAAACATTTCGAATGTTGAAAGGCATGGACAGAGTGGATGTGACAAAGTCGTTTCCCATGGTGGGGGAGTCTAGCACGAGAGGACATGACTTGAGGATTGCAGGACGCCCACTCAGAACGGTGATGCAAAAAAAAAAATAATTTTTAGCCAGTGGGTGGTGAATCTGTGGAATTTGTTGCCAAGGGTGGCAGTGGAGGCTGGGTCATTGGGTTTATTTAAGGCAGAGATTGATAGGTATCTGAGTAGTCAGGGCATCAAAAGTTATGGTAAGAAAGCGGGGGAATGGGACTAAAGGGGAGATTGGATCAGCTCATGATGAAATAGCGGAACAGACTCGATGGGCCAAATAGCCGACTTCTGCTCCTTTGTCTTATGGTCTTCATGATTTTCTACACCTTTTCTCCTTCAGATTTACATATTTAAATATATGCAGGATATATAATTACCAGATATCTTTCATTAAATTTTCTATATCTCTAAATCAATACATCTCTAAAAATCACTCATGCTACACCCACAAAGTTCCTCTTTATCTAACTCTTCTGTCTCCCCAGCTCTCTGAATGACCAAGAACAGATTAAAACTCATTACTATGATGCCAGAGCTTTTGACACAATTCTTGTAAACTCTAGATACTGTTGTGCTTGGAGATCCCAGGAAATCAGCAGTTACTGAGATACTCAAACCACCCCATCTGGCACCAACAATCATTTCACATTCAAAGTCACATAGATCACATTTATTCCCCATTCTGCTGTTTGCTCTGAACAAAAACTGAACCTTTTGACCATGTCAGTATGCTTTTATGCATTGAGTTGCTGCAACATGATTTGCTGATTGGCTACTGTGTGTATATATTCTCCCAATGTAATAAAAATAAATATTATCTTGTTTGAGTTATTTTCTTTCAAGATACTGAATAAGGAAAACAGTCTGAATTTTCATATATCCTTTGTGTAGTCTAGATTACATAGTCGGTAAAAATCTGCTGGAGGAACTCAATGGGTCCAGTAGTATCTGTAGAAGAAAAGGAATTGTTGTTATTTGGAGTTGAAACCTTGAATCAGACAGATGGTTGGGATGACATCCATGGAAGTAAGTGGACTCCTGAATTGGAAT
Source organism: Hypanus sabinus (assembly GCF_030144855.1). NCBI lineage: Eukaryota > Metazoa > Chordata > Chondrichthyes > Myliobatiformes > Dasyatidae > Hypanus > Hypanus sabinus. Next base: position 34,849,165 of record NC_082714.1, read on the forward strand.
GAACTTCATTAAAATAATGATGGTGGAAATCCAGAATAAAAGCAACGTGCTGAAAAAAACTCAGGTCAGAATCTGTTGAAAGGGAAGTAGAGTTTATATTTCAAGTTGAAGATCTTTGTCGAAATATGTTTATTTCTGAATATGAACTTAAACCAAGGGCATTGCTGTGTGAATCAAAAGGAAAGAGGAGGTCTCTGAGAAAAACTCTTTCCCCCAATGAATATCCATTCAACTTTCAGACTACTTCCTGATCCATTTGACATTCAGATGGACAAGGGTCCACACAAAAAAGAAGCTATAAGAGGTGTCAAACAAGCTACTCTTGAGCAAAACATTGTGGAAACAGACAGAAATGGAACAACGATCCCTGTGATTAACTCCTGGAGTCTGATGACTGATTTAGGAGAACTAACCATGATATCAAAACACTTATTATGCATAATTCATTCATAGTGAGAAAAAGGTCACTTATGCTGAATGTGAATGTGAATCTAACCCCAAAGGTTTGTTAGAAACCTTCACATTTGGTGTTGCTCAACTGATCTGTTTCTACCCCTGTTCTTCAACCTGAATCCCATCACATTTCTTTTTTTCAGTTTCTAGCTGTAATTGATAAGAGGATATACTCAAGCATGTCAGGTGTTAAAGGTTTGCACAATAGCTGATCACCATCTGGTTTACAAATAAACATCATAAGGGAAGTTGGATTATACTTCTGCAGAATTAAATAGCTTATTGTTTTACTATGATGAAAATTCCTTAATGGAATTTTAACTGGATTCCTTCCTGAGGTGATTCTCTGAAACAGGAATGAATTGATCCCTTGTTTACACAAGATCATAAGGAAGTAGAAATGTGAGTAGGCACTGGGCTCTTCAAGCCTGCCTTCCAATATGAGAGTAACTGACTGCTGCGGGCTTCACCTTCACTTCTCTTCCAATTCCTCATGAACATCAATACTCTGATCCTTCCAATATTTCTTTATTTCCGCTTTAAATACCCACAATGATCTCATCTTCACAGTCCCTAGGATAGACAATCCCAGAATTTCACCACCCACTATGAAAATACAGATTCATGCCTCTCAGTTCTAAAAAGCACCCTCTTGCCTATAATTATGTCCCCACATTCAGGAATTTCTCACAAATGGAAACATCTCAATATCTAACCTGTCATGTCCATAAAGGATCATAGATATTTCAATAAGATCAACTCTCATTCTTTTAAATTCCTTTTAAATGAGTATAGATTTAATCTTGTTTTAGCTACATATCATTGGCCAACTCTTATATTCCAGGAACAGCCTCATGATCTTTTTGGACTGCGTCCAATACCAAAGTACTATTTCCTTAAATATAGAACAATATACCATTCACCTTCCTAATTCTTTGCTGTAGCTGCCTGCTACTTTTGTGATTCATGAACAAGATAATCTGAATCTCTCAGTAACAAGTTCATCTCAAATCTTTTTCAAATTACATAATGGAGTCCTTTTACAAGTGATTTACCTCATGTTTCCCCAGTTTCAATTCATTTTGCCAACATGTGCCCAATCATTCAATCTACCTATTCCCAGTTACCTCATTGGAACAGGTCCTCTCATTTACTTTTGTTTCATTACAGTTCTTCCGGAAGGTGCCTAGCATTGTCAATTCCCCATGCTCCTCCCATGCCCTCATCACCAGTAATAACTACTTTGAACTTTTGTGAGAAATTGTACCTCCCATTGTTTTTGTCTGCAAGCAGTATCAATTGGAAGTCCCTGCTTACAAACAAACAAAGAATACAAAATGATGCAGACTTTGAGGATAAGGTCAATAAAGCTGTAAATCTGAAACTAGAAATCAAACCACTCCTTCATTGGCTAAGATCAAGGAACAAAGGTGTTGTAGTGTTGTATAAATAATTCTCTATATCTAATCTTTAAAGACCATAAGATATAGGAGAATTCTTCCATTAACAATGGGCCAAAGGTATGAAGCAGTTGCACTGGGGTATTATTCACATGGTAGAACTGGAAAATAAGGAGGTGGGAACAAGAATGTTGAATAATATTTGGTGCATAGCAGAGGTGGGTGATTAGGAAAATGCATTTACATATATTGTTGGCAAAGACAAATCTGTGCTTCAAAACTTGAGTAACTTAATCTGTGCAGAACAGGATATGTATCAGAATATGGAGCAAAATATTGTTGATTTCATATGCAGGAGGATCACTCTGTATTTTGAGTGAGTCAGATGTTGGGTTATTGGGAGAAACAGATGGCCATGTTAAATCTCATAGTTAGGGGCCAGAACATGTATTTACAAGGTTTGGACTGAGAGGCTGTATTTTTGAAAGAATCACAGCACCAGGCAGTGAGAAAATCTATGAATCACTCACTCACTCTTCAGGATGCATCTGGGCCACCTAGACAAACTTCTGGCTACAGGAGCTTGGGAGGCATCTGAAGCTTTCAGATGGCAAATACCAACAGACCGAAGTTATACAGTGCCTTGCCATAAGACCTTAAGGCCATAGACCTAGGAGTAGAATTAGACCATTTGCCCCAGCGAGTGCTCCACCATTCCATTATACCTGATTTATTATTTCTCCCAAACATGTTCCCTTGTCTTCTCCCAGTTACATTTTATACCCTTGCTAATCGAGAATCTATTAATCTCTGCTTTAAATATACCTAATGACTTAACCTCTATGACCATCTGTGCAATGAATTCCACAGATTCACCACCCTCTGGCTAAGGAAATCCTTCTGCACCTTTGTTCTAATGGGACATCCTTCTATACTGAAGCTGTTCCCTCTGGTCCTAGACTCCCCCACTGTAGGAAACATCCTCTCCATATCCACTCTACCTAGGCTTTTCAATATTTGATCGCTTTCAATGAAGTCCCCATTCATTCTTCTAAATGCCAGCAAGTACAGGCCCAGAGCCATCAAATGCTCCTCATTTGTTAACACTTTCATTCACAGGATCATTCTTGTGAACCCTGTCTGGACCCTCTCCAATGCCAGCACATCCTTTCTAAGATATGGGCCCAAAGCTGTTCACCTTATTCCAAGTATAGTCAGACCAATGCCTTTTAAACTGATTGAGCTCCTCCACCATTCTGTTTGTTACTCCATAATTACACCTCTCTTTACTTAGTTAGAGGCTGTCACCAGAGCAAGCATACTAAATAACATACAACTGGTTAAAAATAAAGTTAGTATGACTCACTCTTATCAGGAAATTGAGTACACGATATGTCAAGGGACATGGGTTCTCACTCCAGAAAGGAGGAATAGATAGTTGACGATGCCGGTGAGTTTAGGCTGCATTCAACAAATGAATGTCATTTCTTTGCTCATTTCTATGAATATTATTAACCTAGAGATTAGTGTCAGAAAAATAACTCCATCAGTAAATATTCATCGCTTGAATAAGCACGTGGTGTCTGGAAGTTAACAATAACAACTGGAGCATGGACAATTGAATATGTTGATTTTATAACATCCAAAATAACTTATCAATTTACTGTAAATTGTCAAACAGTGAAATTCTACTCATTGTTACAACTGCGGACTGTTGTATTTTATATAGATGCTTCTGAACATAAACTCTATATTTTTCACCTAAAATTTAAGATGTTCTGTCTGTGTCTTTCATGAAAAGGCAAATCAGCAGATCTTGAGTCATGTGCCGAGCTAAGAAACTGATAAAATGAAATGACTAACCCTGCATAATTCTTCCCCTAATACCTCTAAGCTACTGAAATACTCTAATACATAGAGTTTTAAATACTTAAAATGCTTTATAAATGGTTTCTGAGACAATTATGTTGTGCAGAGGTCACTGAGGTAATATCAATGTCCTTTAAAAAAATCAATCAATGGCAATATATCCTTGAGTGATTTATTCTCTCTACAGGCTAAATTAAACTCATACATTAGCCAATGACTGATTACCAACCTTAAACCTCTACAACTTTCATTTATTACCATCACACTATGAAGATTACTTAATCATTTCAGTGTTAAGTTGATATAAATTAGTTGGTTAAGTGCTTAAAATCTAATCTCACTTTTTAATCATATAAGCCTCCTCATTCGTTCTTCCCTCTGTGTATTATCCAACATTTTCACTGAAGAAATGAATTAGACTGATGCATATGGAATGTTCAGGGGTAAGGCAGTGGAGTTATCCCCAGTTTCTGGCCAATATTCATCTTCTTATAAATGTACAGATATTCTGCTCCTCAGTGTGCTTAAATTGATTGACGTATTACTAAAGTCATAACAGTGGCTACACATCAAATATACTTAACTGGCATCACAGTGCTTTGGCAAGCTAGCAGTTGTGAAAGACACTACACAAAGGGACACCTTTCTTATTCTTTCTTTTTAAATTCATTAATCACAAAATGGATGTGAAGATTCAGATGAACAATTAACCCTCACCTGTTTAGTATTGTTCAGTCAAGCAATGAATTTACTGGACAGCTGAATTAGGCAGCATTGCCATTGCCTTTCATTGACAGAAATACATCAGCAATGTATCTATTGATGTGAGTGGCCAGTGCTACTAAATGACAGCTTGCAACAGATAAAAAATAGGCTCAAGAAAATTAATGGGAACCCTCTAGAAACGTAATACGTGTTCTAATATAGACTGAAAGGGTTAACATATGAGGAGCATTTGATGACTCTGTGCCTATACTGGCTGTCGTTTAGAAGGAGAATGAGGGGGTGATCTCATTGAAGTATATTGAATATCGAAAGGCCTGGGTAGTGTGAATGTGGAGAGGATGTTTCCAGTACTGGGTGAGTCGAGGACCAGATGGCACAGATTCAGAATACAAGGGCGTGGTGGATCTGTGGAATTCATTCTCATAGATGGCCGTGGAGGCCAAGTCACTTGGTATATTTAAAGTGGAGGTTCATGGGTTTGTGATTAGTAAGGACATCAAAGGTTATGGAGAGAAGGTACGAGAATGTGTTTGAGAGGGTTTAAAATATCAGGCATGATGGAATGACGGGGCAGACTCAATGGGTCTAATTCTGGGTTAGTCATTTTTTGCACAATATGTGAGACAGTGTCCTCTAAGGTTTTCTACTAATACACCAGAGTAATTCAGAAGAGGATGGAAAGATGGATTGATGTCAGAGCCCTTCAACATGAATGATATGAAGGAAGTGGGAGTATACGGCTGACAAGGCCAATACTAAAATTACAGATCCACAAACACGACTGGAATAAGTTGTCAGATGCTCTGTCACAAGTGTTCAAGGTAAAAATATCAACTATCATTTGACATATCCTTACATCTGTGCCATTCATGACCTCAACTTTTTCAATCATTACATCTCTGCCTTCAGTTTCTATCAGTTATCAACACTTCAGTTCAAAATCCTTACCTCACTACAGGACACTGAGCACTGTTGCAAGCCATAAACAAAAAGTTTGAATTCCATTCAATTCTACAATTTCAATCATATTACTCAAGCAGTTACTTAACACATTCATAAATATACTTTCCCCTTCATTCCTGAGGAAAATAATGCACTGCAGACAGCAAACAGCTTGAGGTGGAAAAGCACCTTCTGCAGCGTAAATTATATAAAAAAGACAGAATGGACCAGACAGTGTTAGTACTCAGTGTTAGAAGGTACGCAAGCAGAACAGTTGGCCCACTATGCCAATACCGACCACCAGCTGCCAATGTCAATTAATTCCATTTTCCAGCAATTCAACACATTGTCAAGGTACTTCTTAAATGTTATAAGTACTTCTTAAAAGTACTTCAACTGTCCTCTTTGTGAACAAATTTCACCTTAGATCTGCTCTAAAGTTTTTAGCCCTTAACCTGAGCCTATGGTTGAGGTAACTCCACTGTGGTGAAAAGTTTCTTATTAGCTACCCTATTTCTTGCTCTTCATATTTTGTATACCAAAGTTAGATCCCCACCCACGATCCATTTAGCCTAGACAAACCCTGCATATCCAACCTCTTCACATTACTGAAAAGTTCCATCCCAGGAAGTGTCCGGTGATTCTCTTCAGCACCCTCTCTATTTCCTATTAACACGCACACAATGCTGGAGGAACTCAGCAGATCAGGCAGCATCTATAGACTGACAAAGGGTCTTGTCCAGAAACATCAACTGTTTATTCCTCTCCATAGGTGCTACCTGACCTGCTGAGTTCCTCCAGCATTTCCAGAATCCTCTGGATTTCCAGCATCTGCAGAATTTCTTGTGTTTATTCCTTAGCAACCAGAACTGCACACAGTATTGTAGTTAATGTTTAACCAATGCTTTATGAAGTTGAACTCTTATGTTTAATACGGTGGCCAATGCAAGTGTTTATCCCACTAAATGACATTATCTACCAGTGCTGTTATCATTTGGAATTCTTGGAATAGCTCATCAATGTCCCTCCATTCTTCAATATTCCCAATGGCCCAACTATTTATCATCTTTTAAGCTGTAGCTTCAGCCTACACCCTTTGGTCTGTTTTAAAGAATATTTATATTTTTTGTTGTATGAAATCATTGTTATGAAATCATTGTTGTAAATGATGCTTTTAGTTATGTTTGTACTGACCAAAATAAATTAATTTCATTCATTCATTGATTTTTTTATTCTTGTTGGCCTTCCTTAAATGCATTACCTAACACTCATTGTGTCAAGATGTAAATGCTCAGTTATATGAAGATCTTATGTTGGAATAGGGTTATCATTGTTCTCCAATCATGCACAGGTGGACATGTTTCAAGATTCAAGATTCAAAAATTTTATTGTCATTCCAACCATACATCAGCTCTGCAGATAGCGTTTCCCAGGGGCAAATGCAGTCATAACATAACAAATGCAACAATAAATAGTAAAACACAATAGCCACATGTTGGTTAAAATCAAGTTATAAGTGTCCAGTGCAAGTTAAAAGTGTCCAAAGCAGAGTCAGGTAGAGCAGCTATTTAGCAGTCTGACTACCTGTGGGAGGAAGCTGTTTAGTAGCCTTGTGGTTTTTGTTTTGATGCTCCTGTAACGTTTACCTGATGGCAGAAGAACAAACAGTTTATGGAGAGGATGTGAGGGGTCTTTAATGGTGTACCATGTCTTCTGGAGGCATCGACTCTGAAAGAGGTCTTTGACAGAAGGTATGGAGACTCCAATAATCTTCTCTGCTCCCCTATCCACCCTCTGCAAGACTTTTTTGTCAGCAGCACTGCAGCTGGAGTACCAGGTTGTGATGCAAAAGGTCAGTACACTCTCAGCCACGCCTCTGTAGAATATAGTTAGGATGTTAGTGGGAGTGATGCTTATTTAAGTTTCCTCAGAAAGTGCAATCTCTGCTGGGCCCATTTCACAATCCCAGTGGTGTTCCTGGACCAGGTGAGATTGTCCGAGATCTGCACCCCAAGGAACTTGATGTTTTCCACTCTCTCCACTGTGGAGCCGCTGATGCTGAGGGGTGTGTGCTCAGGCTGAGACCGTCTGAAATCGACCATCATCTCCTTGGTTTTGGTGACATTAAGCATCAAGTTGTCGTCACTGCACCAGCTCTCTAGGTGTTTAACCTCCTCCCTGTACATTGTTTCATCATCTTTGCTGATGAGCCCCACCACTGTGGTAACATCAGCAAATTTAATGATCAGGTTCTCCTTGAATCTGGCTGCACAGTCACGTGTTAGCAGTATAAACAGCAATGGGCTGAGCTGTGGATCCAGTGCTCAGTGTGATGGAGTCAGAGATGTTCCTGCCAACACAGACTGACTGTGGTCTCTCTGTCAAGAAATCAAGAATGTTCTGACTAGAGTCAAGCCATTCCAATTTTTGGAGTTGGACATATTGTCGCAGAATGAAGGTGCTGAGATTACTGCCAGGATTGTTCAAGTGCTCTTGCTTGTTACATTGCCATTGTTGGAAATCAGCTGAATATCAATGGAGTGGGATGACTTTTAATGCTTATTTTGCTATAGTTTATTTGAACTTGTTGCAAAATTCTCTATCAGAGGAAGCTGAAGTATACAGTCAGTGGCCACCTTATTAAGTATCTCCTGTACCTATTAAAGTGGCCACTGAGTGTTTGCCCATGATCTGTTGATACAGCCCACCCACATCAAACTTTGACAAGTTGTGCATGCAGAGATGCTCTTCTGCACACCATTGTTGTAACACTGGGTTATTTCAGTTGCTATCGCCTTCATGTCAGCTTTAAAGAAACTCTTAGCCTGGCACATGCATGATAGAAAAAAATGGATGACCATTTAGGAAGGAAGGATTAAATTGATCTTAGAATAGGTTAAAAGGTTGGCACAACATTGTGGGCTGATGGGGCTGTACTGTGCTAGAATGTTCTATGTAACAACTATGAGGAAAGATTACTGAATTGTAGCACTGTTTTAGCCAATCCTAATCTATATTATCTTAGGAACTATGGAACACAATACTGTATGCTCTTTTGATGGTCCAGAATAGAAAATTCCTGTCAATGCAGAACAGCTATTGCGGTAGATGGGTCACCTCTATGATAGTCTGAACAGTAAATCTTTTGCTGTCAAACATGGGAAATGGAAACATGACGCTCCTATATTATTTATCCAATTTTTGCTTTGTGATAGCCAAAATCATTGTGACAACAGAGACTAAAAAGAAACAGATCTTTTAGGAAACAAGATCTGCATCTGATTTTAAGGAAGTAAGTTAAGTATACACAATGGTCCCATTTTCTTGATCCTGAATTAAAAGTAACTTCAATTTTGAACCCCAAGGTGTTACTTAGAAAGTTTTGCAACTAAGTAAATTTCTTGGATCTTTTTCTAAAAATTAAATGTTTCCAATGCACAGTTGTAATTCCCCACAACATTTATGGTAATTTTCAATGCAAAGATGACTCTTGATTCATATTTCAAATGATTGTTATTTCAAGGTTAAAATATTTTGTATTACGTGTTTGAAATTCTTGGTCAATTTAACTCAGTTAGCACTCTAAGTATTGAACATTGTTCTGTGTTTTCATTTTATAGACAAAAGAATTCTCAAGGACAACCATATTGCCGCAAATGTGGACATGGAACTGATTCAGAATCGCTTCTTTTCTGTAAACTCCATAATTTTTTTTAGGTCATAAAGCAAAAGCATTGGTAATTAATGGTACAAATACTGTAGTGCAATCACTCACACAGTATTATCTCTAAGAGACCCAGGATAGTGAGGAAGCAAAAGGCAGTGATCAACTTGTAGGACTTTCTATTTGAAGACAAAGGTTGGGAGGCATTGTCAGAATATAGGGAATAAGTGACTTATGATCACTCCTATTATGCTGAATTTCACAGTTATAAAGATTCTGTTTCATAAAAATTCTCCTGAGAGGCAATGAGATTACATGCAGCTGTAGATTCATTATTGCTGGCTGTAGATTGAGAAAGGTGTTGAGCTGATGTCATAGATTTGTTTGACTCTAGTCTGTGTTGAGAATGAGAGCCTGCTGGCCTAAGATCATTGTTTGTATGCATGTATCATGAAGCAGACATAAGAACCTTAGCAAGACTGTAAAGGATCACTCATAACACTTCAATGCATTTCTCCTCAAAAAGACATTGTAAAATTTATGTACATTTTGCTCCGAATCAGGTAGGGTCTACAGTGTGATTTAATGAGTAGTTCTTTAGTTATGAGGAAGTAATGGTTGAGAAAGAAATTGGTGATGACTTTCCCTGTAGCAGACAGAAGGACGATCCCTCTATAATTATGAAGTTTAGATTTCTCTTCATTCCTGATCGTGACTGCAACATCTCTGGTATTCCCTGGCAGGTTTGCCCCAAAGCTACACGTCATCTTGAACTGAAGTAGAACTAACCAAAAGAATACATGGAAAAACATTCAATGTTCAACACCCAGAACAAAGGTCACCAAATTTCACTCTTCCATTGTTAATATCTGTTACTGAGGCACATAAAAAGGGACTTACATTGACATCTGAGAAACAGAACTCCTCTACTAATCTGCTTCCACTGTAAAATATTTTCTGACAACATGGTCCACTATGGAACATCAGAGAACATAGATTGCTTCCCACTTGTTGGGAGATATATCTGAATGAATCCTGGCATGATAAAGGAAATTCAACACTACTTCAATGTACCAGAACACCTTAACTCTGTGAAGAAAGGAGTGTTTGAATGTCAAAGTTGTCAAAGCCCATCCACACAAGATATGTAATTTACCAGACATTGGTAATCTTTGCCATCCTACTTTCTGACACATTGTCTACATATACCAGGTAGCTCAAAGCATCATGTCAGTGCCACCAATAGTGTCGCCACAAAATCTTCCAAATTGATTTGAAGGATAAAAAGCTCTATCATCCCCAACAATGTCACTAAATCAGCTCTAATGAGTAACCACAAAATCCACATGTCTGCCACTAGATTTATGAAGCAGATACTATATCTTAAATCTAACTGTTAAATACAGATACTGTATTCTGAGCTCTATCAAAGTAATAGATTATCAAGAAGACAGAATGTTACAGCACAGAGACAGACCTTTCAGTCGACTATATTGTGCCAACCATGGTGCCGAAATTAACTAATTCCAACTGCTTGCAAGTCCTCCTTGCCTTGAAGGGGTTAATTAAGAAGAACAGACTGGATATGGCATTATTGTTGTACAATAAAGGACATTAAGGCAATATATGCTGGATGAAGGCTTAATGAGTAAAGGAAGAATGCTGTATATCTACAGATCAAGGTTAACCAGTTGCAGAAAAAATGTGATTTTGAGAGATATTCAGATATTCTTACAAACTTTACGATTGTTTTAAACACAATCATGCTTAAATGTTACTTCAGATTTGATATTTGAAACTTTAAGGCTACAATTAATCATTTTAATCTGGACTCAGTTAAGGAATAAGCAAGATTTCCAATGTCGATGGGTAATTACAAGTAAAGTTGATACGGTATGAAAAAATTTAAAAATCCATCACTTAGTGTTTTCAAAACAATAGATGTACTTGAAATTGTAATCTATATTAGATTGTTGAAACATACTAACATTCTATTGGATGATGGATTGTTAAAGGAGTGCATGATCTTCAAAATCACTCCTTGAAAATGTCGCATTTAGATGCATGAACTTGTAACAGTTCGACCATTTAGATCTGAAACAAAAAAGTATATTTCCATTAATTCAAATCCAAAAGGCTTTTCACATTTTAAAAACTGTGCTTTTAGTAAAAGCCCTCTTCTAACTTTGATCAATAAAACCAGTCCCTTCAGAATACCCATACTTTCACAGAAGACAAACACAGAGACAAGATTTGGAAATCAATGGGAACCAGCAGACTGGAACGGACGGGATTTGATGTCAGGAGGATTAAATGAATGCAATTAATTTTAAGAAGGGTGAATATTGTAGAGAACCAGCAAAATAACTTTGTGTTAGAACAGATTAATTACATTACTATCTGCCTCTTACTTCTATTGAAGACATTCTAACAATGAATTCAGGTTTTCTTTTTTAGTTTTTTATATTGTCTGAGTGGCTATACCTTCATCATTTCTCAAACAATTGTAGATGATTTTAAATATTAACATATGTGTAAGTAATGTAATATTGAATTGTGCAAATGAAAATTGGGAAACACTTAAGTTAGATAACTAATCTTAAGAGAAGTCATGTGCATTCTTCTACATGGCTGTATCAAAGACTATGACTAAATATTGATATTCAATAGAATTACCATCACTAATACACAATTTTTAAAATTCTAGGCATCATCTTTGACCAGTAGGTCAATTGATTTAGCCGCATAATCCCTGTGGCAAGGTGAACGGTTCAATAGTTGTGTGTCCAGCAGAAGGTGCCTTATGTCCTGTTTTCCAAACCTCATCCTCACCAACAAAACACAAGCCAAAATCATGATGGAATACTTCTCACTGGGTAAGTCAACAGATCACAAGAACATCACAGTCTACATGTTTCCCTCAAAATTACATAAAATCCAGACTTCTTTCACTGGTTCTGAATTCTGGAAATCCCTACTCAGCAGCACTGTGTGAGTGCCTTCAGCAAATGGATTCCTAAACTTCATCTTCTCAAGAGTGATTAGGGATGGGCAATAAACGCTGATCTTGCATCCAGAAAAATAAATAAGTTGTTCACGTAGGTTCATTCCTTGCTCAAACAAATTTGCTTCTAACAAAGTTCACAAGAACTTTGGGATCACATGTACAAGTTCTGTCCAGAATTTGGTTTACACTGCAAACAGAATTATAGTCCCACTATAGCTCAACTACAGTCTGTTAACCTAGCAGACAGCAAGATTTAAACCAATGACCTAATCATTTCTTTAGGGATTAAACATTGTGCTGGCTTGCATTGCATGCAACGTTGATTTCAGATACTGCCTGATTTTACTCTGATTATTGGACAAGGTATAAAATGACATACCACTTCATCCCATGGTACATTGGATTAAACTTACTCGTATGCTTCATATTTCAGAGGATACATTTTCTTTGAGGTGATTCTGGAGTTAAAAAAAAATGATGAATTTTCCAGCTGTAAGATTTTCACTATAGCTCCATGCAAGAAAACTGAATCTACTGAGTATGGTCTTTTCTAATTCCATCAGTTCTCTTGACTATTACGTGCAGCAGAGTGTCCCAGGAGCTCAACCATCTGTTCACAGAGTGTAAAACACTTGTAAAATTAAAATATTATGTAATTTACTAAAGACGGTATTTTATCCATTTACGGTATCATAGAATTTTAATATTAAAACTCCAATCAGATGATCTTGCTGAGATGCTGTCAATCAAATTTCTAACCCGGTAAATGTAAAGAAACAGAATGAGGAAAACTACGGATGACTGGTCATCTTTCTTAGTACAATATTAGCATACAAAATTATTCCCTGTGTAAGTCAGGCAGACTTTGTACTACTGATCACCAAATAGTAGGAAAATATAATGGAGGAACTTTGTCAACAACTTGTGATTGCAGGTAATTTCAATTTACCCTATCAAAACCAGGGGAAGGAATATGGGGTTCAAATATTTTCTACTGTTCCATTTTCCCTTATGACATCAAAAGAGATCATTTGGCCCATTGAGTATATGCCAGGTCCCATTCTCCTACTCCTTTCCCCTATAATGTATTGTCCCTAATTCTCATCAACTTTCTCCTAGATTCGGCCACTTACCAACATATACAGATCAATTTACAGCAGCCAATTAATGTACAGTACCAAACTGCTCGCATTAGCAGCATCCAAGGAAAACCCGTATTGTCACAGAGGGAGTGTTTACCTCCCCAATAGACAGCACTAGGGGTCAAGATTGAAGTTGGGCTGATGGATTTGTGAAGCAATAGCTCTACAGGCTGGACCATGTTGTGCTGCCCACTATTAGGAGCAGAGGTTAGTCAGAAATAATATCTGTCAAAGATATATTTCTTGGTAAATGTTTACCCAGCCCAGAGGAGGAGGATGTGGAACAGTGCTTAGGACTGTGAATGAAAAGGGATCTGTGAAACCTGTTTCACAGTCATAATATCACTTGCCTTAGTGAAATAATGGAAATAAGTCATAAAACAAACAAAACTGAGAATACTTAATAGAAGGAGGTTCATTTCAAAGGACAGAAAGGGCATTTCATTAGTAAATGGAAAATGAGAAGCTTTTAACTTGGAAATGGGTCAGAAATTTAAGTGTCAGTTTCCTAGGTGAGGAGGTGGAAAAAAATCTGAAGCACAAGCTCTCTGGATGACAGAAAGTTCAATAGAACTGACGTTGAGGAGAACAGTGAAGCAAATATGTCTCTGTGAGGTCAACTATTTCAGACCTTGAAAGATTATGAAAGAGTATTCCCTTAATAGTGAAAATCTACCAGAGATCAAAGAGACATACATCCTGTAGTTAGGCAACTCAAAGATCAAGGCTTAAAAATAAAGGAGTAGCTGCAGATAAGGGCATTTTTTTGGAGGATGGAATATGCAATGATGAAGTGAGAGTTTCATTCTTACTTTTCAAAACCATAAATTTAATCTCTACTACCTTCCAATTAGTTCAGTGCCTCTCGCTGCAACAGTGCTGTCTCGAGTCATTTCTTTCAAGAGCCACCTGCTTGTCTGATGTGCTGATATTGAAAATGCAGACATGGTGGACTGCTTCAATATAAAAGAATCATGTGAGTTCCCTGGTGTACTGAAATGACTCTCAAGATTTTCTCTGCATGTCACAAACTAAGTGAGTTAAGTCCTTCTTGTCTATATATAGACTGAAGTTATGATGGAAAACTCTTTTTTAGCACATGTATGGAGCCAATTGCCTCCTGAAACACAAGGGAATCCATGAAACTATTATGTCATTCTACATGATGTTCCCAATCCAAATAGAAGGAGATAATTCCAAAGATAACTCTTTTTTTTAGTAAATACTTCCTATGACCTTTGTTATGCCATCATATTGTCTATCGTTCCAAATTAGGAGTCATAGCTGTTGTTAGCTGCTGCTGCTGCCACTGCCTGGAATAAGGCAAATGCAGTCTAAGAACTATGGGCAAATCAAGCACCATTCTGCATTGGCAACTCTGCTTGAAGCAGATGGTAGATCCCTGCAACAAACGCCTTGGGGAAGTGTGGCCTTCTTTAACCTCTGAAAGATGAATGAAGTATCAGTGCATCTCGAAGGATAGGCCCTTTCTCGCCAGAGCCCTTCTGCTAACTTGGCAGCTCCAACCTTCCCCTGCCAACAAAAAGCTCTTATCTTCTGCAAGACAGTCACTCAGCACAGTTCGTAACATCCAGGTCTGCTCCTGCTCTGTACCTTACAACCAGCAAGTTATCGCGATCCCTTTAATGAATCATGGTGTTCAAGAAGCTGCGGGGTTTTGAGTTGCACAGTGATAAATTCTTCCTTCAGTTAAATGTGTGAATCACACATGGTACATTGGCACAGCTCAGTTTGGCACAGCTGGCATCAAAGAAATATAATACCAACTTCCATATGCAGTGGCTTTAGCAAAGCAAACACCAGCACAAGGCACTCCGCAAGAATATTCCTAAAGGATTAAAAACAAGGCCACTGTACAAGGATGGATGTCAACGACTGTCACCTTTGCATGTATCAAACATGTATGAGGAGACTCTATGGCACCCCGCCAAGCAACTTGCTGAGTGATGCTTAAATGCAGCCTAACTTCATGGCCCTAACTATCTGGGGGTAAATCAAAGCAAATAGCAGATGTACTGAAAATTTTCCTGGAGTGATATCTGGTTTAGTTGCACCTCAAGAGTAGAGGTAAGAAATAGTGTCATTAAGTGAGCAAGGGCTCACTCTTCAGGACATCAGGAAAGAGATGACTATAGGTAGGCCTGAGCAGAAAGGCTCTTCAAAAGAAATCAAATGTTGATTACCAGATAATTTGAATAGAACAGAAAATATTGGAAAACTAACCAGGGAGTTAAATAAGCTGGCCAACAAGCTTAGGTGGCATATTTTTATTATTCGTCTTGTTCCTGTTCCTGTGAAGAGCCCTGTCATTGACTGAATCAAGCTGAGATTTGATTGTATCTATTGTTCTGTAGAATTCATTGTTGTCATTTAAATAAAGCACTTAAAGATTCATGCTTGGCTTTAATTGCATTCAGTGTTTTTCATTGTATCTCAGAAAAGATCAAAATTCAAAGTTCAAAATTTCTAATTAAATGTATAATCAAAGTACATTTGTGCATCTATGTTTTACCTTGAGATTTATTTTCAAAAGGTTTCAATAGGTGCATTTAATGTCAGAGAAATGTATGCAAAGTACATCCTGAAATTCTTTCTCTTTGCAGACATCCTCAAAAACAGAATGTCCCAAAGAATGAATGACAGTTAAAGCATTAGATCACCAAAGCCACCCCCCCACAACTACCCCTCCTATGGACAAGAAGCAGCAAATCAATGACCTTACCCCATCACCTTCACCAGCAAAAAAGCATCAGCAGCCTCCACCAAGCACTCAAACATCAATAAAAACACAGGCTTTGCAGTATCCTAAAAACTACACATTCACCAGATAATTCCACATACCACAGGTGCTCTCAGAGCATTCTGACAGGTTGCATCTCTGGTATGGTGGGGGGGGGGGGGGTCTACTGCACAGGATTGAAAGAAGCTGCAGAGGGTTGTAAATCTAGTCAGCTCCATCTTGGGTACTAGCCTATAAAGTACACAGGACATCTTCAGGGAGCAGTGTCTGAGAAAGGCAGCATCCATTATTAAGGACCTTCAGAACCCAGTGCATGCCCTTTTCTCACTGTTACCATCAGGTAAGAGGTACAGAAGCCTGAAGACACACACTCAGTGATTCAGGAATAGCTTCTTCCCCTCTGCCATCTGATTCCTAAACAGACAATAAACCCTTGGACACTAGCTCACTTTTTTTAAAAAATACAGTATTTCTGATTTGTGCACATTTTTAAAATCTACTCAATATATATATACTGTAATTGATCCATGCTAGTATCTTTCCTGTAATACTATGGCCTCTTATCTTATTTGGCAGCCTCATGTGCATCATCTTGTTAAAGACCCTCAGAAAACCCAAGCAAACAATATCCACTGACAGTTTGTCTATGCTACCTGTTACTTACTCAAAGAATTCCAAAATACTTGTCAGGCAAGATGTCTCCTTACGGAAACCATGCTGACTTTGACCTATTTTATTATATGCCTCCAAGTACCCTGAAACCTCATCCTTCCTCCAACATCTTATCAACCACTGAAGTCAGGCTTACTGGAATATAATTTTCTGTCTTTTGCCTCCCTCCCTTCTTAAAGAATAGAGTGATATTTGCAATTTTCCAATCCTCTAGAACTATTTTAAAATCTAGTGATTATGAAAGGTCACTGCTAATGCCTCCACAATCACCTCAAATACCTCTTTTATAACCATAGGGTATAGTCCATCTGATCCAGGTGATGTATCTGCCATCAGATGTTTCAGCTTCCCAAGCACCTTCTCCTTAGTAATAGCAACTACAGTTTTTTCTGCCTCGATGCTCTCCATTTTCTGGCATTTTCTCCATTTGATGTCTTCCACAGCAAAGACTGATGCAAAATAATTATGGAGCTCATCTGCCATTCTTTGTCCCCCATTACTACCCCTCAAGCATCATTTTCCAGTGGTCCAATATCCACTCTCACTTCTCCTTGACTGTTTATATTTCTGGAAATACTTTTGTAATATTGGCTATATTAACTTCACATTTCATCTATTCGCCCCTTATTGCTTTTTAGTTGTCTTCTATTGTTCTTTTAAAAGCTTCCTAATCCTCTACCTTCACTCTAATTTTTGCTATATTATATGCCATCTCTTTTCTTTTTATTAAACACAAAGTTCACTGCAGATGCTGTGGTCAAATCAACACAGACAACACGTTGGAGGAACTCAGCAGGTCAGGCAGCATCCGTAGAAACGAGCAGTCAATGTTTCAGGCCGAGACCCTTCGTTAGAACTGTCCTGACGAAGGGTCTCGGCCTGAAACATTGACTGCTTGTTTCCACAGATGCTGCCCAAACTGCTGAGCTCCTCCAGTGTGTTGTCCGTGTTGCTTTTCTTTTTATGCTGTTTTTGATTTCCCTTGTTAGCCAGTCTGGTTTATTACACAATACCCAATCCAGCATTGCCTTTTTGCCAAGTTGGCTCAACTGCAAGACATTTCATAGGCATTCTACAATCTCTCTCTCATGGGATCCAGCACCAACCTGATTTTCCCAATCCACCTGCACATTGAAGTCTGCCTCTTCCCCCAACCCCCGTGAATATTGTAACATTGTCCACTTCACACACCATTTCTATCTCTGATTGTAATTTATACCCCACACGCTGGCTACTGTTCAGAAGCTGGTATATAGCTCTCATCATGATATTTTTACCCTTGCACTTTCTTCATTCTACCCACAAAGATTCTACATCTTCTGATCTTAAGTCACTTCTTTCAAAGGATTTTATATTATTTTATTTTACTAACAGGGCCACTTCAACCCCTTGGTCTACTTGCCTGTCCCTTTGATACAATTTGTATCAATGTAGGCTTCCAAGCCTCTTCAGAGTTTTTCATTAATTTCTTGGTTAGCAATGATGCTCTTCTGAAATTTTTCAGAACATTACTTTTTCTGTTTCAGTGTAGCTTTTATTTACTTCTTTAAATGCAATTGAATTGGATACTTTTCCTTTATCCTTCAAAGATGTATGCTTAATTTATACATGAATTGCCTTTACCCTGAATGCTTTCTGTTCTATTATTGCATTGCGTTGTAGATTGGAAATATATATATCTGCCTATACTAGATCACTTAATATTTGAAATTTGCACTTTCCAGTTTTTTACTGTTGATATTTTCTGGTATTTTTGCATTATGTTGTAGTTCATGTTAATGGAATGCTCCTCAACTACAACAATTCCCTTTGCCCTGCTGAATTTATCTGTTTCAACACTTCTTTCTTATTACGCTGGAGACCTTGAAGGTTCTCTTATACATATATCTAACAAAACACTGTTTTCCCTAGTCTATAAAGGAATAATTAAAGTCTACCAATATTTATTGCTCTATTTTTCCTCCATGTGCAACTAGCATCAACTGAAAGACTTTTTTTCATCAATCACTGAAGTCTATGAAAACAAAAACAATCCCAATAGTGCAAGAGCACTTTCTTAACTTATATCAGATAGACATGATCCTTAAAAAAAATCTGTCAATCCTCTTTACTTAGACATTCAGCACTGATCGTTAATCAATACAAATTTCTCTTTTTATCCTTCTACAGTAACCCCCAATCCCATAATTCCCATATCACGAATGTTAAGAAAATTTCTCAGACTGCGTCTGAATCATGTTTCTATTAATGCTTCCATGTCATAAGCTTTCATTTTACTAATCTTATTATTTTTCCACTGCTGGGCAACTGATTTGTGAATTTCTTCCTAATAGTTGCTACTTCCTATGATCTGATTCCAGCAATTACTTCTAATTTAACAATTATTTATAACTCTCCATCCTCTGATCTCAATACTTCCCCATCTGTTTACTTCTGATGCCCTTCATCTGCCAAATCAATTTGAACACTATTCCACACAACTCAGTATAATTATTGGACCTGGTTCTGTTTGACAGCATTGTATAAGCACTGTTCCCTCAAACTGTAAATCAAAAAAAACTGCAGATGCTGGAAATCTGAAACAAAAAGAAACAAAAATGAAGGATACACTCAGCAGGACAGGCAGCATCCGTGAGTAGGAAAATAGAAATTTCCTCAGACTAGCTTCCTCTGAAGGGACGGAATCTCTTCCTCCTACTACATTTCTATAACATTGGTTTTACCCAAATTGTTTTGTCTGATCCTCTTTCTCTTATACGCCCTCTTAGTGACAGACTTCAGACTGAGGTGTTGGACAGAGAGTCTGTGAATTATGCCACTAACAAGTAAATGCCTTACAATAACTGGATTTCTATTTCTCCTGTATTCAATTATATCGCTCATGGTTTCAAGAAATATATACTTTGTTTCCAGAAAATATTGTCCTCCTCAGTACTAAAAAATGATAACTGGTTGGCACATCACATTGACTTGTGATATGTGTGCCACTTCTGTACCTTGAGTCATAGATTCAGTGACATATTATATAAACAGGCCCTACAGCACACCATATCTTTGGCAACCATCAATAATCCATCTGCACTATTTTTATTTATTACTATTTCACCGGTAGACTATCATGCCTTGGCAATTCCAAGACTTAACCATTCAGATGAACATTAAGTGTTGTCAGAGTACCCACTCCCATTCCAAGCCCAGTCACTCTCTGGATGAAACAGAAAATCTTTTACAGATCCTCTCTAACCCTCTAGCTTTAACTTATGCCCATTTATCCTATTTCTAGACTCAATAGCAAATGGCATGTGTGGCAATCCTAAGGTCACAAACTTGAATATTGGTCCTCTAAGGAAACATAAATTGGAAACAGATATTCTCAGGGAAACATACAGAAGAAATGTGGCAAATGTTCAGGGGATATTTGCGTGGGGTTCTGCATAGGTACGTTCCAATGAGACAGGGAAAGTATGGTAGGGTACTGGAACATTGGTGTACAAAAGCTGTACTAAATCTAGTCAAGAAGAAAAGAAGAGCTTATGAAAGGTTCAAAAAACTAGGTAATGTTATAGATCTAGAAGATTATAAGGCTAGCAAGAAGGAGCTTAAGAATAAAAAAAAAATTGAAATCGGGATGGCGGGACAGTCATATGTTGAAAGATTGGAGCAACTGGGCTTGTATACAGGGAGTTAGAAGGATGAGAAGAGATCTGATTGAAACATTTAAGATTATTAGGGGATTGGACATGCTAGAGGCAGGAAACATGTTTCCAATGATTGGGGAGTCTAGAACCAGAGGCCACAGTTTAAGAATAAGGGGTAGGCCATTTAGAATGGAGATCAGGAAAAACTTTTTCATCCAGAGAGTTGTGGATCTATGGAATGCTCTACCTCAGAAGGCAGTGGAGGCCAATTCTCTTGATGCTTTCAAGAAAGAGTTAGATAGAGTTCTTAAAGATAGTGGAGTCAAGGGATATGGAGAGAAGGTAGGAATGGGGTACTGATTGTGGATAATCAGCTATGATCACATTGAATGGTCGTGCTGGCTCGAAGGACCGAATGGCCTACTCCTGCACCTATTGTCTATTAAGAAAGCCAGAAGGGGCAATGAGAAGGCCTTAGAGGACAAAATTAAGGAAAATCCCAAGGCATTCTACAAGTATGTGAAGAGCAAGAAGATAAGACATGAGAGAATAGGACCAATCAAATGTGACAGTGGAAAAGTATATAAGGAGCGGATAGCAGAGGTACTTCATGAATACTTTGCTTCAGTATCCACTACGGAAAAGGATCTTGGCAATTGTAGGGATGACTTGAAGTGGACTGAAAAGCTTGAGCATGTAGATATTAAGGAAGAGGATGCGCTGGAGATTTTGGAAAGCATCAAGTTGGATAAGTCACCAGGACTGGATGGGATGTACCCTAGGTTATTGTGGGAACCAAGGGAGCAGATTGCTGAGCCTCTGGCGATGATCTTTGCATCATCAATGAGGACAGAAGATGTTCTGGAGGATTAGAAGGTTATGGATGTTGTTCCCTTATTTAAGAACGGGAGTAGAAATAGCCCAGGAAATTATAGGCCAATGAGTCTTGTTTCAGTGGTTGGTAAGTTGATGGAGAAGATCCTGAGAGGCAGGATTTATGAACATTTGGAGAGGCATAATATGATTAGGAATAGTCAGCAAGGCTTTGTCAAAGGCAGGTCGTGCCTTACAAGCCTGATTGAATTTTTTGAGGATGTGACTAAACACATTGATGAAGGTAGAGCCGTAGATGCAGTGTATATGGATTTCAGTAATGCATTTGATAAGGTACCCCATGCAAGGCTTATTGATAAAGTAAGGAGGCATGGGATCCAAGGGGACATTGCTTTGTGGTTCCATAACTGGCTTGCCCACAGAAGGCAAAGAGTGGTTGTAGATGGGTCATATTTTGCATGGAGGTTAATGACCAGTGGTGTGCCTCAGGGATCTGTTCTGGGACCCCTATTCTTTGTGATTTTTATAAGTGACCTGAATGAGGAAATGGAGGGATGTGTTACTAAATTTGCTGATGACACAAAGGTTGGAGGTGTTGTGGACATTGTGGAGGGCTGTCAGAGGTTACAGCAGGACATTGATAAGATGCAAAACTGGGATTAGAAATGGCAGATGGAGTTCAACTCAGATAAGTGTGAGGTGGTTCATTTTGGTTGGTCAAATATGATGGCAGAATATAGCATTAATGGTAAGACTTTTGGCAGTGTGGAGGATCAGAGGGATCTTGGGGTCTGAATCCATAGGACGCTCAAATCTACTACACAGGTTGACTCTGTGGTTAAGAAGGCATACAGTGCATTGGTGTTCCTCAACCATGGGATTGAGTTTAAGAGCTGAGAGGTAATGTTGCAGCTATATAGGATCCTGGTCAGACCCCACTTGGAGTACTGTGCTCAGTACGTGTCGCCTCACTACAGGAAGGACATGGAAACCATGGAAAGGGTGCAGAGGAGATTTACAAGGATATTGCCTGGATTGGGGAGCATGCCTCATGAGAATAGGTTGAGTGAACTCAGCCTTTTCTCCTTGTAGCAACAGAGGATGAGAGGTGACCTGGTAGAAGTGTACAAGGTAATGAAAGGCATTGATCGTGTGGACAGTCAGAAGCTTTTTCCCAGGGCTGAAATGGCGAGCACAGGAGGACATAGTTTTAAGCTATTTGGAAGTAGGTACAGAGGAGATGTCAGGGGTAAGTTTTTTACACAGAGAGTGGTAAGTACATGGAATGGGCTGCTGGCTCAGTGGTGGAGGCAGAAACAGTGGGGTCTTTTAAGATACTCCTGGATGGCTACATGGAGCTTAGAAAAAATAGAGGACTATGGGTAAAGCCTAGGTAGTTCTAAGGTAAGGACGTGTTCAGCACAGCTTTGTGGACTGAAGGGCCTGTATTGTGATGTAGGTTTTCTATGTTTCCAATTTAGGTGCTAACTCCCTGCACTCAATTTGGGCATCATCACTCAGCCTACCCATGTCCCTGGCACCAGTGTGGACAATGACCTCTGGCTGTTCACCCTCTCACTTAGAAATGCTGTGGACTTGATCTGAGATGTCCCTAACTCTGGCACCAGGGTAATAAACCTTTAGGGAATGATGTTATTATCCACAGAATTTCATTTCTTACCCCCTAATGTATCCCCTAATCACTACAGCTTGCCTCTTCTCCCAGCTTTCCCTTCTGAGCCATAGAGTAGAACTCAGTGCCAGAGACCTGACCCCTCCAGCTTTCCTCTTCTAGGTCATATCCCCAACAATATTCAAAGTGGTATACCACATGGTTGAGAGGAATGGCCTCATGGATACTCTGCACTGGCTGTCTATCCCCTTTCCCCATGTTGACGGTCACCCAGTTACTTGTGTCCTGCCATTTCGTGATATATCCTGTCTATTAATCCATCAAACTCATGAATAACCTGAACCTCATCCAAATCCAGCTCCAGCTCCCTAACCTGGATTGTTAGAAGCTACAGCTGAATGTACTTCTCACAATTATAGTGTCTGGGACACTGGAGATCTCCCTGCCTTTTCACATACCACAGGAGGAGTATTCCATTATCCTATCTGGTATCCCCACTGCTCGAAATGTGCAATAAGAAAGAAGGAAAGAATAAATAATGAAAAGTCTACATACAGCCTACACCTCTCCTTGCTAAAGCCTCAAGGAACTAAAGCCTCAACTTCCCACTCTAAAATTGTTCCACTCACACAATGGCTGCTCCCACAATGGCGGCTCTACTTAAACCTAATTTATTGTTATTGGACCTTGCGAAGTGCCTAATTATGCACAATCCAAAGTCTCCTTGGGGACTGTGGTGCACTAAATGTGCCAACTGTCCCCACTCGCTTCTTTTAAACTCTCTCTCCCTGTGTGCAACCCGTTGACTTGTTGGGACAATGGTGCACTGGGGATGTACTCTGTGGGGATGTAGCTAGTAAAGTGGCCACTGTGCGTACAAAGTATGTGAAGTCCTCTGCTTATTAATTTGAGATGGCTCCAGATTAACTTAGCTTGCTACAGTTGTCTTCGTTAAGTGTCTTTAATGAACACAATACCTTCAGAAGCCATAGAATAGAAATCCTTGGGTATTTATAGAGACAAGAGTACCAAGCTTGAAGTACACATACAGAGATGGAAGTTCCCACTTTTACTGAACTAATGAATTAAATGAAGTGGCATTCTGCCAGCATTGCTCCGACCGTTGGATAGCAGCCATCCTTATGTGAAGCCGTCACTCTGTCAGTTCCTTGATTTAATGTCTGCCAATACTTCTTTGGCTTTGGTACAGTTGGCTGTGTGCGTTATCAGAGAGGACGCTTATAAGTGACAGATGCAGGAGATTTTGGTTGAAGGCAAGAATCTTCAAATGGTAATGAATTTTTAAGCAAGATCCAATGCATGAGTAGGTGCAGATGATGTCAATGTAAGCAGCCTTGTTAAACCAGCATGTGTGTGCAGACGAGCCTCATTCCCCAGCACCCATGATTCCATTCTCAACTTGGCAGCGTCACAGAAGGAAACTCAAGGCACCTCAGGTAAAATTCCTTTCTCATATCTCTCAGTACTTAGTAATTAGTTTTACACTTGCCTCCCCTTACCAGACTAAGTTTAGTCACTGCATGGCTAGGCACAGCTCAAATACCATCTGTACATTTGCTGATGATACAGCCATTGTTGGCAGAATTTCAGTTGGTGACGAAAGGGCATACGGGAGCAAGATGTACCAGTTAATTAAATGGTGTTGCAGCCACAACTTTTCACTCTACATTACCAAAGCCAATGGGCTGATTGGAGACTTCAGGAAGGGTAGGACAAGGGAGCACAATCCAGTCCTCATAGAGGGATCAGAATTGGAAAGGGTGAGCAATTTCCTGTTCTTGGGTGTCAATAAGTCTGGACACTACATATTGATGCAGCTATAAAGAAGGCAAGACAGAGGCTATATTTCATTAGGAGTTTGAACAGATTTGGTTTGCCAACTAAAACGCCCGAAAACACCTACAAATGTACCATGGAGAGCATTCTGACTGGCATCATCACTCCCTGGTATGGAGGGGGGCTACTGCACAAGATCGAGGGAAATTGAAGAAACTTATAAAATTAGTCAGCTCCATCATGGGTACTAGCCTCCGTAGTATCCAAGGCATCTTCAAGGAGCAGTACTTTAGGAAAGCAGTGTCCATTATTAAAGACCCACACCACCTAGACATGCCTTCTTCTCATTGTTACTGCCAGGAAGGAGGTACAGAAGCCTGGCGTGTGGCCAAGTGGTTAAGGCGTCTATCTAATGATCTGAAGGTCACTAGTTCAAGCCTTGGCTGAGGCTGCGTGTGTGTCCTTGAGCAAGGCACAACGACACCGGTGCCAAGCTGTACGAGTCCTAATGCCCTTCCCTTGGACAACATCGGTGGTGTGGACAGGGGAGACTTGCAGCTTGGGCAACTGCCAGTCTTCCATAAAAAATACCCTGCCCAGGCTTACGCCCTGGAAACTTTCCAAGACACAAATCCACTAATGGAGGCCTACTACAGAAGACCTAAAGCCTAAACACTTGATGATTCATGAACAGCTCCTTCCACTCATTACCTCACTACATTTACTATTTTTTTATTTCTGTTTGTTTGCACTACTTATTTTAACTTCCAATAGCTATATTTAATAATATACACACACACACACACACACACACACATTTTTATATATTTAATGGCTATATATGTACTTACTGTAATTCAGTTTTTTTCTTTATATTTATTTATCATGTATTTTGCTGTATTGCTATCTAAAAGTTATTGAATTTCATGACACATGCCAGTGATATTAAACCTGATTCTGATTCTGAAGTTACTGATGCCCAATATGCTACACCATATTCCACCTTTCAGTGCTATTCTCTGTACTCTACAGTGCTATTCAATTAATATTACTTATTTTCCTTTCTCAGTTCCCTGTCAACTTGTATGCTTCAACTGTACTTACTTCGCTTTGGAAAATGTTTCCTCTACTCACTTCTTTTATGCTATTACACCAACCAAGAGCCTCAAGACACGCGCCTCTCTTCACTAATGTAGACAAATCATGGTCGTTGTGGTTATGCATACATAACAGAAATGGAACACCTGCAAAGGCTCATGATGTGTCCGGATCTGCCTTTTGGGCAATTCCTACAGCTCCAACTTGCATTTCACTGCCTTTATCAGTCCTTATCCTTTTATTTGTTTTATACCCCCTCACTCTCTCCTACTTAACCCATCAACCAGATGATTTAATCAACGACCTATAACCATACTAATTCTAACCTTGTTATTTTCTTTTTCCTATCCACCCCTCCATAGCCATCTGTACAGTTTAAAACAGACTTGTTTTCTTTTTTTCTCAGTTCCAATAGTCCTCAAGCTGAAATTTTGATGCTACTTGCCTTTCCAAAGATTCTGCCATCCCTGGTGAGTTTTTCCTGCATTTTCAGTTTTCTTTCAGTCTTCCAATATTTGCAGTATATTTTCTTGATTTGCATTGGATCACTCCAATAGTCAATGAAAACAGAAATTCTGCAGAGTAGATCTCAAAGAAAACTGGAGACATTTCTTTGTGAACTTTACATGCCAGTTTTAAAAAGAGAGTGGGAGATTGCTTGAGTTATTAATTACTTTGCAAGAGCCAATAAGAAGTGAGGTGTAGTTGGAGCAGTTATAGTTGGAGTGGGCCAGAGTTAGAGTGGAAACCTTTAGATCACAGTGGAAGTGTCACAGACTTTAGCATGAGTCTAAGGATAAGGATGGAGTCTAAGGATGTTGAGTTGTTTGGAATCATTTATTTGATTGTAGAACTTAAGTTAAGAAGTCTGAGCAAAGTGTAGGCAGGATGGTAGTTAAGGCACAAACAAGAGAAAATCTGTAGGTGCTGGAAATCGAAGCAACACACACAAAATGCTGAAGGAACTCAGCAGGCCAGGCAACATTTATGGAGAAGGGTACAGTCAACGTTTCAGGCCGAAACCCTTCAGCAGGACTGGAGAAAAAATGCCAAGGAGTAGATTTGAAAGGTGGGGGGAGAGGAGAGAGAAACACCAGGTGATAGGTGATACTTGGAGGGGGAGGGATGAAGCAAAGAGCTAGGAAGTTGATTGGTGAAAGAGGCCATGGAAGAAAGAAAAAAGGGGGTAGGAGCTTCCGAGGTGTGGACACGGAGCTAACATGAGAGAGGGACAAGGGGATGGGAAATGATGAAGGGAAGGGGGGTGGAGGTATTACTGGAAGTTTCAGAAGTCAATGTTCATGCCATCAATTTGGAGGCTACCCAAATGGAATATAAGGTGTTGTTCCTCTGACCTAAGTGTGGCCTTATCTGACAGTGGAGGAGACCATGGATGAACAGATTGGAATGGGAATAAGAAGTGGAATTTAAAAGGGTGGCCACTGGGAGATACTGCTTGTTCTGGTAGATGGAGCATAGAAGTGGACTCCTAATCCACATTGGGTCTCACTAATATACAAGAAGCCATACCAGAAGCACCGAACACAGTATATGACACCCAAAAGACTTACAGGTAAAGTGTCGCCTCAACTGGAAGGGCACATTGGGACCCTGAATGATAGTGAGGGAGGAGTTGTAAGGGCAGATGAAGCACTGATTCTGCTTGTAAAGATAAATGCCAGGAAGGAGATTAGTGGGGAGGGACGAATGGACAAGGGAGTCACATAAGGATTGATCCCTGCGGAAAGCAGAAAGTGGGGGGGGGGATAGGAAAAATTTGTTTGGTAGTGGGATCCATTTGGAGGTGATGTAAGTTTCGGAGAATAATGTGCTGGATGTGGAGGCTGGTGGAGTGGTAGGTGAGGTTAAGAGGAACCCTATCCCTGGTAGCGTGGCAACAGGATGGGGTAAGATCAGACATGCGTGAAATGGAAGAGATGCAGTTGAGGGCAGCGTTGATGGTGGAGGAAGAGAAGCCCCTTTCTTTGAAAAAGGAGGACATTCCCTTTGTTCTAGAATGAAAAGCCTCATTTTGAGAGCAGATGCAATGGAGGCGGAGGAATTCAGAGAAGGGGATGGTGTAGTGGGGTTCACTAGGTACCTGGACTACACCTCCTCCCTCACTATCATTCAGGGTCCCAGACAGTCCTTACAGCTGAGGCGACACTTTGCCTATGAGTCTGTTGGGGTCACATACTGTATTTAGTGTTCCTGGTATGGCCTCTTGTATGTCAGTGAGACCTGACAAACGATTGGGAGACCGCTTCACAAAGCATCTATCCTCTGCCCGCCAGAACAAGTGGGATCTCCCAGCTGCCGCCCATTGTAATTCCACTTCCCATTCCCGTTCCAATTGTGTCCATCATGGACTCCTCTGCTGTCAGGTTAAGGCCACACTTAGGTTAGGGGAAAAACACCTTATATTCTGTTTGGGTAGCCTGCAACCTGATGCATGAACATAAATTCTCAAAGTTCCAGTAATGCCTCAACCCCACCCCCTCTTCACCATTTCCCATCCCCTTGTCCCTCTCCCTCCAGTGCACCTCACCCCCTTCCTTCTTCCATGCCTTCTGTCTCTTTCACCAATCAACTTCCCAGCTCTTTGCCTCATCCCTCCCCCTCTAAGTCTCACCTATCACCTTGCATTTCTCTCTCTCCTCCCCCCCCACCTTTCAAATCTACTCCTCAGCCTTTCTCTCCAGCCCTGCTGGCTTTGGCCCAAATCATCGACTGCGCTTTTTCAATAGATGCTACCTGGCCCGCTGAGTTCCTCCAGCTTTTTGTGTGTGTTGCATGGTAGTTAAGGCAATATGTGAGAATGCTGGTTACCTAATGGTCTCCCTGATGACTACACTTGCAGGAAATTCACCCAACATCAGCTCCTGACTGATAAGGTTAAGGAACTCGAGCTGGATGTACTCAGGACTATCCAGGAGGATGAAAACCCCTAAATAAGCTTTTAACTGAGGAGGGTCACACCCAAAGTGCAGTCTTCGAATAGTAGATTGGGTGACTGCCAGGAGAAGTGAGGGGAGTTAGCAGAGGTTCATTCCTCTGTGGCAGTTCCCTGCAGCAACAAGTATACCCCGATGGATACTTCTGGGAGGTGGGAGGAGAATCACTTATCAGGGCACTGCAGCAGCAGCCAGGCTAACAACACTGTGGCTGGCTCTAAGACTCAGCAGAGAAGCGTAGCGTCAGACAGAGCAATAGTGATAGGAGACTCAATAGCTAAGGAGACAGACCAGAGATTCTGCGGCTGCGAACTACATGTCAGGGTAGTGTGTTACCTCTCAGGTACTAGGGATCAGGGTGCTTCAGAGTAGCTGCAGAATATTCTCAAGGGGGTGGGTGAGTAGCCAGAGGGCATGTTAACATTGGCACCAATGACATAGGTAGAAAGGGAGTGATTGTCCTGAGCAGTGATTGTAGGAGTAGGAGAGAGGCTACAGAGCACAACCTCCAAGGTAGTAATCTTTGGATTCTCCCACTGCCACCAACTAGTCTGGGCAGGACCAGTCTGATAATGTAGATGAATGACTTGCGAGGGCAAGGTTTCAGGTTCTCAGAGCACCAGGTCAGAAAGCGGAGAGATGCTCTAAAGGTTCTTCGGTAGTGTGGACAAAAGTTGGCAGCCATGTTGAGTTGGGGGTCACTGGCTCGGGCTTTCCAGCCTACATCTCTCTGTTGCAATTATTCTTCTTGCTTCACGGAGGGAGGAGCACCACTCAACCCCATCCTGAGCAATATGTTCCCACGCGCCTGATTTTTTCTTTGATGTATTTTGACTTCTGTGATACGGGCCCTGCCCTGCAGAAAACTAGCCTGGGAAAGAATGGAGCAGGCAATGTTTAGGGCATTTTTTCTAGCCCCTTCCTCATACTGAGGAGGTGAGCAGTGCATTCCTGAAAAGGACTGCCCAGTCGCTCGGGCGGCTGCCAAAAGCCACTGCTACGCTATGTCAGTGGTTAACGACCCCATATCCTGAGCAGCCGATGTGCAGGATTGCAACCACAGCCAGCAGCGTACCCACACTTGTCACTTTGTCGCCAGCCTTTCGCTACAGGATTTAGGCTAGTTTGAGATGGGACTGATGGATGACACGAGTCGCTTCCACAGAGACTTAGCTTAAAGTGAGGAAAAGTAGCTCAGCATGGACCTCACTCGCTTGGCTGAGACCATCTGTATCCAGGGGCAAGGCTGCAGATGGAGATGGGGTCAGATGTATTGGATCATCATGACGCCCTTAGTACTGAGTCTAAGTGTCCCACAGTGCCTTAATGGGTGTGCCTTCCTGCCCATTGACTCAAACTAGTGGTTCCCTCCACACGTTCTGCTGGGTAGACTATTGATCAGGGACAATATCACAACTGCACTCAGAGGGGACACACGGTAGGCTCATTCATGAGGTAGAACTCAAAAAAAGGAAGGGTGTAATCATTCTAATGAGATTGTATTTCCAGCCCTGTTTACTGTGGCTGGCAGGAGCTCTCCATTCTTTCCATGGCCAGTTTACTACAGCTAATGAGGACCCTATCCCAATAGCAATCGGGACATTAAGGAATAAATATGAAGGCAGATTAAGGAAAGATGTGAAAACAAAAGGGTTGTTGTCATGGGGGACTTCAACTTCCTTAATATAAACTGGGACCTTCTGAGTGCAAGAGATTTAGATGGGGTAGAATTTGTTAAGTGCGTCCAGGAGGGTTTCTTAAATGAATATGTAGATAGGGGTGTAGTGGATCTAGTGCTGGGTAGTGAGCCTGGCCAGGATACCAACCTTTCAATGGGTGAGCAGTTAGGGAACAGTGACCACAACTCCTTAAGTTTTAAGATAGCTGGAGGTAAGGATGAGTATGTACCTTACGGGAGACTAGTAAATTGGAGCAGGGCAAATTACAAGAGCATTAGGCAGGAACTCAGGAGAGTTAATTGGTAACAGCTGTTTTAGGGCAAGTCTGCATCTGACATGTAAAGGATGATGAAAGATCAACTGCACACAATGCAGGATAGGTATGTTCCATTAAGAAGGAAGGACCAGGATGCAAGCTCAGAGAACCTTGGATGTCAAGAAAAATAATGAATTTAGTCAAGAAGAAATAGGCCAAATATGTAAATGCTTGGGAAACTAGAGTCAAACAGAGACCTTGAGGATTATAAAGAAGCCATAAGAGAACTCAAAAAGTGAATTAGGAAATCCAAGAGGGGCCAAGAAATCTCCTTGGCCAGTAGGATTAAAGAGATTCCCATGGCATATCAAGAGCAAGAGGATAGGACCACTCAAGGATAAAGGAGGGAGGGGGATATCTGCTTGGAATCAGAGGATGTAGATGAGATCCTCAATGATTTATCAGCTAGATGAATGATATCGCAGCAACAACCTTGCAGTCAATGTCAGTAAGACCATAGAACTGATTGTGGACTTAGAAAGGATGAGACAAGGGAACACACACCAGTCATCAGAGGGATCAGACGTGGAAAGAGTGAGCAACTTTAAGTTCCTGAGTGTCAATATCTCTGAGGATCTATCCTGGACCTAATATATTGATGCAGCTACAAAGAAGGCAAGACAGCAGCTATATTTCATTAGGAGTTTGAGGAGAATTAGTGTGTCACCAAAAACACTTGCAAATGCCTATAGGTGTATTGTAGAGAGCATTTTAACTGGCTACATCACCATCTGGTATTGGAAGGGCTACTGCACAGGATCAAAATAAGCTGCAGAGAGTTGTAAACTCAATAATCTCCATTATGGGCACTAGCCTCCGTAGTAAGGACCCTCATCACCCAGGTCATGCCTTGTTCTCATTGCTGTCATTAGGAAGGAATTATAGAAGCCTGAAGGCACACACACAATGATTCCTCAACACTTTCTTCCCTTCTGTCACGTCATCTCTGAATGGACTGTCTATCTATCTATTTATCTGTCTAAATGTAATTCACATTTTTTATTCTCTTTTATTATGTATTGCATTATACTGCTGTCGCAAAGACAACAAATTTTGCGATATTAAACCTGATTCTGATTCTGTGCCATTCATGTTCTATGTTCTAAATGATAACCATAGCTTCCTTTTGAATTTGAATTTAATTTTTCTGACTGGTGGCAACTGCTCAGGACAAAGCATCATTTCCATACTTCACAAAAGGATACCTTTCTTCCCTTTACTTCTATGCTCACTCACAGAGAATCCCGCCACTCTCACAAATTCCATGTAAAATGTACTCTCCATATTCCAATCAATTCCCCAGAGCCCAAGAGCCCACACATGAGGAGCCATTTACAAAGTGCGAAGTTCAAAGTATAATTTATTATCAGAGTACCTACATGTCATCACATACAACCCTGAGATTCCTTTTCTGTGGGCATACTTAGCAAATCTATAGAACAGTAAATGTAAACTGTAAACATCAGGAATTATAATCCATAAATAAACTGTGCAAATGGAGATATAAATGAATAGCAATAAATAACAAACATGATAAAGCAATACAATAAAGTCCTTAAGTGAGTGTAGTTAACCCCCTTCATACAAGGGCCTGATGGTTGAGAGGTAGTAACTGTTCTTGAACCTGGTGCTGTGAGACCTGAGGTTCCTGTACCTTCTACCTGTGACAGCAGCAAGAAAAGAGCATGGCCTGGGTGACGAGGATCTTTGATGATGGATGCTGCTTCTCTACGGCAATGTTTCATGGAGATGTGCTCAATGGTGGGAGGGTTTTACCTGTGATGTACTGGGCCAAGTCCACTACCTTTTGTAGGATTTTCCACTCAAAGATGTTAGTGTTCCCAAACCAATAACAGTCACTAACTAAGCTACTAACATGTATCTCTTTGGGACATGTGGAAGTAGCAGAACATCTAAAGACGATGTGTGCAATTGCAGGCAGAATGCAAAAACTCTTCACGGACAGCATCTCAGGTCAGGATTGTATCTGGGTAGCTGGATCTATGAGGAAACAGCTTTATAGGCAGTAACACTGAGCCATATTCAATGCAAGCAATTTCCCTGACATCATAATATGGATGAAAATCTCATTCAGTCAACATATAGTATCTCTAGCCATTCATAGCACACTAATAACAGACATCTCATATAACAGATCACAATCCCCCCCATGCCCTTGTACAACTAAATCAGTAAGATTTTTTTTCCCCAAAACAGCATCTTTGTTTGTGGTACTTGGCATGAATAAACTCCACAGTGTTTTGTAAGTCTTTGGCTCTGATACTGATAGCTGTATCACCTTTCCATCTTGTCTATAAATAGCCACTTTGCACAAATCCACAATCTTCTCTAGGGCCTAGTGATATTATTTGCTTTTGATAACATCCCTTTTCATTCAAATATACAGGTCAGATAGCTGTAATCTTTTACATATTTCTAGCTCACCAAAATATATACCATGCTCAACGCTTGTCTTTACTAGTCTGGGAAAAACACTTCCTTTTTCCTCCCAGTTGAGTATTGACTTACTGGTTCCTCAAGCTGCAAACTCATCGCCAGCTGGCATTCTGTATTGTTGTAGAGCAATAGAAGTCATGAGGAAAAGAGTTTCGAAAGAAACAACATTTACTGAAGCTGATCAACTCTCATTCACTGTGGCTAAAACAACAATGCACAGAAATCATGTTTCTTAAGGTATCAAGACACTGAATATATATACCTATGGCCGGTCCATTTGTTTATTCCGTTTTGCTAATGCTGAAGTTGAAAGTTGAAGAATTAAAGGAATATTTTCTGTTTAAAAAAAGCTCCAGAGGGATTCCTAACCAAGTAGTGATCAACAAGAGAGCACCATAAGTGGGAGATATTTGATGTGAAGATTGAGAGAACAAATGATTCACCTGCAGCTGTTTATCCAGAAACATGGCTAAATAGATATTCAAAAGGAATATTAGCTCAATGTAGAGACTGTGCCAAGGATATTTTTGGTTAACCATTAAAATGCTCACAAACTTTTGCTATTTGATGTTTGGTAAATATTTCTGCCACGAGTTCAGTCCTTTCTGCTTTTTATCCTTCTTTTGGAAAAACTCAAACCATTGGAAGTTTAGAAATATTATATAATTTCAATGGCACAGAATTATGGAACCCCAAGGCAAATTAGAAGAAACATATGGCATTCAGAACAAAAGACTAAGAGCCATTTTCAGCAGTGGCAATATAAATTCAATGGGGTCAATTTCAAAGGAGATAAAGAACAAAATTATTTAAAGATGGCAGGATAAATTAATAAATATTTTAAATAGTCTAAATGGAATTGGCTTTGAAAGTAAATAAGCTATGATCAACCTATAAAACAAGAGATTAGAGAAGACAGGATTGTTGATAGCTGTGGGAAAACTGTAAAGCAGTCAAAATTATAATGGATTTTAATAGATCAATTAGGTTAAACTGAGCCTATTGCCTGATGGTGCAGATTTACATGAAAATAGCAAAATGTCATAGAAGATATAAATAGAATTCTTCTTTTAGTCTATAAAACTAAAAGTTGGAAAGCAATGTGCAAAATGTTTGTGGAACATATTCAATATTAAACTTTTAAAAAGGAATATGATAAGAATCCAGTATAATCGACTCTGGAAGGCTGCGGAGAAAGCACAGGCAAATGGAGCCAACTGAAAAATTAGAAAGCCAGCACTATATGATGGATTAAGTGATCTCCTTTGGCTGTTTGATACTATTATTATGTAATGTTGCTATTCATGTGAAGTCATGATCCTGGATCAAAAGTGGAATCAAGCTACGAAACATTGCTCACCAACATCTGGATATCGAAGAAATGGGGAGATATCTGTTGCTTTTGACCCTGTGCATGAACTAATTTCAAACACGTCATAAAACATTGCATCATAGTTTACTAGAGTATTGGCTTCAAATGAATTACATAAACAAAATGGTACTAGGATGGATCAAACAATTTATTTCATCGTCAGATAAACTTTATTTTCTAGCAATTTCTCTTGTATTGTATATTTTATTTGAAAATCAAAGTATTCTAAAACAAAATTATGTTGTCAAAAATAGGCTTAAGGACTACTCATAGGATTTAATAGGCTGTTATTTTTAAACTCTGGTGTGGATTTACTGAGCTGCAAATCACAAAACAGACACTCAGCAGGGTGACATTCAGTACAACAGTTTTTAACTTCAATGAGCCTTTTAATTTCCCTTCAGCTTCTTCTCTGGTTGAAGAAAAATGTGAAAACATAAAATCAAATTAAATTCTATATTGACAAAGTGACATGTTTACAGCTCTGAGGCTTAATTTAGGAATGCTTACCAGCACTGAAGTGACTCATCCTCACTACTTGCTTCAGTTGAAATTCTTTTGAAGTACTGCTCTCCAACGGCCTCCAGATACAAGCATTTATGAACAGAAGTTTCCCCCAAATAATTAATTAACTAATAATCATATACATGCGGTGTAAATTGTTGCTAAATCACAAATTGTGTCACAAATACTATCGGCCTCATGGTTTGTCAACTTGACACTATTCATAAGGTTAGTGTTGACCCTGCTTACATCAGTACAGTAGGGCACCTTGGGTCTAGTCTGACTACGAAATGTATGAACAATGTAGTTTTCCCTCTTGCATATTCCTAGAGTTCAGAGATGAACTGATACCATTTCAGGTTTGTGGAGCAGAAGGTGCTTTTGTGTGGTTTCTTTAAACATAGAGTAGTCATTATAAGTCCAGAAGACATAGAAGCAGAATTAGGCAAAGAGACCATTGATTCTGTATCGCCACTCCATCATGGCAGATTTATTACCCTTCTCAACTCCATTCTCCTACCTTCTCTCCATAACCTTTGATGCCGTTACTAATCAAGAACCTATCGACCCCCACTTCAAATCTGGCCAATGACTTGGTCTCCACAAACATCTGCGGCACTAAATTGCCTGGGTTCACCACTCTCTGGCTAAAGAAATTCCTCTTCTCTGTTCTAAAGAGGCATCCTTGAATCCTGAGGCTGTGTCTTCTGATCATAGACTGTTGGAAACATCCTCCCTACATCTGCTCCTCATTCACCTTTCAATATTCAATAGCTTTCAGCAAGATGTCCCTGCATTCCTCTAAACTCCAGTGAGTACAGGCCCAGAGCCATCAAAAGCTTCTCATAAAGTATGTTAACACTTTCATTCCTGGATGCACTTGGTACCACATGATTGTAACAGACTGAGGTCTTGGTAAAATGGTGAAAAAGTTCAAAATTGGAGTTAGATTCCAGGCTCTGTTGGAACTCAGTATACACAGGTACATCGACAAATAGGTACACACACATTATGCACATATGTGCACACAAACTAATCTTACCTATAACCCTCTTTATTCAGTCCTTTCCTACCCCTACCTCTGATGTCTGCTCTACTTGATTTCTCTGCCCCTCTCCTAGCAACTCCACATAGCAAACCCCTGGCGTAGTCCACTAGAAGAACCCCCACCTCCACCCCACTCTCCTAGGTACCCTCTTTACCAGATCACAGTTACCTTCTCCTTTAATTCCCCAGTCTCCACTCTACAGTGGAATTGGAGAACTGGGAAAGCTGAATTTAGCAAGCTGGGGTGAATTGTTAAACACAAGGTGAGACAGCAACACATGGAGGAATCAACAATACAACTCATACTTATGGAGGCTGAGAGTACATAAGAAAGAAAGGGTAGAATTTTTGAAGAGCTTGATGTTTATTTGGCATGATATAAATTGGTTGTTTTCTATAATGGTGGTTGATGTTCCAGCACTGTGCAAAGGTTTTAGACACACACATATATAGCTATAGTCCCTGAGATGTTTACATTGTACTGTATTTATCAACATGGATTGGAGAGCGAGTTTGTAAATCTGGTGGGAGCAAAGGATTTTGGGAATGGTGAGGGTGGAATGCCACAGGAGGGGTGTGGGACAGGTGGCAGAAAAGGAGTATGTCTGGGACAGCAGCAGAGGGAATGGTGCTGGTGCCAACACACTCAGCCCTGTGACACCAGGCAAGGTCATTTGATTCCACATACTTGGTTTATTGATTATTACAGAATGTCTTCCTGATGCTTTCTACTCCCTCTCCTCTCCCTTCCCCTATTCCCAACCATGATTCCCCTCTCCCTGCGCCCTTCCCATTTCAGTCCACAATAGAGACCCATATCAGAATCAGGTTCATTATCACTCATATATGTCATGATTTTTTTTTTGCAGCAGCAGCTTTACAGTACAATACATAAAATTACTACAGTACCTTGCAAAAGCCTTCGGCACCCTAAATGAATAAATGTTCCTAAGACTTGTGCACAATATTGTACATACAAGTACCAAAGTTATCAAATTTCACATCACATGCCAGTGATAATAAATCTGATTCTGAAGTAAGAACTCCACCATGTCAATATTGAACAAAACACTCTATTTGAATGGCTGTACTTAACAGAAGCGTTTTATGTTGAAGCTTAATCCCTTGCTCTCAACAACTCCACAAGAAAATCTTACAGAAGAATTCTTGTGAAGAAGATTCTTCAGAAACTCTTCAGAACCTGTCTCTCCTGCCAAAATCAAAACATTAAATACTGACTTGGCTAATGACTAAAAGACATAATAATCAGTTACCTTATGCATCAACAGAAGATTTTCGTCATCTGTTCCACTGCTGATAGTTTCACAGGGCTGAGATTTGACTGTTGAGTTAGGGAAAGCCAGATTATCAATATATTCAAAAGACCATTATAATTAACTTACAATGCAATAGCTTCCTTGGTCTGCTAAGATTCAGAGGTCTTTATTCTTTCTAATTCTTTCATATATTGAAATGAGAAATGGCTCAGCCATAAATCTAGTTTGCTTTTTAGCATTCACAACATTTAACTGGAATCAATTCATAACAAATGCCGGCAGAAAGAAATCTGTAATCAAAAATATATAACAGTTAATCGAACAGTATGCTGACAAGTAGATTTGAATTCCATATTGACAAGGAATAAAGTGAAGCATTTAAAAATAATGTGAACTTATGTCATTCATGGAAGAAAACTGTGAATCTGCCGTTAAAAACATGCAACAGTTAACACAGAGATGTTGGTGGTGAGAGATATTTTACCTATGATATCTCAGCTGGTAATTCCTGTTCCATCAAATATACGTTATCCATTGAAGTCTTATTAATAATTCTTGCACAAGCAATTACTGCACATTCAGTTCCACAAGGTATCACTCACATCTGTAATCTCGTAAACCCCCATGTATTGGTTCAGATATGTGCCACAATGGAAGTCAAAGTCACTACATTTCCTAGCCTCAGGCATTTTCCAGTCCCAAGCTGACGATTCGCCACACCTCACAGTTTGTTGTTCGCTAATGCAATCGGGAAGTTATCCTTTCCCTATACTGGATGAGCTAAGATGTCTTGCTTAGCCCTTAGAAGAGACAAACCAGCTGTTTGTCATGATCAAACTTAAACCTCAAATGGAATTAATTCAAGCTGAAGTAGGCAAAGAGAGAAGCAGGTATGACTGTCACTCAGTTTGTGACAGTCATCACAACCTCATGACCTTTACCCTAGCCATGGACAGAGAGCAACGCAGACTGTATTGAAGATTATTTACTCGGGGGAGGGGAGCTATGATGCTATTAGGCAGCAACATGGGAGCATGAATTGGGAATGGATGTACTCGGGGAAATGCATAACGGAAATATGGAAGTTGTTTAGAGATCACTTGCTTGGGCTTTGGGTAGGTTTGATTCACTGAAGCAAGGAAAGGATGGTAGGGTGAAAAGGTGACAAGAGATGTGTAATATTCGATCAGACAGAAGGAAGTGTACTTGAGGTTTGGGAAACCTTAGGAGAGTTACAGTATAAGTCAGCCAGGAAAAAGGAACTTAGGAGAAGAAGGGGACATGAGAAGGCCTTAGTGAGTAGGATTAAGGAAAACCCCAGGTATTCTACATGTGCTTAACAACAGGATGATGACTAGTGTGAGGAAGTAACCAATCAGGAATCAAAGATGAAATGTGCCTGAAGTTGCAGGAGGTAGATGAAGTCCTTAATGAATACATAGTTTTAGTATACACCAGTGTAGGAA
Source organism: Hypanus sabinus (assembly GCF_030144855.1). NCBI lineage: Eukaryota > Metazoa > Chordata > Chondrichthyes > Myliobatiformes > Dasyatidae > Hypanus > Hypanus sabinus. The sequence goes on from NC_082714.1 coordinate 34,887,873, forward strand.
GCTTGACATTTGTGAGGATAGCATAAAACAGGATGATTTGGCAGATAATTGTGTGCTGTGGAGACAATAGACCATTCCGCCCTTCGACCATTCCAGGAGTAGGCCATTCCGCCCTTCGAGCCAGCACAACCATTCACTGTGATCATGGCTGATCATCCACAATCAGTACTCTGTTCCTGCCTTCTCCCCATGTCCCTTGACTCCACTATCTTTAAGAGCTCTATCTAATTCTTTCTTGAAAGCATCCAGAGAAATGGCCTCCACTTCCTTCTGAGGCAGAGCATTCTACAGATCGACAACTCTCTGGGTGAAAAAGTTTTTCCTCAATTCCATTCTAAATAGCCTGCCACTTATTATTAAATCAGTAGAAGGATGTAACATAGGATCGGAAGATGTTGAATCCTTGTGGGTTAGATTAAGAAACTACAAGGGTAAAAGGATGTTGATGGAAATTATATACAGGCCTCCCAACAGTGATTGGAAGGTGGACCACGGGTTAAAATAGGAAATAGAAAAGGCAAGTCCAAAGGGCAATGCTATGGTAGTCATAGCAGATTTTAACATGCAGGCCAATTGGGAAAATCAGGTTGGTAATGGATCTCAAGAGAGTGTGTTTGTTGAATGCCTAAGAGATAGCTTTTTAGAGCAGTTTGTCATTGAACCTACTGGGGGATCAGTTATACTAGATTGGGTGTTCTATAATGAACCCGAGGTAGTTAGGGAGCTTATGGTAAAAAAAAACTCAGTGATCACAATTTGATTGAGTTCAACTTAAAATTTGATAGGGAGAAAGTAAAGTCTAATGTAGCAGTATTTCAATGGAGTAAGGGAAATTACAGTGGTATGAGAACGGAGTGGGCCAAAGCAAATTGAAAGGAGCTGCTGGCAGGGATGTCAGCAGAGCAGCAATTGTGTGCATTTCTGGGAAAAATGAGGAAGGTCGTAGGACACATGTATTCCAAAAATGAAAAAATACACAAATGGTAAAATAGTACAACCATGGCTGACGAGAAAAGTCAAAGCCAACTTGATAGAGGCCCTCTGACCCAACATTACATCACATGTTTATATGTTAAAGAACAAATTTAACTAGATGACTATTTCTGTAGTTACAATGCATTCATGGTGCTTCACTTAAGCCACATATGATTTTCAAGCACCTAGATCTTCACACCAACACACCCAAAATAAGTATTAATCACTGCTGTCTCTGATTTGCATTCATGCATTTGCGGACATCTCAGGTCAATGGGGTGTTTTTCTGGTCTAATGTTCTGAGCTGCATTTTAAATTCCGTCTACAATCCACATTCAGATCTGAAGACTGGCTGCTGTTGATATTTATATTTGCAATATTCCATGTCTCCTGAATGCATTCTAACAGCTGCCATTCGAATGGTCAATTCCAGGTTTAGTCATGTGGCTAATTGGTCTGTTGGCTGCTTCAGGCACGTCGAAATTAATTATCAAAGACACAGTACGACCACTCAGAATAAAATTTAGAATCATAGAATGATTAAGCATGAAAGCGAGTCTTTCAGCCCTGCAAACCCTTTCCAACCATCAAGTATCTATTTACCAGAAACCTACAGTAATCCCACTTCATGCTCCTGACATTCCCATCAACACCACCCAGATTCAACTACTCACCTAACACCAGGAGCAACTTATCGTGGCTAATTAGCTTATTGAGCGGCACATCTTTGGGGTATCGAAGAAAACTGGAATATTCAAGGGACCACTACCACCCACAGGGAGTACTCTGGTGGTGCACTCTAAAACTCAACAACCTTGTACTAAATGGCTGTGCATCCTTTCCTGTACACTCATTCTCAAACTACTTGAGGGGAAATTTAAGGCTTTACACATCACACAACAGTCATCTGACAGGAAGATATGATCAATTTCACACTCCACATTACTCTCTTATAAACAACAAACCAGATTTCCCAATTTAAATAATTTGACTATGAGCCAAATTACAGCCATTCCCTGCTGAAACGGAGGAACCAGTAGCTAGGACAGTAGCATTCAGGGTAAGGCAGACATCATAACAATCACAGTGCTTTATCATAAGAGGAGCAAGACAACAGGAAGCTCCCAGTCGGTTCATATGCTTCTTTAACAGAAGCCCTATGTCAGGTCTCCCTAGTAAGAACACCTTTCTGAATACAAAAAAAAGCTGGAGGAACTCAACAAGTAAGACAGCAGCTGTTGAGGGAAATGGGTAGCTGACATTTTGAGTCAAGGCCCAAAATCTTAACTGCCTATTTCCCTGTATAGATGCTGCCTGACCCGTTGAATTCCTGACGTAGATTGGGACACTGCTTCATTGAGTACCTACGCTGAGAGCAGCGTCTCCCAATGACCACCTATTTCAATTCCACTTCTCATTCCTAGTCTGACATGTCAGTCCATGGCCTCCTCTAATGTCACGATGAGGTCACACTCAGGTTAGAGAAACACCACCTTATATTCTGTCTGGGTCACTGCCAACCTGATGGCATGAATAGTGGTTTCTCAAACATCTAGTAATGCCCTCCCCACCTTCATCATTTCCCTCTCTTACCTTATCTCCTTATCTGTCTATCACATCCCACTGCTGCTTCTTCCCTTTTCCTTTCTTCTATGGCCTTCTGTCCTCTCCTATCAGATTCCCTCTTCTCCAGCCCTGTATCTCTTTCATCTATCAACTTCCCAGCTCTTTACTTCACCCCTCCCCCCTTCCTGGTTTCACCTCTCACTTTGTAGTTCTTCCTCTCCTCCCCCCACTTTCTTACTCTGACTCCTCATCAATTTCTCCAGTCCTGATGAAGGGTCTTGGCCTGAGATGTCAACTGTACTCCTTTCCATAGACTTTGCTGGCCTGCTGAGTTCCTCCAGCATTTTGTGTGCACTGCTTGGATTTCTCCAGCTTCTTGTTTGTATTCATTTGTGTCTCCACCTTTCTGAATATGTTGTGAGGCCCCATTAGATTCCAATGAAATCTGTAACATGGACCCTTTCTGAACATTCATTCACAAAGCACTCACACACTTGAAGGGTTATTACACCATTACAATATTAAGTTATCACACTATTCTTCAGATAGTGTATTACAATGAATTACTCGCACCTCTACATTATAGCCATACTGCAACTAATAATGATTTCCAGCAAGATACTTAACAAAGTGGACACAAATTTCTCTCTCATAAATGAAAAGCTGAATTGCCCAATTCAAATTTCAATCCCAGTCAGACATTATAATTACTAAAATTTAAAGACTTAATTAAATGTTAATATTGTCTTCATTGTGAAACCTTGCAAAAGTATGGATATTATTCCTTATTGTCTGCACTCTGCGTTCTCCTTTCAAACCTAGCACCTGCTCCAAAATTAATCTCATCAGAAGCTGAATACCATCATGGCAAGCAGCCTGTCCCATTTACAAAACTTACAGGTGCTCATTAACTAGCCCATTAAGAACACTTACAGTCAAATATAACATTGAATATTTAGGATCAGAACAATATAGTTACCAGGGCTACTCAATTATATCTCAAGTACACTTAATAATCTCCTTTCAACTCAATGGAATAATTAGGCAGCAGCTGCAGTAAAAGCTATGGGATGAGATTATATCCTAGCTATAGTACTGTAGACCTGTCTCCAGTACTTACTGCACCTTCTAGCCAAGCTATTTCAATCTGCCTAATTAATGCCCAGACACTCTACTCTCTGCCAGCTGAGAGAAGCTTTCATAGACAATGAGATCAGGTAGTCCATACTCAACAATAACCTGGCCACTGATGTCCAGTTTGGGTTTCATCAAAAAAAAAACAGCCTGGGCCCAAATTTGAATTAAAGAATTGAATTCTGAATGGGAGGTGAGAATGACTGCCCTTGACCAAGTCAATGAGAATGACTGCCCTTGACACTTGGCCAATATATCCTTGACCAAGTGTTGTGCCAAGGAGCTGTGACAAGTAAAATGAAATCAGTAACACATTGATGTTTGGCTTTGTTTCTTACACAAAAGGAAGATGGTAGTGGTTGACGGAGATTTTTTTAATAGCAAATTAATTTAGCATTGGATGAATTTTCCATCAATTCAGTCAAGTAAATTTTTGTTTGGAATTTAATGAATCTCAATTGAAAAATTGCACCAGGTGATTTTCTTGATAGGGAGTGAGATGGCAGAGTCAAATTTTAGGAAATCCAATATGTGTTTCTATCATTTTCTCTTTTAATGTTTCCTTCAATAATCATAATTACTTCTTGAATCAAGACAGAGGGATAATCAATTATTTGTTCACACTGCTGTTTCCGAATTTCAAGAAAAAGCAACCAAGCTTTTTTCAGCTACTTTAGACCATGATTAATCCAAAACATAACTCCTATCTTTTCCCTATGTTCCTAAGTAGTTTATTGAATTATCCATCATACTCCATTTTAAAATTAACAATTGCTGTGGAAGAGAGAATTCCAAGTTTCTGCCACCTTCTCCATTAAGAAATGCTTTGTAATAACTTTGTGGACATTTTGTTAAACTGTGTTATTTAGGACTCCCTAAACAATGGAACAATTTATCACCGCCAGCAGTATTTAACTTCTTCAATACTATCTTGAAAACTTAGATCAAATGCCTCCTTTACTCTTAATCCCCAAAGGCCAAGCGAATTAATTCAAAATTGAGAAATCTTTCCGCATGAACTCACGGAGATAATGCATTATTTTAGTAAATTACCTCTAAGGTCAATATACACTTTGCCCATTAATCATTCACTGTATTCTGGGTATCACCAAACCAAGTGTGGTGAACTACATATACCTGTCTGGACACGTCCCCTGCTGACTGCTCCTGTGGCTCCTCCCACAGACCCCTGTATAAAGGCGATTGAGGCCTGAGCCCAGCCTCTCAGTCTCCAGGATGTAGTGTGGTGGTCAAACACTGCTTGTTCCTTCTTCCAGTCAATAAAAGCCGATATCTCACCTTTACGCCTCAGAGTGAGTTATTGACGGTGCATCAATTTTATTGACTGGAAGTTTTAAAACATGGAAACCGTTTTACGTCTGGAAAGATTGGATTTGGACCCGCAAGACCCTGAAGCAGCTTTCGCCTTTGAACTCTGGCTTGCATGCTTCCAATCATACTTGGAGGAGGTTCGTGCAACTGACCCCGATGTTATGCACAGAATTCTCCTCTCGAGGGTCACCCCAAAAGTTTATTCATTTATCAGGGACCTGTCGACCTATGAAGGGGCACTGGACACCCTCAAAAGACAGTACCTGCAGCCCGTGAACACCGTCTACGCAAGACATCGTTTAGCTACCCGACGACAGCGGCCTACAGAGTTGAGCGCCGAGTTTCTCTGAGCCCTACAGACACTTGTCCAAATTTGTGACTGCAAAATGCTCACGGCAGAACAGCATGCGGAGCTGCTAGTACGAGACGCCTTTGTGACAGGACTGAGGTCAGTGTACCTGCGTCAGCGGCTGCTGGAAAATGCCGATCTTACCTTATGCTCGGCGCTCGAGACAGCCGACACGCTGGAGGCTGCTCTGCACAACGCTGACGCTGTCCAGCCGTGCAATTCCCTGCCCGTTCCATGGACACCTCAGACCCCGCTGCCGCTGGTTCCCGCGAGTGAATTCGCCAACACCGCTGCAAGTCGCGATTCCACGAACTCCCCGAACCCGACCACGGCTGCAGCCAGGTGAAAGCCCGAGCTGTGTTACTTCTGCGGACTCAAAAATCACCCCCGAAAACGCTGCCCGGCTCAAGTAACGACCTGCTCCAGCTGCGGGAAGGGCCATTTCGTCAAGGTCGGTAAGTCTAAACCGCGAGCGGGGTCAAGCAGCGCTAATTGTGAGACGTGAGGGCCGCCATCTTGCATGCCCGGATGTGGGCAGCCATCTTTGTTGGCGTCAACATGCCCCGCCCCCGACCCATTGGTGTTTACCGGGTACCAAGACGGCAGTTCAACTCTGGCCACCGTAACCCTCGACCAAAGCGCCCCACACCAGCTTGCAAGGTCAATGATGGACATCCTGGTGGAGGGGCATAGAACTAGCTGCCTGTTTGACACGGGCAGCACTGAGAGTTTTATTGACCCGGACACAGTGCAACGCTGTGGACTCGTGACACGGCCGGTAAGTCAGAGAGTCACCTTGGCTTCTGGGTCGCATTCCACAGACATCTGGGTGGGTTGTGCAGCAACATTGGTGGTGCAGGGCACAGAATATCGGAATTTTGCGTTACTGGTCATGCCTCAACTGTGCGCACCTGTGCTATTGGGGCTGGACTTCCAGAGCCATCTCGAAAGTGTGACTATGGCATATGACGGGCCCCTCCCACCACTCACTGTCAGGAATCCTCAGTTTGGTGGGACTTCGCCATATACCCCGCTACTGACCACACACACACACCGAACCACATGTCCCACCCAGCACCAAGCCGACAGCTGTGCTACCGACACCACTTGCAGCCTCTCCACCCTCAAGATCCCTCCCCCATCACTGTTCACCAACCTGACCCTCGACTGTAAACCGGTGGCAACTAAAAGTAGGAGGTACAGCGCGGGGGACAGGGCCTTCATTCAGTCGGAGGTGCAGCGGCTGCTCAGGGAGGGGATCATTGAGCCAAGCACCAGCCCTTGGCGGTCCCAGATGGTTGTTGTTCGGACTGGGCAGAAAAATAGGATGGTCGTGGACTATAGTCAAACCATCAATAGGTTCACGCAGCTTGACGCGTACCCCCTACCCCGCATCGTGGATATGGTCAATCAGATAGCTCAGTACAAGGTGTACTCGACAATAGATCTGAAATCCCCTAATCACCAGCTCCCCATCCGCCCAGAGGACCGCACCTACACTGCCTTTGAGGCGGGCAGCAGGCTCTATCACTTCCTGCGAGTCCCATTTGGTATCACAAATGGTGTCTTGGTCTTCGAGAGGGAAATGGACCGGATGGTGGACCAGTGCCAACTGAAGGCCACATTTCCCTATCTGGATAACATCACCATCTGTGGTCGCGACTGGCCGGATCACGACACCAACCTCCAATGATTTTTCCAAGTCAGAGCCAAAGCTCTGAACCTTACTTATAACAGGGACAAGTGTGTGTTCGGAACCACCCGACTCGCTATCCTTGGGTATGTTGTGGAGAACGGGGTCATTGGCCCTGATCCCAACTGTATGCACCCCCTGTTAGAACTCCCTCTTCCCACCACCCTCAAAGCCCTCAAGCGGTGCCTGGGCTTCTTTTCCCATTACACCCAATGGGTCCCCCATTACGCAGACAAGGCCCGCCCCCTGGTCAAGTCTACCACTTTTCCCCTCTCTGCTGAGGCCTGCACGGCCTACAGCTGCATTAAAGGGGACATTGCCAAAGCAACGATGCATGCGGTGGACGAGACCATTCCCTTCCAAGTAGAGAGTGACGTTTCCAATTTTGTGCTGGCTGCTACCCTCAATCAGGCAGGAAGGTCAGTAGCATTCTTTTCTCGTACCCTTCAAGGCTCTGAAATTCGGCACTCCGCGGTGGAGAAAGAAGCCCAGGCCATAGTGGAAGCTATTAGGCACTGGAGGCACTATCTCGCCGGCAAAAGGTTCACCTTGCTGACCGACCAGCGCTCAGTTGCATTCATGTTCAGCAACCAACAGTGGGGCAAAATCAAAAATGATAAAATTTTGTGGTAGAGAGTAGAACTCTCCACCTACAACTATGATATCCTGTACCGGCCTGGCAGACTCAATGAGCCCCCTGATGCCCTATCCCAGGGTGCGTGTGCTAGCGCACAGCTCGACCAACTATACGCCCTTCATGCACATCTTTGCCATCCGGGGGTCACCCAGTTTTACCATTTCGTGAAAGCCGGGAACCTGCCGTACTCCCTGGAGGACAGCAGGACGATGACCAGGGACTGCCAAATCTGCGCTAAGTGCAAACCGCACTTCTACCATCCTGAAACGGCACAACTTGTCAAGGCCACCCGCCCTTTTGAGCGACTGAGTGTTGACTTTAAGGGCCCCCTTCCCTCCACCGACTGCAATGTCTATTTTATCAATATTATCGACAAGTACTCACGGTTCCCCTTTGCCATCCACTGCCCTGACACCACTACCACGTCCGTCATAAAAGCCCTGTGCCAGCTCTTCACTCTGTTCAGATATCCCTGCTATATCCACAGTGACAGAGGGTCCTCCTTTATGAGTGATAAGCTGCGCTGGTACCTGTTAGCTAGGGGCATTGCTACTAGTCGGACCATGAGTTATAATCCCCAGGGAAATGGACAGGTGGAGAGGGAGAATGCCACAGTGTGGAAGGCCACACTTTTAGCCCTTAACTCAAAAGGGTTGCCAGTCTCAATGGCAGGAGGTCCTCCCCGAGGCACTGCACTCTATCCGATCTCTGTTATGTACGTCCACCAATGCCACCCCTCATGAGCGCCTATTCTCTTTTCCCAGGAAGTCTGTCACTGGGACCACCCTACCAGTTTGGTTGACGTCCCCAGGGCCAGTGCTGCTCCAGAAACATGTGAGGAGTAATAAATACTCCCGGCTGGTCGAGAGGGTTCACCTTCTACATGCGAACCCCCAGTATGCTTATGTGGTCTTACCTGATGGGCGGAAGGACACGGTCTCCATCCGCGATCTGGTGCCCGCAGGAGCAGCAGACCACTACCCCGAACACTCCACGGTAACTCTGAACCCTGTACCTGAGGTGACACCGCACACACCAAGACACTACTCAGACTCCTCACGACATTCATATACCGGGTGTTTCATACACGTATATACCAGGCGCCTCGCACAAACGTGAGGGATCACTGATGCCTAGTGGGCTGACACCTCCAGTTAGGCTGGAACCAGCACAACCTCCATCTCCTGTGCAATCACCACCACCGGTTCCTGTGCAATCACCACCACCGGTATCTGTGCAATCACCACCACCGGTATCTGTGCAATCACCACCACCGGCACCTGTGCAATCACCACCACCGGCTCCTGTGCAATCACCCCCACCGGCACCTGTGCAATCACCACCACCGGCACCTGTGCAATCACCACCACCGGCACCTGTGTAATCACCACCACCGGCACCTGTGCAATCACCACCACCGGCATCTGTGCAATCACCACCACCGGCACCTGTGCAATCACCACCACCGGCACCTGTGCAATCAACACCACCGGCATCTGTGCAATCACCACCACCGGCACCTGTGCAATCACCACCACCAGTTCCTGTGCAATCACCACCACCGGCACCTGTGCAATCACCACCACCGGCACCTGTGCAATCACCACCACCAGTTCCTGTGCAATCACCACCACCGGCACCTGTGCAATCACCACCACCGGCACCTGTGCAATCACCACCACCGGCTCCTGTGCAATCACCACCACCGGCACCTGTGCAATCACCACCGGCACCTGTGCAATCACCACCACCAGCACCTGTGCAATCACCACCACCGGCACCTGTGCAATCACCACCACCGGCTCCTGTGCAATCACCACCACCGGCATCTGTGCAATCACCACCACCGGCACCTGTGCAATCACCACCACCGGCACCTGTGCAATCACCACCACCGGCATCTGTGCAATCACCACCACCGGCACCTGTGCAATCACCACCACCGGCACCTGTGCAATCACCACCACCGGCATCTGTGCAATCACCACCACCGGCACCTGTGCAATCACCACCACCGGCTCCTGTGCAATCACCACCACCGGCATCTGTGCAATCACCACCACCGGCACCTGTGCAATCACCACCACCGGCATCTGTGCAATCACCACCACCGGCACCTGTGCAATCACCACCACCGGCATCTGTGCAATCACCACCACCGGCACCTGTGCAATCACCACCACCGGCACCTGTGCAATCACCACCACTGGCACCTGTGCAATCACCACCACCGGCATCTGTGCAGTCACCACCACCGGCACCTGTGCAATCACAGCCGGTGCTACGTAGATCACAGCGACAGATTCGACCACCTGATAGACTTAACCTGTAAGAAACTTTGCCCCATGGGGACTCTTTTTAAAACAAAGGGGGGGAGGGTGAATGTGGTGAACTACATATACCTGTCTGGACACGTCCCCTGCTGACTGCTCCTGTGGCTCCTCCCACAGACCCTTGTATAAAGGTGATTGAGGCCTGAGCCCGGCCTCTCTGTCTCCAGGATGTAGTATGGTGGTCACTCACTGCTTGTTCCTTCTTCCAGTCAATAAAAGCCGATATCTCGCCTTCTCGTCTCAGAGTGAGTTATTGATGGTGCATCAACTCAAAAGAGAAAAGCCTTACAGTGTTCAACTTCTCTTCATAAAACATTCTCTAATCCAGGTAGCATCCTGGTAAATCTCCATGTGAAATGTGGTGCAGCCAGACAACACAGGAGCCACCCAACAGCATTACCTCTGACATCCTCCCCTCCCTTTTATTTTAAAATTATGCTCTCTTCTATTAGCCATTGCTGCCCTGTGAAAAAGGATCCGGTAGCTGTGAGGCTAATATCAACAATGCTGGATGTTGTTTACAATTTAAATTTTAAAATCTAATTACTTCACATGAATTTCATTTCCAAAGCTACGCTGGTGAAATTCTGACTTGTGCCTCTGTGCCAGTGCTGCATAATTCTAACTGATAAGACAATCTTTTACACAGCTCCAGGCTGCAGAAGGTCCATTCAGATTTCCTCCTTCTTCCAAAGCTCTCTCAGTACCACCTCACCCTCTCAACCAGCCCCAAGCTCCCAGTGCTCCTCTCCCTTCCCTACACCTTCTGTTCTCACCATCATCCCTCACCTTCTGACCTCATATCCCACCCTCAGCCCTTACACTACACTTACCACTTCTTCATCCCTCTTTCCAGCTGAGGCCCCCTTCCTTTCAACTCACTTCCTTATTTTACGTGCCCGTTGCCCTCTCATTTTCCCCTTCTGATCCCTATCCTTGCGCCAGCTCCAAACCCTGCCAGGTCTTCACTGTACGCCCCACCTCCCCCTCTCTGATGCTGATGAGCAGTCTCCTCTGCAAGGGCCCCACCTTTGTACCTCTGAGCCTATAGCCCACAAGATGGCCTGTCATGATGTGAAGTTCTTTCTTCCATTGCCTTTGCCTGCATGTGGATTTCTTTGGCAGGAAATTATCACCAGACCCCAACACCTCCCTCTGCTGATGATCCCCTTCTCACATTTCAAATACTCCCCTTTCTCTTGGACACCCGTGCACCCCCCCTCCCTTCTTCAGCGATTTACTCTCTCTTGACCTTGTCCTCCCCAGTTCTCTTGTGAGATCAACAAATTCAGCTTCTCCACTACCCTGGCCAGTTCTACCCTTACTCTTTGCAGAGATCAGATGATGGATCTTGAATATCTCTTCTTACTAAGCCCTAGATGATAACCCCTCCAACAAACACAGGGTCGGCATTTTCCACACTGTCACAGATCTCACTACATCAGGAGATCTCTCTTCCTCAACCTGTAACCTGATAGTTCCTCAAACCCACACTTCCAGCTTCCACCTCTTGCCTAGTATCCACAAGTAGGACTATCCTGATAGGGCCGTTGTTTCTGCCTGATCGTGGCACAGCAAACTTAGCTCTTCATACCTTGACTACATCCTAAGCCCCAGACACACAATGCTGAAGGAACTCAGCAGGTCAGGCAGCATCTATGGAAATGTATAAACCGTTTTAGGCCGAAACCCTTCTTTAGGACTGGAAAGGAAGAGGAAGATGCCAGAATAAAAAGGTGGGGTGATGGGAAGGAGGATAGCCAGAAGATGGTAGGTGAAGCCAGGTGGGTGGGAAAGTTCAAAGAATGGAGAGGAAGGAATATGATAGGAGAGGAAAGTGGACTGTTGGAGAAAGGAAAGAAGGAGGGGACCCAGGGAGAAGTACTAGACAAATAGTAAGAGGTAAAAGGTCAGACTGGGGAATAGAGGAGGGGATTGGCAAGAATTTGTTTACCAGAAGGAGAAATCAGTGTTCATGCCATCAGGTTGAAGGCAACACAGATGGAATATAAGGTGTTGCTCCTCTACCCTGAGGATGGTCTCATCTTTGCACAAGAGGAGGCCATGGACTGACATGTCAGAAGGGGACTCCATCCTCTCTCCCATTATCCAATTCTTTCACCCCTATATCCAGGACACTTCGCATGCCCTTGACAATTTAGGCATCTAATTTAGGATCTAATACGTTTACTGAGAAAATGTGACGGTCTCTGTGGTGAACTACATATACCTGTCTGGACATGCCCCCTGCTGACTGTTCCTGTGGCTCCTCCCACAGACCCCTGTATAAAGGCAATTGAGGCCTGAGCCCAGCCTCTCAGTCTCCAGGATGTAGTATGGTGGTCAACCACTGCTTGTTCCTTCCTCCAGTCAATAAAAGCCGATATCTCACCTTTACGTCTCAGAGTGAGTTATTGATGGTGCATCACCAAGGCTTTCTATAACTGAGGCAACTTAGTTTTCTTGTATCGCAACACATTAAATATAAAGCCCAGAATTCCATCAGCTCTGAGTAACTTCTTTATCTATTCACAATATCTTAACATATGGGCTCTTATATAAATGCATAAAGAAGGCCATCAAATTATTACCTGCAGCCATGTCCACATCTACTTAATTAAAATTTTTATTGAGTATGTGGAGCATCGGTGCTGTTTGCTCAGCTGAATCCTTTTAAGATGTTCAGGTATTCCACCTTCCTACACAGACTCACAATTTCTGGACAATTGATATTAGTTTGAAAGGTCTATTACTTCCTGGTTTGCCTTCCTTGCATTTTTTAATGGATGAACAATTTATAAATTTCCTATCTAAAAAAAAGAGATTTTTGGAACTATGAACTCTGGAATGTTCACCTACAATTAGTTAATTTTCTTCCTTCAAAACCCCTTGAGATAATCAAAATGATGCTTTGCTTCACTCTTCATAGTGACACCCTTTTCCTCTCCTCTAAAAATGATGCAAAGTAAGTTTTATCTACCTGTCATTTACTTACTTTTACCCTCACATTATCACCATTATTAGTTTTTAAGAAATGTACGATATCCCTCACCACTCTGTTAACTTAAAAAATGTTGTTAATTTTGTATGCTTTGCACACTTTTATTTTTCTAATTATGGATGTCAGAAATGGTTGTTATATTAAGGCTGTATGCTTTCAAGGATTATGCCATGTGATTGACTGCTTTCTAGGTTGCAACAATACAGTGTTGGAAGAGACCTTGCATACGCCATACACACTTATATGAGCTATTCATTTCTGACATGCATCAGTAGAATGCAGATTAAAGACCTACTATCCAGCTTGGCTTCACAGATATTTGCTGTCTGTTGTACTTTCTCTCATTTCAAGGAATCTGCACATTTTTCATATTTTTCAGTTTTTCATTTTGTTGTTTCTTTTAATATCTATGACTGAAGGTTATTTGTTAGAATGCCTTTAAGGGAAGTTAACTGCTTCTAAACCAAATGAAATTAATTTTAATAAAATTCATTGCTTTTCAAATTTTTTTGCTATTTTCCCATTAACAAATCTGTCCTGTCACATGTGGACAATCTGTGTTTCACTGCAATGAAGATGACCTTGCTTATAGTTAGTTTATTCTCTTATGAAGACAAGTTTGTATTTAATCATAATTTAGTAGCTATTAGAATAATGTATGCACACAATTAACAAAATATGATTTATTACTTATTAATCTAGTACACTTAGTTTTTGTTAGTTCAAAGAAGTATTGTTGTAGAAAACAATTCTGCACACAATTCATAAAGTTGAAACAGTAAAATTGATATTAACTGATTGGCAAAACTACCTCATGCACAATCAGGCCATATAAGTGCCATCACAAAGAAAGCATGGCAATGCTTCTTCTTTCTTAAAAGCTTGCATAGATTAGGCATATCACCTAAAACTTAGACAAACTTCTATAGCTGCACAGTGGAGAGAATGCTAACTGGCTGCATCACAAATACCAATGCTCAGGAATGGAAAAGTCCACAGAAAGTGATAGATGCAGCACAGTCCATCACAGGCAAAGCCCTCCCTACCATTGAGCATGTTTTCATTGGGTGCTGTAACAAGGAAGCAGCATTCATCATCATGGACCCCCACCACAGGGCATGCTCTTTTCTTGCTACTACCATTGGGAGGGAGGTATAGGAGCCTTAGGACCCACAATAACAGATCCAGGAACACTTCTACCATACAAACATTGCACTATTGAACTAGCATGCATAACTTCACTCACCACAACTCTGAACTGACTCCACAACATACAGCCTCACTTTCAAGGACTCTATAAAAGATCTTCCTAAAGGACGGATTTCCACTCTCATAATAATTGAGTAGGAAGTGTGATGGTATTGAGTTTGCTGGCCGCAAAGTTCTAAACTCAAACAGAGAACTTAAGCCCTATCAGATATAAATAGCCACAGTACTCTGACAAAAGGGAGATTATACTGTAACTATCTAATCTTCAAAAACTAGCTTACTTCCCTGCTTATTGTGAGTTTAGCTGCCCATACCTACTATTCGAGTGGTGGGTCACTCTCCCTACCAAGGTAAAGACATTTGTCCTAATCTCAAATAATAACGAGGCAGCTTACAGAGAAGAAGTCAGCACCCTGACACAGTGGTATCAAGAAAGCAACCTCTCCCTCAACGTCATAAGAACAAAAGAGCTGGTTGTGGACTACAAGAGGATTAGAGACAGGCTAGCCCCAATTGACATCAATGGGTTTGAGAGGGTGAACAGCTTAAAGTTCCTTGGCAAACACATGGTGGCTGGGTAGTGAAAAAAGCACAACACCTCTTTCACCTCACACAGTTGAAGAGGTTTGGTATGGGTCCCCAAATCCTAAGGACTTTGTACAGGGGCACAGTTGAGAGCATCCGGACTGGCTGCATCACTGTCTGGTATGGGAACTGTACTTTCCTCAATCACAGGACTCTGCTGAGAGTGTTGTGGACAGCCCAGTGCATCTGTAGAGCCCGAAGGATCATTAGGGATCCATGTCACCCAACCACAAACTGTTCCAGCAGCTACCATCCAGGAAACGGTACCGCAGCATAAAAGCCAGGACTAACAGCCTCTGGAACAGCTTCTTCCACCAGGCCATCAGACTGATTAATTCACACTGATACAATTGTATTTTTATGCTCTATTGACTCTCATATTGTACATACTATTTATTATAAATTACTATAAATTGCACATTGATCATTTAGACGGAGACATATAAATTTTTTTACTCCTCATGTATATGAAGGTTCTAAGTAATAAAGTCAATTCAATTCAATATTTCTGGATAACAAATTAGTTTGAAACACATTTCATTTATTTCCAGCTATACGTGATAAAATCCAAACAGTATTCGTAAAACATATTTAAAGTTCATAGATGATTTCTGTCTTAAATATTTTCAAATTACAAATCATTTCTAAAACACAAAACCTAAAGGATTTCCAAAACACAAAGCACAAAGGACTATGGATTTTCAAAACATAGGTACATTTCCTATAAATGAAAAAAAGACAGAAATTGAAGGCAGAGGAATGGATTTTCATTTACCCCATCTTTCTTCCACATTTCTTCATGCTTCTTACTCTAGCCCTCATAAGCCTGAACTGCTCTATATATTTATATCCTATTCAGCTATTTGAGTGACTTCACACACATATAATTTTCCCTCAGATACTCTTTGTCAAAATTGGTCTAAAAGCAGCATAGTTGCTAACTTATTATAAATTTTACAATGATATACACATCAGTTATTGATCTGTTGAATGAAATTATCAATCTGGTCTGAAAGCTTCCTTGAACTAAGCAATGTGGAGTCAACTTGTCTATTTTGAAATAAACCAAACTAAGACCATAAGACAAAAGAAAAAAATTAGGCCATTCAGTCCATCCAGTCTGTTCTGCCTTTTAATTATGGTTGATCCCCAATCCCATTCAACTCCATACTTCTGCCTTCCTGCTATATCCCTTGATAACCCGACCAATCAGGAATCTATCAACTTCCGGTTTAAATATACCAATGGACTTGGCCTCCACTGTAGTCTGTGGCAGGGCATTCCACAGATTCACCACTCTTTGGCAAAAAAACTCCCCCTTAAACAACAGATTGTCTTATACTGCATCTCCCAGCAGTAAAAAAACAGGTCCAGGGAGCAAGAAGTGTGCACACAGTCTACATAGACAGAGCTTGTTTGAAAAGGTGGTCTATAGACAATATTTTTAAACTTCAAGCAGATTACTGCTTTCCATTTACATTCTAAGAACTGAAGACTGACTTCCTTTTATAAGCAGAAGCTAAAGAAAGGAATATAAGTTGAGCATTAACTCGCAACTGTTTGTGATCTTACAAATGGCATCTGCTGCGTTTAGAAAGCATGACTAGCTGAGAAAGAAGTGAATATCCAGAATGTCCATCACAGAAGGGGAATAGTGCAATTAGACAACTCTTTAGCTGGGTCCATCAGAAGACAAAAAAAAAACTTTTCATTCATTCAATTTTACATTATGTTGGAAATCTTTATTTTATAATACGTATTATTTATTGAAATATATCCACAGATACACACATCAAATCAGAATCAGGTTTAATACTGTTAGCATATATCGTGAAATTTGTTGTTTTGTGGTAGCAATACATTGCAAAACACAATAACAAAAAACTATAATTTACAATAAGATTTATGTACAAAAAATAAATTAAGTAAATAATGTATATGGTATTTATAATCTTGGGATAGAAAGGCTGCAATTCACATAGCTATATAGACACACACAGAGGCAAAATAACATCACTTGTCATCCCAAGATATTACTTCTGGTGATTATACTCCACACACGCTCTCTCAGGTTTCAAAAACCTCATTACAACCATTCAGTAAATCTTCCTATTCTCTTTGCTCTACTCATTTCAAAGTTCAAATGTTCAAAGTTAGAAGTAAATTTATTATCAAACTACGAATATGTCACCATATAAAGTCTTGAGATTCATTTTGAAGTTCAATGTTCAAAGTAAAATTTATTATCAGAGTACATACATGTCACCGTTAATAATCTTTAGATTCTTTTCCTGCGGGCATTCTTAGTGGATCTATAGAACAGTAACTGTAAGCAGGATCAATGAACAAAAACTGTGCAAATGCAAATATAAATGAATAGCAATAAATGATGATGGCATGAAATAACAAAATAAAGAGTCCTTCTTGCAGGAATTCATGTTAATACAAGAGACACATAGAATAGATGAAAGACCACCAATACCACAGATAACAAAAGACAACAAATTGTGCAAGCACAACATAAGAAATAAAACAAACTAGCAATAATAAATAAATATTGAGAAAATTAGTTGTAGAGTCCTTGAAAGTGAGCCCATAGGTTGTAGGAAGAGCTCAGTGCTCAGCTGAGTGAAGTTTTCCCCTCTGGTTCAAGAGTCTGGTTGTTGGTGGATAGCAACTGTTCTTGATCCTGGTTGTATTGGTCCTGAGGCTTATGTACCTTCTTCCTGATGGTAGCAGCATGACCTGGTTGTGGCAGTCCCTGATGATGGACTCCGCTATCCTGCGACAACGCTCCATGTAGATGTGCTCAATGGTAGGGAAGTATTTACCCATTAGGATGGGTAAAGACTTATTCGTAGTTTGATAATAAATTTACTTCTAACTTTGAAAATTTGAACTTTGTAATGAGTAAAGTAAAGAGAATAGGAAGATTTACTGAATGGTTGTAATGAGGTTTTTGAAACCTGAGAGAGCGTCTGTGGAGTATAATCACCAGAAGTAATATCTTGGGGTGACACATCATAAAGACAAGGTCATGCACTGGTCATGCCATTTCTATACTATGTTTTGTTTTAACATTAGATAGCATGACTTCTCAAGTCAAGTATGATGTTTTGTTCAGGGGCTATCTATAGGTGCATCCTCAGGTGGCTGTAGCAATCAATTCAGGATCCACACTTTCTGTTAGGGTGGATTTCCTTAATAGAGAACACCTGTGCATGACCTTGTTCAATGTGTGGAGGTTGATGCATGGTAGCCATTGTGCTACTTAATAAATCGTGCTCAGAGTTCAGTGCATGGAATGCAAGATGACTGGGGACACTTCACTACTACAGCCTTCCACTACCTTCACTGTCTTTATGATGTGTCATGATTGTCTGCCTCCTCCTCTGTTAAGGTCTTGATTGGATCAGTCTTTGTCTGGAAATGTCCCCTTGGCCTTTTCACCATGGGTGGCCCTACCAGGATAAGCCGAACTCCAGACTGCATAGTTCTTAGGATCTCAGGAACTCAGAAGCCTCTCTACCACAACCAGTTGATAATCCTTGGAGAGAGGTTTATAAAGAGCAGGAAGCCGCAGTCAGATATATCAGAATAGGGGACAGGCGTGGAATTAAAGTGGTACGTAAAAGGGAGCCCTGAGACACCCTATGGAATGACACAGGTGCTCCATAAAACAGTTCCCCAATACGCCTTTCATTTCTCCTATATAGTGGAGCCATATAGGAGACAGAATGCAGAACACAGTGGGAGTACAAGTGAATTGCAGCTTCATGTGTAAGAATGTTCTGGATCCTTGTATGATGGGAATTAAAGAGATGACAGATTCAGCTATTGCATTCAATGTTTTCCTGGGAAAGTGACATCACAAGGAGAGTGTTTGGTACTGATGACAGAGTAGACTAGGAACTCATGAAGGGAATAGTTTCTTTAAAATCCTGAAAGTAGTGTAGAGACATATTCTCTGGTGGTGGAATCTTGTTGAAGCTGGTAGATATTGCAACAAATGATTCACTGAAAACTGAAGCTGCTGATATGAAAGATGAGGAAGGACTAAGAAAATCTATTGTTGTGATGTTCAGGAGGAGGAAGGGAGAGAAAAGTAGATGAGAAGAAGTTAAGAGTTCTGTCTGTTATGGTGGATGGGAAGCCATGATTCAAGAAGAAAGAAGACATCCTTTTACATGGTAGCTATGTAAATGTCTCATTTGTGGAACAATCACAATGCATACAGAAGAGCTAACAGCATGGACTAGGGTCTGTACTGAAATCAGAGGGAGAAATGTGTAGTCAGGAGAGGGATGGGACTCTGTAGGCTTGTAATGGATGAATGTTGCTAGCCTATCACTTGAGATGGAGTCAGGGTTCTACAAAGGAAGGAGGAGAATCAGAGATGGACTGCGTGGAGGTAACACAGAGAGGAAAATTACAGTAGTAGTAGTCAAGTTTTCAACTTTTACATGAATGCTGGAAACAGCACCCCATGTAGTCATTGATTCACTGGAAAAAGAGCTGAGGAATGAAGCCAAACTCAAAGTGAAGCAAAGAGTATCCTATGCATCCTGCAAAACAACATGCATGGCTTAAGCCCATGTGAGTTCCTATAGCTGTAACTTTGATCCAGAAAATGTGTGTGGAGTTGAAAGAGGCATTATTTAATGTAGGAATGAGCTCAGACAAGGAAGTGGGTGTGCTGGTGGAGGAGCCTCCATTGGTTGGGACTCTATTCAACGAAGCTAAGCTCAGATCCTGTGATAGGATGGAGATTTAGAAGGTTTTTATGCAGTTAAGAACAAGGAGGTAGAAATTATCAAGTTGGCAGTGGGCATCAGAGGTTTTATAGATGAAAGTGGAAAGGAACTATACCAGGGGAGAAGAAATAAGATAAGATACAGGTTCAGAGGGACAAGAAAGGGTGGAAATTATAGATTTGCCCAGACTTTCCTGCTTATGGATCTTGGTCTGGAAGATATGAGGAAAGATTTCTCAAGGAAATGGAGGTCTGTGAGTGTGTGAGACAGTGACCTGATGTTAATTTAGGGCTTCATAGACTAGAGACAATTATGAACACAGGGAGTGCCCTTTCTTCACAAAGTTTGCATTGACCATCATTTGCCCATGCATACCACTATTCTACTAATCCCATATTATTTTCCTCATAGGCTCTTTAGTTCTGCCAGATTCTATTGCTCACATGCACACCTGAGTTAACTTACAATGGCCAATTAACTTCCCAACCAATATGTCATTGGGATGTGGGAGAAAATCCATATACTTAGAGGAATAATCATGGTCACAGGGAATGCAAGCAAACTCCAAACATACATGAAGGAACTAAGATCTTTAGAACTGTTAGACAACTGCTCTGCTTCCTTTACTTCTTCCATACACTTTGGCTAATTGCCAACTATATTTTCTAGAGGCTAGACTGCACAGACACGTGAAAGTCGGCCTCTGAGATCAGCGAGGGAATTTAAAAAGCGAGCAGAGGCTGAGTATGAGCTTCACTCCAGGTGAGGAAAGGCCAGGTAAGCTCCTTTAATTAATCTAATTGGCTTAGGAGTAGGAAATGGAGGCAGCAGTTAGGGCAGTTGAGTGCACCGTCTGAGTGCAGTATGTGGGAAGTCAGGGCGAGCACAGCTGTCCCTGATGACTACACCTGCAAAAGGTACATCCAGCTACAGCTCCTGACAAACCGTGTTGGGGAACTGGAGCTGGAGCTGGATGACCTTCGGATTATTTAGGAGGCAGGGGCAGAAATAGACAGGAGTTTCAGGGAGATAGTCACCCCTCGGAGTCAGGAGACAGGTAGTTGGGTGACTGTCAGGAGAGGGAAGGGGAATAGACAGGAAGAGCAGAGCATCCCTGTGGCCATTCCCATCAACAATAAGTATACCGTTTTGGGTACTGTTGGTGGGGATGACCTACCAGGGACAAGTTGCAGTGGTTGCGTCTCTGGCACTGAGACGGAACCCTCAGCTCAAAAGGGAAGGAGGGAAAAGAGGAGAGCAGTGGTGGTAAGGGATTTGATAGTTAGGGGGACAGATAGGAGGTTCTGTGGAAGAGATCGAGAATCCCAGATGGTCTGTTGCCTCCCTGGTGCCAGGGTCCACGATATCTCGGATCAAGTTCTCAGTATTCTCAAGAGGGAGGGTGAGCAGCCGGATGTTGTGGTCCATGTAGGGACCAATGATGTGGGTAGGAAGAGTGAGGAGGTCCTGAAAAGTGAGTTTAGGGAGCTAGGTGCCAAGTTAAAGGACAGGACCTCCAGGATAGCAATCTCAGGATTGCTACCAGTGCCACGTGCAGGTGGGTTTAGAAATAGTAAGATAGTGCAGATCAACATGTGGCTGAAGACACAATGCAGGAGGGAGGGCTTCAGATTTATAGATATTTGGGCAGTTTTCCAGGGAAGGTGGGACCTGCTCCGGTGGGATGGTTTACATCTGAACTAGGGGAGGACAAATATTCTTGCAGGTAGGTTTGCTAGAGAGGCTCCAGTGGATTTAAACTAGATATAAGGGGGGAGGGGAACCAGAGTGTAGGAACAGATGTATGGGAGAAGGAAGAAAAAGAAGACAGTAAAATTCTTTGTACTGTTAGAGATGAACAGAGGAAGAGGTGGAGAATTTCTTAAATGCATTTACTTTAATGCTAGGAGCACTGTAAGGAAGGTGGATGAGCTTAGAGCATGGATTGATAACTGGAAATATGATGCTGTAGCTATTAGTGAAACATGGTTGCAGGAGGGGTGGGATTGGCAACTAAATATTCCTGGATTTCATTGCTTCAGGTGTGATAGAATCGGAGGGACAAGAAGGGGAGGTGTTGCGTTGCTTGTCAGAGAAAATATTACAGCAATGCTCTGGCAGGATAGATTAGAGGGCTTGTCTAGGGAGACAATTTGGGTGGAATTGTGGAATGGGAAAGGTGTAGTAACACTTATAGGGGTGTATTATAGACCACCTAATGGGGAGTGAGAATTGGAGGAGCAAATTTGCAAGGAGATAGCAGATGTTTGTAGTAAGCACAGGGTTGTGATTGTGGGAGATTTTAATTTTCCACACATAGACTGGGAAGCACATTCTGCAAAAGGGATGGATGGTTTGGAGTTTATGAAATGTGTGCATGTTAGTTTTTTGCAGTAATACATAGAGACACCGACTAGAGAAGGAGCAGTGTTGGATTTTCTGTTAGGGAATGAAATAGATCAGGTGACGGAGGTATGTGTTGGGGGAGCACTTTGGGTCCAGGGCTCACAATGCCATTAGTTTCAATATAATTATGGAGAAGCATAGGACTAGACCAAGGGTTGAGATTTTTGATTGGAGAAAGGCTAACTTTGAGGAGATGCGAAAGGATTTAGAAGGATTGGATTGGGACAATTTGTTTTATGGGAAGGATGTAATAGAGAAATGGAGGTCATTTAAAGGTGAAATTTTGAGGGTACAGTATCTTTATGTTCCTGCTAGATTGAAAGGAAAGGTTAAAAGTTTGAGCGAGCCATGGTTTTCAAGGGATATTGGAAACTTGGTTAGGAAAAAGAGAGATATCTACAATAAATATAGGCACCATGGAGTAAATGAGGAATATAAAGAATTTAAGAAGAATCTTAAGAAAGAAATTAGAGAAGTAAAAAGAAGATACGAGGTTGCTTTGGCAAGTAAGGTGAAAATAAATCCGAAAGGTTTCTACAGTTATATTAATAGCAAAAGGATAGTGAGGGATAAAATCGGTCCCTTAGAGAATCAGAGTGGACAGCTATGTGTGGAGCTGAAAGAGATGGGGGAGGTTTTGAACAATTTCTTTTCTTTGGTATTCACTAAGGAGAAGGATATTGAATTGTGTAAGGTAAGGGAAACAAGTAGGGAAGTTATGGAAACTATGACGATTGAAGAGGAGGAAGTACTGACACTTTTAAGGAATATAACTGTGGATAAATCTCCGGATCCTGACAGGATATTCCCTAGGACCTTGAGGGAAGTTAGTGTAGAAATAGCAGGGGCTCTGACAGAAATATTTCAAATGTCATTAGAAATGGGGATGGTGCCAGTGGATTGGCATATTGCTCATGTGGTTCCATTATTTAAAAATGGTTCTAAGAGTAAACCTAACAATTATAGGCCTGTCAGTTTGACGTCAGTGGTGGGTAAGTTAATGGAAAGTATTCTTAGAGATGGTATATATAATTATCTGGATAGACAGAATCTGATTAGGAACAGTCAGCATAGATTTGTGCATGGAAGATCATGTTTGACAAATCTTATTGAATTTTTTGAAGAGTTTATGAGGAAAGTTGACAAGGGTAAAGCAGTGGATGTTGTCTATATGGACTTCAGTAAGGCCTTTGACAAGGTTCTGCACGGAAGGTTAGTTCGGATAGTTCGATCGTTAGGTATTAATATTGAAGTAGTAAAATGGATTGAACAGTAGCTGGTTGGGAGATGCCAGAGAGTAGTGGTGGATAACTGTTTGTCAGGTTGGTGGCCGATGATTAGTGGTGTGCCTCAGGGAGCTGTACTGGATGGAATGTTGTTTGTCATGTACATTAATGATGATGGGGTGGTAAATTGGATTAGTAAGTATGCAGATGATACTAAGGTAGGTGGCGTTGTGGATAATGAAGTAGGTTTTCAAAGCTTGCAGAGAGATTTAGGCCAGTTAGAAGAGTGAGCTGAACGATGGCAGATAGAGTTTAATGCTGATAAGTGTGAGGTGCTACATTTTCTTAGGAATAATCAAAATAGAACGTACATGGTAAATGGTAGGGCATTGAAGAATGCAGTAGAACAGAGTGATCTAGGAATAATGATGCATAGTTCCCTGAAGGTGGAATCTCATGTGAATAGGGTGGTGAAGAAAGCTTTTGGTATGCTGGCCTTTATAAATCAGAGCATTGAGTATAGGAGTTGGGATGTAATGTTAAAATTATACAAGGCATTGGTAAGGCACAATTTGGAGTATTGTGTACAGTTCTGGTCACCAAATTATAGGAAAAATGTCAACAAATTAGAGAGAGTACAGAGGAGATTTACTAGAATGTTACCTGGGTTTCAGCACCTAAGTTACAGGAAAAGGTTGAACAAGTCAGGTCTTTATTCTTTGGAGTGTAAAAGGTTGAGGGGGGACTTGATAGAGGTATTTAAAATAATGAGGGGGATAGATAGAGTTGATGTGGATAGGCTTTTTCCATTGAGTGTAGGGGAGATTCAAACAAGAGAACATTAGTTGAGAGTTGGGGGCAAAAATTTAGGGGTAACACGAGGGGGAATTTCTTTACTCAGAGAGTGGTAACTGTGTGGAACAATCTTCCAGTAGAAGTGGTAGAGGCAGGTTTGGTATTGTCATTTAAAGTAAAATTGGATAGGTATATGAATAGGAAAGGAATGGAGGGTTATGGGCTGAGTGCGGGCCAGTGGGACTAGGTGAGAGTAAGGGATCGGCATGGACTAGAAGAGCTGAGATGGCCTGTTTCCATGCTGTAGTCGTTATATGGTTGTATTATCATCCAATGATTCTAGCATTACTTGTTTTGATGGCAGAACTTTTTGTAGAAAGAGTGAACACAAATGTCTGAACTCTTCCAGCAGATACGTGCAAAATTTTAAGAACAACTCAATAACTTAAAAAAACTGGAGGTAGATATGACTGTCGGATGATAAATTCTTGTTAAAATAGAAAACATCACCAATCCATTGAAGACCAACTCAAAAAAAATCTCCATGGGCTATGATGTTACCAGAGCATTTAAATGGACTCTAGACAAACCAAGATTATTGAATGTTACTGCGTGGAAGTAGATCTCACCAGCCTGGAAGCAAACAAGGCATCCCGTAGCAATTTTGTTAAAACTATTTTTATTCCCTTGAACAGATCTTCAATGAAGGCAAAAAGCAGAATATTTGAGTGTTATGAAGAGGAAGGGTGATGACAATTTAAGGAGCAAATTGCTCAGTACAGTCAGCCCTCCTTATCTACGGGTTCTGCATGCGCGGATTCAACCAACCGCCGATCAGGAAAACCCAGAAGTTCTCTCTCCAGCTCTCATTGTTTGAGCATGTACAGACTTTTTTCTTGCCATTTTTCCCTAAACAATACAGTATTACAACTATTTGCATAGCATTTACATTTTATTAGGTATTATAAATAATCTAGAGATGATTTAAAAGTACAGGCAGTCCCCGGGTTATGAACAAGTTCCGTTCCTGAGACCATCCTTAAATTGGATTTGAAGTCAGAACAGGTACATCCGGTATTATGCAGCCTCAGTTAGTAAAACGTTTGTCATAGTATATAGTATATATTTTACCTTTCTATGCATATAAAACACTTAAGAAACATATGTATTTCAATAATTAAACCACTGTGTTGTTTAGTAATAATTGTAGCTTCCATCGGGGCAGTGCCTTTCAAGTTCTGCATTAAAATTGTTTCGATCATTGACCGACTGTAGTCTAACACTTTTCCAATGACCGATGGCATTACACCTCTTTCTGATCACTTTATTGCATCCACTTTATTTTCAATCATGATTATTTTCATGAACAGAAACACTGTGGATTCAGAGCTGCGCCAAGTCCTAAAGTCCACTGCACTGATGCAGGTTAAATAAGGTCCGGTGTTCTGCTGGGTTGTAAAGAACACCTCACTGAGTCAGGTTAAATAAGGGACTTGAGCATCCGCATTTTTTGGTATCCACGGGGGGGTCCCGGAACCAATCCCCTGTGGATAAGGAAGGCCGACTGTATTTTTATTAGGAATACACCTGATGCCCAAGTGGTCTACAAAACATCTGTAATATCTGTGGTAGGGACAAATTCAGAAAAAATTCCAGGCATTTTAATTTTTTTTAGAATTTTCACATACATTTATATAATGTATGCAATTTTATCACCTGTAATATGTTGGTGATTTTGTTCTTGTAAATTCAATTTTTGGATTTGAAACCTTCCAAATTACTATAACACTAAAAGTGCTAATGGTCAATTCTCTCGATTAATTTATTTGATCCCACTGCAAATATTGCAGTCAATTGCCTGATCTGCAAACCTAGTACCTGTCACTAGAATATATTATACTTCAGTCTAATGCAAATTCCTTTTCAAGGGAACTAATTAAGTCATTCAAGCAACTTTTCAGAGAAAGTATTCTTCAAACATTTTACCCTCAGGTAAAAGTACACACCTAAAATAATGTTTGCAATATAATAATGACACCGATAATGACATTTCTGAATAAAAGGAGTGGCAAAATATTACATTTTCTATATCTTCAGGCATTCATTAGTATTTTCTCAAAGGTCTCAGATTCTATCAAAAATCCAGTGGTGAACATGATATTTTGTTTCTTGATGATGAAGCCATTATAAAAGCAGATATCACAACTTTGAGAAATATACAAAATATCCAATCATTTGTGTTTTTGTAAATTAGAAAAGTGGTGAAATTGCAAAATGGTTGGACTCAACCCTCATCTTTTTTCTCCTCTGCTTTCCTCTGATGTTGCTCCTCCTTTCCTTCCTCAACTTTACTCAACTTTAAGAGACTACTAGACAGGTATATGGAGGAATTTAAGGTGGTGGGTTATAAGGGAGGCAGGGATTGAGGATCGGCACAACATTGTGGGCCAAAGGGCCTGTAATGTGCTGTACTATTCTATGTTCTATGTTCTTTACCTCTCTAACTTTTTAAAAAATTAGAAACTTCAATCTTTCCCTCCAATAACCAGTTTATGAGAGATCATCTGTCATTATTTTTACTATATTTTCATGGTCATTTTTTTTGGCCAGGAGTCTTCCCCTACTGCAAAATAAAAAAACACGTTCAGAATTCTTGGTCCCTTTGCCCAGTCACATAAGCTGAAAGAAATTTACCCTCAGATTGGTTGTGTTATTTGTGCAAAACTATCACATTAAGATAGCAATTGTACACATCTTCCACCCCATATTCAGCAGATTATTTCCTACAATTTCTGGCATAAAGCCACCTCAGGGAGAATTTCTTGCCAATAGATCATTCAAAAGGTTTTGCTAGCCAGAAAATCCATACTTTACTCCACAGTTAGCAACGGTCCCCATGCCAAGCTCCTTCACAATTGCTGGAGATGAAGCTTCCCATTTGTCTCCCTTCCCAGTGCCACAGGCCTCTTTCCCTCTTTCCATCTAAGATAATGATTTATTTTGCCTCATCAAATTTATTGTTTTCTCCTAACTTGGAGTGAACAGAATATTCTACTTCGCAATTGGAAGACAAACAACAAGCACAGATTGTGGAAGCGCATTATGGAACTTCTCTGTTCAGTCCTACTTCTGTGATCTTGATCTTTTGGTTACAAGCTGCTTTGATCCACTCCTCTCTAAACCCTGTGTCATTGACCGTGTGCAATCAGCAATAGAATCTGGGGGAGCTGGGTGGGAATAGAATTAGTGTAAAGTTAGGTGGTTTGTGGGCTGAAGGACCTGTTTGTCTGTAGGGCCTCTCGCTGCCTCATTAGCAGAGAGCCCTTGATATATTTGCCATAGTGCTAATGCTGGAAAGGACTTCTATTGAATGTAAGATCTATTGACTGGATTCCAGGCATTAACCTGCATGGTTTGCTGCTTATCAGAATCAGAATCAGACTTTAATCACCTAGTACCTGTGCACATACAAGGAATTTACTTCCGGCAGATGTTGTCTCTCTGCTCATAACAGATGATAAATATAAATTATACATACAAGTAGTGCAATCCAAGTAATAGTTAGTCGACAGTTAACCGGCAGTTAACTGTTCAGCAAAGTGACCGCAGTAGGGAAAAAACTTCTCCAGTGCCTATTGTGTACCCAATTCCTTTTTGTTCTGTTGTCCAGTTATGCAGTTTCAATCAAATCAACATTGGCTCAAAAACATAACCTTACAGCAAATAAAACAGCCAAGAGTTGTCTTAAACAAAAAGCTGTAGGTACTAGAAATCCTTAACAAAATCTAGTGCTAGAAGCACTCAGCAATTTAAGCAGAGCCTTTGGAGAGCAAAGTGAACTCTATTGGGATTCAGGTCAACACATTCCATTGGAAATTTTCTGAACCAACCTACCTTACATGCACAATAAGGTGCTACAACACAGAAAAAAAAAGCCTTTCAGCCTCTCTAATCTGTTCCAAACTGTTATTACGTCTAGTTGCATCAACCTACACCTGGACCATAGCCCTCCATACCCCTTGCACCCATGTAACTGTCCGAACTTATGTTAAATGTTGCAATCAAACCCACATCCATTACTTACACTGGCAGTTCTTTCCATTCTCACCCTGTCCTCTGAATGAAGGTAATCCCCCTCAGGTTCCTCTTAAATATTTCACCTTTCATTCTTACCCTAACTTCACCCAATTTCAGTGGAAAAAGCCTGCGTGCAGATACCCTATCTACACCCCTCATCATATTATATACCTCTGTCAAATCTCCCCTCATTCTCCTACACTCCAGGGAATAAACTCCTAATCTATTCAACCTATCTACTTAATTTAGCTGGAACACTCCATGTGCATGGATGCTATGCAAACTATAAGCAATGCACACAAAATGCTGGGAGATTTCACTAGGCTAGACAGCATCTATGGAAGAGAGTGAACAGTTCACGCTTCAGGCTGAGACTCTTCGTGCTGATGAAGGGTCTCAGCCCAAAACATTGACTGCTTACTCTTTTCCATAGATGCTGCCTGATCTGCTGAGTTCCTTCCACATTCTCTCTTGTTTGTGACTGCACAGCTATAGAGCAGCCTGCAAACTATGATAACCATGCATTGTAAAGCTGCATGAAATCTGATGTGTAGCTGTGTGCTTTCACATACTTATTTAATATCTTCTTCAACTAATTATGCTGCCATTGTAATGAAATGTAAAACTTGACCATTGCAGAAAACAGTAAAATTTCCAGCAATAATGGTCAGATTGTTTATTCTGTGTTTCGTCTGAATTCATGCTTGTTTTGTCAGTTATTAAAATTATTGTTGCAACAATAGAGTGCAATCTACAAGAAAAATACATATTTTTGTATTATTTACTTTCCTGTTGTAACGTGTTAAATGAAAACTGCCAATCATAAAACTAATAACTAATAATCACAAACATATAAGAGCAAAACAAAAACTGGAACAGGAGTAGCAGAAGGCCATTCAGTCTATCAGATTCATAATTATTTATCACATATACATTGAAACATACAATATAATATGTCACTTGCATTAACAACTAACACACCCAAGGATGGGCTGGGGGCAGCTAGCAAGTGTTGTCACACGTCCTGGCATCAACATAGTATGCCCACTTTATTCAACACAGCATAAGCAGCTACAGCAACAACAGAACACAAGACAACAACAGCAAAAAAAGCCCCTTTCCCACCCTTTCATATGCACAGGGTTTCAATTCCAAAATAGCCTGCCCTTAGGCCTCCAGACTCTCAAACTGACATATATCGGGCCTCCAACCTCATTTAAGTTTGCCTCACCATCAAGTAAAATGATAGTTGATTTGACTGCAACGTTGGCTCTGCATTCTTGTTGACTTACTCATCATTTTGTTTATTAGAAGTCTCATCATTTTGTTTATTACCAAGGTTTTGCTTTCATTGAGGAAGAGATTTCCAGAGACTCATAAGCATCTGGGAGTGAAATATATCACATTGTTTTTGTTTTAAAAGGGTGCTTATAACGTTTAAAATGTTGCTTCTCTTTTTGGATCCCACAAATGGAAACATCCTTTCCACACCCACTCTGACAAGACCTCAAGATTCATTTTTCTCTTTTTAACTCTTGCTGACAAAATTCTTTTTGTTCTGTTATCTGACATTTTTTTTGGAAACTCTCACCAAGGAACAATAACTCATTCAGTGGGGAGGAATGTAATGAATGCAAAGCTGAATCCTGTCACCACCTGCTTTCTTCTGGAAAGAGCCAACAAGTGACGAATGTACAGGTGTGCTATCGGTTGCAAAATGAACATCAGTCCCTGCAATAGATAGAGGTGGCAATGGGGGTGTCATAGGAGAAAATCTCTTGAAGGCTATAGACATTAGAGGAAAGCAGTGTTTATGCCCTCATTCCTCCATTATTATTCGAGGCTAAGGAGAGAAGATTCCAATTTGACTTGGTGGGTAAATGGAGACCAAGCGGACGGAATCAGTAGAGGCCACTAAATCATTGATTGCCATATAAGATAGAAATAAATTCACTTACAATCTGTTCTTCATTTGCAGGAAGTTAAGCAAACTAGGTGCAAATTGTTATCAAATGGATCAGCTGTCTCTACTGTACAGGAATGGAAGAATGGTTGTTGTGTCCAGACAAGGCTTTGTATCTCAGCATGCTGCGAAGAACCAATAAAATTTCTATCTGAACATTGAAGACAAGTTATATGCTGAATTAAATGTGGGAGTAGTTATTTTTACTATGACACTAACATGACCAAATGATTTTATATGGTAAATAAAGCAACAAGCTACATGTAGTGTATTTACTATTTCAGTTATATTTGAGTAATATTAATATATTGTTTGATTACACATGCTTTGTTGTTTAGAGTATACATTGCGGATTGTATGTAAAAGTATGTAAATGGTATGTGGCATTACGTGGCTGCATCAAATGTGCACACCTCATTTAAAGTAAAAACAAAGTTAGACTCACATTCCAAACTCTCCATCTTTTCCTTTAAATTAATTCTATGTTTTGGAGTTATGAAAAATAACACCACATGTGACATGTTTGTTAAAAATAAACCTTCTGCCCTCTCCATTGAACTCCTGCTGTTAGGCTGTTAGCAGGAGTTGCAAATCAACTTGGCAGAACACAAACATAATTCCAAGGAGCTTGGATCTGTTCCTACAGCCTGAAGAAATGTTAAAGTCAAAGTCATTGCTAGAGGAAAACCCAGAACTTTTCTCATCAAGACACCTTTGTGTGATAATGGTTAAACATGAGACAAAAAGAGAATAGATCTCTTGGTAATAATGGACTAATTCCCTAGCCCAGGAATGAGAAATAATCAAATCCACCACTTCATACAACAAATGGTGAGAATTAAGACATACAATGAAAAGGAATGTTGGGTAGGGGCAAGGTAGGTAAGAGTGGTATCAGTAATATATCATGGTGCACTTGTTGAATATTACAAAGGGGACATATGAGATGAACATCGAATAGTAAGTAGAGTGCAGTACAGGTCCTTTAACCTATGAAGTTGTGCTGACAAATGTGGATCTATTCCATTATCAATCTAACCCTTCTCTCCTGCACAGCCCATAATCTTTCATTTTTTACATACATGCCTATCTGAGAGACTTTTAAGTATCCCTGTTGCATCAGCCTCTACCACCATTCCTGCTGAATATTCCAGACACTAACCACGCTCTGTGTAAAATACTTATCTCTGACATCTCCCTTAAACCTTCCTCTACTCACCTTAAATGAATGTCTTGTTGTAATAGCCATTGTCATGTGGGGGAGAAAAAAATCACAACAATTTACAAGAGAACTTGCGTGTGGAATGAGCTGCCAGATGAAGTGGTGAATGCAGGCTCACTTTTAACATTTAAGAAAAACTTGGACAGGTATATGGATGAGAGAGGTTTGGAGGGATATTGTCCAGGTGCAGGTCAGTGGGACTAGGCAAAAAAATGGTTCGGCACTGCCAGGAAGGGCCAAAAGGCCTGTTTCTGTGCTGTAATGTTCTATGGTTCTATTGTTCTAACTGTAGATGTATTGATCTCTCATACATAAGAAAGCAGAATCCTTTCTGTGAGTCTCAAGTAATTGGCAGTTGAAATCCAAGATGCTTTAAGCTATCTGTGAGTACAAGTCATGTTTCAAGGTATAGGAAACGATGTAGGAATTGGATACAAAGTAAATGTTTTTATAGTTCTTGTAGTGGAATATACATTTAAAGAAATATTTAGTTATGCTGCTTTGTGAGCCTAAACTAGTTTTACCAAATCTGGATAAGCTCAGATCAAGTTTAGTAACAATAGTGTTGGAGGAGAGGTATGAATTCACCTACCTACAGCCACTAATGAACTCAAATGATACAAAAGTGTTTAAAAACATTAAAGATTCTGTTCAAAAGATAACCATTAACTATGCAATTTATCATGCCAATCCCAATTTACATTTGATACCTTTACATTTGTCAAAAAGCCTCTGATATAAAAATGTTAACAAGAAATGGCAAGAAAAATATTTTCTTAAGCTCTGAGAACTTCTTCATAAAACCTCTGAAAAATAATGCACTTTAATTGGTTTTAAAAAACAGCTTCAATTTTAAATTATCACTGACAGTAGCAATATTGTGTATGAACAAAATGAGGCTAGCCAGATATGTGTACATGAATTGGAAACACAAAAGTAGAAATCACCCACCCTCTACTGGTAGATTTAAAATTTTTCCTGATTCAGAATAGCTATTTTTCTGTAACCCATTATATAATGTTGGATGTAAACTGCTTGAAGTGCAATCACAGAAATAATATAGGGTAATATTTAAAGATTAAATGTTCATTTTAACCATTGATGGAATTATATCTCATTGCTAGGAGTGGATGGAAAAATTCTGGCTGTAGCAAAGAATTAATAGAGATATTCATTGAGAAAATTTCATTTATCATTTTCAGAGATGTACTGGCACGAAAAATCTAAATGGATTCCTTTCTACTTATATGCAGGGAAGCAAATAAGATGTTTGTCTAGAATGAAGCTAATTCAAGATAAGGATATTTCCTGATGAAGGATCACAGCCCAAAACGTCAATTGTTTATTCCATAGATGCTGCCTGACCTGCTGAGTTCCTCCAGCATTTTGTGTTTGTTACTCTGGAATTCCAGCATCTGCAGAATCTCCTGTGTTTATTATTTCAAGACAAGATTGTATTTAGCACGAATACCTATTCAGTCCCTCTGAAAATTATAAAGCTGTTTAAAATTCAGTTTCAAACTCTCTGGGGTGGATTACACCAAGAAACATACACTGAAATGCAACCCATGCATGTACTGATGGGACATCATCTAATTTCAGATATTGCCTGGTGCTTTGCCGTGCATTGCGAGAATTGCATCTGCCTTAAAGACACACTCTATATTGTGGCTATATGGCAGCAAAACACCCACAGCAACGATTACCAGAGGAAGAACTGCAAGACAAGCCAGAACCTGGGATTTATGAGGCAACATCATTCACTTTGGCAGTCTTGGTGGAGGAATAAGCTGAAAAAGAGAGACAGTCAGTTCCAACAAAATACAAAAGGAAACTGTATGCATGTCAGCTGGAAGGCACTGTAGGTCTGTGTCCAAGGAGGGTCATCAAACCCACTCTGAGAAAAGTCTAGCAGGAACTTGATCATTGTAATCTACTCCAGAAATGAGAACTCCCACACAACTGAGCAAACTGACTGATTTCCTAGGATCTCACAAGACTGGCAATAGTAACCTCCATGCCATTGCTTACAACCACAGAATGGAGGACCATACAGAAGTATAATATATTGAAGTTAACAATCGCTACTCCTAACATGATTTTAACCCTGGGTACTTAGTCAACTGAAGCTGAGCCTCTAATCTCTCATTCCCTTCATGTTCTATTTCTTTATCCATAATAGTGCTCACCTCCTACCTCATTCTCTACATCAAGATACAGCTGTCAACCATTTTCATGGCCATAACACCTGATTCTCCATCAGCCATCTAATCTCATGCTCCATTCAGACCAACTGGTCCAAAATACAGCCTTCATATCCGGTCATGTATTATATATCCTACTTTTCAATCACCCCTGTTCCCATAGATTTGTACTAGGTTTGAATTACTTCCAAGATATTAAGTTTTTTATGCAGAGAGTGGTGAGTGCGTGGAATGGGCTGCCGGCGAAGGTGGTGGAGGTGGAAACGATACAGTCTTTTAAGAGACCCTGGATAGGTACATGGAGCTTAGAAAAATAGAGGGCAATGGGTAAGCCTAGGCAGTTCTAAGGTAAGAACATGTTCGGTACAGCTTTGTGGGCCGAAGTGCCTATATTGTGCTGTTTTCTAAGTTTCTAAAGAAACAAATTAGAATCCATTTAAAAAACATGCACAACGAAGAACTTCAAACACCTAACATGTGGAAAAAAATGAACAAAGAATGCAAGCCATGAAAAAAGTAAACAGATAGCACACTGAACATGCCATGGAGGTAGTTCAGTATTGCAGCTGATCAGGAACCTGATGGCTGCAGGCCACAGCCATGGAGCCAGTTGAGTGCTGATCCTTTTAATCTGACTTGGCCCTTAAATCAGCTAAACATATGTTTGTTTCTTCACTTTCAGGCTTGGGCTTCAATACATTGATCTGGACTCAAAGACCAAACATCGGTACATTTTATGCTCTTGGGCCTGGCCCCATTGCTTCATTGTGGCCCCAAATTTGCTTTAGCAATGGCTGAACATGAGAACATAAGAAATAGGAGCTGGAGTCCCGTCGAGCCTGCTCCACTATTCAATAAGTTCATGGCTGATCTGGCCATGGATTCACCTCCACCTACCTGCCTTTTCCCCATAACCCTTAATTCTCCGACTATGCAATAATCTATCCAACCTTGTCTTAAGTATATAAGGCTGCCCTGGCTATACCTGCATTCTCGAGAGTCCAGTTTGCTGAAACCTTCAAGATACCACAAAAACATCAGATTCAAAAACACAACTCCCAGATGGAAAATTACAGGCTGCAGAATGCAACGATCACAGTACTTAGTGGAATAGCTAGTAGTTTAGTTTGTTGCCTGTAAAGAGTCACCACGTCTTACCAGCTTCATCTTTAACAGATAACTTTAAATGCATTCCTTTTTACATTGATAAATTTTGAAGTAATATCATGTAATATTTGAATATCCATTTTTTCTCTGTGATATAGTGTCTTCATTTCAATAATTTAGCTTAGCAAAAGAAAATTCAGAATTAAGTTATGCATTGCACTCCAAGAAGTAATATCATCTAGCTTTTTAACTTTCATGAATCTACAGATCTGTAACCCCCTGTTCAACTTCCCTTCATTGCAACATCCAACAACTTCTCGATGAAATATTACTTTGATAAAAAGAGGTAGCTGCAAAATCAGTGATCTGCAATTTTACCTTTCCTCTGGTTCTATGAAAAAGTTGTCCTCTTATTAACATTCTCTCAAACCACTGATATTGTTTGTAATTAAACTGATACCTTCCCTTTTAAAAGAGGCTGAGCACTGTGAGCATGAACATTCAGTTTATCTGTTAAAGGGCACCTTTCTCATTTTGCTCCAAAGTTCCCTGTTTATATTTTGCAACATGGGGGTAATATGAACCTGCACGGACAGGTGTCGATGTAATTGGACAGACTAAGCCCCCACATAAAAACAGAAAATCTGAAAAGTAGATGAGATGAAGGAGAGATTATTGGAACCAAAGCAGTCTGAGAACAATCCGTACAGGTAAAGGCTGCACCCCATTATGCTGACTCCTACAATTAGCTCTGTTGTAATGTGAGTGAAGTCACTGGAAATACACTGAAGCTAGTGGATATAAAATGTTTATTCAACAAAACCGAGCATCAGCATCATAATGAGACACTCTTGAAAGAAAAGGCATCCACAACCCAAAATTAGACATTTTTACATACTAGGGATCAAAAATAAGCAGGACAATTCCACACACAAAATGCTGGTGGAACACAGCAGGCCAGGCAGCATCTATAGGGAGAAGCACTGTCGACGTTTCGGGCCGAGACCCTTCGTCAGGACTAATCGAAAGGAAAGATAGTAAGAGATTTGAAAGTAGTGGGGGGAGGGGGAAATGCAAAATGATAGGAGTAGACCGGAGGGGGTGGGATGAAGTTAAGCGCTGGAAAGGTGATTGGCAAAAGTGATACAGAGATACCCTCCTGATGAAGGGTCTCGGCCTGAAAATAGCTCTGTATCACTTTCTCCAATCACCTTTCCAGCTCTTAGCTTCACCCCGCCCCCTCCGGTCTTCTCCTATCATTTTGCATTTCCTCCTCCCTCCACTACTTTCAAATCTCTTACTATCTTTCCTTTCGGTTAGTCCTGACGAATGGTCTCGGCCCGAAATGTCGACAGTGCTTCTCCCTATAGATGCTGCCTGGCCTGCTGTGTTCTACCAGTGTTTTGTGTGTGTTGTTGTTTGAATTTCCAGCATCTGCAGATTTCCTTGTATTAGCAGGACAATTCTATAGTTGCAATGTATCTACAATGCAGCCTTTGAAATACATATAGTTTTCAAACACCTCCTTCATGACACCCACACTCCAGACACCCAAAATGATTGATAATCCCCATTGACTCTAGGCTGCATTCAAGCATAATCAGGCATCTGAGGTCTAAGGTGGAATGTTTCTTTGTTTGCCCTTGACCTCAGCCTGCAGCTTCAGGAACCCCACTGTTCTGGGCTGCGCTTTAAAGTCAATCCACAAACCACATTCAAATCTGAAGAATGGCAGCTGTTGAAATTAGTATTTGCTATATACCCTAACTCCAGAATACGCCCTAAAAACTCAGCATTAGGATATCACTGGCGAAATTTGTCAAGGCCAGGTCTTAACCTTAGCTATCTTTAGCCAAGTCAAAATTGTCATACTGATAAAAGATCTATTCTTCCCGAGAGGTCTCCATTATGATTATACTGATGTTAGACTTCTCATAGAGTATAGATATGGAGCAGACGTCTGATACAGTTTCCATCAAAACACTATGCGCTGATACCAGTCATTTCAGTGGAACGGGGCAGCTTCCGCAGGGATAGATGACATTCACGTAATTTATGTTATTTGGATTTCTTGCGTTAACTTTATTTATAAGTAGTGAGCAACATGCACAGCTGCTGAAGGAACTCAGCAAAATCAGACAATATCTATGGGGAGGAGAGCAAATCTTGCGCATTTTGTGCCAATACCTTGCATCAACATTGGAAAGGAAGAGGGCATAAGGCAGAAAAAGAAAGTATGGGGAGGGGAAAAAGTACAAGTGGTAGGCAACAGATAAAACCAGCTGAGGGGGATGGTGGGTGTGTGAGGGAGTGAAATTAAAATAACAAGCTGGGAGGTGATTAAGTGAAAGAGATAAGGAGCTGAAGAAGGAATTTAATAAACTTCCAACATCTGCAGAATCTTTTATGTTTAATGGTATTGAATTGTTTTTAGGTATATTGTACTTCTAAGCATTTTAAAAAATATTGTTAAGGTGTTTCATTATTTTTAGATAAATTATCATTTTTTTCTTTTTAAATCTTTTTATTGATTTTCAAACAAAGCAAAGTAACAAAAGAAATGCAGAGAGATTGGGAATACATAGTTAATAAAGCAGTATATACAAATATAAACTATTGATGACACAGATGTAGTAAGCCTCTACTGTATTTGCGTAGTAGAAAGACAAAACCCCTAATTAAAAAAATTTTAAAAACTAACTAACTTGCAAACTAAACTAAACAAAGCTGGGCTATTATGTTATAACAGATATAAATAGTAGTGTCAATAACTCCTCTCCTCTATCCAAATATTTAAGGGTAATAAAAAAAGGTTCAGGAAAGGTTGATTTAGCTTATATGAAAGTGTTGAATAAATGGTCTCCAGGTTTCTTCACTTTTAACCGAAAGGTCAAAAAAGTACACTTCTGATTTTTTCTAAATTTAAACTAGATTTAGTTTGGGAAAACCATTGGAGGATTAATCTCTTTCCAGTTCAATAGAATGGATCTTCTACCCATTAATGTAACAAATGCAATCAACCACCGAGCTGAAGGGGATAACTAACTATTTTCCACCATTGGTAAGGCAAAAATTGCATTTTTAAGCTTTTGATTGGTTTGATTGTTAGCAAGTGTGATGGCCTTTCACGGACATTTACTTTTCTGAAAGTTTTGGCACTGTGACCTGTACCTGAGTGTAGGCTGTCCATCTGGCAAGGCATTTCTCAGCACAAGACTTGCTACTTTACATAGGATTGCACGGCACTTCACAGGATCTCACCAATCATGAGCTGACTTGTGGTGAACTATGTGCCTGTCTGGACACGCCCCCTGCTGACTGCTCCTGTGGCTCCTCCCACAGGCCCCTGTATAAAGGCGATCTGAGGCCTGCCGCTCGGCCTCAGTCTCCAGGACATTGTGTGATAGACACTCACTCCTGGTTCCTTCTTCCAGTCAATAAAAGCCGATATCTCGCCTTACGTCTCAGTGTGAGTTATTGATGGTGCATCATGACTGCAGGTTAATACAGATAGGTAAGCAGCAAAGGCACATTCTCTGTGGTTTAGACCAAAGACCGTAAGATATGAACAGAATTGGGCCATTTGACCCATTGAGTCTGCTCTGCCATTTCACCATGGCTGATCCCATTTTCCTCTCAGCCCCAGTCTCCTGCCTTTCCCCTGTATCCCTTCATGCCCTGACCAATCAAGAATCTACCTCTGTCTTAAATATACATAGGTACTTAACCTCCACAGCTGCCTGTGATAACGAATTCCACAGATTTACACTCTCTGGCTAAAGAAATTTCTCCTCACCTCTGTTCCAAAAAGCCACCCCTGTATTTTAAGGCTGTGTGCTCTGGTCTTAGACATTCTCACCATAGGAAACAACCCCTCCATGTCCACTCTATCAAGGCCTTTCATCATTCATTAATTAAATTATCCCACATTCTTCTAAATTTCAGTGAGTATAGGCCCAGGGCCATCAAATGCTCTTCATATGACAAGCCACTTAATCCTGGAATCACTCTTATGAACCTCCGTTGAACCCTTTCCAGTCTCAGCACAGCCTTTCTAATATACACAGCCCAAAACTGCTCACAATACTCCAAGTGGGGCCTTACCAGTGCCTCATAAAGTCTTAACATTACATCCTTGCTTTTACATTCTAGTCCTCTCAAAATGAATGCTAACATCGCATTTGACTTACTCACCACAGACTCAAACTGCAAATTAACCTTTAGGGAATCCTGCACAAGGTCTCCCAAGTCCCTTTGCGCCTCAGATTTTTGCAATTTCTTTCCATTTAGAAATTATTGACAACTCTTTCATTTCATCTACCAAAGCACATGACCATAAACTTCCAGACACTGTATTCCACCTGCCATTTCTTTGCCTGTTCTCTTAATCTGTCTAAATCCTTTTGTAGCCTCCCTATTTCCTCAAAACTACTTGCCCCTGAACATTGACTTCTCTAACTTCCGTTAATGCCCCTCCTCCCCTTCTTACCCCATCCCTGACATATTTAGTTGTTTGCCTGTTCTCCATCTCCCTCTGGTGCTCCCCCCTCCTTTCTTTCTCCCGAGGCCTCCCGTCCCATGATCCTTTCCCTTCTCCAGCTCTGTATCACTTTCGCCAATCACCTTTCCGCTCTTAGCTTCATCCCACCCCCTCCGATTTTCTCCTATCATTTCGCATTTCCCCCTCCCCCACTACTTTCAAATCTCTCACTATCTTTCCTTTTGGTTAGTCCTGATGAAGGGTCTCGGCCCGAAACGTCTGCTGTGTTCCACCAGCATTTTGTGTGTGTTGTTGCCCCTGGTTTACTGGGATGACCCATATGGAACCACTCCATGGGCTAGATTTGGCCAATGGGTTGAATGTTCGGTATCACAGGTTCACATATTTTGGTGTTGACTGAGTTAACATTTATGATTTCTGGAAATTTGTTAAATTCCATCACACCAAAATAATCCAGTACTCAAAGTAAGCTGAAAAGATTCATTTTGAAGTCTAGCATTTCCATTAGCTTCCTTAACAAGCAGCAAAAAATTATAACCTAGCTTTTGTTATTCTAGGTAAAGGATTGACCTTAGTGAGTGATTTATGTTGTAATTGCTCAGGAAGGAACTGAATATAATGATCCCATGACATTAAGGAAAACAAGTCTAAATGTTGTACCCATCCATTTCTTGCAGCTGAAATTAAAGTAATATGGCTTGACATTACAGCACTCTCTGGGACCATCTAGCAGCTCCCATACATGAAAATGGTAACAAAAATGTCAATTATGTTTCTAGTGCCAGACAAATTGCTGGTATTTTAATAGAATTCAACCACAATAATTGGATAATGTGGACTATGAAATTGGCCCAGTGACAGCAATGCTGAGAAAATGTAATCATCTGCTTCAGACCCCATATATTAACAGGGTCTTTCTTTAACTATCAATTTAGGAAAATTGAAAACTTAATACAATGCAAGTTGTAGGCTTTTCAAGTCGAACATTTTTAAATGATTATACCAAAAAAGCAAAAAACACTTTGAAGCTAAATCTTCACAATTTCTCAAATTTGCAAAAAAGAGAATCATGACTTGTCATTATTATATTCCAGTTAGCTTTAAAGATTTCTGAATTGTTGAATCTCTCTCTCCAGCTAAATTTTTTTTTTCTATTTTCACATTGGTCTTTTTCCTTTTCCATTAATTTTACTTAATCTTTATCACCAAAGGCAAAATTCCAAAAAGGTCATATAATCAGCCCACTCATCCATCCTTTTGAAAATCCACTATATTCGTTTTTTCCATATGTTAACATTCAACATTCAATAATACAATAATCATATTGCTTTTTTATTTGTCTCTTCCTTCCTACATGCTTATGTTAATTCTTCATCCAAATTCAACCATTTCACTCAAATCGGTTCCTCAGCCTGTCATTTCGGATGCACATTGAAATGAGTTTCTTGTGTATTCTTGGTTTGTATAAGACTTCATAATTTGAAGGTCAATTTCGTACTGAAGTAGACTCAAAATATAGAAGTTTACTGCTATGATAGGATCCATTTGGTTTCCTTGCATGTGCCATCCTGTATTGCTGTTTGAACACAAGCGCATTTAAGTGACGCTGTTTAAAAACTGATCACTCTAAGCATGGTAGAGTACCTAATGGCCACAGAAGTGCACATATTTAAAGCTAGTCAGAAACTGATCAGCAATGGTTTCCTGTCTAAGTTAAGCAGCAGAGTGTCCCAAATAAACAAAGGGAATCCCAGTTATTTTCTTTATTAGTTTTTGTTCTTCAAGCACTGTCCAAAATAAGCAGTTGCCTGATTAACTGACAGCCTGATTAACCAGAATGCACTATATTTCTTAATACAAGTTATAGTATAAGTCATGCCTTGCACTGTACTACAATTGCAAAACAACAAATTTCAGACATATGTTAGTGATAATAAATCTGGTTCTGATTCTGAGATCAAGAGGCAAGTTCTCAGAAATACTTACATGGAAGAATTTTTGTGTATCTCAAGTTCCTGTTGAACATATTGGAGAGCATTTTGAAAAGTTCATATCCGAATGACTTTGTATCTTTGAACAACAGGCTTTCTGAGATAATAACAGGGTTTGAAATGTGAAAGCATATCTTATTCGTTGCTTGGGGGATCTGAGTATTATTGATAAGACACTTTTTTGTACAGAAATGCATGATTGGATTTCTTGTGAATAAAGTAAAATGGTACTGCACCTTGGAATAAATTGAGGCAGAAGGATCAATT
Organism: Hypanus sabinus; assembly: GCF_030144855.1. NCBI lineage: Eukaryota > Metazoa > Chordata > Chondrichthyes > Myliobatiformes > Dasyatidae > Hypanus > Hypanus sabinus. The sequence continues at coordinate 34,929,200 of NC_082714.1, forward strand.
AACCATAGGGGAGATCGTAGGCATAAGAAAGTTAAACTGTTAGGAAACTAATCCTCAAAGGAAATAATAAAAGACAAATCAGGAAGTCTTGTTTGAGGCAAATATCTCTGAAGTAAACATGTAAGACATTTATGTAAATAGTATTTTCAAAGATTTAATACATATGTATCATGAGATCCAATGTGCAGTGTGTACTTTTAATATAGGAAAATTAAGGTTATTAATAAAAAAAACTTTCAACAATTGGTTGGAGATCTCAGAGGTTGGACAACATTGAAATACTGGTGCAGGGATCACTGTGCATGATTAACCATGCACACTCAGTTTAATGGACCTTATCACTTCAGCGCCAATCTCATGAGTGGCTGTTGTCAGTTTGGAGTTAAAAGTGGTCTGTAGTTCTTGAAGTGAAGGTAAAATGTATTTACATTAAGTGATAGAAATCAATGCAGAAATGACTGCATTTTATCAAAGAATTGCAGAACAAAATCTCCACAGTTGCATTCATTATTATAAAAAGTTCAAGCTGCCAATTATGCTGTTACCTCCTCGGACTGTTGGTAGGAAAGCAACAATTTGGAGGGAAGGTAGACACTGGTAATAATTTTGTTTGAAGCTCAACTTCATTTCTTCTACAACTGATGACCCTTGCACCAGGCAACCTGCAAACATTTCATATCATTTCATCTTACTGGTACGACAGCCATTTGAGAAGCTTCCAGACTTTTTGGATGCTGCCTTGCACCCACTGGTGGAAAATCTAGAGCTGACATTCTCCTCATCCCAGGTGGCAGAAAGACTAAGAACAAACTGCGTGTCAGCAATGGACAGAAATGACAGGGCAGTGTCAGTACCAGAGTCATTGATACACAAATCCAGTTAGAGTGCTAGAAACTGTGGATGGTCTTATTGTTCTTAAAGCATAACAAATAATTTATTATTTGCTGGCTATTTCTACACAGTTGGGTATTTAACTTTTCAGCAATATTTCAGTAATTTTGTGTGTGCATATATATATATATATATATATATATATATATATATATATATATAGTTTGATCAAACATTCTTGTTCATTTAAATAATTCATTTCAGGTTATAAGTATAAATATGAGAATTGCATACATCATCAAGCTACCACATGATATGTGCATGTCTCACTTAAAGAAAACAAGAAGGTAGACTCACAGTTTCAGATTCCTGTGTCTTCCTTTGAATTATTTTAATGTTTTCAAGTTACAAAATATAACATGCACTATATGCAGCACTTACAACTCTAAGCTCTATAATGACCAATGAGCATAGGGAATTAGATTCTAAGTTAAAAAGTGGGAACTCTGAATTACTCCCTATGCCCCATGGTAGCAAATGGAAAGTTGGAAGGTAGGGCATATGAATGCATGGCTGAAGAGTTGGTGCAGAGGAAGGGCCTGAGGTCTTTGGGTCATTGGGATCTCTTCTACAACAAAGTGATTTGTGCAAGAAATAACGGGTTGCTCCTAACATAGAAAGGGACCGATATGGTTTGCTAGTGCTACTTGGGAGGGTGTAAGCTATGTGGGGGGACAGGTGTGGGGTGTAGGTGACTCCAGAATTATCATGCAACAGGTAGAGAGGTTGACTCATGGGCAGAAAATGGAACTGCCAATTCTAATAGAATGTGTCTGCTTAGAGAGGAAGGAAAGCATAGGAGTGCCAATGGTTTTAACTGCATTTACTTTAATGCAACAAGCTTCCCAGGATGAACTAAGACCATAGATCAGCACATCAGATGGTACGATCAAGGAAATTTGGTCAAGGGAAGGATAGTTTAATAATCTGGGGTGAAAGAGTTTCAAGTATAACAAGAATGGCCGAGTGTGGCAGGGTGGGGGTTTGAACTGATAATTTAGTACAGCATTATGACAATATTCAGGGAAGATATCCAGAGAAGAATCTGCTATATAGGTAGACCTTAGGAATAAGAGAATAACAGTTAATTTGATATACAATAGGCCTCCCTATAGTTCATAGGAATTAGAAGAACAGATATATAGGCAGCTTGCAGAAGGGTATAAAAGAATTGGGTAATATTAGTAGCACTGAATTTTAATTTTCCTGATATTGACTGTGATTGTCTTAAGCTAAAGTTCATGGATGAGGAGGAGATTGTAAAATGCATTCAAGAGAAGCAAAGATGGTAAATTTTGGGAACCCTTGTTACTGCAGGATATTGAAAGTTTGTTTGGGGAAAGAAGGAAGAATATGTCAGGATATTGGCTTAAATGGGAATATAGGAGAAAACAAGAAATTAGGAGGGCAAGTGGTTATGGATGGCTGTTTTTTCTCTGGAAAAGAGATTGGTGATGGGACCTTAGTTGTTTGTATTATGTTTGAAAAGCTTGGATAAAAATGAAGTGGATATGATTGGTTAGTTTGCAGATGACACACAGATCGGTATAATTTCAGGTATTCAGGTAGCAAAGAAGGTTCTCTATGGTACAGTAGGGCATAGATCAGTTGAAAGGTTGGGAAGAATGGTGACTGATAGAATTCAATCCAGATAAGTGTGAGGTAAAGTGGTTAAAGAGGTCAAGTTCTGGAAGCACATATGCATCACATGACAGGAGTATTGATTAATGGAGAGACCTTAGTTGAAAGCCCATAACTCCCTGGACTTAGCAACAAAGATAGACAATGTAATGAATGGCATTTGGTATGCCTGATTTCATAGGCTGAAGCACAGGGTATGAGAGTCGGATTGTCATGCTGCAGTCGTGCTAAGCGTTATTTAGACAGTACTTAAGAGCATTGTCTACATTTTTTTGTTAGCAGACTACAGGGAAAATGCTGTAGCAACTGAGTGAAGAAGGGATTTGCCAGGGTGTTGCCTGGAATGAAGAGATTGGATAGTTGTGTTAATTCTCCCTGGATTAGGAGGCCAAGGAGTGTAAAATTATTAAACGAGTTGATAGAATAGTCAGATAATTTTTCCAGACTAGGGAGTTAGCAACTAGCAGTCACAGTTCTAAGGTGAGAAGGGTGAAATTCAAAGGATATCCGAGGGGTAAGTTTCTTTTCATATGAGGCAGTGAATATTTGGGATGAGCTGCAAAGGAGGTAGTGGTGACTGATGAAATTACAACATTTAGAAGATATCTGGACAAGTACTTAGATAGAACAGGCATAGGGGGATCCAGGCCCAATGCAGGCAAATGGGCTTATCATAACCAGACATAATGATCCGAATGGACAAGGTGGGTAAGCATTCAATGCTGTACATTTCTACGATTATCTGCAGTTTTAGCAACACACTTGACCCATCATCTGATTATTTCTACCTTCTGAAGCTTTCACTCTCTTTTTTTGTCATCTCCTCCATCCAACTAAATCTTCATCACTCTTTACACACCAATATTCTGATTTTCTTTTGACTAGCATATCTTTACTTGGGCTTACATTAACACTCTGCCTTTTTGTGAGAAAGCCTCCATTGCATGAAGCAGTCAATAGGAGGTGAGGAAAGGAGGAGGGACATCTCCATCACCAAAAAGACATGAAAATTGTGGGAATGGGTTGCATGAGGTCATCAAGTCATTGATGGATGCATCCTAAATGATTACATGCCACCCCACCCTTTTTCCCTTCATCTGGAAGTTTTATCTTTATTTACTCTTCTTGGTAAAACCCAGCTGCTTTAATGAGCAGCTTTAATGTATAGTATCTGTTTCTGTTAACTGTCACACTTAAATGTCAACTCTACACCCTTTCTTTCTTCTTCAGCACTCATTGGACAGTGTAGGCACTGAAAGAGAAGAAGGCTATGAAATCACACTAGAACTTGATCATAAGTTCCACCTCACAGGTTGGTGCTCAATATGAATACTTGATTAGAAAACATTGTACTTTAAGGCTTTTCTCGTGTTAGGGCACAAAAGCACATGCAGAGTGTGTACCTTGGACAGGAAGTAGAGGAAGACCATATTTGTCCCTTGTTCCAAAAAGATTTGAGGATACATCATACAGAAAGAAGTATTGGGTACTGCCTTTCCAATTCACTCTGCTTAAATGTGAAATGTCCCTTTTACAGCCTTCCTTTTGAAATTTAATTGTCATCTTTACAGACTGCCCTTCTAAGAAACATTATGCTCACAATTATGTTTTAAGATTTTGATGAGTTAACAGGAATAAAAAGATAAAATGTTGAAGACAATTTCAAATGATGACAAGATCTCAGTTGCTTAAGCAAATGTGCTAATGCCGTCAGTCACTTCCTGTGACAAGTAGGGTAAATGTTATTCAGATCGATTTTTCTTCATGCATCATGCTTAGATCGGCCTTCAACTTGAATCTTCTCCAGTCTATTGGGATGAACTTTGAAGTTCATGTTGTTGGACTGTCTTAACAAATCATGAGTTACTTCATGAATTACAGATATTGATACATAAAAGGGGAGGATTTGACAAGGATGGAGAATGCATTAAAGGAATTGAAGAAATTTCTTTAAGCAGCTTAAGTGCATATATATTGACTTGATATTCTTTCATCAGGCTTGGCTATATTCAAGGTGAACTATTCTTCCCTCTTGAGATTGAAGTATGGTGATTCAAATTAGGGACTCAGATAAGATTTTAGTTGAGCAGTTGGAACAGTGGGGTTGATTCCCACTATTCCCAACTGCATTTGGGAAGGTTTTAAGTTCTTCATGTTATTGTTAATGTCATGGAGTGGCAGGTGGACCAGGTAGATCAGGTTTTGCTCTGAGTTCAGCATGAATATCAGACACAGAGAGGGAGCAAGCATCCAGTCAGGGTTGCTTTAAGTAGTTCTTAATAAACTTCTTTGCTAGATTAAATTTCAGGAATCTTTGACTCATGGCTGGTTGTATAGTTATTATTAAAATACTCTATTTCATGAGCATTATTTAATTAATACCTGTGGATACGTTTTGAGTGCAATGAAAAGTGCAGATTATTTGCAATGGTAAATCAATATCAATCTGGTATACATACAAATGGCTGGCCAAGCTGAATGGAACAACGGTTAATTTCCACGCTCAGAAGCAAGTAAGACAGGCCTGAGGGAATGAGAATGAATAGGTCCTCAAATGATCCACTCCTATCTACATTTTATATTGTTTTTAGTGATCCCTTGAAGTTTACTCAAGAAATGGTACAAATGGACATGTTCTGAAGCTTTAACCATCTGCCAAATATGAAATGTCAGGATTTTATTTATGTCATAGAACCTGATTCTGCATTTTGCAGAGACCAGCACCTAGAACAATTGAGATAATCGGCTTTGGGAAACTCCCCTAAACAATGACCATGAACTGACTCCTGACAGAGGATGGTAAATAACTCTGGCTGTTAGCACCCCAGTTCTTTACAGTGTACCTACAAATCGCACCACACTTCTCCCTTTGGATGCTAGATTGAGTATTTGCTAGCCCTTTATAACTCTCTTTCTTATCGTCTAATCACAAGTGCGGAGCTACTTTAATTGTCATTTATGGTGATGACTATTTACAAGAGGAAAACAAATATTTAAAAAAAACTCCTGTTCCCTTCATGGGCTTGATTTAAGATAAGCATCTTCCTTTATATCAATGTGAGTTTTTGTATTTCCTGATATTTTATGGCTTCTTTGTATAGAGATTTAAAATTTAATGTCAATCACCCCTGTTATGTTGCACACTAAAGACTCGTAAAAACTAATACAGGGTTTACAATGTAAGTAACAAATGGTGTCAAAAAGACATGAATCTCATCAGATGGGGCTAGATCTTTATATAACATTTATGTGCATGTAAACATCCTGAGGTGTGGATATAGAGATGGAATTGGATATTGGGAGCAGAGATTATCTGCGATAAATTGGAGGGTACAAGAAAACAAACTGAATGTAGCCATTTTCAGGGACAGATTCTGACAGCATGCCAGAGAGTTGAGAGATGGTAAATAATAATGGAATAGGATTTTAAACAAAAAATATGCAACAAAGTTGTTTTGAACAGATTTGTATTTGAAAGGACTGACCCCCAGGGTTACTGTACAATGGAGAAGCTAACTCCAGAAGAATGGAAGCACATATTGCATTCAGTAGCAATACAACTAGACTTTATTTCACATTGTAGTTATGATGATGTACATCTTGACTCTGAAGGCAGCACTTAACATGAATCTCGCATAACCATAGAAGAAGAAATACAATCCTATCTCACTTTGGAATTGATTTGGAAAAGAAATTTGAGAATTACTAAAAAAAATTCAACATCCATCAGGCTTTCTTCTTTCTTCAATGATGGTCACATGGAGGAATAATAAGGTCACTATTGATCCATTTTAGCAATATAGCTTCATCAATCAGTTTACAATAATGGTACAAGGAATAGTACAGATGTAGTGGTTTGGAACACAAAGATTCAAGGTCACCCAAACATGATATACTCACTATTTATCCTATCTCAGGTTACTATTACAGACAATGAAATTATATATGATAAACAAAAATGTACATTAAGCATTTCTTCTGAGTGTGGTCTCAGTTGATAGGTAAAATTTTAATAACCGTGTAAAGCTTTAAAAGAGAATAATAAGACTACTTAAGGAACTAAGTAGTTGCTATGCTGGATAGATAAAGTGTTTGAGAATAAGCTTGAAAACCTCAGATCAACAGGGCAATATTTCTAACCTAATTGAGTGGTCATGAATGGGATTAGTATTGGGAGACCAGAATGATGAGTTTTTAGGACATAACACATTGTTATTGCATATGTTAGTTGAAGAATTATTATCAGCAATATATGACTCAATAACTGACAATTTTCTATGAATAGTTAAAGCATAGAAAGACTCCAAACAGCCCATTGTGCTTATACGAACACTCTACCATAGTAATTTTCTAGTGCCACTCACCCCTAGTCCCTTTGCCATAGCTTTACAGAAAGAACATACAGAAAGGTGATCAATAAAAAGGTTAAAAAGGGTAGACATGGAAAAGACATTTTCGCTTCTGGGGAGTCCAAGTCTTAGGGCCATTTGTGTAATTAATTACCAATAATTCCAATGAAGAATTCAAATGAAATTCATTCACTCAAGTAGCAAAACAAACTGCCACATGAGGAGTTCAGCAGAAGAACATAAATGGGAAATCTTCAGAAAGACAGGGGTAAGACATCATAGAATGCTTCGTTAGATTTTAAGATGAGAGAAAATCTATGTCTTGCATAAAGGTTGTATCAGGGCTATTGCTTGAATGGCCTATTTTTGTCCTGTTGGTACAAAGCAAAATTGTATGTTATTGTGTTGTCCTGTAGAAAGTGTATCTGTGTAGAATAATTTAGAAAGTAGTTTTAAAGGATGGAGAGAAAATGGAAAGCCGTAAGGTAGGAATTTCCATAAAGCACAGCCAGAATAATCAAAAATTTACATAACTAACAAATGAAGGAACTGAGATGTATCCAGGTCTCTAGAATGTTTTCTACAGCTGAATGAAGTTTGGGGGCAAGATGGGATAACAACGTGGAGAGATTTAAAATTGAGTGCAGAGATTCTGAATGTAATATCTCGGAAGGAACCCAAACCTAATACCCAAACCCCTGTGGGAACAGTGGTGATTGAAAAGTAGGATATATAATCCATGGCAGAATATGGAGGCTGTATCTTGGATAAATTGGTCTTAATGGAGCATGAGATTAGATGGCTGATGGAGAATCAGGTGTTAAGGTAACGAAACTGGTGGATAGTTGTATCTTGATATAGAGAATGAGGTAGGAGGTGAGCACTATTATGGAGAAGCAAATGCAACATGAAAGGAATGAGAGATTAGAGGCTCAGTTTCAATTGACTAAGTATCGAAGATTAAAATCAGGTTAGGAATAGCGATCGTTACTTCAAGATATTACCTTTCCCTGTTTACAATATTTTGTTGATTATTTTATTCTTGCTTTTAAGAGGCATGTGTGACTGATTGTATCCTCATTAAGTGAGATTGACCTTTTAAATAAAGAAATACAAGTACTAACATGTACTTATTTTAGAAATTACCAAGAGTTACCCATAGCCCTCTATTTTTCAAAGCTCTATGTACCTATCCAGGAGCCTCTTAAAAGCCGCTATTGCATCTGCCTTCAACACAGTCACCAGCAGCCCACACACTCACCGCTCTCTTCATAAAAAAACTTACCCCTGACATACCCTCTGTACCCACTTCCAAGCAATTTAAAACTATGCCCTCTCATGTTAACTATTTCAGCCCTGGGAAAAGCCTCTGACTATCCACACGATCAATGCCCCTCATCATCTTTAACACCTATATCAAGTCACCTCTCATCCTCCATCTCTCCAAGGAGAAAAAGCCAGGTTCCCTCAACCTATTCTCGTAAGGCATTCTCCCCAATCCAGGCAACATCCTCGTAAATCTCCTCTGCACTCTTCCTATAGTTTCCACATCCTTCCTGTAGTGAGGTGACTAGAACTGAGCACAGTACTCCAAGGGGGGTCTGACCAGGGTCCTATACAGCTCTAACATTACCTCTCGGCTCCTTATCTCAATCTCACGATTGATGAAGGCCAACACACCATATGCCTTCTTAACCACAGAGTCAACCTGCACAGCAGCTTTGAATGTCCTATGGACACAGACCCCAAGATCCCACTGATCTTCCACACTGCCAAGAGTCTTACCATTAATACTATATTCCACCACCATATCTGACCAACCAAGATGAACCACTTCATACTTATCTAGGTTGAACTCCTTCAGCCACTTTTCAGCCCGACTTTGCGTCCTATCGATGTCCCGCTGTAACTTCTGACAGCCCTCCACACTATCCACAACACCCCCAAACTTTGTGTCATCAGCAAATTTACTGACTCATCCCTCCAATTCCTCAACCAGGTCATTTATAAAACTCATGAAGAAAAGAGGTCCCAGAACAGATCCTTGGGCACACCACTGGTCACTGACTTCCATGCAGAATATAACCCATCTACAACCACTCTTTGCCTTTTGAGCCAAGCCAATTCTGGATCCACAAAGCAAACGGTCCTTGTGGATCCCATGCCTCCTTACTTTCTCAATAAGCCTTGCATGGGATAACTTATCAAATGCCTTGCTGAAATCCATATGCACTACATCTACTGCTATACTTTAATCAATGTGTTAAGTCACATCCTCAAAAAATTCTATCAGGCTAGTTAAAGCATAACCTGCCTTTGGCAAAGTCGTGCTGACTGTTCCAAATCATATTATGCCTCTCCAGATGTACATAAATCCTGCCTCTTAGGATCTTCACCATCAACTTACCAACCACTGAAGTAAGAGTCACTAGTCTATAATTTCCTGGGCTATCTCTACTCCCTTTCTTGAATAAGGGAACAATATCTGCAACCCTCCAATCCTCCGGAACCTCTCCCATCTCCATTGATGATGCAAAGATCATTGCCAGAGGCTCAGCACTCTCCTCCCTTGCCTCCCACAGTAGCCTGGGGTATATCTCGTACAGTTCCGGTGATTTATCCAACTTGATGCTTTCCAAAATCTCCAGCACATCCTCTTTCTATATGCTCAAGCATCTCAGTCCGCTGTAAGTCACCAATCACCAAGGTCATTTTCTGTAGTGAATACAGAAGCAAAGTATTCATTAAGTACCTCCACTATCTTCTCTGGTTCCATACACATTTTTCCACTGTCACACTTGATTGGTTCTATTCCCTCACATCTTATCCTCTTGTTCTTCACATACTTGTAGAATATCTTGGGGTTTTCCTTAATCCTGCTCGCCAAGGCTTCTCATGGCTCCTTCTGACAATCCTAATTTTATTCTTATTCTTCCTACTAGCCTTATAATTTTCTAGATCTCTGTCATTACCTAGTTTTTTGAACCTTTCGTAAGCTTTTCTTTTCTTCTTGACTAGATTTTCAACAGCCTTTGTACACCATGGTTCCTGTACCCCACCATCCTTTCCCTGTCTCACTGGAATGTACTTATGCAGAATGCCATGCAAATATCCCCTGGGCATTTGCCACATGTCTGCCGTATATTTACCCGACAACATCTGTTCCCAATTTATCCTTCCAAGTTCCTGCCTGATAGCTTCATATTTCCCCTTACTCCAATTAAACACTTTCCTAATTTGTCTGTTCCTATCCCTCTCCAAAGCTATCGCAAAGGAAATAGAATTGAGATCACTTTTTTCAAAATGCTCTCCCACTGAGGGACCTGACTCCTGACCAGGTTCATTTCCCAATACCAGATCAAATACAGCCTCTCCTCTTATAGGGGCTATTCTACAAATTGTGTCAGGAAACCATCCTGAACATACTTAACAAACTCCACCCCATCTAAACCCCTTGCTCTAGGGAGATGCCAAACAATATTTGGGAAATTAAAATCTTCCACCACGACAACCCTGTTATTTTTATACCTTTCCAGAATCTGTTTTCCTATCTTCTCCTTGATGTCCCTGTTACTATTGGGTGGTCTATAAAAAACACCCAGTAGAGTTATTGACACCTTGCTGTTCCTAACTTCTACCCACAGAGATTCAGTAGACAATCCCTCCATAATCTCCTCCTTTTCTGCAGCCATGACGCTATCTCTGATCAGCAGTGCCACGCCCCCACCTCTTTTGCCTCCCTCCCTGTCCGTTCTGAAACATCTAAAGTCTGGCACCCTAAGTAATCATCCCTAACCCTGAGCCATCCAAGTCTCTGTAACGGCCACAACATCATATCCCCAAGTGCTGATCCATGCTCTCTCATCCGCTTTTTTCATGATACTCCTTCCATTAAAATAGACACATTTCAAACCATCAGTCTGAGCATATCTCTTCTCTATCACCTGCCTATCCTCCATCTTACACTCTCTACAAGCTTTCTCGATTTCTGAGCCAACCAGCCCTTCCTCCATCTTTTCAGTTCAGTTCCCACCCTCCAGTGATTTAAGTTTAAACTATTCCCAGTAGCCTTAGCAAACCTCCCTACCAGGATATTGGTCCCCCTCGGATCAAGTGCAACCTGTCCTTTTTGTACAGGTCACTCCTGCCCCAAAGGAGGTCCCAATGATCCAGAAATCTGAATTCCTCCTCCCTGCTCCAATCCTTCAGCCACACATTTCTCCTCCACCCTATTCTAATCCTATATTCACTGTCAAGTGGCACGAGCAATAATCCCAAGATTACTACCTTTGGGGTCCTGCTTCTCAACTTCCTTCCCAACTCCCTGTAGTCTGTTTTCAGGACCTCCTCCTTTTTTCTTAGTTATTTCATTGGTACCAGTATGTACCACAACCTCTGGTTGTTCTCCTTCCCACTTCATGATATCGTGGACGTGATCAGAAAGATCCTGAAACTGGCAACTGGGAGGCAAACTACCATCTGCATTTCTTTCCTGCATCCACAGAATCACCCATCTGACCCCCTAACTATAGTCCCCTATCGCTACTGCCATCCTCTTCCTTTCCCTAACCTTCTGAGCCACAGGGCCAGATTCTGTGCCAGAGGCACATCCGCTGTTGCTTCTCCCAGGTCGGTCATCGCCACCAACGGTACTCAAACAGGAGTACTTATTGTTAAGGGGGACAGTGCAGGGGTTCTGTAGTAGCTGTCTCTTGCCTTTCCCTCTCCTGACTGTCTCCAGAGTCCCGATTTAGTGCAGAGATCATTTGAGGGAGTGCTGCAATGATTTCAATTACAATCCTCAGTGATACACTCATCAGTATCCACAGAAAAACACAGCTGTGACATAAAGGTTAAATTAGCAATTGCTGAGGATAAAGATATTGTCATTACAACTTGTCCTTAACCATTGTTCTTATACCAATAAGTGTAAAATTGCAACTGAAAGAAAGGACAGATAAAGGTCACAAAGGACTACTACAATTAAGGGAATAGTTCACAAAGCTCAAAAAGTTTCGTAATGAGGTCTTTCAAGCACTATTTAAATTTTCAACAGATTGAACCCTGAGATTTTAAGACTAAAAGGAATCATTAGACTTAGAGTGCTCCCCTTGCTGGCAGGATAAATACCAACTTGCTCTGATTGGGAATATTATTCATTGCTATAATTTGTGAGAAAAGAGATAAAGCAAAAACATGATTCAACGTCAAGATTCAGGATTTTAAACCCTAGTATATCCTCATTCTATCCTATTCCAATCATATCCTAATCGATTAATGCATCTATATAATGGTGGTTTATGCCACATTTCTGAAATGCCTCTGAATGACATCATTTAGATTATGTAGGAAACCTCCTTCTAAAGATTACCAGAATGTGATTACTTGTCTTACAAAAATAACACTATAATATTGTAATTTAATCCACACAACAATTTGGACCTGTATGTGCTAAATACCGAGATTTGGTCAAAAACAGAATGTAAATGTGAATGGGATTATATTCACACAGGCTCACATACTGGATAAAAAGAGGTGGGTGTCATGTAAGGGCAAAGTAACTCACCAAAGCTTTACTGTATAGCTTCATTTTAATTTACATACACTTTAAAAGTCAGCAAGGAAGCAATAATTCATTGGACTGTGTGATTTGGCAAATGTCACTAACTTCTAAACTGCATGTCTGCCATTTTCCCCCTTTTTTTTACCTGAACTATTTCCGTTATCATCACAGCTTCTGTGTTTTCCAGAATTTCTTATTTAGTGAACGTTGCGAGAAGAGGAGTATCAGAGATGACACTTAAGGAAGGCATAAGTATGAGAGGACTTGCTCAAGGAAAATTTCCAAAGCCTGACTGAGGACCTTGTCTTTGGACACTCCACCATGAGATGGCAATCTGCAATCTGCTGTATGGTGACATGAGGACTATTTGGCAACATTACTTAACTAATGTCTTCCATGCTAATCTCAACAATGATTGGGAGAGAACCCAGGCACTTTCAGATATAATCAAATGCTCTATACAGCTGCCAAAGGAAATCTCCAGAAGTCTCTACCAGTCTACTCCTCCCTTTCTATGTGTCTCTTCTGGTAAGACCATAAGACATAAAAGCAAAATTAGGCCATCAGGCCCATCAAGTCTGCTCTGCCATTGAATCCTGAACCTTTTTAAAAAAATCTCTTCTTCAATCCCAGTTCCCAGCCTTCTCCCTGTAACCTTTGATGCAATGTCCAATCCAGAACCTATCAATCTCTGCCATAAATACACCCAACGACCTGGCCTTCACAGCTGCATGCGGCAACAAATTCCACAAATTCACTACCCTTTGGCTAAAGAAATTTCTCTGCATCTACTCTGCCTAGGCTTTTCAACATTCAAAAGGTTTCAATGAGATCCCCCCTCGTCCTTCTGAAATCCAGTGAGTACAGAACCAGAGCCATCAGAAGTTCCTCATACGATAACCATTTAATTCCTGGAATCATCCTTGTGAACCTCCTCTGGAGCCTCGCCAATGCCAGCACATCTTTTCTAAAATAAGGGGCCCAAAAATGTTCACAATACTCAAGGTGACACGTCACCAGTGCCTAATAAATTCTCAACATCACATCTTTGGTAAGATGGTGGCATACGTAGATGCAACAGCCAATCCAGGTCCAAACAAATGTGTATTTGTTTGCCTATAATTATTACTGTTCCAGATATCAACTGCGCTCTGTTTAAAAAGATTTCTCCTCAGATCCCTTTTCAATCTCTTTTATCTCACTTTAAGCCTATGCCTTATTTTTGAAAAATCCTAGCATAGGAAAAAAATTTGATTGCCTACTGTAACTATGCCTTTTGTAATCTTGTATACTTCTATCAGATCACTCTTTAGCTTCCTTCACTCTATGGAAAATAAGCCCAACCTATACAATCTTTCTTAACTAAAGATCTGAAGGCTACTTAACATTCTTTTAAACTCAAGTGAACTAAGGCCTGGTCAACTTAGACTTACTTCGTGTGGCAGACCTGGCAGCCCAGGGTGCAGCCTAGTGAGTATTTCCTGTTTTCTCTTGGGGCAGGCATTTCTTTTTATAGGTAAGAAGAACAAATCTATACAAAATTCTCCATGTGTGTCCTCACCAGTGCCTTTTATTATCAAAGTAAGATTTATTACTCTTGACTCAAATTGTCTAGTAATGAAGGGTAACACGTCACTTGTCGTTTTACTCCAATCGTATGTTAGCTTTCAGTGATCCGTACAAGGACTTGTGGGTTTCTCTGAACATCAATACTTCTCAATCCGTCACCATTCAAAGACTGATCAGCAAATAATAAGCATTTCTATTCTATTCCACTGAAGGGAATAACCTCACATATTTCACATTTTATATATTATGTCATTTGTTTCTATAAATCAATGAAGGTATATTTGCATCCTCATCATTATTCACATAATCACTTAGTTTTGTGTCATCAGCAAATTTGGAAATCATATATTTGGTTCCTTTCTCTCAGTCAAATCATTAATGAGATTGTGACTCTTTGGGAACCAACACTGAACACTCATGACGGTCTGCCAACCTAAGGAGGATTCATATATTCCTACCCTTTGAGCCTTTGTTTTCTATCTGTTCACCAGCTCTCAATCTACATTAGTAACATTATTTCAGTTCCATGTACTTTAACATTGTTCATCAACTCCCCATGTGAAAAACTAACTATTCTATAATCCAAGTACATCACATCAGATGGTTCCCCTTTATTTATGTTCCTTGGTACATTCTAATAGAAACTCCAACTGATTGAATTTTCCAATAAATACTCACTATCTTTACTTATTTTTATATGTTCATACTGTAACATTAATTGTTTCTGTATTCCAGGAAGTTTTGCTAATATTAAGTTTTTGTGATTTTTATAAACGACCTGGATGAAGAAGTAGAAGGATGGGTTAGTAAGTTCAAAGGTTTAGAGGTACAATTTATTGTCTAAGAAATGTAAAAAATATACATCCTGAAGTGCTTTTTCTTTGCAACCTGCGAATTCACATATTCACCTGTGAATATGGTAGACACTTCACACTCCACCATATATAGTGGGATCATATATGACACTTCACATATACACCTCAGGCTCTGTATATCTGTATACAATGTAGCCTCTGTATATCTGTGATACTCAATGTAGATTGTGAGGCTACTGCACCAGAAAAAGTGGGATTTCCTGGTGGGCAGTAGAACTTTAACTCACGATTCTGGCAGATCTGTCTAGTTCCTGAATCACAACCATTATTACACTATATGTATGCTATGCCTTCAAGCGACTCCCTTTTGGCATCTTATCAACTCCAAAACACTTTCAGATGAGGATGAAACAAATTTTGGAGGGACTGGAAAGACTAGTCTGGCACATGGGCTCTGAGGCTCAAGTGAGGAACATAACAAAAGAGTGGAAACTGCCTTGGAAAAACTGAAGCAGGCTGGTATCACCCCGAACAAAAAGAAATGTGAATTAGCAAAGTTGGAAGTGAAGTTCTTAGGCTACCAACTGTCCTCAGAGGGAGTGCAACCAGATCCAAACAAACTAGCAGCAGTTTAGAACAAGGAGCAACCTTTAAATGTATCAGAAATTTGCAGTTTCCTGGGCTTGGTAAATCAGCTGGAAAAGTTCATTCCAGAATTTGTGGAGAAAATAAAGCCATTAAGTGACCTCTTCTCTCAGAGAAATGTTTGGACATGGGACGCACCACAGGAAAAGTCAGTTTCATCACATAAATCAGAACTTATCCCTCCACCAACATTGGCATTTTTTGATCTGAGCAAAGCAACCAAGGTCTCAGCAGACACCTCTTTCTTTGTCTCACAGGGAGTGCTCATGCAATATAGTAGTGATGTATGGACATGTTTCAAGTGCATCAACGCCAACTGATCAGCATTGCATCTGAATCAAAAGGGGACACTGGCTCTCATGTGGCTTGTGAATGCTTCAGCTGATATTTGATAGACACTAAATTCCTCCTTGAAGGAGACCACAAACCACTTGTCAGCCTCCTCAGCTCACAATACTGCGATGACTTACCTCCCGATCTGCAAAGATTCAGAATGAGGCTTATGTGATACTGTAATGACACCGAACATGTCCTCAGACGCATCAGACGCACTGTCAAGGATGCCATACAAAAGTAAATGGACGGAAGCTGACTCCACACTCATGGAAAATACCAACATCTTCATCTACCAACATACCAACATTCAGCTCAGGTACGTGAAACATTTTCTGCATCACATAGTAAACTGAGTTGAAAAAGGACTAGATCTGCAACAAGGTCAAGCAATACTGTTGGTATGGATGGAGAGCTGTTCCAAGGAGAGTTCATGAACTCAGACCTTATTGGCATGAAAGAGACACTCTCACTGTTCTTCTTATCTGTCCCACTACAGAGTAACTAAAGAGGCAGAATAATCCTCTTACTTTGCTGGAACGCTCAGGCAGTCTACCCTGATCTCCATTAGACTTAGTATTTTTTAAAAGTTTTCTATTGTTGGAAGCATTTCACAAAATGAGACTCTTCTCCAAAAAAAAAGGAATTGGTGGAAAAAAGGGAGTAAAACAGAGGGAGAGAGGGGCTGTTAAAAACAAGGAGAAAGACAATTATACCGTTGGCAATTCTTTTTTTTATGTTTATGTAAGGAGCATAACATATGTGCTATGAGTAAAGTGAACTCAATCACTCAATCTCAGTGACTATAATTTCAATGCAGTTCTATAGATGCCTAGATACCTAGATTTTCTCATTTTTTTAAGAAGGGGAGATGTAGTGGTCATTAATAGTGTTATTCTTTTGCCACTCAGTTACCACTTCTACACAGGAGGAGTTCACATACTGTGCAAGCAAGGTTATCAATAAAGTTCAGTAGCGTATCCTGCATGCTGGCTTCCTGGTGTGCTCTGCACTGCTATCCCACTATCCCAACAGTGTTGTGTAACACAACACTGACCACTTAGCATCTCAAACCTGCCTTACCATCCAGTATGATCATGGCTGATCTGTCCAGGCTCATCCTGCCTTCTGTGGCAATTCTTAATAGTCCCCAATGTCCTGATAGTTCAACATATATCTGTTTCCTTTGTAAATACCCTCTGTGATCTAGCCTTCAGAAATTCATTCTCTGTGAGAAGTATTCTTCTATGAAGGCAGATTTGATTTATCTGACATTTCCCAATTCTCCATGAAAATCCTCCTGTGTCTGTCTGTAAAGGAACTATTGTTGCCTCACTAGACTTTTTCTTCTTTTTCAGTAGCTATAGGAATTCTTACAGTATGTTTTATTGTCTTATTCTTGTGTCTATTTCCACTTTTCTTTCCAGTTCCAAAACAAGCACAATCCTCAGGATTACTGTTTTTTTTTCTGGCAACTTCATAAGTCTCTTCCTTAGATTTAATATTAGTTTATTATGGTGTCAGGTGGTTTCACAAAACTATGCCCTGGTAAGAGAGAGCAATGTAAGCCCTATGTGAAAGCTTGTCAATAAGCAAACAAAATACATCATAACTAATCAGACCATGGAGCAAGTGTTGAAGATTATGCAGAGAGCAACAACAATTCTGATCATCCTCTGTCACAGCAAAGTTTGTCAATGACACTGCTGTTGTCAGACAGATCGTAGATGGTGATGAGTCAGTTTACTAGATTAAGACAGTACAGCTGGTTGAGTGGTGCTGTGACAACAACTTATTCCTCAGTGACAGTAAAACTCAAGGGCTGATTTTTGACTTTGAAAAGGGGAAGGAGAGGGAACTTGTACCCATCTACATTAATGATTCAGTGGGTGGAGAGAGTCAGCAGCTTTAAATTCCTATGTGTTAGTATATTGGATGATCTGTCTTGTGCCAACACATTGATGCAATCATAACAAAAACACACAGGCATGTTGACTTTCTTGGAAGGTTAAGGAGTTCCAGCTTGTCACCAAACACTCTGGCAAGGTTCTACAAAAATACTGTTGAAAGTATCCTGACTGGTTGTAAATAGTCTGATAAGGAAATCTAAATGTGCTGAAGTCTAGGGAGATGAAGAGATTGGTGGATTCAGCCTAAAACATGATGGAAATATTCCTTCCCACCAACATAGTATCTGCCTCAAGGAACACTTCCACAGCATCATGACTACATGGATTACTTTGTGCTAAAATAGACATATTTAGTTCTAAATATTCTTATAATTGCATTCTTTCTTGTAAATTTGAGCATTTATGTTTTCTTGTGAATGATGGTTATACGTAGAAAACATAGGAAACCTACAGCACAATAAAGTTGTGCCAAATATGTCCCTACCTTAGAAATTACTAGACATCCCCATAGCCCTCTATTTTTCTAAGCTCCATGTACCTATCCAACAGTCTCTTAAAAGACCCTATTGTATCCGCCTCCACCACCATTGCCGGCAGCCCATACCATGTACTCACTGCTCTCTGAGTAAAAATTTAGCCCTGACATCATCTCTGTACTTACTCTCCAGCACCTTAAACCCATGTCCTCTTGTGGCAACCATTTCAGCCCCGGGAAAAAGCCTCTGACTATCCACACGATCAATGCCTCTCATCATCTTATACAGCTCTGTCAGGTCACCTCTCATCCTCCGTTGCTCCAAGGAGAAAAGGCCAAGTTCATTCAACCTGTTTTCATAAAGCATGCTCCCCAATCCAGGAAACATCCTTTGTACCCTTTCTACGGCTTCCACATCCTTCCTGCAGTGAGGCGACCAGAACTGAGCACAGTACTCCAAGTGGGGTCTGACCAGGGTCCTATATAGCTGCAACATTACCTCTCAGCTCCTAAATTCAATTCCATGATTAATGAAGGCTAATACACCATGTGCCTTCTTAACCACAGAGTCAACCTGCGCAGCTGCTTTGAGCATCCTATGGACTCAGACCCCAAGATCCCTCTGATCCTCCACACTGCCAGGAGTCTCACCATTATCTGATGCTATGTGTCTGTGATGCTACTGCAAGTACAATTTTCATTGCATGTGCATATCTGTACTTGCACATATGAAAAGAAACTCAACTTTGACTTTGCCTTCAGTTGTGATTTAACATAGACAGTTACAGTGGAATTGAACAAAACTTGTGCACTGATCGACATCAACGCATGTTTCAACATGATAAGTGAAAAAAAACCTCACAAATCTTCACTCTGCTAAAATATTTGCTTATAATAATTCTACACCATTGATATTTCTATCATTGCAAGTGGCATTCAAATCCAAGAGTTTTGATATGATATTCCATGTAAAATGAAATTACTTAGAAAATTGTGAGTGTGAAATTCTTCAGAGTTTCAGCACAGTGGCTGCTTTTCTCATTGCAAAGTTCACATGCAAAGCTTGAATGCCGAGAAGCAGACCCCAGAAGTCATGAAATAAAGGCCACAAAACACTAACAGTTATGTGATCAATGCAATATGAAGAATGATGGAACTAAGAGAAATTGAGGTTGCAGCGGATCATGATCTTGTCGTGCATAACAGTTCAGTCATAAGAATAGACGGGGCATAGAAAATGCTCCCTCTAGTGAAGCTACTCAAATATTGCACAATTTGCTCTAAGTTTGTGATAATCATATGATTCACTTAATTCCGATCTTGTCTTCAGAGGCAGTTGCTAAACTTTAAAGAATCATGACAATTAAAAAAAATAAGAGAGAAACTACAGTTTCTATGAACATCATCTGATTCACAAATGATCAAAATGTAAGATCGCCAAAATCTCATACCAAGTTGAGAGTTACCCAAAGGCCATCAGCTACCATTAGTATTGATTATGCAGATCTGCACTCTGGTCATCATTTCCTTGGGGATCATGAATTCAGTCATTGAAATTTCAACTTTTACCTTTGCCTTTGCACTTTGTTATATCACAGATAGTGAACATGCACTACCATTCAACAGTGGTGATGCAGGAACTTACAAACTACTTGTGTTTTATGCACCATAAGACTATATTTCGTTGGCCAGAAGCCAATGTTGAGGTGAAAAGTACAAGTAGACAATGAAGACTGTCATCTGTTACTTCCCTGGCAAAGGGAAAACATGAAAGCAAAAATGTTTTATCTTTCAATGCAACTACAGAGAAACACTATGCCTAACTTCAACAATTTATTTGGTGATATTCCCATTCTATCTTTTTTAAAATCCTCTGTGATCTGCACATAGTTTCATTGTTTCAATTAAGACTTCCATACATTCACTCAGATATATGATTATTTATTCACCCAGGTGTAGCAACATTCCTTTTCTTCATTCACATACTCATTCATTTTGCTCGTGGGGGACCAATATCCTAGCGGGGAGGTTTGCTAGGGCTACAGGGCGGGGGGGGCGGGAGACTATTTGAGGAGACTATGGGAGAGGTTAGTTCACCAGTGGAGCAAGTAAATAGTGTGTGAGGGAGTAAAGGCAGGTGATGGAGAAGGGATGCGCTCAGCCCGAAGATGTAGGGGAGAAGAAAGAAAAGGATAATAAATTTGAATGCATTGTTAGGGATGGAAAGAGAGGAGGAGATGGAGAGAATCTTAAATGTATCTATTTTAATGCTAGGAGCATTGTAAGAAAGGTGGATGAGCTTAAAGCGTGGATTGATACCTGGAATTATGATGTTGTAGCTATTAGTGAAACATGGTTGCAGGAAGGGTGTGATTGGCAACTAAATATTCCTGGATTTAGTTGCTTCAGGTGTGATAGAGTAGGAGGGGCCAGAGGAGGAGGTGTTGCATTGCTTGTCCGAGAAAATCTTATGGCGGTGCTTTGGAAGGATAGATTAGAGAGCTCCTCTAGGGAGACCATTTGGGTGGAATTGAAGAATGGGAAAGGTGCAGTAACACTGATAGGAGTGTATTATAGGCCACCTAATGGGGCGCGTGAGTTGGAAGAGCAAATGTGTAAGGAGATAGCAGATATTTGTAGTAAACACAAGGTGGTGATTGTGGGAGATTTTAATTTTCCACACGTAGACTGGGAAGCTCATTCTGTAAAAGGGCTGGATGGTTTAGAGTTTGTGAAATGTGTGCAGGATAGTTTTTTACAACAATACATAGAAGTACCGACTAGAGATGGGGCAGTGTTGGATCTCCTGTTAGGGAATGCGATAGGTCAGCTGACAGATGTATGTGTTGGGGAGCACTTCGGGTCCAGTGATCACAATAGCATTAGTTTCAATATAATTATGGAGAAGGACAGGACTGGACCTAGAGTTGAGATTTTTGATTGGAGAAAGGCTAACTTTGAGGGGATGCGAAGGGATTTAGAGAGAGTGGATTGGGTCAAGTTGTTTTATGGGAAGGATGTAATAGAGAAATGGAGGTCATTTAAGGGTACAGAATCTTTATGTTCCTGTTAGGGTGAAAGGAAAGGTTAAAGGTTTGAGAGCACCATGGTTTTCAAGGGATATTAGAAATTTGATTCAGAAAAAGAGGGATGTCTACAATAGATATAGGCAGCATGGAGTAAAGGAATTGTTCGAGGAATATAAAGAATGTAAAAGGAATCTTAAGAAAGAGATTAGAAAAGCTAAAAGAAGATACGAGGTTGGTTTGGCAAATAAGGTGAAAGTAAATCCGAAAGGTTTCTACAGTTATATTAAAAGCAAGAGGATAGTGAGGGATAAAAGTGGCCCCTTAGAGAATCAGAGTGGTCAGCTGTGTGTGGAACTGAAGGAGATGGGAGAGATTTTGAATGATTTCTTCTCTTCAGAATTCACTAAGGAGAAGGATATTGAATTGTCTAAGGTGTGGGAAACAAGTAAGGAAGTTATGGAACCTATGACAATTAAAGAGGTGGAGGTACTGGCGCTTTTAAGAAATTTAAAAGTGGATAAATCTCCGGATCCTGACAGGATATTCCCCAGGACCTTGAGGGAAGTTTGTGTAGAAATAGCAGGAGCTCTGACGGAGATCTTTAATATGTCATTAGAAACGGGGATTGTGCCGGAGGATTGGCGTATTGCTCATGTGGTTCCATTGTTTGAAAAGGGTTCTAGAAGGAAGCCTAGCAATTATAGACCTGTCAGTTTGACATCAATGGTGGGTAAATTAATGGAAAGTATTCTTAGAGATAGTATTTATAATTATCTGGATAGACGGGATCTGATTAGAAGTAGCCAGCATGGATTTGTGCGTGGAAGGTCATGTTTGACAAACCTTATTGAATTTTTTGAAGAAGTTACGAGGAATGTTGACGAGGGTAAGGCAGTGGATGTAGTCTATATGGACTTCAGCAAAGCCTTTGACAAAGTTCCACATGGAAGGTTAGTTAAGAAGGTTCAGTCGTTAGGTATTAATGCTGGAGTAATAAAATGGATTCAACAGTGGCTAGATGGGAGATGCCAGAGAGTAGTGGTGGATAATTGTTTATCGGGATGGAGGCCGGTGACTAGCGGGGTGCCTCAGGGATCTGTTTTGGGCCCAATGTAGTTTGTAATATACATAAATGATCTGGATGATGGGGTGGTAAATTGGATTAGTAAGTATGCCGATGATACTAAGGTAGGAGGTGTTGTGGATAATGAGGTGGATTTTCAAAGCTTGCAGGGAGATTTATGCCGGTTAGAAGAATGGGCTGAACGTTGGCAGATGGAGTTTAATGCTGAGAAGTGTGAGGTTCTACATTTTGGCAGGAATAATCCAAATAGAACATACAGAGTAAATGGTAAGGCATTGAGGAATGCAGAGGAACAGAGAGATCTAGGAATAACTGTGCATAGTTCCGTGAAAGTGGAGTCTCATGTAGATAGGGTGGTGAAGAGGGCTTTTGGAACGCTGGCCTTTATAAATCAAAGCATTGAGTACAGAAGTTGGGATGTAATGCTAAAGTTGTACAAGGGATTGGTAAGGCCAAATTTGGAATATTGTGTGCAGTTCTGGTCACCGAATTATAGGAAAGATATCAATAAATTAGAGAGAGTGCAGAGACGATTTACTAGGATGTTACCTGGGTTTCAGCAATTAAGTTACAGAGAAAGGTTGAACAAGTTAGGTCTCTATTCATTGGAGCGTAGAAGGTTGAGGGGGGATTTGATCGAGGTATTTAAAATTTTGAGAGGGATAGATAGAGTTGACATGAACAGGCTGTTTCCATTGAGAGTAGGGGAGATTCAAACTAGAGGACATGATTTGAGAGTTAGGGGGCAGAAGTTTAAGGGAAACATGAGGGGGTATTTCTTTACTCAAAGAGTAAAAGCTGTGTGGAATGAGCTTCCTGTAGAAGTAGTAGAGGCCAGTTCAGTTGTGTCATTTAAGGTAAAATTGGATAGGTATATGGACAGGAAAGGAGTGGAGGGTTATGGGCTGAGTGCGGGTAGGTGGGACTAGGTGAGATTAAGGGTTCGGCACGGACTAGGAGGGCCAAGATGGCCTGTTTCCGTGCTGTGATTGTTATATGGTTATATGGTTATGGTTATATTTATTCAACATTGCTCCATGAGGTCATATAATGAAAGCATTACCCCAGACAAGGTGATAGCATTTGGCTGATTAGAATCAGAATCAGATTTCATATCACTGGCATATGTTGTGAGATACGTTGACTCTGTGGCAGCAGTACAATGCAATGCATAATAATAGAGAAAAACTGTGAATTATAGGAAGTATATACAGTATATATTAAATAGTTCAATTAAATAAGTAGTGCAAAAAATAGAAAGAAATAAAGAGGAAGTATTGAGATGGAGTTTCTAGGTTCAATGTCCGTTCAGAAATCAGATGACAGAGGGGAAGAAACTGTTCCTGAATCATTGTGTGGTGCCTTCAGAATGCTGTACCTCCTTCCTGATGGTAGCAATGAGAAGAAGGTATATCCTGGGTGATGAGGGTCCTAATGATGGACGCCGCCTTTTTGAGGCTCCTTGAAGATGCCCTGGATTCTCCAGAGACTAGTGCTCATGATGGAGCTGACTAATTTTAAAACACTCTGCAGCTTACTTCAAACCTGTGCACTAGCCTCCGCTACCACCCCCCCCCCCCTCCACCTCGCATTTCAGCTAGTGATGTAGCCAATTAGAGGGTAATGCACCTTTTTTTTTGAAGTCTGGTGTGTGCATTGCTGTGTGTGACTGAGATTGATTGCATTCCCCTAATTTGTATACATTTTATATTTCTATTTTTTGGTCAACCTTACTTCATATGTCTTATCTCCTTCAGTCTTCGTACAGGCACTGTTTTCTGAGCAAATTAACTTTTTTTTATGAAAAATTACTTGCTTTGAGCTTTGTCAAACACTATGTGCTGTTTCCAAATCATTGGGACAACACAATGTTGTCAACACTCCATTCCTTTCAGCCTACTGATTCATTAATTCAGTTACAATATCATATACCCATTGCTTCTGTAATATTGGGACTCCTTCATTCACCAATGGTGTCAAGCATTCTAACATCTTCACAGACATTGATTACTTTTATTTCTTTTTGATTTATTGATTCAGTCATGCTACCATTCTTTCAATAATGTCATATTTATACTTGTAGCTTTATTTATTCATTTTTCCATTTATTAAGTCAGATAATGTGTCATTGTTTCATCAATGAATTGATTCTATTCTATAACCATTCACAGTGATACAGTCAAGCATTCAGTTTACTGTTTTTCAATCATTTATTTGAACATTTATCTGGCTGTTTACTTCTTAATTTATTCATTGATTTATAATGTCATCCTTTCCATCATTTTGCTTACATCAGTGAAAACATCAATCAATCATTTGGATTTAACATGGTGCATTCCTTCCTTCGTTTACACACATTCAATCATTCCCTCATATTCACCTCTTCATGTATTTATTTGCACTGTTTTATACACTTCTCAATTACACTGTCAATCAGTCCTTCATGTTGAAATCTTTACTAACTTTAATCATTTTCTGTTATACTTGTCTTTGATTCACTTTGTAACTTTGCTACCTTTCCACTTATTTACAATGTTACTTATTCTTTGGTTTTTCCTTCAGGGATATGTACAGTACTTCTCATTATATTTTAATTCAGTTATGTACAGTATCATTCACTTTTAATGTTCATTTGTTCAGTAATGCCAACAATTGCTTGCTATTGTGCCAATGCTTCATAGTTACCTACATTTAAGTATTATTGATTCATAAATTTATTCAGTTATGCCAGCTTCTGTATATCAATTTGGCTGTACTATCATTTATTCTTTATTTATAACATCATTTATTTATTCAGTCAGTTATTCTGCCAACTTCAGTTATGATGTAATGTATGTATTCACTCATTAACTGAGTTGTACTATCATTTTCTCATTGATTTCAATATTTGTACTTCATACCTGAATTCTTGCCACCATTATTTCTTTATCTTCTAGGTTATCATTTCATTATATCACCACCCACTCTTTCTATTACACTGTCACTCATTTAAGTTCAGTAGAGTAGCTGAACTAGTAATTCAGAAGGCTGGAATAAACATTCAAAATCTTGAACAATAAGTATCAGAAATAATGGCCATGACACCAGCAGTTTAACAATTCCTGGTTCATTAAACATGTTCATTCCTGGTCTAAATTACTTCCATTTTCTTTCTGAGATACAATTGTTGATCAATAATCTAACATAAATGATAGATGAATGAGAAGTTATAATTGGAAGTAACAGATAATTGACCATTAATTTATCATACATGTTAGACAATTTATCATAATTATTAAAACTAATAGTTAAGATATGAACAAGTATGGAGGACAGATGAAAAACGAGTAACAATAGATTATAAATATTGTTGATATATGATCATTCAGTAGATGATATGCAATTAAATATAGATAATCATTTACCTTTTATAACAGAATGCACATTTGTTGTTTATAAGGTATTCCCAACCTTTTCTATGCAATGGGCCAATAGCATTAAGTAAAGGATCCATGGACCCCAGGTTGAGAACCATGCCACAGGACATAGGAGCACACTAGACCATTACCCCATTAAGTCTAGTCTGCCATCTGATCATGGCTGATTTTTTCCCCTACTTAACTCCATTCTCCTGTGTTCTGCACACCCTCCCCCCGTAACCTTTGATGCTCTTACTACTCAAGAACCAATCAACCTCCTCCTTAGATATAACCAATGAAACCACAGCTGTCTGAGGCAATGAATTCTCCATATTCACCAACCTTTGGTTAAATAAATTCCTCCTCATCTCTATTCTAAAGGGATGCAGCCTCTGATTCTAGACTCCTCCACAACTGGTGACATATTTTCTGCATCCACTCTACCTAGACCTTTAAATGTTTGGTGGTTTTCAATGAGACCTTCCCTTATCCTTTTAAATTCCAGCAAGTACAGACGCAGAGCCATCAAATGCTCCTCATACATTAATACTTCCATTCCTGGGATCAGTTTTGTAAACCTCCTATGGACCCTCTCCAATGCCGCAACCTTTCTTAGATCAGGAGCCCAAAACTGCTCAAAATACTCCAAATATAGTCTGACCAATGCCCTATAAAGCCTCAGCATTACATCCTTGCTTTTCTGTTCTGTATGCCTCAAGACTAACCAACATTGTATTTGCTTTCCTTACTACTGTTTCAAATTGTTAGTTAACCTTTAGAGAATCCTGCACTAATACTCCAAAGTCCCTTTGCATCTCTGATTTCTGAAGTTGATTAGAGAATAGTCTAAATCTCTATTCCTTCTACCTTCTATAGTCCTTCCATAGTCATGTGTATAGCACACTGTCCTACACTATATTCTAAATGCTACTTCTTTGCCCATTTTCCTAATCAGTCCAAGTCCTTCTACAGATTCCCTGCTTACTCAACACAACCTTATCCTCCTCCTATTGTCGTATCATTTGCAAACCTGGCCACAAATCCATCAATTCCATCATGCAGATCATCAACATATAATACAAAAAACAGTTGACCCAATACTGAAGCCTGCAGAACACCACTAATGACTGGCAGCCAACCAGAAAAGACACCCTTTATTTCCACTCTTTTACTTCTGCCAGTCAGCCAATCAAGCTGGTATTTTTCCTGTAATACCACAATTTCTTATGTTGTTTGTCAGCTTCATGAGAGGTACCTTGTCAAAGACCTTCTGAAAATCCAAATTAACCACATCCGCTGACTTTCCTTTGTCTGTTGTGCCTGTTATTTCCTCAAAGAATTCCAACAGATATGTCACACAAGATTTCCCCTTAAGAAAACTCTGCTGACTTTGGACTACTTTATCATGCGCCTCCAAGTAAGCTGAAATTTCATCCTTAATAATGGACTCCAATGTTTCCCAACCATTAAAGTCAAGGTAACTAGCCTATAATTTTGAGTCTTTTGCTTCCTTCCCTTCTTAAATAATAGTGACATTTATGGTTTTTCTGTCCGCTGGAATCTTGCAAAATCTAGTGATTGGTACTTCAGTAGGTGCTTTTTCTTAAGCAGGTATCCACAGAAGGACTTGGACAGTTTACAAGAATGGGTGAAAAAATAGCAAATGAAATACACTGTAAGGTCACGCATATTGGTAGAAGGAATAAAAGGCTAGGTTATTTTCTAAATGGGGTCTTAGTGTCTTATGGTCAATTTCAGGGTTCTGAAGGGGCTTTCTTGAAGCTCTGTCATAGAACTGTAGTATATAAGAGCTCCAATTGAATTCCTGTCATTCAGAACACAGGGATAAGGAAAATTACATCCCGTGTTATTTCAAAAAAGTAATTGGATTTTCTAAAGCTCTCTGCATCATCACAAGCACTTGACACATCAGCAAAACCACTAAATACATTGAAAACAGAAAATAATGAACTAAAAACAAGAAAAAAACACATCAATGAGGGGAATTACAGCACTGAGCAAAAGTCTTTGGCACATATAAAAAAATTCTGTAAAACGAAGATGCTTTCAAATAGTAAATAAAATGTTTATAAATATTATAAAGAACAGTAAACAGTAAAAATACTATATCAAATTAATATTTGGTGTGAACTTCCTTTGCCTTTAAAACTGCATCAGTTCTCTCAGGTACACTGCTATGAAGTTTTATAAGAAAATCAGCTGGCTGGTTTTTCCAAGAATCTTGGAGAACTTGCCACAGTTCTTCTGCAGGTTTTGTCTGTCTCACTTGCTTCAGTCTCTCCAAGTAATCCCAGACAGCCTCAGTGATGTTGCGATCAGGGCTCTGTGAATGCCCTGACATCTGAAATGATATAAAAAACCTAGTGTGCCTAAGACAACTGCACAGTACTGTGTGTTTCTGCAAACTCTACCAACTAACAAGTAGCTTATTCTCCAAAATCATGTTTCAGTACTTGATATTGCTTTCAGTACCAGCACTTGTCTCTAGGGGGTGACAAATATCCATTTATCACTGAAGTTTGAGCACAAAGTTAATAACTGCCAAATGTTTCTGGTTGTAGCTCTACACAGCCCTTGTGAATAAGAATATACAAATAAAAAGATTACTACAGCTGCAGAGGTTGTTCCATTTAGTGTTAGTTTAATGTGTGGTGCAGAGTATATTGACTGGCTGCATCATGACCTCGTATGGAAACACCAATGCCCTTGAACAGAAAAGCCAACGAAAAGTACTGGATATGGCCCAGTCCATCACAGATAAAGCTCTCCCAACTACTGAGCACATCTACATGAAATGCTGTCGCAGGGAAGGAGCACCAATTATCAGGGATCCCCACCACCCAGGACGTGCTTTCTTCTTGCTGCTGCCATGGGGAAAAAGGTACAGGAACCTCAAGGCTCAGTTACTACCCTGCAGCCATCAGACTCTTGAACCAAAGAAGATAACTCAGCTTCACTTGCCCCTGCATTGAAATATTCCAACAACCAATGGACTCAATTTCAAGGACTGTTCATCTTATGGTCCTGCTATTTAGTGCTTATTTATTCTTCTTTTTGCATTTGTACTGTTGGTTAGCTCCTGCACTCTGGTCGGACACTGTAGTTTGGCAGTCTTTCAGTGATTCTCTTATGGTTGCTGTTCTATAGATAGATCGAGTATACCCGCAAGAAAACGAATCTCAGGTTATCTCAAGTCAATAATCATTCAGATTGCATCACTCTTGTGATAAGGAGGTGTACCGAAGTGAGATAAATCAGCTGGTTGAGTGGTGTCACAACAGCAATCTCACACTCAACATTAGCAGGACCAAGAAATTGATAGTGGACCTCAGGAAGGGGAAGTGAAGAGAACATGCGTCAGTTCTCATCAAGGGGTCGGTGGTGGAAGTGGGTGAGCAGCATCATGTTCCTGTGTGTCAAAATCTTCCAGAATTTTATTGGATCAAGATGGCTAAAAGAGGACGTGAGTTCACCCTGGCAGACAAGGTGAAAGAGAATCCCAAGGGCTTCTTTAGATAAATTAAGTGCAAGAGGATAGCAAGGGTTAGAGATCATCCTCTTGAAATTCAGCATGGTCATCTAGGAATACAACTGAAAGAGATGGTGGACTTCTTAAGTTAATCTTTTGTGTCTGCATTTACTTGGGAGACAGACACAGGCCTTATGGAGCTGAAGGCAAGGGGTAGTGAGATCACAGACAGAAGTGGAGGTGCTTGAGACAAATTAGGGTAGTGTATTTCCATGGCCTGACAAGATGACGCTTGTAGGAGGCAAGTGCAGAAATTGCAGGTGCCCTGGCAGATGTATTTATGTAGAAAGGGCCTGATTAGTGATTGTCAACATGGCCTTGTGTGATGGTGCCAGCGAACAACGATTTCTTGGGCGACATCTTTTAGATAGCAAATCTCTTCAATTATTTAACTTTTTATACATCTTCTGCTTGTTCTTCTTGTCGTGATTGTGTTTCAGAAACTGTTGGAACCTGTGACCTGCAGTTTAGAATTCAATTAAATGATCTAGCACTACTATTCCCGGAGAGGAGTGAGAGGATGAGCTACCTTGTGGAGAAGACCAGAAATGGGTCATGGCACGTAGCCATGATTGACTCTATTTCTAAGAGTCATGGAAGATTGAAGCATCAGGGTTGAATGCTTCAATCTCTATGGAAGCCACTGGTTGCCAGCTGAGTTGGTGCAGTGTTCTGATCCCACGTGGCAGTCGGTCTGCATGGAAGGACTGAGTTCGTGCAGCCGTTGTTCTCAATGCTGATGGATGTCTTCGAAATTCTGAGGTTTTGTGATTATTGGATTGTAGTTTATACTGGTCTCCTTCAGTTTTAGATTTTTTTTCTTTTTTGTTGCCCGTTGGTGGGTGGGCGATATGCTACTTTTTGTGTGAGGGAGGGTTTGGGGATTTGGGGTCTGATGCTCTTGTAGGTGTTTTTCTGTTTGGGCGATCTGTTAGATTTGTGTGTGTGGGGGGGAATTGGAGGTTTGATGTTTTGTCGTTGTTTTGTTTTGCGAGGGAGGGGGTAGTAGTTTGGGGTTTTTGATGTCTTAGCTGCTGTTTTCCGGATGGGTGATCTGTTAGTTTGGGTCTGAGGGAGGGGTTGGAGGGTTTGGTGTTTGATGCTCTAGATGCCATTTTCCTTGTGGGCGATAGATTAGTATTTTGTTTGAGGGAGTGGGTGGGGGGTTGTTGCGATTTTTGTTTCTTTTTTCTTTTTCTTTCTCATGCATTCGGGGTGAGTGGGTTTGTGTCTTTTCATTCAACAACTCCCATGGTTTTCTGCATTTTGTAGCTATCTGGAGAAGATGAATATCAGAGTTGTATTATTCATGAATACTTAGACAATGAAATTCACCTTTAAGCCTTTTAACTTTGGAACCTTTTATAGAGATCTTTTATGAGGTTATGAGGAAGGTTGATGAAGGAAAGGTGGACACTGGTTACATGGATTTAGCAAGGCCTTTGACAATCTCCATTGGTCCAGAAAGTTGAGTCGCTTGGCATTCAGGGTGAGGTAGTTAACTGGATGGCATAATAGGTGTTTGCCTCTCTGTCTGGAGGCCTGTGAGTTGTGGTGTGCTGCAGAGACTAGTTGTTGAATTTCATTTATATTGATGATTTAGATTAGTGGTCGCCAACCAGTCAATTGCGACCGACCAGTCAATCTTTCAGACTTTCCCAGTAGATCCTGAAAAATATGAAAAATAAATACACAAATACATCATGCCTGATAAACCTTTTGATGCAAATATGTAGTAATTTCTACTTTGAAAAAGGACCACTCGACAATTTCATGCCCAAAAGGAACAACTTTATCTAGGATGGTAGAACGATATTCGTAAACAGAGGTTTTCACTAAAGTGCAGAAAAGACCGGAAGGAAACCCTCGCAACCCTGGAAACAATCTCTCTTTACAAACAGTTTCCGTAGTAGGAGTATTGCTATATTACCATAATCCTAATTGGTATTAATTTATCTTTATAATGCTCATATTACAACACTTATCCCATTTAAATTCCAACATTCCCCAAATGTAAAAGAAATGGGGAACAAAAACAGTGGTGTCATTAGCTTGCGTACCCCTGAAACTTATACTAGTGTCTCAGTAAGTTTACCAATACCAGGAAAGTTAAGGAGCTGAAATCAGGGTTGAAGGCCTAGCAAACATGCTGCTCAGATGACGTGGATTGACAAGTGTTAAAGGACTTGTCACTCTGTGAATGTTTTTCACGACAGTTCAATGAATCCCTGGATGTATTGCAAACAGCTCAGCTTGTTGTATTTGTCAGAATGGCTTTTCAGGATTTAACAACAAAAGAGGACTTCCTCACTCTTTTGCACTTAAAGGAGAGAACAATAGGTGAGGATATTTACAATGAGTTTAAAATAATGTCCGTGAAAATGACATCCCCATTCATAAACTGGTGGCAATTACTGATGGAGCCCCAGCAATGCGCGATGGGCACATTGGTTTTATAGCACTGTGCCGTAATGACCCTGATTTTCCCGACTTCCTGGATTATCACTGTGTGATTCATCAGCAGCCCTTGGCTGGGAAGGCCATGGACTTTTCTCATGTAATGGCACTGGTGGTCAAACTGATAAACTTGATTTGAGCAAAAGCGCTTCAGCACCGCTTATTCAAGGTGTTATTGGATGAGCTCGATGCCACTATGTCCTGTTTGATATGCTAGTTACAGTGTTTTCTTGGTTGAATTAATTTGAAAGCTTGACAAAAGCATTTTATATGATTAAAATACAATTAGCCCAAATAAAGAGCCTCAAGTTGGAAGTACAATCTGCTGTTTTTTCTCTAAATGATTTAGTAGGTCGATCTTGCCTTTTACTAAGGACAAGGTAGGGGATCTTGGACTTAAAAAGGTTGGTGACCACTAATTTAGATGATAATATGGTAAACAGGATGAACAAGTTTGTGGATGACACCGTGATGGGGGATATAGTGAGCAGTAAAGAAGGCAATCAAAGCTTATATGGGCTGAAAAACGGTAAATGGAATTTAATGCAGTCAAGTGTGAGGATGAACCAGCGTAGGATTTACATACTGAATGGTTGGGCACTGAGGTGTGTGGTAAAACAAAGGGATCTGGGAATACTGATCCAGAATTCCTTATAAGTGGCATCGAGGTAGATAGGGTCAGAAAGAGAGCTTTTGGAACCTGGCCTTCATAAATCAAAGTATTGAGTAAAGGAGTTGTGATATTACGTTAAAGTTGTATAAGATTTTGGCGAGGCTGAACTTGGCTGAGTTCTGGTCATCTATCTATAGGAAAAATATCCATAAGATTGAAAGAGGTACAAAGAAAATTTACAAGGATGGTGCCAGAACTCGAGGACATGAGTTATCAGGAAAGATTGAATAGGTTATGACTTCATTCCATGGAGAATAAGAAAATGTGAGAGATCTTTCAATAGGTTTCAATAGGTGCCCTAAATGTCAGAGAAATGTATACAATATACATCCTGAAATTCATTTTCTTCACAAACGTCCATGAAAACAGAGGAGTACCCCGAAGACTGAATGACAGTTAAAACCCCAAAGCCACCCTATCTCCCCCCCCATGTATAAGCAGCTGAAAAGCAATGCCCCACCACCCTCACCAGCAAAAAAGCATCGGTACCCCCACCAAGCACTCAAGCGTGAAGCAAATCATCAATAAGACACAGGCTGGCAGTACCCGAAAGACTACTCGTTCACCTGGCATTTGACATACCACAGGCTCTCTCTCTCTCTCTCCCTAATAAGGGAAAAAGAGGTATCCCCATTTCACAGCGAGGGGGGAGACATAATAAAACAACTCACTGATTTATGGTATTAAAAGTCTGTTGTGTCGCTTCATCTGAACTCTGTGCCCAAAGATCTCGGGACTCTGGGCTCACAGCCAGCTGCTGCTTTCAGTCTTTCATCTTCCATGACACACCAGTTTTCTGTGGAAGCCCCGATCTCAAATCTACCCACCTCCAGAGCCACAAAATCCTTGAACCCTGAAGGCACACTAATCATTGGTCTTCTAGGGCACGTCTTTGGCATATCAAATAGCGTCCAGCCGAGAGTGGGTCCTATTTCTGCGAAGAACCAAAGTCAGTGTGTAACTCCAGGTCAGAGTCTTCAGAATAACCCTGAAAGGGAAAAGTAGAGATAATAAAGATAGAAATTGAGCTGCTTCCAAAGAAGGAGTCGCTGATAGGTGCCATTGTCCTCTTAAGCTTCACCTTATAGAACTATACAAATTTATCAGAGTTATGGATTCAGTAGACATATGCAGGCTTTTTGTTCTGAGTTTGGGTCAGACTAGAACTGGAGGTCAATAGGTTTGGGGTGAAAGGTGAAATATTTAAGGGCAACTTGAGGAGGAATTTCTTCACTCAGATTGTGGTAAGAGAGTAGAATGAACTTCCAGCTAATGTGGTGGATACCGATTCAATTGTAACATTTAAGAGAAGTTTGCACTGTTAAAATGGGTGTGGAGGGCTCTGGTCCAGCTGTGGGTAGATGGGACTAGGCAGCAAAACAGGTCAAAACTGAATGGATGGGCTGAAAGGCCAGTTTCTCTATAACTCTATCAACTATCCTTTACAGGAGCTCTTCATCAAAACACCCTTCATCCTATAGCACCCACCTGCCAGAGTTAGGAGTTGTATGTTCAGCACATTGCCAGAAACCAATTATCTGGGTTGATACTCTAGTGCTGATGGTTTTGAAGGAGCAAACCAAGCATTAAACCAATAGCCTGAAAACTTCCCTAGAATGGCTAAGAACAGAGGATTACTCTTTGGTCAGACAGCCAAATTAGAATGAAAATACACATGATCTGATCAGTAATACTTTACTGTTCATAAGTTCTTACACTAGGCAAGTTATACATCATGTGGTGGTATAATTCAAGTATATTTCATTTCTAGGAGGTGCTATAGGATACCTTGAAGTCATGAAAGGAGCTTCAGAAATGCATGATGTTTTTCTTTATCCATCAGGTCACTGATCCTCAGTCATTCTGAATCTCAAGTTTTATGGAAATACTAGATCCAGTAAATAAATAATGTGTACTAAGAGGTTGTTGGAAACATCAGAAGCAAAAAGGAACAAATTAGATCTAAAAGCAGAAATTGCAATAGTGGCACCGAAGCTCGCTCAATCAATGTCCGCAAGAGAAAGGCAAGTTCACATTTCAGATCTGGAGGCTGTGTCAGAACTGTCAGCACTCTGCTTTTCATAGACAAAGTGTGTATCAAATAGGTCAGCTCTTCTTCAGAAGGTAGCATAATAGAATTTCCAACTTTGTAATGTGTCAACTGAGTAAATGCTATGTAAAGTCAGATGACAGCTCATTGTGTCAACTTTTCCACCTTGTTCTCAACACTGAGCTAAGTCCCTTGATCTTTCTGGGATAGTGAGCAAACATTACCTTATAGCTTCAAGGCTGATAGTGTGGTGTACATACTAACCATGTTCCAAGATGACATTCCTTGAAGTATTCTCCTGGAAAGTCATAATTCCACACTTTCCTAATCCTATGTTAATGCAGCACTTGTACCAAGTCATTAGTTAATGGATTACCTGTTCCTCAAACACCTGGATTCATTTATTGGCCAGAACACAAGCATCAGTCTAGCCTTCTGCTCTTCTGATATGTTGTGGCCTGGCTCCCTCTTCATCTATCTTGGTTCATTCCTTGGACTGATATCTAACTCAGTAGACACCAAGAGCTGAAAAATGTAAGAGATTACACACATTATTCTTGAGTACCATTAGAATTTAGAAGGCTGTGGATTTTTGACAGAAGTTCTAAAGATAGAAATGGAAAAGATGGGCAAATGGAGATAATTCATCTGACAAATTGGGAAATTTAAGACTAGCAAAATTGCCTAAAGTCAGATATATTTTTACAGTTTTGAAATTATAAAATCTTTTACTAGGTAAAGGTATAGCTCTCTTCCAGAAATAGCAATTTCTGTTTTTTTTAATATTTTAAATCTGACAGCAATAATGATTCTTTTGACCAGGGGTATGAGGTTTTAAGATAGCTATGTGGGGATGTGTCCCAGATTACCCACTATCACACTGAAAAGACATCAGGTTAAACAAACTTCTACTGCAAAGTGCTTTGTTAAATCATAGGATGTGTGCTCCATTGGCTAGATCAGCATGTATTGCTCATGTCAATTTGCCCCTGAACTGAATTGCTTGCCAAGCTGCTTCAGATAACAGTTAAAACTCAATCGCATTAAAGTCAGTTTAGGCTTGACCAGGTAAGAATAGCAAATTTCCTTCCTGGATAAAAACGGATTTGTTTTATAACTTGTGCTAATAAATTAATTCAGATTTATGTAACTAACTGATCTTTTAGTTTCCAACCATGGTGTAAGGTTTCAATTCAAAACTCCAGTTCATTAGTCCAAGCCACAAAAGCTTAATCTCTAAGTTATCATATCCTATATACTAAAGATTCATATTAATGAACAACCCAGGAGCCACTCAGTCTATCTGACATATCATTACATATATGTATAGTGACTCTACTTCATTAGGAGTTTGAGGAAATTTGGTATGTCATTAAAGAGCCTTGTATATTGTGTCGATATATAGTAGAGAGCTTTCTGACTGGCTACATCACAGCCTGATAGAGAGACTCCAATGCAAAGGAGCAAAAGATGCTGCCAAATTTTATAGTCTCAGCCAGATCAACCAAGGGCAGAACCTTTCTCACCATCAAATCATTTTCAAGAGGTGGTAGCTCAAGAAGGCAACATCCATCATTAAGAACACTCACCATCTGGGATATGCCCTCTTCTCATTACAAACATCAGGAAGTGGTACAGGAGAGTGAAGAGCCACGCTTAATGATTCTAGAGCTGTTCTTCCACTGTGTCATCAGACTTTTCAATGGTCCATAAACCTATCAATATTATCTCATTTTTCTTTTTTATCGCTTATTATTTATTTTGAATTTTGCAGTACTTTTATATCTTTGCACTATTCTGCTGCTTCAAAGTAACAATCTATATGTCATATAAGATAGTGGTAATAAACTGATTCTGATTCTGAAATGAAACAGGAACATTTACCCAATCACAAAAAAGAGAAAATCTGCAGATGCTGGAAATTTGAGCAACACACACAAAATGCTGGAGAAACTCAGCAGGCTAGGCACTTTCTATGGAAAAGAGTACAGTCAACAGTTTGGGCTGAAACTCTTTGACAGGCTGGAGATAGAAATCTGAGGAGTATATTTAAAAGGTGTGGGGGAGGGGAGAGAGAAACTTAAAGTGATAGGTGAAACCTAAAGGGGGAGGGATGAAGTAAAGAGCCGGGAAGTTGATTGGTGAACGAAACAGAAGACCATGGATGAAAGAAAAGGGGGAGGAACACAGGATGGGCAGGCAAGGTAAGAGAGGGAAAAGGGGACAGGAAATGGTGAAGGAGAGGGGGTTTGCGGGGCACTCAGAACTTCAGAAATTGATGTTAATGCCATCAGGCTGGAGGTTACCCAGTGTGGCCTCATCGTGACAATGGATGGACATATCAGAATGGGAATGGGAAATGGAATTAAAATGGGTGGCCACTGGGAGATTCCCCCCTTTTTATGGCACATGGAGAGTAGGTGCTCAGTGAAGTGGTCTCTCAATCTACGTCGGATCTCAGCAATATCCAGGAGGCCACACTGGGAGCACCTGACACAATATATGACCCCAACAGATTCACAGGTTAAGTGCCACCTCACTTGGAAGGACTGTTTAGAGTCCTGAATGGTACTGAGGGAGAAGGTATAGGGGCAGTTGTAGCATTTGTCCTGTTGTTCGTCCCCACTGATTTCCCTCTTGGCACTTATACTGACAAGCGGAACAAGTGCTACACCTGTCCCTACACCACATAGAGACAAATTTGAAAAACAGTGCTGAATACTGGACAGAATGTATTATGTCTGAATGCACTCAGTAAATGTAAATGTAGATGATCTTATAATGCAGTTAGAAATGGGTAGGTATGATGTTATGGGCAACACAGAGACATGATTGAAAGAAAATCATAGTTGTAGTAGTGATGAGCAGATGTGCAGAGTTGGGAGAGTAGATTTGTTAGTAAAAATTGAATCAAACCCTTTGAATGAGGTGA
Source organism: Hypanus sabinus (assembly GCF_030144855.1). Taxonomy (NCBI): domain Eukaryota; kingdom Metazoa; phylum Chordata; class Chondrichthyes; order Myliobatiformes; family Dasyatidae; genus Hypanus; species Hypanus sabinus. The sequence continues at coordinate 34,966,564 of NC_082714.1, forward strand.
TTTAAGATCAGAAGATATAGAATCTTTATGGGTAGAGTTAAGAAACTGCAAGAATAAAAATACCCTGATGACAGTCATATACCAGCCTCCAAAAAGTAACCAGGATGTAGAATACAAGTTGCAACTGGAGATAGAAAAGGCATTTAAAATGGGAAATGTTTCAATGGTCATGGGGGATTTCTATATGCAGGTAAATTGTGGATATCAGCTTGGAGCTGGATTCGAAGAGAAGGTATTTTTACAATGTCTACTAGATAGCTTTTTAGAGCAACTTGTAGTCAATACCATTAGGGAAAAGGCAATTCTAGATTAGCTTTCCTATGATGAACCAGATTTGATTAGAAAGCTTAAGGTAGTGGAACCCTTAGGAGAGTGATCATAATATAATAGAATTCGCTCAGCTGTTTGAAAGAGAGTAGCTAACATTGGATGTATCGATATTACAGCGGAGAAAAGGGAACTACAGATGCATAAGAATGGAGCTGGGCAAAATTGATTGGAAGGGGACACTAGCAGGGATGATGTTAGAGCAGCAATGGTAGGAGTTTCTGGGAATAATTCCGAAGATGCAGGATAGGGCCCTCCTAAAGATGATGAAGCACTCTAAAGGGAGGATGAGTCAACCATGGCCAACAAGGGAAGTCAAAAACAGAATAAAAGCAAAGGAAAAGGCACATAATATAACAAAAATTACTGTGAAGCTAGAGAATTAGGAAGCCTTTAAAAAACAACAAAAGACAATTATAAAAAGCCATAGCAGAGAAAAGATGGCATATCAAGGTAAGGTTGCCAATAATATAAAATAAGATACCAAAAGCATTTTTTCAGATATATATGGAATAAAAGCAAGAATAGGCATTAGATCACTGGAAATGACACTGGAAAGGTAGTGATGGGAGACAAAGAAATGACAACCAAGCTAAATAAATCTTTCGCATCAGTGTTCACCGTGGAAGACACTAGCAGCATGCCAGAAATTGAGGAGTGTTAGAGGGCAGAAGTGCGTGCAATCATTATTACCAAGAAGGTGCTTGGGAAGCTGAAGGTCTGAAGGTAGGTAAGTCAACTAGACCAGATGGACTACACCACAAGGTTCTGAAAGAGGTTGCTCAAGAGATCATGGCAGCATTAGTACTGATCTTTCATGAATCACTAGATTCTGGAATTTCTCTAGATGACTGGAAAATTTCAAATAACACTCCACTCTTTAAGAAGGTGGAGAGGCAAAAGACAGGTGAGTTAGCCTGAGTTCAGTAGCTGACAAGATATTCAAGGATGAGATTTTAGGGTACTTGGAGGCATGTGATAAAATAGGCCGAAGTCAATATGGTTTCCTTAAGGAGAAATCTTACATGACAAACATGTTAGCATTCTGTGTAGAGATAACTGGCAGGATAGACAAAGGAGAGTCAGTGGAGATTGTCAACTTGGAATTCCAGAAGGCCTTTGAATTCTTGTGTTGCATTTAAGTCTGCTACACAAGATAGAAGCCCATGGTGTTATAGGAAGGATATTACAATGGACAGAGGATTGGCTGACTGGTGGAAGAAAAAGAGTGGAATTTTTGAGATGAGGAGTTTCATGAGAATGTTCCAGGTTATGAAAGGGTCAATGTACAAGGAGCATATCTTGGCTCTAGGCCTAGAATTAGAAGAATGAGGAGGGGGGGATTCTCATTGATACATACTGAATATTGAAGGACTGAGAGATAAAGTCAACATGGAGAAGGTGTTTCCAATTGAGAGTATGGGACCAAAGGGCACAGTCTCAGAATACAAGGACTTTGGTTTAGAACAGAGATGAGGAGGAATCTCTTCAGCCAGTGGGTGAAGAATCTAAGAAATTCATTGCTATAGACATCTGAGTAGGCCAAGTCACTGGGTGTATTTAAAACAGACGTTGATAGTTCCTGATTTGTAAGTGTGTCAAAGTTTATGGCAGGAAGGCAGAAGAAAGGGGTTGAGAGAAAATGTAAATCAGCCATGATTGAATAGCAGAGCAGACTTAATAGTCTGAAAAGCCTAATTCTGTTCCTATGTCTTATGGTCTTATTGGCTTATGGACCCTGTGGAATTCCCTAGGATTTTCAGGTTTTCTTTCACATCCTAAAATGTACTCTCTTGTTTAATTGACAGTTGTAAAATGCTCTATTGTGGGAAGGCAAGAAGTAGTACAATCAGGGAGATGTTAATGGGCAGATATAAGATAACAGGTCACAGAGAACTAAATGAGGAGTGGGATTACACTGATTTCCTGTATAAACTCAATAGTCATTATGAAAAAAACACAGATTATCTGTTAATTGGTTGATTTCGGGCCATCACCTTACTTTTCTTGATCAACAGATCAGTCTCTGAGGAAACTCCTGTTGATTTCCTTTATTACATTCCATTGCTGACATTAACCTTTGAACACCAATGTCTTGACTTACTTTCAAGTAATGCTGCATATTTTACTGATCAATAGTGTTGAACATCTTACAAAACATGCTCCCAAAGCCTCTTCTTTGCACAGTTAAGTCACAAATATTATGCCACTCTTACCTCGCAGATGACAGCAAAATTGGTATTGACGTTCTTTTAATTCAGATTCTAGGAAGGTAGTGTCCTTGATTCAGCTCTTGGTGTTTATACTTTGTGCATGTCAGCAAACCACGACAAGCAAGTTTAACAGCATAAACGTGAGAAGTCAAACCAAAAGTGGAATGAAAACACATAAAATGAAGGTTAGTGACCATTCCATAGAAGTCAATATATTCTACATACATGTTCTGTAATGATGCTTTCTTGAAGCTTTTTAGACTTCTTTTAGGTATTTATGTGCTGGGTGATTCCATAATAGAACATAAGAGATATTTAAACTGCTAATGGATATAGCCATTCAGAATGATGCCTGGCATCTGAGAAATTTTCCTTCTATTTACTTACTTGTTTATTGAGATGCAGCACAGAATACGCACTTTGGCTCTTTGAGTCACACTGCCAATTAATTCCATAATTTAATCTGGGCCTAATCACAGGTCAATTGACAATGACCAATTAACCTACCTGGGACTACAGGAGGAAACCAGAGCACCCAGGGAAAACTTATGAGGAGAAGGTACAAACACCTTATGTGGGCAGCAGCGGACATTGTGCAAACCACTCTGCTACCATGCTGCACCAATCTTTGAAGAGGTGTTTTCGTACATCAAGGTATATGGGAGGTTTTGCAACAACTTACAGTTGACGAGTTCATTCAACATATGAAAATACGTGTTTGTTTTATGGAGGGATAAATCAGAACATAAATAGAACTTAAGATAAGGGAATAAGGAAACAATAGAGAGCTAGACTAAAGAAGTGGGTTTTCAAAACAGTTTGTAAAGGGGAGATATTTAGGGAAGGCACATGATTCAAAGGCCAATAATTTGAACATATTGAAAAGAATTAATTAAGCCAGGAGAATGGTGACAAGGTTAGCTGACAGGCAGTAAAGGCCTGAGATAAAAATGATGTGGATTATGCTTTTTACCACGTGCAAAATTAGGATGAAATGGAATCTGGTGAGAATGGATATAAAAGAAAATGATGGACCTTGTATCATCATCACAGGCCAAAAAGGAAATGAAGCTGAAGAAATAATCAAGGTTGGATCAAGGGACTAAATTAGAACAGAGAGGGAAGTCACTATTGGAGATATTCTGGATAGTACAGAGTTGGTAAAAGTGGAAATGGACAAGGCTAATACTACTAAGCTAAATGGATATGCAACACCAGAGCAGAATAGCGGAATTGACTCTGTTCAAGGTTTCAGGGAAGTGGATAGGAAAGGGAGAGTTAATACTCTATAGTCACAGAGGACAATGATGAACCAAAATAAACTGACTGGTTGCCAATTGAAGGGAAACGCCAGGACATCTGACTGTCCACTTCACTGAAACCAGTGGCAGAGCAGTGACATAGAATCAAAGAGTAGGACAACATGAAAGGAGGATCTTCAATCCAACCTGTCCATGGCAACTTAAATATCCATCAAAGCTAGGTCCATTTAGCCATGTTCGGCCCATATCCCTCATGCTAAAGACAAGAGGCTGCTGGCATTTTCCATCTAACCCCCATCTTTACACCTCACCCGGAAGGGCTGCCTTACAAAAGGCAACTATGTTCACATGAGAAAAAACACCCATACCCTGCAGTGTAAAAATGATCAGATAACCTTCTTGTTGTTCCTTTTCACACCTTGCAGCGCATCAGGTGGCATTTTTGCCACTTCCATCGCATTTGGCTGTTTTTCACAAGGCCGAGTTTCTGGCTCGACCCTCAAGCCAGCATGGTTGGAAAGTATGCAAGGAGCCGGCTGGATTGGAACTTGAGACCATTTGGCTCGTGGTCCGGTGCTGGTGTCACTACACTACCTTGTTTAGAGCTTTTCATTAAGAAGTGAATAGCAGGCACGATACCAGCAGAGTTTCACCGCTCTTCAAAATTGTATTAGGCGATCTTTTACACCTGCCTGAGAAAGCAGGTGTGATCTCGATCTAAAGACTTGTCTGAAATAATAAGCAACTGCAGTGCTGAATTATAATGCAAGTGGTCTTTCTGCATGTGGCTCGCATTTTTCCACCAATACATCTGTCAGGACTAATCTCCTTTGAATTTTCTGACACTCCCACTGACCAAAACGCGACAGGTTGGAAATGACTGGACTTCAGTGAATCAAAACAACTCCAATGTCAGTATTTCTTTTAAAACGCTTCTGTTTGAATTGAATTGCCTGGATTCTCCCTTGGGCAGCTCTATTACAATAACTACTGTTTCAGCTGTGAATGTATCAAACACAGATTTTAAAACCTCTTGGGGTAGGAATTTGCCTTTCTTTCTTTAAATTTCTTAGTTTACTTTCCTCAGAATTCATTGTTTGCATTGTTAATTTCCCTATATTGTGCAATTCCTTGTACTGGGTAATCAATATAAGCTAAAATTGAGTATTGCACACAATATTTATTTTTAAATAAGAAGTACCAGAATATAGAAGGATATCCATATTTTCAAAATCAAACAATTGCATATTTAAAAGAGAGTTAAATATAATTCAATCCAAATACATGTGTTGATCATTCTCTACAATGGTGAGACCCAACATAGATTGGAGGACTGCTTTGTTTGGCACCTCAGCTTTATCTGCAGAAGGTGGAATTTCACGGTGGCCAACCATTTTCATTCCTATCCCCTTTCTCGTTCTAACCTGTCAGCTCATGGCCTCGTCGTCTGCCATGATGAGGCGAGTCTCAGTATGGAGGAGCAACACCTTAAATTTCATCAAATTAGCCTCCAAGCTGATGGCATGAAATTCAATTTCTCCAACCTGGTAATTTTCTCCCCTCCCCGTTCCCTCTTTTTCGCTTTCCCAGTCTTGCCTCATAGCTCTTCTCTTCACCTGCCTATCGCCACCCCTCCTAGTGCCCCTCCTCCTTTCCTTTCTCCCATGATCCACTCTCCCCCCCCCCCGCCTTTTTCTCCAGCCCTTTGACTTTTCCACTTATCACCACCCAGCTTTTACTTCATTCCCCCTTCCCCACACAACTGGTTTCACCAATCACCTTCTAGCTTCTCCTTGTTCCCCTCCCCCAACCATCTTATTCTGGCTTCTTCCACCTTCCTTTCCAGCCCTGATGAAGGGTCTTGGCCCAAAACATTGACTGTTTATGAGGTTCCATAGATGCTGCCTGACCTGTTGAGTTCCTTCAGTATTTTCTATGTGTTGTAAATACATGAATCTCTCCTTAAAACTTTATTACAGAGTAACATTGTAATATTTACACTCTAGTGTTAATGCAGCAAAATACACAGGAAGCAAAAATACATGGATCTTTCCTTGAAAGTTTATTACAGAATAACATTGCAATATTTACACTCTAGTGCTAATGCAATAAAATACACAGGAACCAATTCACAAAGATGGTAATAAGATTTACACAGTCACTTTAAGAGATATTAGACGTTGAGCTTGATTAAAGAAGAAAATGTAATGAGTGAACTGAAATTGTTAATGTGCATCTTCATTAAGAAAAGAGCCAGAATGAAGTTTGGAGCTGGGAGGGGGCGGTGGTTGGAATTTCAGAGTTTGATTAAGCTGTGGGATGAGACAGAAGCAGGTGAGAGACAAGTGAATCCAGTTGAGGGGGGATTGATGGATGGACATTGGCAGGCGGGAGGCTGGAAGGTGGAGCTAACAACAAAGGCCGGGAGGTAATAGGTGGAGTCAACAAGAGGTTTCAGATTATGAAATTGGATATGAAAGGAAAGGATGAGTGGAACTAGATAAGGGAGAGATGGTGACCATTTGAAACAGTAGAGGCATGGGATAGGGAGGAAGTGCATTGAGTATGTGGGTGACAGGCAAATGTAGCTAAGCGGGGAGGATAAAATATGGATGACGCACTCTTCTAGTAGCAGATGGACAAGGAAATACATACTGGGTGGTGGTATGAGAGCAAAGCCATCTTATGTGTGGATAAGGGTAAACAGGCTAGGAGAGAATCAAAACATTTCTGTCTGTCTCCTTTTTGTCCCTAACAGAATGTTGCTTTGTTCTGTCTTAATGCTTGTCTTGTGTCTTTAGTTGGATGTCAGACTTCTGTTGAGACCCAACAAGCCTCTAATAACCTTGTGATTTGTAAAAATGATAGCATTGTTTCTGGAAAAGATGTACATAATGTGATATGTGCTCATTGGGAATATGGTGGGCTTATACGTCTGAGGGAATGTTGTGCACCTAGAGTGACTGGCCTCGCATAATTTTTTTTGTGAAATGTGAAGTGGCAATTTAATTGGAATTTGACTCTTGCACCCCCAATCACAATGTAGTGTATGTAAACTTCACTCGTTCTGTTCCAGTTGTCAACAAGATGTTGTTAACTCCAACACCCCTTAGGAATGAGGACATATACTTTAACATGAATGTTGAGGTTAATCCTTGGATCTGTATAGTTTCAATAGGTACGTTTAATGTTAGAGAACTGTATATAATATACATCTTGAAATTCTTTTTCTTAACAAACAACCACAAAAACAGAGGAGTGACCCAAAGAATGAATGATGGTTAAATATTGGAAGCCCAAAGCCCCCCAGCTCCCCACTCCCACACACAAGCAGCAGCAAGTCAATGACTCCCCCATCAGCAAAAATAATCGGTGCCCCTCACTGAGCACTCAAGCATGCAACAAAGCATCAATAAGAGACAGACCTGCAGTACCTCAAAGACTGCTTGTTCACCTGGTATTTGACATACCCCAGGCTTCTCTCTCTCCCTTATAAGGGAAAAAGAGGTGTCTCTCACAGCGAGAGGGGAGACATACAAACAACTGACTGATTTATGGTGTTAAGTCTGTTGCGTCTCTTTTTCTGAGCCCTAAACCCAAAGAACTCAGGTCTCTGGGCACATAGCCAGCAGTAAGCCTGCTGCTTCTGATCTTCTGTGTTCTCACACAACGCATCATGTGACAGCATGTGACAGAATTAGTCCATCTCCCAAGCCATGAAAATCCAGAACCCTGCAGACGCCCTCACCTTCCAGACCGCCTCACCTGCCTCACCTTGGAATGTTGAAAAGTGGCTGGTCCGATTCCCACAAAAAAACAAAGTCAGAGTCTAACTCCAGGTCAGGGTCTTCAAAAGAACCTTGAAAGGGGAAAGAAAAGGAAATAGAGCTGTTTCTGAAGATGCAAGCAAAGGAGTCGCCGTTTAGTGCCATCATAACTAAACTCTGCTTAGTAATTGTGATAATACTAGTTTTGATCCTCCAAGGGATATTAATATACATTCTTTATTTTAAGAAAATAAAAAAATTCTATGTGTCTCTAGCCTGGTCAGCCATTCAAGGGGTGGAATGTGGATTATTAAATGTTGTGAAACAATGAATGAATATCTGTCAGGTCAAATGACAATTTAAATCTTTCTGAACTCTTTAACATGTGGGTTCTGTAGGTCTGTTGAATAAACAATGAGTAACCATCAAATGTGAAATCTGTTAGTGAGTAAACACTGAGAACATCTGTCAAGTAGTTTGTCTGTCTGGATTTGGGCTTATTGTTTACATGTGGAAACCTCAATGTGCTTTTGAAAGCCCAAAGAATGCAAGAAGTGACTATTAAAGTGTCTACTTGATTTATGAGGGCATGCTAAATGCTGTGTTAATGGACAAACAATGTGTTGTTTGGTGTAACTAGGCTGAGTTAATGTAAGTTCAAAGAGTTTGACTGCTTGCAAACCTTGTAGATATATTGGGTTGCTGTTTGGATTTTCTTTGGTAATGGAAAGCCACATACATCCAGGAGCTCAGGATAACCATTGTGGATGAACTGAAGCTGTTTAACACAGAGGTTCCCTACTTTGTGTTTGGTCTTGCCTCTGTGGTCTCTTCCTTTATACTGAGAAGCTCCCCTTTACACTCTCTGATTCAGGTCTTGACCTAAAAAGTCGACTTTTCCTTTGCCACCACAGATGCTGCTTGACCCACTGAGTTCCTCCAGCAGCTCAACTTTCATTTAAAATGTGTTAATGCAATCATTTCCAGTCAAGATTGCACTGAACTGCAGTCTCCATAGTGATTGTGGCTCAGTCCAATTTGCTTTCTATGTTCATAGGGATGGTTTTGAGGCACAGAAAGGGGAGTTAGAAATTAGGTTAGAGTTTAGGGACACTGATGTGGAGAAAGTTAGCGATCAGATTAGTGTTTAGAGATGGAGATGCAGGGAAGTTAGAGATTAGGCTGACACTCTGTGCTTTGTGTTTGAAGACCAGTAACTTGTATGGGTGAGAAACGCTTTCAGAGTCTAGGACTGTGCATTACACTTGAAGTCCGGTGTTGTAGACATCTGGAATCTGAGCTTCCACTCTGCACTCGAAGTCTATTGACATAGGACTGTGCATTGCACTTGAAGTCCGGTGTTGTAGACATCTGGAATCTGAGCTTCCACTCTGCACTCGAAGTCTACTGACATACAGTACTCTGCAGAGGTCTTAGGCACAGAAATATTGCTAGGGTGCCTAAGACTTTTGCATTGTACTATATTTGCCAACGAGAAGCGGGACATCAAGTTTGTAAATCTGGCAAGAGCAAAGGATGTTGTGAATGGGGATGGTGGGGAACCACATGAGAGGTGTGGGATAGGTGGCAGAGAAGGAGTTCCAGGGGCCAAGGGGGGGAGGAGGTGGAGTGGGTACCAACACATCCAAAACTGAAGCACAAGGCAAGGTTATTTGATTCCAAATAATCAGTTTATTGATCAATACAAAATGCCATTCGGACTCCCTACTCCCCCTTCCCTTTCATTTTTCCAAACCATGATAACACTTTCTCGCCCCTTCCCACTCTCAGTCCCCAATAAAGATCCATATCAGTATTACATTTATTATCACTCTCATATGTCAATAGACTTAGTTTTTTTGCAGCAACAGCACACTGCAATTCATAAAATTACGATGCAGAAGTTTTAGGCACCTGGTGTAACTGTGAACAAAGTCACTGGAAAGAAACTGAAGCTAATGGAAGTGGAAGCCTTTATTCTAGCGAAACGAGGATACAGACATCACATCTGGGACACTCTTGGAAGAAGAGGCCTGCACAACCAATATTACATGACATCTTATTTGCTAAAGATCAAAGGTATCAGAAAGAGAATTCTATTCTGACAATTTATCTACAATACTTCCTTTGAATTACATATAGTTTTTAAACACCTCCTTTTTCACACGCATGCTCCAGACACCCAAAATGAATGTTAACCCCACTGACTCTAGGCTGCATTCATGCAGATGCAAGCATCTGAGTTCTGAGCTTCTTTGTTTGCAACTGAACCCCAACCTGCAGCTCCAGGAAGCCCATTGTTCTGAGCTGTGTTTTGAATTCAATTCGCAAACTGCATTCAGATCTGAAGAATGGCAGCTGTTGAAATTCATATTTGCTATATACGCCATCACCAGAAAAGTCTCTCCTCTTGGTCCTCCTGAACAAAAATAAATTTGTTCCAGGAAAGGCCAAGCTTTAGGGCAGCAGAAATCCCCTGTATTTTGATCCTCTTCCCCGTTGACCTATTATATCCATATGATCATTTACAGCTATGCAATCATCCCTGATGGCTACCCACAAGACTCTAAGCAAAGTTTGTTCCAGAAATTAGTCAAATAGTCTTTAAAATGCAGCTGTGCCATTCGTCTGCCTCCTTTCCCGTTGGCTGATTGCTGGCCCAACCGCTGAAAGGGCCCAGCTTATTTATATTCACTCCCCATTCAGGCCAGCGTTATTGACTTCAGATGCTGTGTATAGTGTAATTTCTTTTGTTTCTTGATCTGCCACGCCATCAGAGCTGTGGAACCTGACGTCTCTGTTCTAACTCAGATCCTTTCCTATCTATTATCCCCTTTTTTTTCTATTCTGAGCTATACAACTAATCATCTGCCTTCAGCAACCAGCCTTCATTACAGAGTACAGTAAGCGTTATACTTTAACATGCTGCTCACAGCTCATTGTCATGTTCTCTCAGTGTCTTATGCCCTTGTGTTTGCTGTGGTTCTGCTTTCATCAGGTGAGTTCAGATTGATTCAACTGTCTGGAGTTCATCACTTAGGCTCTCTGCAATGACACTGTCACCGAGTACATTTGATCTCTTGCCCTGTCTGTGAGAGTGACAAGAAGGTGGGTCATACGATTTAACCTGAGTCCAGTGTTTTCAATGGCTCCCTCGTCAGGACTGTGTAGCAAAACAGGCGTCATTCATCCGCAGTACCACCTGTGGTTCTATCCACCTGGAAATGAAATCTGCCTTTTCAACCAGTTCCCTTCCCATGATTCGGTCACCTGGCTATGGGAGAACTATTTTGTCTCCCTCTGTCTTACTCTGATCCAGAAAATGTCGCTGCTGCTTTGCTCGATCCCTCAATGTGTTACCCTGGTTACAGTGGTCCTTCACATCCCCATATAATCTTACTAGATTGGCAGTTGTAGCTTCTTCCTGCACACTTGTAATTTCTGTTGCTGCTTGTTCTTTCACTGCCCTCCTCACACTGATGTCTGGCCACTCGTTCCCATTCTGCTCTTCGCAATCCCCTTTCTGGTGAACCTCTACTGTAATCACTGCTACCTTCTCAGTTCCTCACAGTGCTTGGCCTCTACCCTTGGGACCTCCTTCCATGATTCCCACACATTGCCCTGTCTCTTGTCCCTGCTTAGGGCTGCTTTCTTCCTATGGGCCATACATGTTTGCTATTGGTGTCTTGGCCATATTATTTCTCCTTTTCCTGAGTCTATGATAGCACCTTCCTTACTCAGTGTGTCTCTCTCCAGGATAGTCCCTTCATTGTTTGGGCACATCCAAAAATCTACAGGAAGCTGCACTCCCTCAATCTCAAGTGTCTGCGGCTGACTTCTCTCTGCGCTCATTATTTCATCTCCTGTACTAGTAATGTAGATCAGTTATCGATGCTGACCACACCATGTCCATTAACATTTCACATTGCTGGCCCCTTATAAGCCTCTTGGGGATGACGACCACTGGTATCAGAGGCTGCCATTTGTCTGACCTCATCAGCTCTACAATCTGGTCAGCCATCAAATCAGAAAGAAAGGGTGCTGCTGTGGATTCTGCCTGCTTTGGTGAGTGATTCTCACACTTTTCTCTCTTTTCAGTACACTGCACCCAACCATGGCCTGAGAGGCCACAGCTGTAACAAATCATTCCTTTTACCCTTCCATGTCTATTCCAGTAGTTCCTTACTAAGTGCCCTGGTTGCTGGCACAAAAAACAATTCCTCGATGATGTCACAGCAGCTACATTCACTGCAGCCATTTTATGACTTCTCTTCCACCCTCTCTGGTCTATCTCAGCGGCCTGTAAGACTATCACAGAGTAGGTCGATCCCACCGTAATCCTCAAACTAAATCATCCTGGTGGGCTGAGCCCAGGCCTTCCTTCAGTACTGTCAGGAAGACTGACTCATCACTCCCTGGATTATCCAACCCTGAATACTCCTCATATGCTCGATATTTGCATTCTGCATAATCTAGGGCTGGCTCATCAAGTCTCTGAAGCACTGACATCATCAATTCCAAGTTACTCTCACCTCCCCCCAGCCACTGCGTTGCTTCCCCTTTGAAGAAGGGAAATCTCTCTTCATTGCCAGCATTCCCCGTTGTTGCCCACGTGCCACCCTGCACCCTCTGGGCCATACTGACTTACATATCCCTCAGGCACTTCACTTGTACCAACACATGTTTATCTGGTGAATTTCAATCACTTCCTTGAGCTTGCACCAGAATTCTGCAAATCTGCAGGCGACCTCAAGTGAGAACAACTCTGACAAAATACTCAGCTTCTCCCTGGTCGTGAAGGGCTTATGGATAGTCATAATCAAAGTCAAGGCCTGACTCGGGTCATCAGTGTTCTTGACCTGATATTGCCTGACCTCAATCAGTGCCATCTCGACAGATATATCTGTGTATAAAATCTCCCTCAGGTATCTGTACACTAATCTCAGATTATGCAAAATATAAATGGTGGATAAGAATTAAACAGTACACACTTAAAACCACAGAGTACATAACTTTGCAATCTGCCACTGATGTGTATCTGAACTCGAAATGTCTGTTGTACCCATGTGCATTTACAACTGTTACACCAAGTTTACAGATTTATTCTTAGCATCATAAGACCATAAAACATTGGAGCAGAATTGGGCCATTCAGCCCATTGAGCCTTCTCCACCATTCCATCATGGCTGACCCCGGATCCCACGCAATCCCATACACCTGCCTTCTCGCTGTATCCTTTGATGCCCTGACCAATCAGGAAACTAGCAACTTCTGCTTTAAGTATACCCACGGACTTGGCCTCCACCGCATTTCACAGATTGACTACTCTCTGGCTAAAAAAAAATCTTCCTTACCTCAGTTCTAAAAGGTCCCCACTCAATTTTGAAGCTGTGCCCTCTATTTCTAGATAAACCCACCTCTCTACATCCACACTGACTTGTTCATTCAACACTTGGCAGGCTTCAATGAAATTCCCCTCATTTTTCTAAACTCCAGTGAGCACTGGCTCAAAACTGCAAACCACTGCTTATACGTTAACTCCTTCATTCCCGGAATCATCTTCGTGAGCCTCCTCTGGTCTCTCTCCAATGACCACACATTCCTTCTGAGATATGGGGACCAAAACTGTGGAAAATACTCCAAGTGTGGCCTGACTAGTGACTTATAAAGCCTCAGGATTACCTCCTTGTTTTTATATTCCTTTCCCCTTGAAATGAATACCAACATTGCATTTGCCTTCTTTAACACAGATGCAACCTGTAAATTAACCTTCAGGGAGTCTTGTACAAGGACTCCAAAGTTCCTCTGCACCTCTGATGTTTGAATTCTCTCCCCGTTTAGATAATAGTCCACACTATTGTTTCTTCTACCCAGATGCATTATCATACATTTCCCAACACAGTATTCCATCTGTCACTTTGTTGCCCATTTTTCCAATTTGTCCTGCCACAATCACATTACTTCCTCACCACTACCTACCCCTCCACCTACCTTTGTATCATCTGCAAACTTTGCCATAAAGCCATCATTTCCATTATCAAATTCATTGGCAAACTAAGAAGTAGTGATTCAATACTGACCTCTGCAAAACACTACTAGTCAGTGGCAGCTAACCAGAAAAGGCCCTCTTTATTTCCACATGCTGCCTGCTGCCTATCAGACATTCCTCTATCCATGCCAGTATCTTTCCTGTAATACCATGGAATTTTATCTTGTTAAGTAGCCTCATGTATGGCATCTTATCAAATGCCTTCTGAAAACCAAAGTAAATGAAATCCACTACCCCTCCTTTGTCTGCTCTGCTTGATATTCCCTTGAAGAACACTAACAGATTTGTCAGGCAAGATTTCCTTTCACAGAAACCATGCTGATTTTGACTTATTTTGTCATTAGTCTCCAAGTAACCCAAAACCTCATCCTTATTAATAGACTCCAACACTTTCCCAACCATTGAGGTTAGGCTAACTGTCTAAAAATTTTCTCTTTTGCTTTCCTTCCTTCTTAAAGAGTGGTGTGACATTTGCAATTTTCTAGTCCTGCAGAACCATCCCAGAATCAAATGGTTCTTGAAGGACCTTAACCAATGCATCTGCTATCTCTTCAGCAACCTCCTTCAGAACTCTGGGATGCAGTCCATCTCATCCAGGTGACTTATCCACCTTAAGACTTTTGATTTTACCTAGCACCTTTCGTTTCTAATAACAATAACACTCATTCCTGCTCCCTAACACTCATGGACCTCTGGCACACGTGTGATTTCTTCACAGTGAAGACTGAAGCAAAGTACTTAATAAGTTCATCTGCCATTTCTTTGTCCCCCATTACTACCTCACCAGCATCATTTTCCGGTGGTCCAATATCAACTCTCACCTCCCTTTTACTCTTTATATAACTGAAAAAAACTTTTAGTATCATGCTTTACATTATTGGCCAGTTTGCCCTCATATTTCATCTTTTCCCTTCTTATGGCTTTTTTAGTTGTCTTTTGTTGGATTTAAAAACTTTCTAATCATCCAAATTCCCATTCACTTTTGCTACCTAATATGTCCTTTCTTTGAGTTTTATTCAGTCCTTAACCTCTCTTGTCAGCCATGGTTGCCTACCCCTGTCATTTGAGAACTTCTTCTGTGAGACATATCGATCCTGTATCTTGTGAACTATTCCCAGAAACTTCAGCCATTTCTGTTCTGCTGTCATCGTCGCCTGTATCCCCCTCCACTCCATCTGGGCAAGCTCCTCACTCATGCTTCTGTAATTCCCTTTATTCCATTGCTACACCGATACATCTGATTGTGCCACAAGTTCATCCACCTAATTTTGAATACTACATGCATTTAAATACAGCAACTTCAGTCCTGTGTTCTTCCCCCTTTTAAATTTTGCCTCTGTGGTACAATTTAACTCTTTTCTCTGTCTGTATTTGCATCTTATCATTGGTTTGCCCTTCCTTACACTCATATTACACCCATCACCTACTTGTAAACCTGCTGGCTCATCCTCAGCTCTAGCATTCTGGTTCCCATCCCCCTATCATATTAGGTTAAACCACTCCCAAAAGCTCTTGCAAACCTACTTGCAAGGATATTGGTCCCCCTCAGATTCAAGTGTAACCCATTCCTTTTCTACATGTCACACCTGCCCCAGAAGTGGTCCCAGTTATCCAGAAATCTGAATCCCTGCCCCAACTCTAATGCTTCAGCCACACATTTATCTGCCACCTCTTTCTATTCCTATTCTCACTGTCGCATGGCACAGGCAGAAATCTCAGGATTACCACCATTGAGGTCCTGCTTCTCAACTTCCTTCCTAACTCCCTGTATTCAGTTTTTAGAATCTCCTCCTTTTTCTACCTATGTCATTGGTACCAATATCTACTGCGACTTCTGGCTTCACACGCTCCCTTTTCAGGATATCATGGATGTGTTCAGAAACAATGAGGACACTGGCACCTGGGAGGCAAACTACTATTTCCATTTCTGCACCCACAGAGTTGCCTATCTGTCCCCACTGCTACTGTATCTCCTATTACTTCTGCCATCCTCTTCAGTTCCCTACCCTACTGAGCTATAGGGCCAGACTCAGGTCTAAATGCATGGCCACTGTTGTTTCCCCCAAGTAGGTCTTCCCACTGTAACAGGACTCAAATTGGAGTACCTATTGTTGAGGGGAAAGGCACAGGGTGCTCTCCACTATTTGACCTTTTCCCTTCTTGAAGCACACAAGGACATCCATAGACATTCGTGGATCCTACTATTGGATGTCTATGAAAGGAGGAAGTGTGATGGCCAATTGGTCGGTGAGCCCCGAGTTCACGTCTAGAATTTGGGGTCTTGTCACTGGCTAGACAGGGGTTGATACCAAAGATCAAAGCCCGATGGTCAATCAGAAGTCCAGAAGCTGAAGCCCGGTGTCTGAAGTCTGGACATTGGAGAAATGAGGGCAGTTCTGGAGGTGGAAGACTGTCTGTGTTTGCAGGTGTCGGGGAGATGGTGGAAGGGAGGAGGGGGTCTTGTTTTGCTGTTGTTATTTTGTGATTATTGTGTTCTGTGCTGTTCCTCTGAGTATTGTGGGAATGCTATGCAAAGGGACTTGGGAGTCTTCATGCAGGGTTCCCTAACAGTTAACTTGCTGTTAAGGAAGAAAAATGCAAGGTTAACGTTCATTTGACAGGACTAGAATATAAAAGCAAGGTTAATACTGTGGCTTAATAAGGTATTGTTCAGATCACTGCTGGAATATCGTGAGCAGTTTTGAGCCCTTTATCTGAGAAAAGATATGCTGGTTTTAGAAAGGATCCAGAGGAGATTGACTTGAATGTTTCCGGGAATTAAGTGTTAACGTATGAGGAGTGTTTGCTGGCTCTGGACCTGTACTCACTGGGTTTTAGAAGATTATGGGGGGAGGGGTATCTCATTGAAACCTATCAAATATTGAATGCTTATAAGAGGATGCTTATAAGAGCTTATAAGAGCTTAGAGAGGATGTGGAGGTGTTGAGGATCATGTAGCACAGTCTCACAATGCAAGAACATCCCTTTAGAACAGGGATGAGGAGGAACTTCTTTAGCCAGAGGGTGGTGAATCTGTGGAATTCATTGCCGCAGACGGCTTTAGAGGCTGAGTCATTGGGTATATTCAAAGCGGAGGTTGATAGCTTCTTGATTAGTCAGGGCATCAAAGGTCACAGGAAGAAGGCAGCAGAATGAGTTGGAGAGGAATAATAAATCAGCAATGCTAGAATGGTGCAGCACACTCATTGGGCCAAATGGCCTAATTCTGCGCACATGTCTTATGATGTTACGGTCTTACAAAATGTGCCATTCGAAGGCTGCCACCAATACACTCATAGGTGTGTTGGTTATTAATGCAAATAATGCATTTCACTGTATGGTTTGCATGTACGTGATAAATAACCTAAATCTGAATCTATACCAGTTTAATCTTATAAGCATTTTGCTCCCAAGTCTGGTTTTACACATGCTCATGCATGTCAAAGATAATCAAGAATATTCAATTAAAACACAGATTTCCGAGCCAGTGACCTGGAATCTGATGTCTAAGAGGATTTCTGGCACTGCTGGAGATAGTAGCCTTTTCCAAGAGTATATTTCTCAAAAAACTTGCTCAACTGTTTAATCTTCTATGGTTTACATGTTTATATTACATTGGCTGTGCACAAAGTGTTTTTTTTTTACTTTTACGTTTTACTTTGCAGATATCCACTAATTCAACAATTTACACAAAATTTTAACCACAAACTTATTTTGAAATGTCATTACAATGTCCTGAAGGTGGCAGCAATCTCAGCTAAATGGCTTTGTGACACATCTTCGTTGTCACAATCTTCACAAATAGTTGAGATTCTCTGAATGAAATGGATTGAAAATAAAACTTACTTGATTTAAGTATGTGAAGTTCACGTTACCTACTGGTTATAAGAAAAGACTAAGATGTTGCTGTGTGATATATGCGTTAAAACCCTGCAGAGTTATCTTCAATAAGTTAGATCAAATTTCTCCTCCCTCGCTTTCAGAATACTACAATGCACGAGTGTATTAAAGCTTCTTTAAAGCTTTGCTTTGGGATAAATACAGTTATGTAAATTCAGATTTCTTTCTTTGAGATCACAGCAGCAATAGTTATGCTACTAAACCAGTTAACTGGAGACTTAGTGAATAATGGGCACAAATGAAGCTGCAGGTGGTGGAATCTGGAGGGGCTCAGGCAGTACCAGTAGAGGCAAATGGACAGTTAATGTTGGGGTCAACACTCGTCATCTGAATATCTGATTGAACAATCCAGGGAGATGCAAGTTTGAGCAGAAGTTTAAAATAAAGGTCAAGCTCTTCAATTACCCTATGATCACAACTGAACTAATCTCAACCACAGCAAAAAAGGAATAAAAAATCAACCTGAATTGGTAAATTGCTTAAATGTGACTCCAGTGCCTATGAAGTTCACTATAAACTACCTTTGAAGTGGTTCAGTGTTCACTCAGTGGTATGAAATCTTTACAATCAATAATTTAACAAGAGGTTGAAAAAAAAACAGTTTAAGGTGTTCTGGAAGGAAAATTCACCTTGCAGGGCAACTAATGAACAAGGAATTCTCTCCATTCTGTCAGGCTTCATCTCAAAAATAAGTCATAAGGAAATCTCTATAATACTATTGTGACAATCTTATTTTGTTAAATGGATATACTGTATTTTTGAATTTACTAATCATCTATGACAAAATATTCTCTTTTTTATCGGTGTTGTGTTAGTCCTCAGGACTATATGATGGATAGAAGGGTAATCAGAGATATTTTTCCAATTGAATCTAGAAAAGAGATATATCTATATATCCAAAACAAAGACATTGTTATCTGAGTTTAAGCTAATTTACAAATGAATATTCCTAAATATAAAGTCAAAGTCAATGAAAATTTATTATCAAAGTATGTATATGTCAGCATATACTACCTTGAGATTCATTTTTTGCAGACATACACAGGAAAATAAAGACATATGAAACCCCCTTTTACTAGGTATCTCTGGAGATGGGGCTCAATAGCCCCTCGCTAACAGCCACCGGACTAAGAGTTGAGAAACCTACCTTTCTCAAACTCCGTACTTCCAGGGTAAATATGACTTGGGTCCCACTAAACCTGTGGGTTTGGAATGTCTCACCCACCTAAATCTCGATTTATGTGAATACTGTGTGATTTACTGTCCCATGCTATCACCTATTGGCAAGAAACAACAGATCATACACCGCATACAATCATAAAGAATGTATATTAATGTATGCAACACACACAAAATGCTGTTGGAACGCAGCAGGCCAGGCAGCATCTATAGGAAGAAGCACTGTTGACATTTCAGGCCAAGACCCTTTGTCAGGACTAACTGAAAGAAAAGATAGTAAGAGATTTGAAAGTAGGAGGGGGAGTGGGAAATGTGAAATGATAGGAGAAGACAGAAGGGCGTGGGGTGAAGCTAAGAGCTGGAAAACTGATTGGCAAAAGGGATGCAGAGCTGGAGAAGAGAAAGGATCATGGGACGGGAGGCCTAGGGAGAAAGAAAGGGGGAGGGGGGAAGCACCAGAGGGAGATGGAGAACAGGCAGTGATGGGCAGAGAGAGAAAGAAAAGGGGGAGGGGAAAAATAAATCAGGGATGGGATAAGAAGGGGAGGAGGGGCATTAACGGAAGTTAGAGAAGTCAATGTTCATGCCATCAGGCTGAAGGCTACCCAGACGGTATACCACTTGGCCATGCCAAAAAAAAACCTTGCCCAGTCTTGTGCCCTGGAAATCTCCCAAGGTGTAAATCTATGGTCTATCGAGACTAACGGAGGCCTACTGTAGGGTTGTTGTGGTGGGAGATTTTAATTTCCCAAATATTGACTGGCATCTCCCTACAGTGAGGGGTTTAGAAGGGGTTGAGTTTGTTAGGTGTGTTCAGGAAGGTTTCTTGACACAATATGTAGATAAGCCTACAAGAGAAGAGGTTGTACTTGATATGATATTGAGAAATGAACTTGGTCAGGTGTCAGGTCTCTCAGTGAGAGAGAATTTTGGAGATAGTGATTACAATTCTACCTCCTTTGCCATAGCATTGGAGAGAGATAGGAACAGATAAGTCAGGAAAGCATTTAATTGGAGTTAAGGGGAAAAATGAGGCTATCAGGCAGGAACTTGGAAGCATAAGTTGGGAACAGATATTCTCAGGGAAATGTATGGAAGTAATGTCGCAAATGTTCAGGGGATATTTGCATGGAGTTCTGCATAGGTACATACCAATGAGACAGGGAACGGATGGTAGGGTACAGGAACCATTGTGTACAAAGGCTGTTGTAAATCTAGTCAAGAAGAAGAGCTTACAAATGGTTCAAAATACTAGTTAATGAAAGAAATCTGGAAGATTATACTGCTAGCAGGAAGGAGCTTAAGAAAGAAATTAGGAGAGCCAAAAAGGACCATGAGAAGGTCTTAATGGACAGGATTAAGGAAAACACCAAAGCTTTCTACAAGTATGTGAAGTGCAGTATGATAAGACATGAGAGAATAGGACCAATCAAATGTGACATTGGAAAAGTGTGTATGGAACTGGAGGAGATATCAAAGGTACTTAATGAGTACTTTGCTTCAGTATTGACTACGGAAAAGGATCTTGGTGATTGTAGGGATGATTTATAGTGGACTGAAAAGCTTGGGCATATAGATATTAAGAAAGAGGATCTGCTGGAGCTTTTGGAAAGCATCAAGTTGGATAAGTCACTGGGACAGAACGAGATGTACTCCAGGCTACTGTGGGAGGTGAGGGAGGAGATTGATGAGCCTCTGGAAATGGGGAAATGCATCATCAATGGGGATGGGAGGGGTTCCAAAGGATTGGAGGGTTGTGGATGCTGTTCCATTATTCAAGAAAGTGAGTAGAGATAACCCAGGAAACTATAGACCAGTGAGTCTTACTTCAGTCGCTGGTAAGTTGATGGAGAAGATTCTGAGACACAGGATTTATGAACATTTGGAGAGGCATAATATGATTAAGAATAGTCAGCATGGTTGTGTCAAAGGCAGGTCATGCCTTACAAGCCTGATTGAATTTTTTGAGGATGTGACTAATCACATTGATGAAGGTAGAGTAGTAGATGTAGTGTAAATGTATTTTGGCAAGGCATTTGGCAAGGTACCCCATGCAAAGCTTACTGAGAGAGTAAGGAGGCATGGGATCCAAGGGGACATTGCTTTGTGGATCCAGAAACTGGCTTGCCCACAGAAGGCAAAGAGTGGTTGTAGATGGGTCATATTCTGTATGGAGGTTGGTGACCAGTGGGGTGCCTCAGGGAGCTACTCTGGGACCCTTACTCTTTGTGATTTTTATATGACCTCAATGAGGAAGTGGAGGGATGGGTTAGTAAATTTGCTGATGACACAAAGGTTGGAGGTGTTGTGGATAGTGTGGAAGGCTGTCAGTGGTTACAGCGGGACATTGATAGGATGCAAAACTGGGCTGAGAAGTGGCAGAAGGAGTTCAACCCAGATAAGTGTGAGGTGGTTCATTTTGCTAGGTCAAATATGATGGCAGAATATAGTATTAATTGTAAGACTCTTGACAGTGTGGAGGATCAGAGGATCTTGGGGTCCGAGTCCATAGGACAGTCAAAGCTGCTGCGCAGGTTGACTCTGTGGTTAAGAAAGCATACACATTGGCCTTTATCAATCGTGAGTTTGAGTTTAGGAGCCTAGAGGTAATGTTGCAGCTATATAGGACCCTGCTCAGACCCCACTTAGAGTACTGTGCTCAGTTCCGGTTGCTTCACT
This sequence comes from Hypanus sabinus, assembly GCF_030144855.1. Taxonomy (NCBI): domain Eukaryota; kingdom Metazoa; phylum Chordata; class Chondrichthyes; order Myliobatiformes; family Dasyatidae; genus Hypanus; species Hypanus sabinus. The sequence goes on from NC_082714.1 coordinate 34,987,940, forward strand.
ATAGGAAGGATGTGGAAAGCATAGAAAGGGTACAGAGGAGATTTACAAGGATATTGCCTGGATTGGGGAGCATGCCATTTGAGAATAAGTTAAGTGAACTTGGCCTTTTTTCCATGGAGCTACAGAGGATGAGATGTGACCTGATAGAGGTGTATTAGATGATGAGAGGCATTGATCGTGTGGATAGTCAGAGACTTTTTCCTAGGGCTGAAATGGTTAACACTAGAGGGCACAGTTTTAAGATGTTTAGAAGTAGGTACAGAAAAAATGTCAGGAGTAAGTTTTTTTAAGTAGAGAGTGGTGAGTGCGTGGAATGGGCTGCCAGTGATGATGGTGGATCCGGATATGATAGGGTCTTTTAAGAGACTCCTGGACAGGTGCATGGAGCTCAGAAAAATAGAGGGCTATGGGTAACCCTGGGTGATTTCTAAGGTAAGGACATGTTCCGCCCAGCTTTGTGTGCTGAAGGGCCTGTATTGTGCTGTAGGTTCTCTATGCTTTTTGTTGCAATGAGCAACTGAAGCAAACCTAAGTGCAGGACACAGGCATGGAGACTGAGCTTGGATATTTTATATAACATAAACGCCAAACAGCAAGCAGGAGGTATATGGAACCTTGACACGGAGCCTTGACTCAGAGAAACCGAGTCTCATAGGTAACCCTTGAAACTGGAGCTAAACTTAGAACAAATGTTTCTAAGCAGTCAGGAAACATAGTTTACTCACAGGGGAAAAGACCAACAAACTGGCAACTAGTGGTTGTGATGTAGCAGTTCTTATTCTGAGTCTTTGATGGAAATCAGGTGTGCCATCATGAAAGAGAATTGGAAGCAATTAGGGAAATTAATAATCGAGACCATGGCATAATCAAAAAAATTAGGAGCAAGATAGGGAATTAATGATCGGGAACATGATATTTCTATGTTTCTATATATACATATACCACCCACAAACTCACATTCACTACTACCATTGGGAAGGAGGTACGGGAAATTAAAGCTCCATCCTACCTGGTTCAGTTAATCACTGTTCCTTCAGTTATTACTTGAACCATCAAAAATTATTTCAATCATGTCAGTTCTAAACTGATTCTACCACCCACAAACTCACATTCAAAAAATCTACAAATCATGTTCTCAGTATATATACTGATTGAAATAATTTTTGATGGTTCAGGTAATAACTGAAGGAACAGTGATTTACTGAACCTGGTAGGATGGAGTTTTAATTTCCCGTACCTCCTTCCCAATGGTAGTAGTGAGAAGCCTGCATGGTGGGGGTCCATGATGATAGATGCTGATTTCTCATGCAGCGTTCCTTGTAAATGTGCTCAGTGTTGAGGAGGACTTTTCCTATAATGGACTGGGCTGTGTGGTTTTTTCCACTCCTGTGCATTAGTGTTTCCATATCAGGCTGTGATGTAAGTAGTTCCAATATTCTCCACTGTAGTTCTATAGAAGTTTGTCCTTGTTCTTAGTGACATGCCAAATCTACTCTACTCTAACTTCTAAGAAAGTAGAGATGCTATTGTTTTCTTTGTGATGACACTTACGTACTGAGCCTAGGAGAGGTCCTCTGATATGATAATGCCATGAAAGTTTCTGAACATCTCCACTTCCATCCCCTTAATGAGGTCTAGCTCATGAATCGCTGGTGTATTCCTCCTGTAATCGATAGTCAACACTTTGGTTTTGCTGACATTGAATTTACTAAATATGCTCACACGCACTTGGAACCAGGCCAACTTTTTTAATGTATTACTATGAAAATTTCGAATTTATGCTTTTCCTGCTTCCAAGTCCACTGTCCATTCATGATGGGCTATATTAGCAAATTAATAAGTCTCACAATAGTCAGTCAGTGTTTGCCATAACATAAGCATTGCAAGGTACCAAAACATCTATGACAGTCACTGATAAGTATGTGAAGAATTTTAACTGAGTGGCATAATTTTGCTATCTTTAGAAATAACATGAATATCAGCAAATATACAGGGGGATACAAAGGAAATGATTACTTATAGGAATGGTTTGTATTAAAAATAATGTACACAGTAAAATACAAAGCGGAATCACAATTATTTTTTAAATTGTGCATCTATTAAAATTTCTGTAGAAGTGAATTCCAATCACAGTATAATGTTTGGTATCTCAGCTTGGATAAGTTAAGAAGGTGGCCAATGAACAGTGAGCTAGTCTCAAGTGTTTTCTCACAGCTGGTTGCAAGCAATGATTAGTTCAGTCAAGCTGCCCACAATTTCAGTACCACAAATGATAAGGTGAGTGAGGTCTGTTAAGCCTGTATTCATAGAATAAAATTACTCCCTCAAAGCAATGCTGTTTGTGTGTAATTTGAAGTTCTTTATTTTTCATAGATTCCCAGAATGTGAACCCTGAGATAAAATCGCCATTTATTCCTTCCACCCTCTACCAGTCCTTGAGAATGTCTGGGAGACTAACCTCCCTGAAGTGCTGTTGACCATGCAGCAGATACACAAGTAACATCATAGTTTTGGTGCATTTCAGGGTCAAGCATATTATTGTGAGCCTTGAATCCCATGTAAGTCAATTCCATTATTGTAGCAGACTTTTTTTCTTATAAAGCTATGTGTGGGACTTTGACACCAGTTGGGAGGTTTTATGAAGATAGGTGAATTTAATTTTTTCCATCTGCCATGATGGGATTTGAACCCATAAGACCAAATCACTAGTCTGGTACATGATTGCTGTTGTTCAGAACATTAAGCAAATAGAGATTTTAAAGTTGTATTTGTAATCTGCCATTGTGCTGTTAACTTTCCATATTTACTTCAGTAGTTCAAAGAAAACCATTAATTGTTAGAGTTAGCAGCTTGGTAAATTAAAGTGAAACAGTTGTTATCTAGAGACTTAATCAGTTTTAACATGTTATCTCATCAGAGGCAAATGATCTGTTTTTCTAGATTTGAGAAAGTGCGGCTAACAGCTGAGAAGAATGCTTCAATAGAAAATTGTACGTCCAATATAAAAATCTTTCTTAGGAATCAACATTAACAATGCAGAACCCTACACTGAACAAACAACCCCTTGAAATGAAATTAATCCGAAGCTACTGTAAATTCTTAAAGTAACTTTTGATTTTGGATATATCACTTCAATAGTGATGGATTATCAAAACTAAACAGGCTATTGACCACTTTAGCAAATTCAAAAATGTAGCACGCTCACCAGACAAATAATTGATGTTTTCAGCTTGGAATTAAAAAGGTCAAAATTACCATTCTCGTCAATTGGTTAAAATGTGTTCTGAATCTGTATTAATGCCTCATATAAGCCTCTAACAGCCTTGGTAGTGGGCTCTGACCTAATTGCTCTACTGCTTAAAGAGCAATGCCTCAGGACAGTGGTTGATTTGTTGGATATCCTGATGATTTGTCTTGTGCAATGTCAAGTCACTTTCATTGGGAACCAATAGCTGGAAATAATTTAATTGTCCTGTTTTAGGTTACCTTATGAAGTTTAGGCTAGCCTCTCGGTTACAAGATATTTTGAGATTTATCCTCCAATGCTCATGACAAATTAATTGTGGATGTGTGGAATTAGGTAAGCGGATATGGCCATTAATAACCTCTCTCTAGCGAGATTTGTCTTCAATTAAATTGATTTCCGTGTTGTTTCCTTTGTCTATGAGATTTCAAATTAGCTGCATCACATCTTCAGCGTGATTTAACGAATCAGCACACATTAAACTATTCCCAATAAGTGTAATTTCTTTATCACTTAAAACTCACGCTTGTTAAATTCATAGCATACTATAGCAGTAAAAGAGGAAGTCAAGTTTGAACCATTGAGCAATATTGCTTTATTCTGTTTAAAGTTACGTATTGCACAAAGGATGTCTATACTATAACTTACAAGGTATTATAAGACAATATAATTTATTTTTCAATGTAAGTGCAGTCATTCTACAACTTATAGTGTTACTTAATGTGACCCAGGGTAGGTGCTATTGTCACCCTTTTACAATGATAATCAAAAGCTGTTGTGCACAAATGTGACAAAACAGCCGAACAAAATTTACCATTCCTTGATTAACTACTTAACAATCTAAAAAGATGATTAAGGAGCAGCAAATTTGTTTAAGCTCTTTTGTCACATGTTGGTATTCGCTTTGACTGTTTGCATGATATTTTTCCCTTTCTCTGAATATTGGGTGTTGGTCTTTTTATAAATTGGGTTCTTTCAGGTTTCTTGCTTTGTGGCTGCCTGTAAGCAAACAAATCTCAAGAATGTATATTATATACATTTGTTGATAGTAAATGTACTTTGAAAGTTGTCACATTTGCACACAAATGATGTTTCAAAACAATGATTTGCTATCCACAGGTTACGGTAGTAACAGATTTATTTATTAATCACAGGGACATCAAAACATACAGTAAAATGTGTTGTTTGCATTAACAACAACACAAACTCAAATTTAAGTTCAATTTCAAGTTTATTATCATTCAACCATATACATGTATACTGCCAGATGAAACAATGTTCCTCCAGACCAAGGTGCACAATACAGTACATATAACTCACACATAACACAGTAAGTAATACTACCACAAATAAATTACAGAATATTGATATTTGACATAAGATGCATTTATGACACAAGTTAAAAAGTAAACAGTATAATACTACAGGTGCTTCATATGTTATGAGACCTGAGTGGTAGTAGAGAGTTTAGTAGTCTCACAATCTAGGGAAGAAGCTGTTTCCCATCCTAACAATCCTTGTCCTAATGTTATGGTACCTCCTGCCTGATGACAGGGAGGCAACAGGCACTGCCTAATCAAAACTCATGATAATTATCTTGGCTGGGTGCAAGACATATCCCAATGCTTCTCTCTGTACTCCTTGCAATCCTTTGCAGGATCTCACAGTCAGATGCCTTGCAATTCCCATACCAGATGGTGATACAGCTGATCAAGACACTCTCAATGATGTTCCTATAAAAATTGTTTGGAGTGGTGGTGGTGGGTGGGGGGGTAGACTCTTGCTTGCCTCAACTTCCTCAGGAAGTAGAGACGCTGCTGTGCTTTCTTGAATAAAGAGGTGGTGTTGAGGGATTAGGTGAGATCATCCATTATGTGCTCTCCCAGAAACTTGGTGAGCCTGGCTCTCTCTGCAGTGGAGTCGTTTTTGTGCCATGAGGGGCAATCAGCCTGCAACATCCTGAAGTCCACAATCATCTCTTTAGTCTTGTCCACACTGAGACTCAAATTGTTGTGCTCCATTCTACAACCTGCTCTACATCCTCTCTGTACTCCATCTCATCGTCATTATTGAAGAGGCCAACTCCTGTTATGTTATCAGCGAACTTGAAGATTCGGCTTGAGCTGGATCTAGCAGTACAGTCAAGCGTCAGCAGAGTTAGCAACAGCCGGCTGAACAAATAGTCCTGGGACCACCAGTATGCAACGCAATGGAGCTAGGGATGTTGCAGCCAATATGGACTGACTGTAGTGTTCCTGTCAAGAAGTTCAAGATCCACTTACAGAGAGAGGCATTGAGACCCAACAAGGTCATTTTACCAGTCAGCTCCTGAGGGATGATCATATTAATTTGAGGATGTGCTGGGGGTAACCTGAAAAACTTGAAAGGTGAGAATTGTCAGCATGTACTCTCATAAAGGACTAAAAAATAACTCTTTCAAATGTTTTTCTGCATGTATATATTTTACAGTATTGTGAGCATTGAGGCAAGCTCAGCACTTACTCCTTCTCCATTCCTAAATGCCTTTGAGAAGGTGTGCTTGACTATCCTCCTTGAACTGTTGTTGACCATATGGTAGAGCCAAACTCATACTAATACAAAGAGTTTCCCAGGCTATTTCAGAATCGAACGCATTGCCCTAAGTCTTACAGCCAGGCCAGATCAGTCACAACAAGATTTCCTTCAATAAAAGCTAAGGGCATTGACAGCAATTCAGTGACCACACAGTTCTAGTTATGTATTCCAGAATCAAGAAACTAATTATTGAAATTAAATCCTCAGCTGCTGTGGTATGATTTGAACCCTTGCTCACTGGTTTCTAGCCCATTTATGTAACAACTCTGGTCATGGTGTTAAACATAATTATGTCTGTCTTCTGTTAGCATTTTATTAACTTATTTAATCATGCCAAATTAGCCTTACAGGAAGTTCACACAGTACATGTAGAAGTATATAAGGTGTTTGAGATTTTTGTACAGTACTCTATTTGTCAATGTGGAGCAGAGAGCAAGTTTGTAAATCTGATGGGAGCAAAGGATATTGGGAATAGTGAGGGTGGAGTACTGTGGGAGATGTGTGGGACAGGTGACAGAGATCGAGTGCCAGGGTAGGGATGGCATGGGTGTTGACACTCTGAGACCCCTGGCAATGCCATTTAATTTCAAAGAACAGATTTATTGATCATTACAGTATGTCTCTCTGGTGCATCCTGCTCTCTCTCCTCTCCCTTCCCTTTTCCCAACCATGATTCCCCTCTTCCTGCCTCCTTCCCACTCTCAGTCATATCAGAATCACTCACATATGAATTTAGTTTTTTTTACGGCAGCAGTACAATGTAATATGTAAAATTACTATAGTACTATGCAGAAGTATCAGGCCACCCTCCTCTGCCACCAGCAGTCCTTCTCTGTCACCTGTCCCACGTCCTTCCTGCAGTACTCCACCCTGACCATTCCCAATATTCTTTGCTCCCGTCAGATTTACAAACTCACCCTCTGCTCCAAGTTGTCAAATAGAGTACGGTGCAAAAGTCTTATATATGTCCCTAAGGCATTTGTACAGTACTATAGGTTTAACTGTTTCATAAAAAAAAACTAGAACACAACTTCTTGTAAAGAGACACAAGAATGCACCATCAGCATACACAGGAACCCCCTCCCTTTCCCCAAACCTTCCATTTGCTTTCAACTGTTAAACACAAAAGATTCTGTAGATGCTGTACATCCAGAGCAACATACGTAAAATGTTGAAGGAAATCAGCCACCAATCCACCTTGCTATTCCCTTCTCCTCTCTCAACAGGCCATCTGGTCTCTTCAGTCTCAGCTCTGTTGCAGGGTTTCAGGCTCAAATGTCATCAATTTCTTCCCTGATGCTGACTGATCCTCTGCGTCCTTCCAGAGACTGTGTGTTTCTCCTTGTAAGGAGATTTCCTTCAGTCAGTCTTGATTTGTTCAATGTGTTTGTCACATCACAGGTAAGTCATTCATGTTTCTAAGGATGAGAAAAGGTGGTAACAAATGGGAAGAGTGGAAACTTACGGACAAAAATTAGACAAACCACTTTTAACATTGTTAATTTCTTTTTCAGCTCTAGTGAATGTCTGTAGTATGGGGCACCACAATAGCGTAGTGGTTAGCGCAACGTCATTACAGCTCAAGGCTTTAGCACTTGGAGAAATGTGGGAGAGAAACTGCAGGGCATGCAAATATTTAAGATTACAACAGAGCTACTGATAGATGGGCCTAGATAGAGCAGAGGATAACTTGTGAACAACAGAACTTAGCAATTCACTGTAAACAATGCTGTATCTTACAGACCAAAAGGCCGTAAGACCATAAGATATTGGAGCAGAATTAGGCCATTTAGCTCATGAGGATTACTCTGCCATTTCATCATGGCTTACCCAATCTTCACCTCAGCCCCAAATCTTCTGCGTCCCCCCCCCCCACACATTTCCCTTCATACCAAGACCAACCGAGAATCTATCAACCTTTGCCTGAAAGACTTGGTCTCCACAGCAACAAATTTCGCTGATTTGCCACTCACTGGCTAAAAAAATTCCTCTTCATCTCCATTCTAAAAGGACACCTTTCTATTTTGAGGCTGTGTCCTTTGGTTTTGGACTCTCCCACCACAGGAAGCATCCTCTCCACATCCAGTATGTCAAGGCTTTTCACGATTCGATTGGTTTCAATTAGGTCACCCCTCATTCTTCTGAATTCTAGGCAATACAGGTCCAGAGCTATCAAACAGTCTTCATATGACAAGCCATTTAATCTTAGAATCACTTCTGTGAACCTCCTTTGAACTCTCTCCAAAGCCAGCACATCCTTTCTCAGTTAACGGGCCCAAACTTGCTCGTAATACTCCAATGCTCACCAGCCTCACCAGTGCTTTATAAAGTCTCAACATTGCATCTTTGCTTTTATATTCTAATTCTCTTGAAATGAATGCTAACATTGCATTTGCCTTCCTCATCACTGACTCAACCTGCAAATTAACATTTAGGGAACCCTGCACAATGACTCCAAAATCTCTCTGTGCCTCAGATTTTTGTAGTTTCTCTCCATTTAGAGCATAGACAACCCTTTCATTTCTTCTACCAAAATGCATGACCATACATTTTCTGACACTGTATTCCATCTGCCACTACTTTGCCCATTCTCCTAATCTGTCTGTCCATTTTTTAGCCTCCTTATTTTCTCAAAACTACTTGCTCCTCCACACACCTTCAAACTTTTCAACAAAGCCATCAATTCCAACATCCAAATCATTGACATATAATGCAAAAAGATTTGGTCCTAACATGGCCCCTGTGTAACACAACTGGTCACCAGCAGCCAACCTGAAAAGGATCCCTTTATTTGCAACCTTTGCTTCCTGCCAATCAGCCACTGCTTTATCCATGCTAGAATCTATCCTGTAATATCATATATTATAGGAAAGATGTTAAGCAGCCTCATGTGTGACACCTTGTCAAAGGTCAACATCAACCAACCTCTCCCTTGTCTATCCTCTAAGAATTCCAATAGATTTTTCAGGCAAGATTTTACCTTGAGGAAACCATGCTGACTATGACCTATTTTATCATGTGCCTCCTGTACTCCAAAATCACATCTGTAAAATCGACACCAACATCATTCTCACCACTGAGGTCAGACTAACAGGCCTAAAATTTCCTTTCTTCTGCTTCTCTCTGTTCTTGAAGAGTAGAGAGAAATTTTTCAATTTTGCAGTCTTCCACAACCATTCCAGAACCTAGTGATTCTTGAAAGATCATTACTAATACCTCCAAAATCTCTTCAGCTTCCGCTTTCAGAACCCTGGAGTGCACATCCAGGATTTATCTACCTTCATATCTTTTAGTTTCCCAAGAACATTCTCTCTAGTAATGGTAACTTCAATCACTTTATCACTTATACCTGGAACTTCTACCATATTGCTCGTGTCTTCCATAGTGAAGACTGATACAAAACGTCTCTCTGAGACGTGAAGCGAGATATAGGCTTTTATTGGCTGGAAGAAAGAACAAGCAGCAATTGACCACCACACTGCATCCTGGAGACTGAGGCCGGAGCGGTGTCCCCAAATGCTTTTATACAGGGGTCAGTGGGAGGAGCCACAGGAGCAGTCAGCAGGGGAGGCGTGTCCAGACAGGTATATGTAGTTCACCACAAATACTTAATCAGTTCATCTGCCATTTCCTTATCCCCCATTACTACCTCTCCAGCAATGTTTTCTAGCGGTCTGATATCCACTCTTGCCTCTCTTTTACACTTCATGTATCTGAGGAAACTTTTGGTATCCTCTTTCATATTATTGGTTAGCTTACTTTCATATTCCATCTTTACTTTCTTATTAATGTTTTAGTTGCCTTCTGTTGGTTTTTAAAAGTTTCCCAATCATCTAACTTCCCACTAATTTTTGCTGTTATATATGCCCTCTCTTTGGCTTTTACATTGGCTTTGACTTCTTTTGTTGGTCATGGCTGTGTCTTCTTGCAGTTAGAATACTTCTTCCTCTTTGAGATGTATATATCCTGTGTCTCTCGAATTTCTTCCAGAAATTGTAGTCATTGTTGTTCTTCTGTCATCTTTGCCAGTGTTCTTTTCAAATCAATCCTGGCCAACTTCTCTCTTATGCCTCTGTAATTCCCTTTACGGCACAGTAATACGGATACATCTGACTTTAGCTTCTCTTTCTCACATTTTGTGATGGATTTGATCATATTATGATCACCTCCCCTGTCATTTTACCTTAAGCTCTCCAATCAATTCTGGTTCATTGCACAACACCCAATTGAGAACAGCTGACCCATAATGGGCTCAACCACAAGTTACTCTAAAAAGCCATCTCATAGACATTCTAGAAGTCCTCCCTCTTGGAATCCCACACCAACTTGATTCTCCAAATCTATCTGAATATTGAAAACCCCCATGACTATTGTAACAATGTTCTTTGACATGCATTTTCTATCTCCCATTGTGACTTGTAGACCACATCCTTACTATTGTTCAGCGATCTGTATATAACTCCCACCAGGTTCTTTCTTTCCCCTGCAGTTCTTTAATTCTATCCACAAGGATTCAACACCCTCTGACCCTATGTCACTTCTTTCTTTGGATTTAATTTCAGTTTTTACCAGCAGAGCCACGCCAACCTCTTTGCCTTCCTGCCTGTCCTTTTGATACAATGTGTATCCTTGGACATTAAGCATCCAGTTATAATCCTCTTGCAATGATTCAGTGATGCATAAAACATCATACTTACCAATCTGTAACTGTTTATAGTTCATTAATCTTATTCCATATACTGTGCTCTTTCCAATATACAACCTTTAGTCCTATATGCACCTTTTTCAATTTTGTCCACCTTTTATGTTGCAGTTTTTTAACTGCAATTTCACCCTATCTACAGCATCTCTTTGCTAGGAGCCTCTGTTGTAATCCAACTACCTCATCTTCAGCATTAGCAGTCTGCTTCCCTTCCTCTTGTCAGATTAGTTAAACCCACCTGTTCAACTCTGTCCAAACTACCCATAAGAAGATTGTACCCCCTCTGGTTCAGGTGAACCTGCCACTTTTGTACAGGTCATTCCTTCACCAGAAGACATCTCAATGATCCATAAATTTGAACTCCAGCCCCTTCCACCAATTCTTCAGCCATGCACTCATCTGCTGTTCTATATATCGGGGGAGGCAGGCAACAGTGTAAGCATTAGGCTCATAGGGCACCTTAGTAACATTTCAAGGGAAAACCAGAACAGACTTCTTTGCAGACATTTCTGGCAGCATAGGATCTAGTCTTTGGTGATCCTGGGCCTGGAAACTAACAATAACTGGTTAACTCTTCAAAGATAATGAGCTGAAAAGAAATGGTTTTAAACCTAAATCTGCTCCCCAAATAGTCTAATATAGGTATAACTAGTTCTAAAATATACTGTTTGGATCTATAAAATTAGGGCATTATAAACAGAGCCACAGGCTCCTTGTACATTTATCCCAGACTGGGGACCCTCTCACACACCAGATACAAAACAGACCCCTAAAAGTGACACAAGGTAGAGGATATATGACCTCACAAAATGCTGGAGGAACTCAGCAGGCCAGGCAGCATCTACGGAAAAGAGTGCAGTTGCTGTTTTGGACTGAGACCCTTCAGCAGGATTGGAGAAAAAAAGACAAAGGTTAGATTTAAAATCAAGAGTGGAATTAAAATGGGTGGCCCATTCCCATTCTGATATGTCATCACCCAGTGACAACTCATTTTAATTCCACTTCCCATTCCCATTCCAAAATCTCAATCCATGACCTCCTCTACTTCGCAATGAGGCCACGTTCATGTTAAAGGAACAACACCTAATATTCCATCTGGGTAGCCTCCAACCTGATGGCATGATCTTCGATTCCTTGAACTTCAAGTAATGTTTCCCCCACTTGCATCATTCCCTATCCCCTTTTTCCTTTCTTATGCTATTCTTTGTCTGCCCATAGCCTCCCTCTGGTGCTCCTCCCCTTTTGCTTTCTCCTGTGGCCTTCTGTCCTTTCCAGTTAGATTCCTCCTTCTCCAGCACAGTATCTTTCACCAACCAACTTCCCAGCTCTTCACTTCACCCCTCTCCCCCTACCAAATTCACCTCTCACCTTGCGTTTCTCCCTCCTGTCCCCCCCCCCCCCCCGACTTTTAAATCTACTCATCATCATTTTTTCTCCAGTCCTGCTGAAGGGTTTCAGGTCGAAACATTGACTGCACTGCTTCCATACATGCTGCTTGGCCTGATGAGTTCCTCCAGCATTTTATGTGTGTTGCTTGGATTTCCAGTATATGCATGTTCTCTTTGGACTCATATTCACTTTTCCATACATTCCACACTAGGGACCCCACCCCCAATGCAGAACAATTCACTTGGCACCCCAACCCAAGTCGCGGGTACCGAAACTGTAATAAGATGCTCAAGGGCATCCTCTCCCCAAGCAGTCTTGGCAAAAGCCCTCTCCTGCACCCCTTCACCTCCATCCCCCCTCTTCCAATCACTCTCCTCAAACTCCACACCTCCAACTACCCTCCTCCACCCTGAACCCACTCTGCTCCAAATTCTTCTCCTCCAAATCCCTCTCCTTCACTCCCTCCTCCAATCCCCCTCCTCTACCCCTCTGCTCCAAGCCTCCTTTTCCAACTCCCCTTCTCCATCTCCACCCTCTCTCTACCCCATCTTCTCAAGCCCTGCTCCTCCAGCCCCTCTCCTATGACATCTCTCCTCCAACCTCTCTTCTCTAACTCCTCTCCTCCATCCCACAACCGTAGCTCTAACACTAACCCTAACAGCGTCACTTTGCCAAATGCAACTCCTCCATCAACTCTGGGCAAGGCTTCCATTATCACTGAGCATCCAAACCTCCCCCACTGACACTATGCAATACCCTCTAACTCCCAAGTCACAACACTCCCACACATACACAATTTTAGACTAGCACCCCAAGCCTCTGACCCAGTTGACCTCATCTTGCACAAATAAGCATGTGACAATACCTAGCACCACTCCCGCTCTTAAGAAGATGAGTGCTTGATAAAGATAGATACCAAGATAGGCAAGTGGAGCTAAACCAGATTAATTAATGCATGGCCATTCCAAGGTGCAGGGTCCAGTGACACCAAAGCAAGAGACTGACAAACACAAGAGGGGTTATTTTCCCCCAGTCCGCATTATGCAAGTTTGTACATTCCTTTCCGTGTGCATGTGGGTTTCCTCCAGGTTCTCTAATCCACCCCCCACAGTACAAAGCCATAACAGTTATTAGGTTAATTTGTCATTGTAAACTCTCCCATAGTTAGGCTAGGTTAAATTGGTGGGTTACTGTGCAGTGTACCTCAAAGGGCTGGATAGGCCAATCCCATGCTGCACCACTAAAGAAAAGATAATAAAGGGTTTAATTCCTCAGAATGCTTGTCACTTGGTAAACTTGGTATAGTTCTAATTGTGAATAAACCAGTTTACCTATTTATACAAAATAAAATAATATAAGAACATAAAATTCAATCAAGTAGAACATCCGAATGGATTGTATTTTAATGACAACACATCCATGGAGAAACTAACATAACTCGAAGTTGTCAAATCTCTAAGATCTGTGAGGATTTTCATCAAGTTGATATATATGAGAAAGCACATGAGAGGTACATTAGTAATAATGCTCTGAAGATTTGTGTCTTTGCAATAGAAATGAGAATCAGAATCAGGTTTATTTTCACTGATATATGCATAAAATATGTTACTTCTTTGGCTGCAGGACAGTGCAAGACAAAAATATTTCTCTAGGTTACAATAAAATAATAAAAGACATGCATCATGTAAAGAAGATGGTGAGGTAGAGTTCATGGGATGCCACACTATTTTAAAGAAAGAAATTACATCTCCTGGAGTTACATTGAATTAATTATCCAGTAAAATAAAAGGCCATTGATTCAGGACAACACATATATCTCAAGCTAACCTCCTCTTACTATCTTTATTTAATCTTAGCAGTACATCCTCATGTTTTTCTCCCTTTTTGATTTATCTAACATCTTCTTGGATGCATTAAATATATTTCATTTAAACTGCAGTATCCTTTATCCTCAATACTCTATGGACTAAGAACATTTCCATAAATTTTCTATTAGACTTAAGAGCAATTTGCTTAAATTGTTAGTGTCGATTAAAAAGTTCTTTATATTCTTCCACAAGTGGTGCCTACCAAATTCTGGACCTCAGCTCAAATACTCCTTGTTCAGATTTTGCCAGTGACTGCATGGGTGTTTTTCAGTTGGTCCACTTTTCAGCAACGTTTCAAAATGGTGTAGGCATGTAAACTGACTATTGTAACTTGCGGCATAATGTAGGCTCATGAAAGAGTTGATCAAAGAAGAAGGAGTTGAGGGGAACGCTTGAAACAGAGCTTATTCCCATTTGGATAAGCAGGTCAGCACTGTGAGGATCATGTTTTTTCGACTTCTCAAGTGCCTTCAACGCCATGCAGCTGTCATTGCTGGGGGAAATGCTCCATTCAGTGCAGATTGGCACTTCCTTTGCATCCCGAATAATGGACTACCTGACTGGCAGACTGCAGTACGTTCAGCTTCACAGTTGTGCGTCAGACATGGTTATAAGCAGCACTGGGGCCCTACAGAGACTTTAGATACAACATTGAGTCATGTCGTCTGCAGAAATTCTCTGATGACTCAGCAATAGTTGGGTGTATAAAGGGAGGACAGGAGGATGAATACAGGGCCCTCGTGGAGGACTTTGTCAAATCGTGCAAGCTGACTCATCTGCAACTCAACTTTAGTAAGACAAACATGAGGAAATCTGCAGATGCTGGAAATTCAAGCAACACACACAAAATGCTAGTGGAACGCAGCAGGCCAGGCAGCAACTATATGAAGAAGCGCTGATGAAGGGTCTCGGCCCGAAACGTTGACAACGCTTTTCCCTATAAGTGCTGCCTGGCCTGCTGTGTTCCACCAGCATTTTGTGTGTGTTGCTTTAGTAAGACAAAGGATTTTAGGAAGACTAAATCTGCATTGCTCCCTGTTATCATTGATGGTGAGGAAGTGGATGTGATGAGAACCTACAAGTACCTGAGGGTGCACCTGGATGACAGACTTGAATGGAGCACCAACACAGAGGCTGTGTACAAGAAGGGCCAGAGTCACCTCTACTTCCTGAGGAGATTGAGGTCCTTTGGAGGGTGCAGTCCTCTCCTTCACATGTTCTACTAGTCTGTTATTGCCAGTACAATCTTCTATGTGGTGGTGTACTGGGGCAGTGGTATCAACACTGGTGATGATAAAAGGTTCAATTATCTGATTGGGAAGGCTGGTTCTGTTATAGGAGTCAAACTGGACACACTGGAGGCTGTGGTAGAACAAAGGACCCTACAAAAAATTCTGGCAATTCTGGACAATGTTTCTCATCCTCTGCAGGCCAACTTGGCTGAACAGAGGAGCACTTTTAGTAATAGGCTAAGACAATTGAGCTGCTCCATAGAATACTATATGAGGTCATTCTTCCCATCGGCTATTAGGCTGTATATCGCCACAAAGTGATGACCTCCTCCTGTTAGACTCTTAGTAGTAACTTACTTTTTTATTCTTTCTACTCTTTTAATATTTATATCAGTGGACTTATTATGCTACTATGACACTGTAGTTCTGTTTGGATCAATAATTTATCTATCTATCTATCTATATTGTAGGACTGGATGGAAATAAAGAGAGGAGGAATGGTACCAATGGAAGTTCTTCCATGGCAGCTGACATGGACATAAATGACTGGATGGCCTCTTCCTGTGTCATTATGAATACAAGTTCTTTTATTATTTTGGTTGCTATTGTGAGCAGCAGGACAGTAAACAGATTATCCATTTCCCATCATGTGTTAGTAATCTGAGTTACAAAATCATAGGGTACAGTAAATAGCACAGAATGAGCCATTCAGCCCAATTTTTCATGCGAATGAAGATGCCCATTGAAACTAGTGCCATTTTCCCATATTTAGTCCTTACTGCTCTCAACTTTACCTATGTCCAAGTACCTTTTAAATTTTGTATTTGTAGTTATCACAACTACATCATCAGGCATTCTCATTTAACATAAGCACATTCCTTCTTGTTCTTCTGACGCCTTTTAAAGTTTCCCCCTCTTACCTTAAATCTATGTCCTCTAGTTTATTCATTCATTTTCACTGGGAATGTTTAATTTCTTATGTCAAGTATTTGCCAGGTAATGAGAGCCACTTATGTACATAATTTCTGTATTGCTGTTTGCAGTCACACCATTGAGGACTCATTCAAAGCTTCTCTATATAGGATATGTACAAAGTATTTAGATGCCTGTGCCGATTTGTGAGAATGTGAGAATGTGTCATATTTCGCAGACACTTCATGAAATGACATGAGAATTCTTACTCATTTGTTCATAATTTGCTTGTTCAACAATCCAGCAGTCATGAAGCAAATAAAAGTGCTTAAAAATGGTTTAAACATTGATTCATCTCTAAAGGCTTGCTCATATGTTAGATTATGATTAATAAGCTTGCACTGTGGAATAACAAATATTTTTGCTGATTAAAATGTGATTAGATCAGACTTTAAACAATAACTGTTTTTGAATGTGATAAAAAACTTTCAACTAAGTTTTTAAATTTTAACAGAGGGCAATATTCCAGTAAAGCGGTATCTTTGCCAAACTTTAGTAAGATTTTAGACTTGAAATACTAGCATGCACATTAATACTTCGTTTGATTTATTGCATTACTACTGACAAAACAGACAAATTATCACAAAAAAGTAAATCCTTTGATTTAATAATTATTGCATAACAGAAGGACATTTAGTTAACTTTCTCTTTCCTGCGGTTCATATCTGGTACGATAATGATGTGCTTAGTTACAGCAGCTTTTCTGGGTCCAAAAAGTCTTGAAAATGTTTTCTTAAAAGTTTTTCTTGTGATTGCAAAATCTTGATTGATATGGCACTATAAAATACCGTAAGTCTGGTTCATTAGTTCATTGCCAAGACTGATGACAGTGGAGCTGCATGGCCTGAGGTCAGTGCATGGACTAGGTACTCATGCTGCGACATCACCTGTTTCCACCATTGATGCATCATCAATAACTCTCCGAGACGTGAGGCGAGATAAAGGCTTTTATTTGCTGAAAGAAAGAACAAGCAGCAATTGACCACCACACTGCATCCTGGAGACTGGGAGGCCGGGCTCAGGCTTCGATCGCCTTCATACCGGGGTCTGTGGGAGGAGCCACAGGAGCAGTCAGCGGGGGGGGGGGGGGGGGGGGGGCGTGTCCAGACAGGTATATGTAGTTCACCACAACCACCCAGGGCAGAGTGGAAGAGAAAAGAGGCTCAGCGGGTGTGCTAGAATCCATGCTGGGTTGGAAACTGGCCCCTGCAAACCAGCCCTCCTGTTGGCGTTGCTCTCCCTGGAAGACAAGTTATATTGCCCTCATGTGCAGCCGACCCGGCGCAAGATGAGGAACCGCTGCAGGCTTGCTCTTGCAGAAATGTAGCTCCTGGATAACATTCCATGCACTATCAATCTTCAGACCATGCCACTCAGGAACTTATGCTACTATTATTTTGTGATTGTGTGTGCTGTGTGACTGTATGGACTGTGTTTTGCACCTTGGACCTAGAGGAATGATGTTTTGTTTAGCTGTACACATGTGCGTAGTTGAATGACAATGGAACTTGAACTTGTTAATATATGAGTCCCCTCTATACTCCTCTGTTAACCAATTCAGTCTCCCATTGTTTTTTCCTTGTATGCTTATCCAATCTCTTCTTAATTGCTTGAGTAGTTTATTTATTTACTGAGCGACAGCACGGAGTAGGTCCTCCTGGTCCTTCGAGCCACACTGCCCAGCAATCACCTGATTTAATCTTAGTTTAATCATGGAACGATTTACAATGACCAATCAACCTACCAACTGGTTCATCTTTGGACTGTGAGAGAAAACTGGAGCACTGGGAGGAAGCCCACACAGTCACAGGGAGAACGTACAAACTCCTTCCAGGCAGCAGCAGAAATTGAACCTGAGCCACCTCTACTGTAAAGTGTCGTGTAAACCACTATGCTGCCATAATGCGTTAGATTCTTCAGCGACCACAGGCTGGAGCAAGTTTGAAATTTTAACCATTCCCTGGGTTGTAAGATTCTCCTCAGTGAATTCACCATAAAGTACATACAATTTATAATTCTTCATTTCCTGAGGGCTGAAAATTTCTTCCCCCGTCCACTTCATTGTATTGAAAGGACAGGCAGGTAGGCACAGGGTCTGTTTGTAAAATATGAAATGATTAGAAAAAGGTGACATAGGGTTGAAAGGTTTTGAATCATCATGGATAGAGCTCAGCAACAGCAAGAGTAAGAAGATCCTGTTGGAAGTAAGGATGTGGGCTACAAATTACAATGGGAGATAGAAAATGCATGCCAAAAGGGCAATGTTATAATAGTCATGGGGGGGACTTCAATATTCAGTAGATTGGGAAAATCAGTTTGGTGCTGAACTCTAGGAGGGGAAGTTTCTAAAGTGCCTATGAGATGATTTTTTAGAGCCGCTCATGGTTGAGCCCAACAGAGGATCACTTATTCTGGATTGGGCGTTGTGCAACAAACCAGAACTGATCAGGGGGCTTAAGGTAAAAGAACTGTTAGGGGAAAGTGATCATATGATCATATTCATCCTGAAAGTTGAGAAGGAAAAGCTAAAGTCAGATGTATTGGTATTACAGTGGAGTAAAGGGAATGACAGAGGCATGAGAGAGGAGTTTTCCAGAATTGAATGGTAAAGAACACTGGCAGGAATGATGGCAGAGCAGCAGTGGCTGAAATTTCTGGAAGCAATTCGGAAGACACAGGATATATACATCCTAAAGAGAAAGAAGTATTCTAAAGGAAAGATGACACAACTGTGGCTAACAAGAGAAGTCAAAGGGAATGTAAAACCAAAGAGAGGGTGTATATTAGAACAAAAATTAGTGGGAAGTCAGATGATTGGGAAGCTTTTAAAAACCAACAGAAGGCAACTAAAAAAGTCATTAAGAAGATAAAGAGGGAGTATGAAAAATAAGCTAGCCATTAATATTAAAGAGCACACCAAAGATTTCTTCAGTTACATTCAGTATAAAAGAGTGGTGAGAGTGGATGTCAGACTGGTAGAAAACAAGGCTGGAAGGATAGTAATGGGGGACAATAAACTGGCAGACAAAAAAACTAACTATTTTGCATTATTCTTCACTGTATAAGATGCTGGAAGTTCCAGGTGTCAGGATGCAAAGATTGTGAATAAAGGGAGCCTTTTGTGGTTGGCTGCCAATGACGAATGGTGTGTGTTGGGACCAATTCTTTTTATGTTATATGTCAATGATATGGAGGATGGAATTGATGGCTTTGTTCCATAGTTTGCAGATGATGGCAAGACAGGTGGAGGGGCAGGTAGTTTTGAAGAGTAGAGAGGCTGTTTATGGACTTAGACAGATTAGGAGAAAGGGCAAAGAAGTGGCAGATGGAATATAGTGTTGGGAAGTGCATGGTCGTGCTCTTTGGTAGGAAAAATAAAAGGGTTGGCAATTTTCTAAATGGAGAGAAAATACAAAAAAACTGGGACATAAAGAGACTTGGGAGTCCTTGTGCAGGATTCTCTAAAGGTTAATTTGCAGTTTGTATCTGTGGTGAAGAAGGCAAGTACATTGTTAGCAATCATTTCAGGAGGACTAGAAAATAATGGATGGAGATGGGGATGAGAACCAATATGATAAAGCTGAGGGTGAGTGTGCCAGTTTACAAGTAGATGATCTAATATGTAATTTGAATGTAAGGTAGAACAAGCCAATAATTGGGTTCAAATGCAGACAGAGCTGAGAGTTAAGTTGTACCACAGGGACAAAATTCATAAAGGCGAAGAATACAGGACTGAAGGTATTGTATTTAAATTCACAGAGCTTGCAGAATAAGGTGGATGAACTCGTGGCGTAATTGAAGATTAGTCAGTATGACATTGTGGGCATTACTGAGTCATGGCTGAAAGATGATCATAGTTGGGAGCTTAACATCAAAGGATGTGCTTTGTATCAAAAGGACAGGCAGGAAGACAGGTGGTACTGTGGCTCTAGTGATAGGAGACGGAATTACATCTTTAGAAAGGGGTGACATAAGGTCAGAGAACATCAAATCTTTATGGTTGGAGTTAAGAAACTGCAAGAATGAAAAGCCATTATGGAAATCATATGTAGGTCTCCAAATAGTAGCCAAGATGTGGGGTTGAAATTGCAAAGGAGCTGGAAAGGATAATTCACAATTGTAATGTGGGACTTCAATATGCCCCCCCCCCCCACCAGCACCGAGGGCATGCCCTTTTCTTATTGTTACCATCAGGTAGGAGGTATAGAAGTCTGAAGGCACACACTCAGCAATTCAGGAACAGCTTCTTCCCCTCCGCCATCCGATACCTAAATGGACATTGAACCGGTGAACATGACCTCAATTTTTAAATATATATATTATTTCTGTTTTGCATGATATTTCATTTATTCAATATATCTATATTGTAATTTATATATTTTTCTTCTATATTATTGCATTAAACTTTGCTGCTAAGTTAACAAATTTTATGACTGATGCTGATGATAATAAACCTGATTCAGATTCTGATTCTGATAGATTGGAGGGGGATCCTGGCAGGCATGATGGCAGAACAGAGGTGGCTGAAGTTTTTGGGAACATTTCATAAGGTGCAGGATAGAAATGCCCCACAGAAGTTGTTCTCAAATGGCAGGGCTAGGCAACCGTGGCTGTTAAGGGAAGTTAAGGACAGCATAAAGCCAAGGAGAGAGCATATAATGAAGCAAAAGTGAGTGTGAAGTTGAATGAAAGGGAAGCTTTTAAAATCCAACAAAAAGCAACTAAAAAATCTAAAAGTAGGGAAAAGATGAAACAAGAGGGCAAACTAGTTGATAATATAAAGCAGGATACTTGAAGTTTTTCAGTTATTTCTAGAATAAAAGGGAGGCGAGAGTTGTTATTGGACCACTGGAAAATGATTCTGGTTAGGTAGTAATGGGGTACAAAGAAATAGGAGATGAAATTACTAGGTATTTTGCTTCAGTCTTCACTGTGGAAGACACTAGCTGTATGCCAAAGGTCCATGAGTGTCAAAGAGCAGGAGTGAGTGTCATTGCTATTACAAAAGAAAAAGTGCTGTGCAAACTGAAAGTCTTAAGGTGGATAAGTCACCTGGACCAGATGGACTATATCTCAGAGTTCTGAAAGAGGTTGCTAAAAGGATAACAGATGCATTGATCATGATCTGTTGGAATTCTTTGAAGAAGGAACAAACATGGTGGGTGAAGGAAAGGTAGTGAATGTCATTTACTTGGATTTTCAGAAGGCATTTGATAAGGTGCCACACATGAGGCTGCTTAACAAGGTAAAATCCCATGGCATTACATGAAAGATACTGGCATGGATAGAGGAATGGCTGAGAGGCAGGAGGCAGTGAGTGGGAATAAAGGGGGCCTTTTCTGGTTAGCTCCCAGTGACTAGTGATGGTCCTCAGGGGTCAGTATTAGGACCACTACTTTTCAGGTTGTTTGTCAGTGATCTAGATAGTGGAACAGATGGCTTTGTGGCAAAGTTTGCAGATGATACAAAGATAGGTGGAGGGCTAAGTAGTCAAAGGAAGCAATGCAACTGGAGCAGGATTTCGACAAATTGGAAGAATGGGCAAAAAGTGGCAGATGGAATACAAGTGTTGGGAAATGTATGATAATGCACTTTGGTAAAAGGAACAATAGTGTAGACTATTATATACATGGGAGAAAATTCAAACATCAGAGGTGCAAAGGGTCTTAGAAGTTCTCATTCGCTAGAATTCAGAAGAATGAGGAGCGACCTCATTGAAACCCATTGAATGGTGAACAACTTTGATAGAGTGGATGTGTAGAGGATGATTCCTATGGTGGGAGAGTCTAAGACCAGAGGACACTGCCACAGAATAGAAGCCGTCTTTAATGGTGATGAAGAGGATTTTCTTTTACCATAGAGTGGTAAATCAATGGAATTCTCACCCACAACTAGCTGTGGAGGCCACATCTTTATGTATATTTCAGGCAGAGGTTGATAGATTCTTGATTGGTCAAGGCAGGAGGGGATTTGGAGAGAAGACAGGAGATTGCGGCTGAGAGGTAAATTGGATCAGCCGTGATGAAACGGTGGAGCAGACTCGATAGTCCAAATGGCCTAAATCTGCTCCTGTATTTTGTGGTCTTGTGGTCTTGTGGTCTTATGGTCTTAACAAATTCTGACAAAGACGTCTAACACGTTATTTTGAAATATGTTTAGTCTTCATGAATTATCTTGCATGCACGGTGGAAAAATACATCAACATTTGATCCATATTTTTAAAAAAATAGAGTGATCAATATTTTAACCAGAACAGATGACTTGTTTTAGATAGTATGGCATTCATATTAAAAGTTATAATTTAAGACTTATAAATAAGATAGTCATAATTCAAGACTTATGAATAAGATTGATATCAAATGGGTCTGATCATGTAGTTGTAAATAATAATACAAGAAGAAGGCCTTAAAAACATAGTAGCTCAAGAAACAGAAGAAAAACGATTGAATGTTTGTGTAAAGAAGGCAGGGAGACAAGAAACAGAGTGACAATACTTATGTCGTAAGAGCATGAAAGAAAAGTTTTGAGAAAAAACGTGCCTTTTGGTATATGAAGAATGCTTGGTACATTTCTATATCAGCTTTATCCTCTGTAGGGTTTTAACCTATCAAAAGAAAAAAAATCTTTCTAAGGATTAGTTTAAAGTGTGAGTTGTGCACACTTTAATTAGCTCAAAATATTTCCCTTCCCATTGAAGGAAAATCTGAGCCAAACCTTCAGGCTGAATTGTTACATAAATTAATTTCCTGCTTATCTCTTACAATCAGGCCCACATTACAACAAATTTTGTGCTCATCCTATGATGTATGAAATTTGAAGGAACTTCTTTGTGAGAAAAAATTGTGAATATCATTAATTTTTCACTCAGAATTTGCTGGGACTAAAAAAATCATAGTTGTGATCAATAGGTGTCAGGAAAGAGCTGAAAAGCTGACTATCACTGAATGTCCCACTCATCTTCCTGTGATTTTTCATGTTCCCTTTGAATTTCTACTAGAAATTATACATCTGCATTTCTTATCCATTTCCTTATTGCTTGATTAAAGCTGCTGCTTAAAGTTTGTCCTAAAACTTTGTTATTACACTTGTCAAAAGAACTTCATCTGGCAAATCATTTCACATATGTATAACACTTGTCACTCCTCAGATCCATTAAAATTTTCTCCTCTCACCTTAAACCTACATTCTCTATTTCATTCCCTTTCCCTGGCAAGGGTTTATTATTTGTAGTTTTAAGCATTTGCCATGTAATGAGAGCCACTCATATACATAATTTCTGTATTGCTGTCTACAATCCTACCATATAGGACTCAATTAAGGCTTTTCTAAATGTGTTTTTGGATGCCTGGGCCGATTTGTGAGAATGTGAGAATGTGTCATATTTCGCAGACTCTTCATGAAATGACATGAGAATTCTTAGTCATTTGTTCATAATTTGCTTTTTCAACAATCCAGCAGTCATGAAGCAAATAAACGTGCTTAAAAATGGTTTAAATATTGATTCATCTCTGAAGGTTTGCTCACACACTAGATTATGATTAACGAGATTGCACTGTGGAATAACAAATATTTTTTCCTGAGTAAAATATGATTAGATCAGATGTTAAACAATTACCGTTTTTGAATGTGACAAAAACCTTTCTCCAAAGAATTTAAGTTTTAACAGAACCTATTGTATGAGCAAAGCTGTATCTTTGCCAAACTCAAATAAGATTTTAGACTTGAAATACTAGGGTGTGCATTAATGCTTCAATTGATTCATTGCATTAGCAAACTGCTGACAAAAATAGACAAATTATGACAGAAAAGCGAATTCCTTATTATTAGGAATTTTTGCACAGCAGAAAAGAAGGCCATTGGTCAACATTCTCATTCCTGTGGTTCATATCCAGTAAGATAGTGGTGTACTTAGTTGCAGCAGCCTCCCAGGGTCCAACAAATGTCGTAAATGTTTTCTTATATGTTTTTCTTACGATTGCAACACCCTGTTGGACATAGTGATATTAAGTACTGTAAGTCTGGTTCATTAGTTCATGACCTCAGGCTGTTGCATAGACTAGGTCCTTCTGCTGCAATGCCGTGTTTTGCCGCCTCCCAGGAAAGGAGGCACCGGAGGCAGTGTGGAAGAGAAAAGAGGTGTGGTGGGGTACGTTAGGATCAATGCTGGGTTGGAGGCTGGTTCTCACGTTGGTGCTGCTCCCCAGAGTTCGCTCCCTGGAAGACAAGTTATATTGCCCTCATGTGCAGCTGACCCAGCACCAGATGAAGAACCGTTGCAGGCTTGCTCTTGCAGAAATGTCGCTCCTGGTCAAGATTCCATGCACTATCAATCTTCATACCATGCCACTTAGGGACTTATGCAAATATTGTTTTGTGATTGTATGTGCTGTGTGACTGTGCGGATTGTGCTTTGCACTTTGGACCAGCAGGAACGATGTTTCATTGGCTGTAAACATGTGTATGGTTGAATGACAATTGAATTTGATATCATATGAGCCTTCTCCATACTCCTCTGTTAACCTAACTAATTCAGTCTCCTTGTATGCTTGTCCAAACTCTCCTTAATTGCTAGTGTAATGTATTTATTTACTGAACTACAGCACGGAATAGGCTGCCCTGGCACTTCAAGCCACAGTGCCCAGCAGTCCCCTGATTTAATCTTAGCCTAGTCATTGAACAGTTTGCAGTGATCAATTAACCTTGCAGCTGGTATGCCTTTGGACTGTGGGAAGACATTGGAGCACCCAGACGAAACCCATGCAGTCACAAGGAGAACATAAAAACTCCTTACATGCAGTGGTGGGAATTGAGCCTCAGTTGCATATAACGTAAAGCATTGTGTTAACCACTAGCCTGCCATAATGTGTGAGTTTCTTTAGCTGCCACAGGCTGGAGTAAGATTTATATTTCATCCACTCCTGGGTTATAAGAGACTCCATAATACGATAGGATATTGGAGCAGAATTATGCTATGTGATGCAACAAGTCTGCTCCATCATTTCATCATGGCTGATCCACTTTTCCTCTCAGCCCCAATCTCCTGCCTTCTCCTCATATCCCTTCATGCCCTGATAAGCCAAGAATCTATCAACCTTTGTCCTAAATGTACATAAAGACTTGCCCTCCATAGCTGCCTGTAGCAGCAAATTACACAGAATCACCAGTCTCTGGCTAAAGGAATTCCTCCATAATCTCCATTCTAAAAGGATGTTCCTCTATTCTAAGGCTGTGTCCTCTGTTCGTAGACTCCCTCACAGTTGGAAACATCCTCCTCACATCTACTCTATCAAAGCCTTTCACCATTCAATAGGTTTCAATTAGGTCACCCCTCTTTCCTCTGAACTCTAGTGAATACAGGCTCATCAAACGTTCTTCGTATGACAAGCCATTCAATCTTGGAATCATTTTCATAAATCTCCTTTAACCCCTGCAGCTTCAGCCCATTCTTTCTTAGGTAGGGGGCCTTAATCTGCTCGCAGTACTCCAAGTGAGGTCTCACTGGTGCTTTATAAAGCCTCAACATTACATTCTTGCTTTTATATTCTTGTCCTCTTGAAATAAGTGCTAACATTGCATTTGCCTTCCTCGCCACAGACTCAACCTGCAAATTAACCTTTACGGATTTCTGCATAAGCACTCCCAAGTTCCTTGGCACCTCAGATTTTGTATTTTCTCTCCATTTAGAAAATACCTTTTCATTTCTTCTCCAAAAGTGCATGACCATAAACTTCTGGACACAGCATTCCATCTACCACTACTTTGCCCATTCTCCTAATCTGTCTAAGACCTTCTGTAGCCTCTCTACTTCATGAAAACTAGCTGCCCCTCCAAGCATCTTCGTATCATCAGCAAACTTTGCAACAAAATCATCAATTTCATCATCCAAATCATTGACCTGCAACATATGTCCCAACACAGACCCCTGTGGAACACCACTCGTCACTGGCAGCCAACCAGAAAAGGCTCTCATTCTTCCTCTCATCAGACACTCCTTTATCCAGAACCTTTCCTGTAATACCATGGGCTTGTAGCTTGTTAATAGAATTGAATTGAATTAACTTTATTACTTACATCCTTCAACTACATGAGGAGTAAAAATCTTTACGTTACATCTCCATTCAAATGTGCAATGTCCAATGATAGTAATTTATAATAAATGTTATGTACAACAGCATAGTCAATATAACAGAGAAATACAGTAGCATTATCATGAATTAATCAGTCTGATGACCAGGTGCAAGAAGCTGGCCCAGAGACTTCTATGCTGTGGTACCATTGCCCGGAGGGTAGCAGCTGGAACAGTTTGTCGTTGGGGTGACTCAGATCTCCAATGATCCATCAGGCCCTTTTAACACACTTGTCTTTGTAAAAATCCTGAATAATGGGAAGCTCACACCTACAGATGCATGGGCTGTCTGAACCACTCTCTGCGGAGCCCTGTGGTTGAGGGAAGAACAGTTCCCATACCAGGCAGTGATGCAGCCAGTCAGGATGCTCTCAGTCGTGCTCTTATAGAAAGTTCTTAGAATTTGGGGTGCCCACACCAAACTTTTTTTCAACCATCTGAGGTGAAAGAGCTGGTGTTGTGCCTTTTTCACTACACAGCCGGTATGTACAGACCATGTGAGATTCTCAGTGATGTTTATGCTGAGGAACTTAAAGATGTTCATCTTCTTAACCCCAGATCCATTGATGTCTATGGGGATTAGCATAACTCCATTCCTCCTGCAGTCCACAACCAGCTCCTTTGTTTTTGCAATGTTGAGGGAGAGGTTGTTTTCTTGACACCACTGTGTCAGGGTGATGACTTTTTCCCTGTAGGCTGCCTCATTATTATTTGAGATTAGGCCAATCAGTGTAGGGTCATCAGCAAATTTAATTAGCAGATTGGAGCTGTGGGTGGTGATACAGTCATGAGTATACGGAGTTTAAAGGAGGGGGCTTAGTATACAGCCCTGAGAGGCATCTGTGTTGAGGGTCAGACAGTCATCTGTGTTGAGGGAGCCCACTCTTACCAACTGCCAGCAATCTGACAAGAAGTTCAGGATCCAGCTACACAAGTCAGGGTGAAGGCCGAGATCTCTGAGCTTCTTGTCGAGCCTGGAGGGAATTATGGTGTTGAATGCTGAACTGTAGTCCAAGAACAGCATTCTCACATAAGCATCCGTCTTCTCTAGATGTGTAAGAACAGTGTATAGAGTCGTGGCTATTGCTTTGTCTATCAATCGATTGTGTCGGTAGGCGAATTGTAGGGGGTCCAGTGTGGGTGGCGACATACTTCAGAGGTAGTCGTGGACCAGCCTCTCAAAGCATTTGATTATTATTGAGGTGAGTGCAACAGGACGCCAGTCGTTCAGACATGTTACCTTGATCTTTTTTGGTACAGGGACAATGGTGGATGTTTTGAGGGCACTCTGCACTGGGAGAGGAAGAGATTAAAAATGTCTGTAAACATACTTGCCAGTTGTGCTGGGCACATCCTGAGTACTCGCCAGGGGATGCCATCTGGTCCCGCAGCCTTGTGACTGTCCACTCATTGGAAACACCTGCATACTTCACCTCAGAGATGATCAAGCTGCAGGTCACATCATCAGTAGGTCTCCTCAGGGACTCAATATTGGCAACATCAAATCGAGTGTAAAAAAAAGTTTTAGCTCATCTGGGAGACAGGCATTGATGTTGGAAATTCCACTGTGCTTAGCTCTGAAGTCTGCAATGGTGTGCAGGCCTTGCCATAAGCTGTGTGTGTTGTTGATGGAAAGTTGAGTCTGAATCTTGTCACACTCTAATCAGCTTCCTGTGTGGCACCTCTGAAAAAACCAAGTGCACAGCATCAACCAACTCTCCTTTGCTTATCCTGCTTGATACTTCCTCAGAGAATTCCAAGCAAGATTTTCCCTTAAGGAAACCATGCTAAGTGCTATTTTATCATGTGCCTCCAAATACCTGTACAATGTCCTGGGTATGTTACTCAAAATGGCCTCTTTGGTTTGTTACAAGTAGGAATGTTTCTTTGTCGGATAAGTTGTTTCACTTTAGAATGGCTGATATGGTAATTGTATTCATTTGTTAATCAATGGGGAATGTCATTGTGTCTTGTGATGCTGGGAACTTGGGGGAGGGGTTTTCGCGGGTTTTTTGGGAGAGGCCGAGGAAGACACTGAAGAAGGTGGACGTGTGCTGGACTGCTCGTAAGACCACCGGGGTGGTCCCAGGTGCGACGGCCGGATGGGTCGATTGGTTCGTTGATTGTGCTCCAACGAGTGCACTAAACAGACTGAACTTTGATAAGTGGCGCCTTTTGTTTTTTTTCCTTGTGTATATATATTGTATTGCCTACTACTCTTTTTTTAATTTTAGTAAACTCTTTAAAGTGTATTTCATAACGGTATTTGTTGTGGATTTGATACTGTTGGCGGGCTCGAGGCGTAAACTCGATTCTCACAGCACCTGCGTGTACGGGAGGTGGGTTGGAGAGTGGCTGGATCCCCTTTTTCCCCTAGACATATACCAGCCTGTTGGGTAAGGGTTACATACCTCAAAAACTCATCCTTAACAATCAACTCCAACATTTTCCCAACCACTGAGGTCGGGCTAACTCACGTATCATTTCCTTTCTTCTGCCTCTCTCTGTTCTTGAAAAGTAGAGTAACATTTGCAATTTTACAGTCTTCCAGAATCATTCCAGAGTCTACTGATTCTTGAAAGACCATTAATAATGCCTCCACAATCTCTTCAGCCACCTCTTTCAGAACCTTGGGGTGTACAGCATCTGGTCCAGATGACTGATCTACCTTCAGACCTTTTAGTTTTCCAAGAACTTTCTCACTAATTATGGTAAATTCACACACTTCATGATCCCTGACACAAGCAATGTCCACCATTCTTCTCGTGTCTTGCAGAATGAAGACTGAAGCAACATACATATTCAATTCATCCACCATTTCCTTGTCCCCTGTATCTACCTTTCCAGCATCAATTTCCAGTGGTCTGATGTCTACTCTCACCTCTTTTTACACTTTATGTATCTAAAGAAACTTTTGGTCTCTTTTTTAACATTATTGGCATGCTTACTTTCATATTGCACCTTCACCTTCTTAATGATGTTTGTAGTTGCCTTCTGCTGGTTTTTAAAAGCTTCCCAATCCTCTAACTTCTAACAAATTTTTACTCAATTTTATGACCTCTCTTTGGCTTTACGTTGGCTTTGATTTCTCTTTTTAGCATGGTTGTGTCATCTTGACTTTAGAATATGTCTTTCTCTTTAGGATGTATATATCCTGTGCTTTCTGAATTGCTTCCAGAAATTACAACCATTGCTGCTCTGCTGTCATACCCGCCAGTGTTCCTGTTCAATCAACGCTGGCCAACTCCCCTCTCTTTCCTGTTATTCCCTTTATTCCACTGTAATACTGATACATTAGACGTGGGAGCAGAGGTTAGGCAATTTGGCCCACCGAGTCTACTCCACCATTTAATCATGGCTGATCCCTTTATTTTTCTCTCAGTCTCAATTCTAAAATTTTCTCCTTAACCTTCGATGCCACGTACAACCAAGAACCAATCAAGCTCTGTCTTAAATACACCCAGTGACCTGGCCTCCACAACTACCCATGGTAATAATTTCCACAAATTCACCACCCTCTAGCTAAAGAAATTTCTCCACATCTCTGTTTCAAATGAATGCCCTTCTATCCTGAGACTGTGCCCTCTTATCATAGACTCCCTGAAAGTATGGAAAACAGATCTACCATGTCCAGGCCTTTCAACATTTGAAAGGTTTCGATGAGATACCCGCTCACTCTTATAAATTTAGAGAGTACAGACCCAGAGCTATCAAACATTCCTCATATGATAACCCTTTCATTCCCAGAATCGTCCTTGTGAACCTCCTCTGAACCCTCTTTAATGCCAGGACAATTTTCTCAGATGAGGAGACCAAACCTGTTCACAATACTCAAGGTGAGGCCTCACCAGTACCTTATAAAGCCTTAGCATCAGACCCCTGCTCTTGTATTCTAGTCCTCTTGAAATGAATACTAACATTGCATTTGCCTTCCTCCCCACTGCAATTTAATCTTTGTGCAGAATAACCTTTAGGTTTTTCTGCGCAAGGACTCCTAAGTCACTTTGCATCTCAGATTTTTGGATTTTCTCCCCATTTAGAAAATACTCCACACATTAATTTCTTCCACCAAAGTGCATGACCATTTATTTTCCAACATTGTATTTCATTTGCCACTTTCTTGCCTGTTATCCTAATCTGTCTCAGTCCTTCTGCAGCCTACTTGTTTTCTCAACACTACCTGCCCCTCCACCAATCTTCATATCATCTGCAAACATGGCAACAAAGCCATCTATTCCATCATCTAAATCATTGATATACAACATAAAATGAAGCAGTTGCAACACCGACCCCTGCGGAGCACCACTAGTCACTGGCAACCAACTAGAAAAAGATCCTTTTATTCCCACTTACTGCCTCCTATCAATCGGACAATGTTACTATGTCAGTAACTTTACTGTAATACCATGTACTCTTAACTTGGTAAGCAGCTTCATCTGTGGCTACTTGTCTAAATAGCCCAAATATACAACATCCACTACATCCCCTTTATCTATCCTACTTGTAATCTCCTCAAAGAATTCCAACAGGTTTGTCAGGCAAGATTTTTTGTTAAGGAAACCATGCTTAAGGAAAACAAGATTATCCACCTTATTTCTTATACATTGTGCATTGAGATAAAACACTTTGAGTACTATATTTGCTATCCTTTTTGATTCCATATGCACTGATACACAACCTGTTGGCTACAATTTTGTCCTATTGTGTGCCTACTCTTCCTAACAGTCTGACTGTATGTTATCTCTGTTTTTTTAACCATCCATCTTATCCTGAGTACCTGTACTCAGGTTCCCATCCCCCCTGCCAAATTAGGTTAGACTTCCTCCGACAACTCTAACAAACCTGTCCGTGAGAATATTGGTCCCCCTCGGGTTCAAGTGCAACCCATCACTTTTGAACAGGTCATACATCCCATAGAAGAGATCCCAATGATCGAATTACCTGAAGCCCTGACCCCTGCACCAGCTTATCAACCACACATTAATCTGCTAAATCATCCTGTTTCTACCCTCACTGGTGTGTGGCACAAGCTACAATCCAGAAATTACTACCCTGGAGGGCTTGCTTCTCAGCTTTCTACCTCCCTCTCAAACTTCACTTTTCAGCGCTTCATTGCTCTCCCTCCCTCTTCAAAATATATCTGAGTTCCTTCTGCTTCTCAAATTTCAGGGTGAATTTGATCATATTATGATCACTTTCCCCTTAGTATTATTTACCCTAAACTGTCTAATCAATTCCACTTCATTGCACAACACCCATTCTAGAATGCTGATACCTAGTGGCTCAACCATGATCTACTCTAAAAAAGGCCATTTCATAGGGATTCTAGAAATATCCCATCTTGGAATTCTACACCAACTGATTTTCCCAATCCACCTGCATATTGAAAATCCCCATGACAAAAATCCCCTTTTTGCATGCATTTTTGTATCTCCCATTGTAACTTTAGATCATATCCTTACTACTGTTTGGGGAGGGGGGGGGGGATCTGTATATAACTCCCATCAGGATCTTGTTACCTTTGCAGTTTATTAGCCCTATCCATAATAATTCAACACTTTCCTACCCTATGTCACCTCTTTCTAATGATTTTGATTTCATTTTTTACCAGCACAGCCATGGCACCCCATCTGTCTTCCTGTTTATCCTTTCATTACAATATGAATCCTTGGAAATTAAGCTCCCAACTATAGTCTTCTTTCAGGCCATGATTCATTGATGCCTACAACATCAAATTTTCCAATCTGTAACTGTGTTACAAGTTTACCTACCTTATTCCGTATACCACATGCATACAACACCTTTGGTCCTGTATTGACCTTGTTCAGTTTTGTCCACTTTTAATGTTGCAACTTATCCTGTTGACTGCAATTTTGCCCTATCATCAGCATCTCCTTGCTAGGAGTCTCACTACACATTGGCTCTGTTTGTAAACCACCTACCTCATCTTCAGCACTGTCACTCCAGTTCCCACCTCCCTGCGAAATTAGTATAAACCCTCCTGAACAACATTAGCCAAACTGCCACAAGGTCATTGGACCCCTCGGGTTCAGGTGTAACACATTCCTTTTGTACAGGTTGTACATTCCACAGAAGAGATCCATAAATCTGAACCCCTATCCCCTACACCTGTTCCTCATGTAACCCAGGTTAATTAAACCTAAAGATGTAATGTTAGAACACTCCACCTGTGGAAGGATGAAACACTGGGCGTCATAGGAAGTCATCCCTGCCTGTGGCCATCAAACTTTACAACTCCTCCCTTGGAGTGTCAGACACCCTGAGCCAATAGGCTGGTCCTGGACTTATTTCCACTTGGCATGATTATCTTATTATTTAATTATTTATGGTTTTATATTGCTATATTTCCTCACTATTCTTGGTTGGTGCGGCTATAACGAAACCCAATGCCCCTCGGGATCAATAAAGTATGTCTGTCTGTTGTGCACACTTTAATTAGCTCAAAATATTTTTCTTCTCATTAATCATAAACTAATCTGAGCCAAACTTTTGCACTGAATTGTTTCATAAGCTAACATTCTGCTTACCTCTGCTACTATTTTACAATTTTACAATGCATTACAACAAATTTAGTGCTCATCCTATGAGGTGTGAAATTTGAATGAACTTGTTTGTGAGAAATAATCGTGAATATCTGTAATTTCTCCCTCAGAATTTGCTAAAACTATAAAATTCAAAGCTATGATGAATAGGTGTCAAAACAGGCCTGATAAAATGAAAATATAAATATCACTGAATGCCCTACTCATCTTCCAGTGATTTTTATGTTCCCACTAAATCTTAGCAAGAAACTATACTTCCAACTGTCTAATTTGCCTTTTTCCTTATTGCTTGATTGAAGCTGCTACTTAAAGTTTGTCCAAAAGCAGGAATTATTCATGTCACCTGGGCTCCGGATACAGTGGCTCACTACTAATATTCAGTATCCACAAAACTGCTGAGAGAACATGTTGCAGTTTAGTCACATTCCAGAATTAATATCAAGTCATCAACAGTACAAGATACTGTCATAAGGGGACAGGAGGCTAGACCCAAGTGCAGTACGCAAGCACTGAAGTACTAGGGGCAGGACGGGAACAACTAAACGATAGACAAGATGTGGTGACCATGGTGTGCGTGAGGAACGTGACGTTCAAGGTGATTCTGGGGTTCCGGGAGAGTCTTAGAGTTCAGGGAAGGAGGATCCCAGAGTTCAGGCAAGACAGGCCACATAACTCCTAGGCAGGGCCCAGACCTCCCAGGCAGGAACACAGGGGCCTGAGCAGGTCACAGGGCATCTGGGTAGGTTGCAGGGCACAACACATCAGCAGCAAGGAATAGAAAGGGGCAGAGTCCCCCATCAGGCAACAGCAGTCCAGCCAGGCTTGCCCAACAGAGGCAAGGGATAGGAAGGGAACTAGGTCCAGGGTGACTGCCAGGCTTACTCAAACTTATCTTTAACAAAGGAAACTCCAAGCCAGAGGAACAGAATAGACAGAACAACCCCTCAACTCCACTCAGTCCCAGAGCGCTTTCCATACACTGCCAGCTGATGGGCATCAGGTGCGCCTCCTTGAGTCCAAACAAGCCACGATGATCCACAGGTGTGACTAATTGGGCTCAAGGGTGAAAGGAGAGACAGCTACAAGACCCGGAGTCCGGAGTCTGCGGACCAGATCAAGAACCGGAATGCGGGCTATGGACCGGATCATAACAGATACTGTCTATCGTTCACCTCTTTTGAATGAAACAAACCTGTCAAAATGTTTGGATATGGCTCAATACAGAGTGAGACACTGAAGCAGTTGACAGTTCACTGACTTTAATGAGAACCTTTCCAGAATTTAAAGTAACAGGTAAATAATAAATACTAGGCCAACAGGACCATTAACTAAAACTCTCAACATGAAAGCTGAATGGAACTGGGCAATGTTATTGTGGTGAACTATATATACCTGTCGGGACACGACCCCCCTGCTGACTGCTCCTGTGGCTCCTCCCACAGACCCCGAGATAAAGGCGATTGGGGCCTGAGCCCTGCCTCTCTGTCTCCAGGATGTTGCATGGTGGTCAATTGCTGCTTGTTCTTTCTTCCAGTCAATAAAAGCCAATATCTCGCCTCACGTCGCGGAGAGTTATTCATGGTGCATCAGTTATGGAAGCTGAAGGTTGATGATTTTCATGGCAAAAATGGTATGAGGCCAGGAGCTTCGGGTCAAAGAGTTGAAACCATTAGGTTCATGCCAGACAGAGGCGAAAGACAGAGTTAAGTTGGTAGCAACACTTACACAACAATTAGTCTTAACACTGGTTCTCCACAAGGGTGCGTCTCCCTATTCATTCATGACTGCATGATCATATTCTGCTCTGAATTATCTAGAAGATTGCAGAAGATACCACCATAGTGGTTTGTATCTTAACTAATGATGTGTCAGAGTGCAGGAAGGAGGCAAACAGTTTACTAACATGGGATCATGAAAACAAACTTTCCCTCAATGTCTGTAAAACAAAAGAGCTGGTCAGAGCACGTGTTCCTGTCTACATCAGTGGTGCTGAGGTTGAGAATTTCAAGTTCCTGGGAGTGAGCATCACCAATACCTTGTCCTGGTCCAACCATGTAGGTGTCATAGCCATGAGAGCTCACCAACACCTCTACTTCCAATGGAAGCGACAGAGTTTTGGCTTATCCCCATCAATCCCGATCAATTTTTATTGATGCACCAAAGAGAGCATCGATATCTTGGTATGACAACTACTTACCCTGTGCCTGCAAGAAACTTTAAAGAGTTATGAATACAGCTCAGCAAATCATTTAAATCAGCTTCCTCTCCATGGTCTATGTACAATTCTCACTGCCTCAGTAAAGCAGCCAGCATAATCAAAGTCCCACCTGACCCAGGCATTCTCTCACTTCATGTCTTCCATCAGGCAGATGATGCAAAAACTGAAAGGAACATACCATCAGGCTCAAGGACAGCTTCTACCCCATTGTTATAAGGCTACTGACTAATTCCTTAATATAATAAGATACACTCTTGACCTCACAATCTACCTCGTTATGATTTTGCATCTTATTGTCAATGTGCACTGCACTACCTCTGTAGTTCTTACAATTTATTCTTCATTCTGTTATTGTTTTTCCTTGTACTACCTCACTGCACTCTGTAATGAAGTGATCTGCACAAGCAGTAATGAAAGACAAGTTTTTCACTTTATCTTTGTACGAATAACAATAATAAACCAATTCCATTCCAATTTCACAAAGTCACATAGATCAGAAAGCAACTATTCAACCCTTTAAGACCCACCAACTATTAAGTGCTAACTACACCAATATATAATAATCCTCATTCTATTTTCCCATTCCCATTAAATTCTATCATTCACTTGGATTGGAGCAATGGTCAATTAACCTTTCAACCTGCACATTTTTGAGATCTGGGAGAAAACCGGAGTGCCCAGAGGTAATCTGCACAACTACAGGGAAAATATGCAAACCCAACACAGACAGAATAGGAGCTGGAATAGAACCTGGACCTGGATCACTGGAGTTGTGATGCAGCCAATCTACCAGCAGCACTGCTGTGCTGTCCTGCTTGGGAATGGATTTTATGATGTGAATCAAAAGAAATAGTTTCAGTCTTGAAGATATGTATCAAATGATATATCTCTTCATTCAATAATGGGCAGAAAACATACCGAAGTGAGGAATGCTAAAGCTAAGGTGTAACAAAAATCGAATACACTCAATGATCAGTTTTTAAAATTAGAAAACCGATGAAACTTAAAATGTAAAGAGTTGATAATGGTGTCATATTGTAGCGGTGTGCTACACGCAGCGCTAAAATTACGACACGGAGTCGGTAACTGCAGTCGAAGGAAAAACTTTATTCGAAAACTTCAGCCTCACTTTTAAGCCTCTGTCAACCGGCCCCCCATGGCGAAGAGGCTCCAAAGCTCTGTGCTCGCAAACCCCCGTAGGCTATCTAATTGTGAGTCGGTTCGGATACGC
Source organism: Hypanus sabinus (assembly GCF_030144855.1). NCBI lineage: Eukaryota > Metazoa > Chordata > Chondrichthyes > Myliobatiformes > Dasyatidae > Hypanus > Hypanus sabinus. The sequence continues at coordinate 35,024,059 of NC_082714.1, forward strand.
TAGGAAATGAGTCGCCACAAAATGACCTTTACAGTCGTAGAAACAGCCCTCAATCCTAGCACAAAATTTTATATTCTTGAGTGTTATGAAACTTACTTGCTCGAAGCACAACTCATTATCAGAACTAAAAGCCTTTTCCCTTAGGCAGTCATGGTAGTCTTGAGTCAATTATGTTTGACAAGGCCGAGAGGTTTTTAACTCTGAAGGAACTGAGGCTTCAAATTGGAAGTACCTTGCCTCTGGGACTCTTCCAGCTGGTGCAACAACATAAACCCACAACGTGATATCAATAGGCTCTGGTAGGAGTCTTTTAACCAAATCTGATCAGTACACATCAAAAGTTGCTGTTTCCAGCACATGAAGTAGCCTGAGGCAGTGAGCATTGTCAAAAGGATTGAAAGGCTTCTTTGCTGCAACAGTTTGACATTAAACCATTTATTGCTGAACACAACAGAACAATCTATTGACATTTTCTACCTAAGGTAATTAGTCCTGAAGAGAGTGTTGCCATGAAAGAGAAACATCTTTGACAAACCTTTTACATTCAGGGAGCGAGAGACTACGTGGGAGCTGGAGAAAGACCTAGTATCAACTTAGCTAATGATTTAACTCCAGTGACTGAGAACATGGGTCCAGCCAGTATAGGGACTTGAGCACTTGGGATGAGGGATTGCTACAAGAATGTGAAATGGAAACTCATCAACTGCCTGAAAAATTAAATTCCAACACCAACCAAAGCAGCCAATACCACTCAGGACAAGGTTGCCCAATTACCTGGTGTCCAAATTCTACCCAAACATTAGGGCATTGATTCAGTTAGGCAGGTTACATTGCCCACATGCCTGCAACCAGGTTCCCAAAGCAAACACTGTATTCTGAGATCTAGCACAGAAGAGATTTCCATAAAGACATAGAACATGCCTCAAGGACAAACTCAAAGTCCCTGAAATAGTGCTCCATCCTTACCAATGCATGGGAATCCCAAGTCTATGAAGATGCCTGGAGTCTCTACAACAGGAGGACATGGATGCTCTGCACTAACAGTTGAATAAATTAGAGCAATGGCTTGCAGCAGCAGTGATCAGCAACATTCAAAAGATATGAGTTAGGGTTAGCAAGATTTTGGCATGCTATATTGGCACCAGAGGCATGGTGCCATCCTCAAACTGCATTTGTTGTAATGCAAACAACAGCTATCACTACATGATTTGCGTGGGACACTCACATGGATGAATGCAGCTCTATCAGCACTCAAGAAGCTTGACACCATCCAGTACCAGTACTATCTCTACGGGGTCAAGCCCAGTTGATTGGTATCCCTTCCACAAGCATCCAATCCCTCCACCATCGACAAAAAGTTGCAGCAGTGTGTATTATCTACAAGGCGTAATACAACAACACACCAAAGTTCCTAAGGCAGCACCTTCAAGATCCACAACCACTACCACCAAGAAGGACGAGAACAGCAGATACCTGGGAACAGCACCACATGGAAATCCTCCTGCAAGTCACTCACCATCCTGACTTGCAAACATATTGCTGTTCTTTAATTGTTGCTGGGTCCAGATCCCTAACAGCACTATGGGTGTACCTACACCTCAGGGACTGCAGCGGTTCAAGAAGGCAGCTCATCACCACCTTCTGAAGGGCAACTAGGGATGGGCAATAAATGCTGGCTTAGCTGGCAATGCCAATATCCCGTAAATAAATAAATAAATAGATAAATATTATCTATAAAGCTAATCTTAAAAGAAAGAACGGTTCTTTCACCACCACTGGGAAGACAGCAGATCATGCATGGGCATCATCTGCCACCTATTTATGGAAACCACAATAACATGCATGGACTTTTTTTGACATCCTAATTGAATTTTGCAAAACAGATTCTTCTGCAATGAAATCAAAAATATTTCCTGTTTTGCTTGACTGAAAATCTTGGCTTTCAAGAAAAGTAAGACTCATAGATATTGTCACAGGTTTTTTGGGATGCTGTAAAATCAACTCTGTGAGGTTGGTGCTGAAGCTAATGTGGCCGCATGTGAATGAAAGAACAATGTCAAGTGATAGACAAATTGAATATTCACTGTAGATATACCATACAGATCTACAGTATGTACGCTTATTAACGATCAAGTAATAATAGTTGTATGATTCTTTGCACTGAAGATCAAATGTAAACAGACAGTACACTACTAATGGCTAGATCCTTATCAGTGCTGACGAGCGGGAGGATCTTGGGGTTGCTGAAAGTGGTGCCACGGATTGATGGGGTGGTAAAAAAGGCATTTACCATGGTCGCCTTTATTAGTTGAAGAAGTGAGTTCAAGAGTCAGGAGATTGAATAGGCCACATCTGGAGTAGTACATTCATTTCTGGTCAACCCATTTTAGGAAGGATGCAAAGGCTTTGGAGAGACTGCAGAAGAGTTTTACCAGGATGCTGCCTGGATTAGGGAGTGTATGCTATAATATAAAGGCTGAAGACAAGAATGACCTCATATAGTGCTTTTTGGAGCAGCACAGTTGTATTTGTCCACTATAAAAAGTGCTCATTTGTACAGCCAAGGTGCCATGCAGAGGGTGAGAAACATTGCCCAGAATTGCCAGAATTTTCCATAGGGTCCTTTGTTCTACCTCAGACTCCAATGTGACTGGTTTGACTCATATAACAGAGCCAGCTTTTACAATCAGTTTATTGATTAGTTTACTGTTGGCATCACCCATGTTGATGCCATTGTCCCAGCACACCACCACATTGAAGATTGTACTGGCAACAAAAGACTGGTAGAACATGTGAAGGAGAGGCCTGCGTATTTCAAAGGACCGCAGTCTCCTCAGGAAATAGAAGCAATGCTAGCCCTTCATGTACATACCCTCTGTGTTGGTGCTCCACTCAAATATATCATCCAGATGCACCTCCCAATACTTGTAGGTCATCAACACATCCGTGTCCTATCAATAGCAACAAGGAGCAGTACAGGCTCAGTCTTCCTAAAGTCCATCACCATCTCTTTTGTCTTACTGATGTTGAACTGCAGATGATTCAGCTTGCACCATTTGTCAAAGTCCTCCACCAGGGCCCTGTATTCATCCTCCTGTCATCCCTTCATACACCGAACTATTGCTGAGTCATCAGAGAATTTCTGTAGATGACATGACTTGGAGGTTGTATCTCAAGTCTGAGATGTACAGAATGAACAGGAAGGGAGCCAGTACAGTCTGCTGTGGAGCCCCAGTGCTGTTTATAGCCATGTCTGACACAGCTCTGAAGCTGCACAAACTGTGGTCTGCCAGTAAGGCAGTCCGTTATCTGGATACAATGGATGTGCCAACCTGCATAGAATGGAGCTTGTCTCCCAGCAATGAGTGCTATATTTTATAAGACCATAAGATATGGGAGCAGAAGTGGGCCATTCATCCCATTGAGTCTGCTCCACCATTCAATCATGGATTGATCCAATTCTTCCAGTCGACCCACTCCCCTACCTATGCTCATGTCCCTTGATGCCCTGGCTAATCAAGAACCTATCTCTCTGCCTTAAATGCAACCAATGACTTGGCCTCCACAGCCACTCATGGCAACAAATTCCACAGATTTACCACCTCTGACTAAAGTAATTTCTCCATGTCTATGTTCTAAATGGATGTCCTTCAATCCTGAAGTTCTGCCCTTTTGTCCTAGAATCCCCTACCATGGGAAATAACTTTGCCATATCTAAACTATTCAGGCTTTTTAACATTTAGAATGTCTCTATGAGATCACCCCTCATTCTCCTGAACTCCAGGGAATGCAGCCCATGGCTGCTAGACGTTCTTCATATGGTAACCCTTTCATTCCTGGAATCATTCTCATGAGTCTTCTCTGAACCCTCTCCAATGTCAGTGTATCCTTTCTAAAATAATGAGCCCAGAACTGCACACAGTACTCCAAGTGTGGTCTCATGCATGCCTTATAGAGCCTCAACATCGCATCCCTGCTCTTATATTCTATACGTCTAGAAAGGAATGGCAATGTTGCATTCACCTTATCACCACCTACTCAACCTGGAGGTTAACCTTTAGGGTATCTTGCACAAGGACTCCTAAGTCACTTTGCATCTCTGCATTTTGAATTCTTTCCCCATCTAAATAATAGTCTGCCAGTTTATTTCTTCCACCAAAGTGCATGACAATACACTTTCCAACATTGTATTTCAATTGCCACTTCTTTGCCCATTCCCCTAAACTATCTAAGTCTCTCTGCGGGCTCTCTGTTTCCTCAACACTACCCGCTCCTCAACCTATCTTTGTATCATCAGCAAATTTAGCCATATTATGAACATACATCGTAAAAAGCAGCGGACCCAACTCCAAACTCTGTGGAACTCCACTGGTAACTGACAGCGAGCCAGAATAGGATCCCTCTATTCTCACTCTGTTTTCTGCTGATGAGCCAATGCTAGTAACTTCCCTGTACTTCCATGTGCTGTTACATTGCTAAGCAGCCTCATGTGCAGCACGTTGTCAAAGGCCTTCTGAAAATCCAAGTACACCACACCTACTGCATCTCCTTTGTCTACCCTACTTGTAATTACCTCAGAAAACTGCAGTAGGTTACTCAGGCAGGATTTTCTTTTTCGAAAACCATGCTGGTTTTGGCCTATCTTGTCATGTGTCTCCAGGTACTCCGTAATCTCATCCCAGCAATCAATTCCAACAAATTCCCAACCATTGATGTCAGGTTAACAGGTCAATAGTTTCCTTCTGCTACATCCCACCCTTTTTAAATAGCAGAGTAACATTTGCAATTTTTCTGTCAATCCAGTATAATGCTAGAATCAATCGATTCTTGATGGATCATTGTTAAAGCCTCTGCAATCTCTCCAGCTACTTCCTTCAGAACCCAAGGGTGCATTCCAGCAGGTCCAGCAGATTTATCCAACCTCAGACCATTAAGCTTCCTGAGCACCTTCTCAGTCGTAATTCTCACTACACGAGCTTCACTTTCCTGACACTCTTGAACGTCCGGTATACTGCAGATGTCTTCCACTGTGAAGACTGATGCAAAATATGTATTCAGTCTCTCATTACAATATCTCCTGCATCATTTTCTACCCTCAATTCTCTTTTACCCTTTACATACTTAAAAAAGCTTTTTTGTATCTTCTTTGAAATTTGTCACCTGTTCCCTTTCATAAATCATCTTTTCCTTCCTAATGACTTTCTTGGAACATTGAAACATAGAAACATAGAAAACCTACAATACAATACAGGCCCTTCGGCCCACAAAGCTGTGCTGAACATGTCCTTAACTTAGAAAATACCTAGGCTTACCCATAGCCCTCTATTTTTCTAAGCTCCATGTACCTATCCAGGAGTCTCTTAAAACACCCTATCATATCCACCTCCACCACTGTGGCCAGCAGCCCATTCCACGCATTCACCACTCTCTGTGTAAAAAACTTACCCCTGACATCTCCTCTGTACCTACTTCCAAGCACCTTAAAACTCTGCCATCTCATGCAAGCCATTTCAGCCCTGGGAAAAAGCCTCTGACTATCCATGCGATCAATGCCTCTCATCATCTTATACACCTCTATCAGGTCACCTCTCATCCTTCGCTACTCCAAGGAGAAAAAGCTGAGTTCACTCAACCTATTCTCATAAAGCATGCCCTCAGTCCAGGCAACATGCATGTAAGTCTCCTCTGCACCCTTTTTATGGTTTCCACATCCTTTCTGCAGTGAGGCAACCAGAACTGAGCGAGCACAGTACTCCAAGTGGAATCTGACCAGGGTCCTATACAGCTGCAACATTACCTCTCAGCTCCTAAACTCAATCCCACGATTTATGAAGGCCAATGCACAGTATTCCTTCTTAACCACACAGGCAACCTGTGCAGCAGCTTTGAGTGTCCTATGGACTCGGACCCCAAGATCCCTCTGATCCTCCACACTGCCAAGAGTTTTACCATTAATACTATATTCTCCCATCATATTTGACCTAGCAAAATGAACCACCTCACACTTATCTGGGTTGAACTCCATCTGCCACTTCTCAGCCCAGTTTTGCATCCTATTAAAGTCCCATTATAACATCTGACAGCCCTCCACACTACCCACAGCACCCACAACATTTGTGTCATCAGCAAATTTACTAACCCATCCCTCCACTTCTTCATCCAGGTCATTTATAAAAATGACGAAGAGTAAGGGTCCCAGAACAGATCCTTGAGGCGCACCACTGGTCACCAACCTTCATGCAGAATATGACCTGTCTACAACCACTCTTTGCCTTCTGTGGGCAAGTCAATTCTGGATCCACAAAGCAATATCCCCTTGGATGCCATGCCTCCTTACTTTCTCAATAAGCCTTGTATGGGGTACCTTATGGGGTACCTTGCTGAAATCCATATATACTATATATACTACTATACCTCCATCAATGTGTTTAATCACATCCTCAAAAAATTCAATGAGACTCATAAGGCATGACCTGCCTTTAACAAAACCATGTTGTCTATTCCTAATCATATTATGCCTCTCCAAATGTTCATAAATCCTGCCTCTCAGGATCTTTTCCATCAGCTCACCACCACTGAAGTAAGACTCATTGATCTATAATTTCCTGAGATACCTCTACTTCCTTTCTTGAATAAGGGAACAACATCTGCAACCCTCCAATCCTCAGGAGCCTTTCCCGTCCCATTGATGATGTAAAGATTATCACCGGAGGCTCAGCAATTTCCTCCCTCGCCTCCCACAGTAGCCTGGAGTACATCTCATCTGGTCCCAGTGACTTATCCAACTTGATGCTTTCCAAAATCTCCAGCACGTCCTCTTTCTTAATATCTATATGCTCAAGCTTTTCAGTCCGCTCTAAGTCATCCCTACAAATGCCAAGATCCTTTTCTGTAGTGAATACTGAAACAAAGTACTCATTAAGTTCCTCTACTATCTCCTCCGGTTCCATACACACTTTTTCACTATCGCACTTGATTGGTCCTGTTCTGTCACATCTTATCCTCTTGCCCTTCACGTACTTGTAGATTGCCTTGGGGTTTTCTTTAAACCTGTCCACCAGGGCCTTCTCATGGCCCCTTCTGGCTCTCCTAATTTCATTCTTAAGCTCCTTCCTGCTAGCCTTATAATCTTCTAGCTCTCTATCATTATCTAGTTTTTTGAACCTTTAGTAAGCTTTACTTTTCGTGTTGATTAGATTTTCAACAGCCTTTCTAGACTACAGTTCCAGTCACCCTACCATCCTTTCCCTGTCTTATTGGAACATACCTATGCAGAACTCCACGCTAATAACCCCGGAACATTTGCCACATTTCTTCCATACATTTCCCTGAGAACGTCTATTCCCAATTTATACTTCCTGTCTGATAGCCTCATATTTCCTCTTACTCCATTTAAACACCTTCCTAACTTATCTGTTCCTATCCCTCTTCAATGCTATGGTAAAGGAGAAGGAATTGTGATCACTATCTCCAAAATACTCTCCCACTGAGAGATCTAACACCTCACCAGGTTCATTTCCCAATACTAGATCAAGTACAGCCTCTCCTCTTGTAGGCTTATCTACACGTTGTGTCAAGAAACCTTCCTGAACACACCTAACAAACTCCATCCCATCTAAACACTTTACTCTAGGGAGACACTAATCAATATTTGGGAAAATAAAATCTCCCACCACAACAACCCTGTTATTATTACACCTTTCCAGAATCTGTCTCCCTATCTGCTCCTCGATGCTCCTGTTAATATTGGGAGATTATAAAAGCACCTAGTAGAGTTATTGACGCCTTCCTGTTCCTATCTTCCACCCAGCGAGATCCTGTAGACAATCCCTCCATGACCCTCCTTTTCTGCAGCCATGACATTATCTCTGATCAGCGGTGCCATGCCCCCACCTCTTTTGCCTCACACCCTGTCCTTTCTGACACATCTAAAGCTTGGCACTCAAAGTAACCATTCCTGCCTCTGAGCCATCCAAGTTTCTGTAATGGCCACAATATCTTAGCTCCATGCACTGATCCACACTTTAAGCTCATCCGCTTTGTTCATAATACTCCTTGCCTTAAAATAGACACATCTTAAAACATCAGTCTGAGTGCGTCCCTTCTCTATCACCTGCCTATCCTCCCTCTCGCACTGTCCCTAGGCTTTCTTGATTTGTGAGCCAACTGCCTCTTCCTCCATCTCTTCAGTTTGGTTTCCACCCCCCAGCAATTCTAGTTTAAACCCTCCCCTATAGCCTTAGAAAATCTCCCCACCAGAATATTGGTCCCCCTGGAATGCAAGTGCAACCCATCCTTTTTGTACAGGTCACACCTGCTCCAGAATAGGTCCCAATGATCCAGAAATCTGAATCCTTTTCCCCTTCTCTAATTCCCCAGCTGCACATTTATCCTCCACCTCGCTCTGTTATCTGTTCTCTAACTCTCATGACCTGCTCATCACCCACACCTTCTTCTCTCTGGTTCCTCACTTCTTTCTCTTTATTCTATGGTCTACTGACATCTCCTACTGTTTCCTACCTCTTCACCTCTTTGCCTGCTTCATTATCACCTTCCAGCTTCTCACATTATTCCCTTTTTTCTACACCGTCCCCCTTCCTGCTTTTCCCCCTCACCTGGATTCACCAATCACCTGCCACTTTGTGACTCTTCTGACCTGCTACACTTTTATCCTGGACTGTGGATCCTTCCCTTCCAGCCTGGTGAAGGATCTCAGCCCAAATCATTGACGTTTCACTTTCTTCCATATACGCTGCCTGTCCTCTTCCATCTTGTGTGTGTTGATCTACACTGTTCTATGTTCTAATGTTATCTGATACTTTCTTGTAGCATATTGTCTTCTTACATTTTATTTATTATTTATTTTATTCATCATATTTATACATCACAGAATCAGGCATTTTAGCCCAACTTGCCTTTGCCAACTAAGATGCCTACCTAAGCTAATCACATTTTCCTATGCTTTTCCCATATCCCTCTAACACTTTCCTATTCAAATACCTGTATAAATACTTCTTTAAGTTGCATTTGTTCCTACTTCTACCACTTCCACACACACCTACTCAACAGAGCTTGTTCCATATGCCCACCACAGTGTGTGTGGTAAACTTGCCCCTTTGATAAACTTTAACCTCTCTTTTCATCTTCTTTCCCCTCTGCCCTTAAACCTATGCCCTGTAGCTTTAAATTCTCCTACTCTGGACAATGATTGTGAATATCTACCCTATCTATGCCCCTCATAATTTGATAAACCTTTATAAGGTTACTCATTCAATGCCATTGAGTGCCAGCATTTCAAATCCCTCTTGATACCTCAAGCCCTCCAATCCAGTGAACTTAGTGAACTTTTTTCTGCACCCTCTCTAGCTTAATCACATCCACCCAATTTGCAAGACTATGAGAGGCATAGATGGAGTGAATAGAGAGTATCTGTTTCCCAGTGTTGAAATGTCTAATACCAGAGGACATGCATTGAAGGTGAGAGTGGGTAGGTTCAACAGGGTTGTGAGGGGTAAACTTTTTACTCACAGTGTCATGGGTGCCTGGAATGCACTGCCTGATATGATGGCTTTTAATAATTGTTAGATAGGCACATGGATTTAAGGAAAATGGAGCGATATGGATATGGTATAAGTAGAAGGGATTAATGCTTGGATGTTTTTGATTGGCTTTTAAGCTGGTTCAGTACAACATTGTGGACTGAACGGCCTGTTCTTGTGCTGTACTGTTCTATGTCCTTGATGATGGATTAAGTAACTACCTTTGCTTGATAACATGAAAAGACACCATAATGGGGAACAGTTGCGTTCAGAAGTTACCAGGAAGAGAATTGATGTTAGGGACTTGGACGTCAAGTTTGTGACGGACTCTAATATTAAAGATTATATATTGATAGGATGTTTAACTAACGTCTAAGCACGTGCACCTTTAAGCAAGGTCGGCATGATCATAACGATATGATCAAAGGCAAGAATCCCAAATGAAATTTCCCCTCCCCAATCTATGTGTGCCAATCTGCAATGCAGATTCTCATGGCTGAAATCCTCAAACTTGGTGCAAACTGGTCACTGGATAAAGGAAATTTCTGATCTGTTGAAATGTAAAAGGCAAAAGATGTACCAGCACATTTCTGTACTGAGTCAAAACATTTCCTCAGCTTTTCAATTCCCCTTCATAAAAGCAACTGATCAAGCAGAAATATTAACAAGAATAAGAAGCTCATGGATTATGAGCGATGTTTAGTTTGCAAATTATCTTACATCATGTAAAGTCTTCATGTGTGACACAAGTGATTAGACATTTTGTGAAGCACACTTTTAGAGATCCTGAACTGAAGATAATTGCAAATTTAAATTAACTGCATTAGTCTTGGAATTTAAATGAAGTATAATCAATAAACATGAAATCAAAAGTAAAGTTAACATTAGTGTTGGAAACTATGAAACTTCTAGATTTTCTTCAGGAACGCATCTTGAACACTAATGCCCCGCAGGGAAGGAAATCTGTCTTCCTTACGAACTCTGACCTGCAAACGACTCAGGAACATACACTTATGTTTAACCCTTAACTGCCCCTTGCAGCCACATCTATCTTCTCCTGGGTAGATTTTATCAACTCCACACTAGGTCAACCGCATCCAACTATGTTTGCTGGCTTCTGGACAGATTGTTGTTCAAAAGAAGCCTGGAGAGATCTGAGGGCCGTCCCCAACACAATCCTTGGACTGTGTTGCTCATTAAAGAAAATTAACACATTTCACTGTATGCTTTGATGTTCATGTGACAAATAAAGCTAATCTTTAATCTTTAAGATCATAGCATTTTGGAGATTGGATGTAGTCTGGTTATGCATGGGTTGGTTTTTGAATTTGTACTCAAACAAGCCTCCATTCCTGAGTACTCCTGATATTGTTGCAGATTCATAGATCTGTGCTCTCCTCCATGACCATTGCATCCCACCACACCTTCCCCTCAAAGTTTTCTCATACGTTACAAACATAGATCACTTTTTCCCTCAAGAACAGGTTGGAATCTTGAAAACTTGAACCACACTATGGAATTTTCCTTGCATAGCACCCCTTCAATGCAGAAAGCATAACTAATAACTTGATTTTTAACCATTCCTTATCACGCCTTCTCCTTAACAACTATCAGTCCATTTGATCCATCATTGTGTCATAATTGTAAACAAGCTATATCTGAAGTATGCTATGTTTTCATGACTTAATCTTCTGTTTATAATCCTCTCAAAAGATAACAGTCTGGAATGTAAGCAGCTTCTACTATTATTCTGATATTATAGAAATCTTCTCTAAAGTGACAGATGCTCTGTTAGCAGTGTAACTGTGACAACAAGTGATAAAGCATTTCAGGCTTTGGCTGGACTTCTCTACCAGAAGTGCTTCATCACTTGATGTAGTAGTAATTCCAAGCTCTAATGTTCAGACACTAGGTAGAAGGTAAAACTGCTTGCAAAATCTACTGTTTGCACAGAAGGTGGAGCTGGTAAATCATTATGCAGCTTTTGAATTCTGCCTGTTGCTGATGAAGTTACTTTTGTGTATAGATTTCTCCAGAGTAATGACTCACAAGCAAAATGATTCAAAATAAATGAATATACTTATAAATATTATTTATAAAATCCAATAAAGCTATGAACATTTAGAGTGCTGTTGTATCTAAATGGTCTTCAGTTCCCTTACTCTAAGTGAGTAAAAATCAAAAGATAACAATGGAATTGGTGTTTACTGAAGGTTATACACATCCCCAGATCACATTACGAGTATTTGGGAACTGATTATCTCCTCAGTTGTATTAAATGATAATCTGTTTCTTCACTGTAAAACAAAATGACCACCTGGCAAATTTGATATTTGGACACCAGAAAAGCTCTTCAGATTTTCAATGAACCATTAAAAAGGAGCCTAACAGTACTTTGTTATTATAAGTAGGCATTGTTGACGTAGATACAAAGCAAACTTATGATCAAAACAATGCAAAACAAAACAAGCAAATCCTTTCCCCTCATGAGTGATAAAAAGGCAGGCAAAACAAATATTAAGGAAGAATTTGCAATTATGTGTAAATTCTTCATTTGCTATGGAACATCCCAAACCACTTCAGATGTAGTGAGTGGTTCAGTTGTCAAAGGCCTGCCCAATGAATCAGAAAGCTAGTAGTTAAATTCCTACTCTGAGATTAGAGTAACTGAAGCATGAAGTGGGTAGATATATAACACTAGGTGAATAAAGGTGGGCTGATGCTATGGAAAGATGTTGGCACGTGAGCTCAAATGTTCAGAAATGGCACTTCATTCATCTTTGAAGAATAAATTTTTGTTCCATTTTCAATGCAAAAAAAGTACGGTGAGCCAATGAGATGTTTGAAACATTGTTAAGGTGGTTTAGATTAAAACTGGGTCAGAACTGATCATGGGGCTTTGAGATATATTCTGAAAATACCCAATTCTCTATATTGATGCTGTCTTTTCTAAAATTTCTATTTTCATTAGCAGGTATACTGGCAATATTTTATTGTGATTAACACATCCTCTTTGATTTAAGCAGTTCCCAACAGGACTACTTAAAATTTAGTGCAGTTGCCAACATTTTGCAATACCATAAGAACATAAGACATAAGAGCAGAACTAGGCCATTCAGTCCATCGAATCTTTTCCACCATGGCAGATTTATTATCCTTCTCAACTCCATTTTCCACCTTCTGCCCATAATCTTTGACACCCTGACTAATCAAGAACCTATCTTCTTCTGCCTTAAGTATACCCAATGACTTGGCCTCCACAGCTGTTTGTGGCAATGAATTCTACAGATTCACTACTCTCTGGCTAAAGAAATTCCTCTTCATCTCTGTTCTAAAGGGATATCCTTCTATTCTGAGGCTGAGCCCTCAGGTCCAAGACTCCAATACTGTAGGAAACATCCTCTTCACCAGTACCAGACCAGAGAGGGGAGAGGAAGAGAGCTCTTGTGATTTACACAATGTGCTATGGAAAACTTAGTGTAAGAGATAGAAGGCAGGTGCACATAAGCATGAGAGGAGCGATGTAGATATATTTCAAGGGCGTGCATTAGGAATTAGCGGGCAACAATCTACTGAGAGAATGTACTGAACAACGTTTCTGTGCAACTTTACTGCTCCTGAAGATTCAGATGTGTTTGGCAACTGTAATGCTTTATTTCATGATAAAGCTAGAAGTGATACAGCCTTGTTACTGTCTATGCTGCCTCACTAGAATAAAATATGCTTTTGCCTCAGTTTCCAAGTATAAATACCCTATATTTTGTCACTCTGCAGTTTTGCTGCATATTTCCTCTTTTTCAGAAGTTTTGTATAACTGACTTCCTTGTTCTTATATTCAATGCCACAAACAATGAAGAGAAGTATGCCTTCACCTGCCAGCCTGTACTCCTCACCTGCACATCATATCCCTCTGGTGTCCCACCTTCTCCTGCTTCTCCCATAGTCCACTCACCTGTCCCATTAGATTCCTTCTTCTCGACCCTTTACCTCATTCACCTATCAACTTCCAGCTTTTTACTTCATTTCTCTTTTCCCACCCATCCACCTTGCCCCTCACCTGGCTTTACCTGTTACCTGTCAGCTTGTACTCCTTCCCCTCTTCTCACCTTCTTCATCTGGCTTCTGCCCCCTTCCTTTCTAGTCCATGATGAAAGGTCATGGCTCAAAACATTGGATTTATTTTTCTTTATGTCTATAGTTGCTGTCTGATCTGCCGAGTTCCTCGAACATTTTGTATGTGTTGCTCAGGATTTCCAGCATCTGTAGAATCTCCTGTATTTCAGTATGCCATACAACTTCTTTCCTACCCATTTTGATTGTATGGCCACTTTCATGGAATTATGGAATTGGACCCCAAGACTCTGAGAAACATAGAAAAACCTACAGCGCAATGCAAGCCCTTTGGCCCACAAAGCTGTGCCGAACATGTCCTTACCTTAGAACTACCTATGCTTAAGCATAGTCCTCTATTTTTCTAAGATCCTTATACCTATCCAGGAGTCTCTTAAAAGACCCTATCGTTTCTGCCTCCACCACCACCGCTGGCAGCCCATTCTGCACACTCACCACTCTCTGCATAAAATACTTACCTCTGACATCTCCTCTGTACCTACTTCCAAGCACCTTAAAACTCTGCCATCTCATGCAAGCCATTTCAGCCCTGGGAAAAAGCCTCTGACTATACATACGATCAATGCCTCTCATCATCTTGTACAACTCTATCAGGTCACCTCTCATCCTCCATTGCTCCAAGGAAAAAAGGCCAACTTCACTCAACCTATTCTCATAAGGCATGCTCCCCAATCCAGGCAACATCCTTGTAAATCTCCTCTGCAGCCTTTCTATGGTTTCTGCATCCTTCCTGTAGTGAGGCGACCAGAACTGAGCACAGTACTCCTAGTGGGATCTGTACATTAGTGCTGTTAAGGGTTCTATCACATTTTCCCCTTTTTGTTTGACCTCCAAAATGCAGTGCTTGACACTTGTTCAGATTATGTTCAAATTTCCAAATATGCCACAAACTTGTCTGCAACCAACTGGCACCGAACATAGGGAATCCAGTCTGAGGGCTTGCTGCAGAGAAGGTCCATTTTTACAGTCACAGATCATTTAGCTGAATATAATAACTGGGATACTTGCTTTAAGATAAAGCTGTAATCTATCAGCAACGCACTCAAAATTCTGAAGGAATTCAGCAGGCCAGGCAGCATCTAGGAAAAGAGTACAGTCAATGGTTTGGGCTGAAACCCTTTGGTAGGCTGGGGAAAAAAAAACTGAGGAGTAGATTTAAAAGGTGGGGGAGGAGAGAGAAACACAAGGTAATAGGTGTAGTACTTGTTCCACTTGCAAGGATAAGTTCCAGGAAGGTCAGTGGGGAGGGATGAATGGACAAGTGCTACACCTGCCCTAACCAGTCCTTCCAGGTAAGGCGACACTTCACCTGTGAGTCTGTTGGAGTCATACACTGGGTCTGGTGCTCCCGTTGTGGCCCCCTGTGAATCAGTGAGACCTGATGTAGATTGGGAGACCTACTAAAAGAAGCGGGATCTCCCAGTGGCCACCCATTTTTAATTCTACTTCCCAGTCCCATTCTGATACGTCCATCCTTGGCCTCCTCCACTGTCATGACTGTACAGAGCCCTAGTGAGACCCCACCTGGAGTACTGTGTGCAGTTTTGGTCTCCAAATTTTAGGAAGGACATTCTTGCTATTGAGGGAGTGCAGCGTAGGTTCACGAGGTTAATTCCTGGAATGGCGGGACTGTCATATGTTGAAAGATTGGAGCGACTGGGCTTGTATACACTGGAATTTAGAAGGATGAGAGGGGATCTGATTGAAACATATAAGTTTATTAAAGGATTGGACACGCTGAAGGCAGGAAGCATATTTCTGCTGATGGGTGAGTCCAGAACCAGAGGTCACAGTTTAAGAATAGGGGTAGGCCATTTAGAACAGAGCTGTGGAAAAACTTTTTTCACCCAGAGATTGGTGGATATGTGAAATGCTCTGCCCTAGAAGGCAGTGGAGGCCAAGTCTCTGGATGCATTCAAGAGAGAGTTAGATAGAGCTCTTATAGATAGCAGGGTCAAGGGATATGGGGAGAAGGCAGGAACGGGGTACTGATTGTGTATGATCAGCCATGATCATAGTGAATGGCAGTGCTGGCTAGAAGGACCAAATGGCCTACTCCTGCACCTACTGTCTATTGTCTATTGTGATGAGGCTGCACTTAGGTTGGAGGAACAACACCTTAAGTTCCACTTGGGTAGCCTCCAACCTGATGGCACTTACACTGATTTCTCTAACTTCCAGTATTGCTCCACATACCCCTCCTTCACCATTTCCAATCCCCTTTTCCCTCTCTCACCTTATCTCCTTGCCCACCCATCACCTCCCTCTAGTGCTCCTCCCCCTTTTTCTTTCTTCTATGGCCTTCTGTCTCTTTTACCAATCAACTTCCCAGACCTTTACTTCATCCTTCCCCCTCCAGGTTTCCCCTATCACCTTGTGTTTAGCTTTCCCTTCCCACCGCCTTTTAAATCTACTTCTCAGCTTTTACCTCCAGTCCTGCTGAAGGGTTTCAGCCCAAAACATCGACTGTACTCTTTTCCTAAATGGTGCCTGACCTGCTGAGTCCCTCCAACATTTTGTGAGTATTGCTCAGATTTCCAGCATATTCAGAATTTTTCATCTTTGAAACTGAAGTTTATATGGCTTGCAAGGCTAAATACAAGAAATAACAAGGAGCATGTGCAGAAAGATCCACTCTCAGATTCTCCTGTAAAGAAGGAAAGAACATTACTATGAAATGATGGTGTATGGACAAAAACATGATACACATCGATTAGATCCAGCTGCTGAACGTTCAATGAAATGCACTGCTTCCATTACTGAGAATTCATCATTCAGATCCTATTATGTACTTAAAATGATCAATTATTGTAATGGCTAAAAATAAACCTGTCAGCCTCATGAATGATTTCACATTGCTGAGTGTTTGTAGACTCAATGCCAGAGATCCAGTCACTGTGGCTATCCCCTTGTAGGTTGTCCCCCTCAACAATAGAGTTGAATACATATTACTGAGGGGAACAGCCACAGGAGTATTCTGTACTGGCTGTGCATTTCCTTTCCTTCTCCGGACATCACCCAGTTACCTGCCTACTGCAAACCAGTGGTGACTACCTCCCGCTAGCTCCTATCTGTCACCTCCTCACTCTCCCGTATGAGTTAAAGGTCATGGAGCTCCAGCTCAGTGGACCTGCTGCAGATGTGTTTATTTGGGAGACTAGAGGTCTCCCAGTTCCCATATTCCACACAGTGTACAAAATACTGCCCCTGCAGCCTTTCTCACTACCCTATCTAAGAAGGGATGTTGGAGAGGGCTCAAAGGAGGTTCACGAAAGTTATTCCAGGATTGAAAGGCTTATCGTATGAGGAGGGTTTGATGACTCTGGGCATGTACTCACTGGAATTCAGAAGGATGATGGGGAATCTCATTGAAAACTATCAAGTATTGAAAAACCTCAATAGCGTAGATGAGGAGAGGATGTTTCCTATGGTGAGAGAGTTTAAGACCAGAGGACACATCCTCAGAATAGTGGGACTTCCATTTAGAATGGAGATAAAGAGGAATATCTTCAGGCTGAGAGTAGTGAATCTGTGGAATTTGTTGCTGCAGGCAGCTGTGGAGACCAAGTCATTGGCTATATATATAAAGCAGAGTTTGATAGATTCTTGATTAGTCAGGAAATGAAGGGATATGGGAAGATGGCAGGAGATTGGGGCTGAGAGGTAAATAGATCAGCCATGATGAAATGGTGGAGCACATTGATGGGCCAAATGGCCTAATTCTACTCCCATGTCTTATGGTCTTATTACTGTGGTGAACTACATATACCTGTCTGGACACGCCCCCCCGCTGACTGCTCCTGTGGCTCCTCCCACAGACCCCTGTACAAAGGCGATTGGAGGCACTGCTCCTCCCTCAGTCTCCAGGATGTAGTATGGTGGTCACTCACTGCTTGTTCCTTCTTCCAGTCAATAAAAGCCGATATCTCGCCTTTACGTCTCAGAGTGAGTTATTGATGGTGCATCAATCACCTTGTGGTCATTTTCCATTAAAATGCCAGACACATCTTCCCTAGCAGTTGGTATAGGAGGATGTACACTGACAGGGGCTTGAATGGAACCTAGACAGGAAGATGGCACAGGTCCCCTCTTTTGAAGCATATTTAGGGACCAATCCATGGGTTGTATTGAGATAAACAAGTAAAGCCAAGCTCCAGCAGCAGTTCAGGTGAATCAAGCAGATAGAAGGAATGATGCTCCCTATGATCATGCCACATATGAATTAGAATCAGAATCAGTTTATTATTGTTGCATGTACTGAGATAAGGTGAAAAGTTTGTCTTGGATTGTTGTTCATATAAATCAAATAATTACACAATGCATTAAGTCAGGTTAAAACAACGGCAGTGCAAAATGAAGTGTAACAGCCACAGAGAAAGTGCAGTGCAGATAGACAATAAGGTGCAAGATCATAATGAGATGGATTGTGAGGTCAAAAGTTCATCTTATTTTAGCAGGGAGCTATTTAATAGTCATAACAATAGGGCAGAGGCCATCATTAGGCCTGTGGTATCTTTTGTCCAATGGAAGATGGGAGAAGAGAGAATATCTGCGGTGAGTGGGTGGAGCATTGATTTTGCTGGTTTTCTGAATTAAAAAAAGGAATTATGCAAGTCTTCACTGAAATCCTGTAATCCCATCTCATTGCTGCTGCATGGAACAGAGATACTCTACATTTGGATAACATATTGATTCCATTTTAATTATAGGCATTTTGAAAATTTATTTAAAAACTTAACTGGATGTATAATGGCTTTAGAAAGTGTTTCCCATCACCACATGTCAGAAAATTAAAGAGCTAATTGTTGACTTCAGGAATGGGAAGGAGGGCAGACATGTGTCAGCCTACATTAAAGGTTCAGGGTGGAATGTGTAAGCAGTTTTAAATTCTTAGATGTTATCATATCAGATGCGTACCCTTGACCTAGCATGTAGAGGCAATCATAAGGAAAGATGTGCCAGGATCTTTACTTTCTTAGGATATTAAGGAATAGGACACTCAATCAAACTTCTGCAGTACTTGAAAGCATCATGATCTGGTATGGCAATTTGAATGCATAGGAATGTAAAACACTGCAGAGAGTAATAGACCCAGGCCAATACATCACAGGCGCATTCATCTCCATCATTTGTTGTATCTCAAGAAGACAATGTCTATCATTAAAGATCCCCACCACCTAGGCCGTGTCATCTTGTCATACCTACCATTAGCCAGAAGGTACAGAAGCCAAAAGTTCCACTCCATCAAGAGGCTCCAGAAGAGCTACTTCTGTTAAAACATTTGGTTCTTGAAACTACCGGCAAAACCCTAATCACAAGAGTTGACCATTTTGCACTAAATTGGATTTTTTTTACTTTAATTGTGTTTTCAAGTCAAAAAGAACTGTATATGTTTAATTTATGTCTTTCTTATAAATACAGTTTATATACTACCTCAGATAAATTTTGCATTGTACCAGTGTATACTTGACTACAAACTTGACTTTGAGTTAGAACTGGAGACAGGAAGAATACACAGAGTAGCACTTTCTTTTTACAATGATCAGTTAAATGTGTATGAAGTTTATTACCTTTGACAGGCTGGGCTGGAGAGGGAGATAAATAGAAATCACTACAAGTGATACAGATGTTTTTTCAATAATGCCAACTAAAGAAAAAAGCAGACACTTTGACGTCAAGAGGTCAGATATAGACTATTTACAAGCACTCACTGAAGGTTGTAAATTTCTTAGCATTATACCAAAAAAGGAGATAAACAGAAAGAGACTAACATTTGGAATATTAAATTCAAGCATGTATGAATGTTGCTTTGATAAACTAAACTTTAAAAAGAAATCAACAGAAAGTATGAAGTTCAACTTGAGTCAATGAGTCAATTAACCACAACCTAAATCTCCAGAGGTGAGGGGGAAAAGCTGCAAAGTCCAAAGAAATTAATGGGAGAATAGTGTTCTGATTTAGGCAAAATATGTAGCTAGAATGAAGGAGCAATTATCTTGTGAAAGTTAAATGGTGCAAAAACAAAAACTTCATGTGCACATAAACAGGCATCATGGGCAAATACTGAGGAACAAGAAACAAAATTTTGGTTGCCATTAGTTGATTTTCATGGTTTGGATGTGAGGTGTGTTTAGTTTAAAATCAGGCAGCTGCATGAGATTTTGGATAACTTTGAGAGCCTATTATAACTCTGTTTCACTTATTCAAGAAAGCAATAAATATCAAAAACATATAAGGGAAGAAATCTTTAAATGAATTATGATGGTTTCCTCCAGAACTCATCTTCCATTTAGAAGAACTATGACTGTTGGTTTAGCAAGGTGAATAAACATGTAGGTTTGACAGTAAAATAGTGGGCTGCAAGATCTAACATCTCATCCAGACATGTTTAAGTATGGATATTATTAATCTTAATGAAAATGATGCAGCCAGTGGTTGACATGTATGAGCCCCTCATCAGGACCCATTGGTCCCAGCCCAAAATATCAACTGTGTATTGGTCTTCACAGATGCTGCCTGACCTGCAAAGTTCCTCCAGCATTTTGTGTATGTTCCTCTGGATTTCCTACATCTGCAGAATTTCTTGTGTTTATGTATGTGTTGAGTAAGTGTCAGCCAATAATTAAGGACAATTTAATGCAAAAACATTGTCAGGTGTTTTGTGACTGATTGGATAACATAATAACATAAATGGATAACATGTTTAGCACAACTTTGTGGGCTGAAGGGCCTGTATTGTGCTGTAGGTTTTCTATGTTTCTAATGTACTAAAGGCAGTTTAGTCAAACTACATATTTGGTAATTCATGTACCTTGATGCTGATGGCTTCAAGGAATAAGTTAGTCAGATAAAATATTCTGTTTCTCATAATACTTATGCTGTTTCAGATTAATGGTGGCAATGTCAAAAAGCATGCAACATTCTGTACTGTTTAGATTCTAAAATAAGGCAATTAAACAAGAGCATTATTCATGACCAACAACAGAATGTGTAGTTTTACACTTACACTCTACAAAAAAATAATGATCCCAGATGTTCTGGAGCTTGTTCTGATGGACAGTTGTCATATTCAACTGCAGTCTACACACAATTTCAGAAGTTCCACTAGACTCACATATTCCTTACGATCAGCCCTGCGATTGAACTTTTCCAAAGCAAAAGGAGCTAATCAAAATCATAGCAGTCAATTATGCAGTGGTAGGATTTGGAATAAATGTGGGAGGGAGCCATTCACATCATGAAAAATATTTGCATGGAATTTTTTTTAAAGTGCAGTGTCCATGGAGTATGGATAAATAAAGTGAAAGTTCAGAGAACAGAAGTTGCTTTAGTTGCTTATTCTGCAATGGGCCATAAACTTTCTCAGCATTGGAGAAATCAACACCGTCAGATATGGCAGCAACCCAGCATTTGGTTAGGACTGGCTCAATACCTGAGCAAGGGTCTTTCTCACCTATAAGTGATCTGATGCCATTAAGGGATATGATAACCAGTAACTTACTAACACACCAGTTCATATGGAAAAGGTGACTTTACAACACAGTGCATCTAAATCTAGAATTAGAGGAACAGTGATGCAGAATGAACAAAGAGAAACACACATAGTGAAGGCATTCATAAATGTTGAGATAAAATATGCATAATTAGAAAGGAGAAACTGTGATTCTTTGGAGACAAGAGAGACAGAGACTGTGAGTGTTGGAAATCTGTGGATTTGGTGAGTTCCTCCAGCTCCTTTGTGCATTTCTAGCAATTATTTACCTCTGAGATGCTTGAACTGTATTTCTATGGATAGGTCACGAGCCATTGGAAAATGTTGTTAACAGCCATTGAATTATGCACCTCAGACATTTCAGAGACTGCTGCCTACGATTACAGCAATTTTATTTGGAAGTAGCAAACAGAAAAGGGGACAGGTGATAATTGGCATGCACTCACTGCTCAGCATATAACCAGAAAATAAATATATGTGGACTTTTACACATGGAAGAAATAATCACTTAAAAGATTTCTATTTGGAGATCCTGGTTGAGAAGTAGTTTAATTGTGTAATGGGAGACGGTACAGTTCAGAAGCAACTATCAGCTGTTACTCGGCATGTCTTAGGGTCAAGAAAGAGGTATCCTAATATTTCCATATTTATGACACCTTCTCAGATGTATTTACTGTATCACTGATATTCAAAGCCTTGTGGTTTCAGCTGCTTTGCATAAAGAGTTTATGTCAGCTGTTTGTTAACATAAATTTTGCTTGTGGAATTCAAGCATGTCCCTATCGATTTCAGATAATATTCATTTTGAGAGGAGCAGAACATAAAAGAAAGGATCCACTGCTGAGGCATAACAATGAATTTGTCAGACCAGCTTTAGAGTATTGTAAGCAGTTTTGGGTTCCATATCAAAAGAAGGATGTGCTAGCATTGGAGATTATCCAGAGGACATTCACAAAATGATCCCAGGAATGAAAGGGTTAACGTGTGAGGAGCGTTTGATGGCTCTGGGCCTGTACTTGCTGCAGTTTAGAAGAGTGGAAGGCAGTATGCTTGGATCTCATTGAAACCTACTGAATATTGATAGACCTGGATAAAGTGGACTTGGAGAGGATGTTGGCAATAGTGGAAGAGACCAGTATCAGAGGGCTCAGAACACAAGAACATCCCTTTAAATCAGAGATGAGGAGGAATTAATTAATGAAAGTGGAGTGAATTTCTGAAATTCATTGCCAGAAACAGCTGTGGAGGCCAAGTCTTTGGATATATTTAAAGCAGAGTTTGATAGGTTCTTGACTTCAAAGGTCACGGGGAGAAAGCAGTAGAATGGGTTTGAGAAAATAAATCAGACGTGAAAGAAAGTGGAGCTGACTTAATATACAAAGTGGTCTGTTTCTACTGCTATAGCTTATGATCTTATGGTCTTACTGTTTTATATCTAATATTGTCATTCTCGGAACCTTTGCTTCAATGCAATATTATGGTTATGCCATTGTTGACTTCATGAATTATATGACTGTGTTCGAGTTGTCTGAGATTATTACACAAATTTTATTGAAGTGACCATTCTTACAAAAATAGCTAACAGCAGTGCTTTGAAAGAGCCTAATATAAAATTTGACTTAAACTCAACACAAAGGACTAAAATGTCAGACATCCTAGTCACTATTATTGGATCATCAATTACATCCATACAGTTTGCAGTCTCTGCAAAGTGTGGAGATTTTGATATGTGACCTTTATACTCACCCTCAAATGATAAATGCTGTCAAAATGATTGTCTTTCACAATATGCAATAAATCCTCAAAATCCTAATTTTTAGCTTTGTTACATAGAGCAATATAACATGCAAAGGAATATGAACAGAGATCAATGTTTTTTTTGTACAATACACATCTTCCATATAACAACTACATCATGGAAACAGGGCATCTCGGCCCTTCTAGGTCCATGCCGAACAGTTACTCTCACCTAGTCCCACTGGCGCGCACTCAGCCCATAACCTTCCATCCCTTTCCTGTCCACTTACTTATCCAATTTTACTTTAAATGACGATACTGAACCTGCCTCTACCACTTCTACTGGAAACTCGTTCCACACAGCTACCACTCGTGTTACCCTTAAACTTTTGCCTCCTAAATCTCAATTCATTTCCTCTTGTTTGAATCTCCTCTACTCTTAATGGAAAAAGCCTATCCACGTCAACTCTATCTATCCCCCTCATAATTTTAAATACCTCTTTCAAATCCCCCCCAACCTTCTACGATCCAAAGAATAAAGACCTAACCTTAAAACTTACCTTAAATTCCTACCTTAAATACCTATGGCACTCTTTGTTATTCAAGTCATGTAAATACCCATACACTGATTGGCATGGAAGGATTACCTGAGATGAAGAACTGTTCTGAAATATAGATTCCCAGTGCTTCTCTGAGTTGTACGCAATCTTCAAAACAAGAAACTGTAGCTTAAACAGATGAGAATCCCATAAGTCAAATTCAACATATTGGTTGTCGATCTGGGTGGCAAAACCTGTCAGTAGTGTGATGGAATGATTAAACTGCCATTTGTGCAATGCACACCATAATAATAATTGAAATATTATTGAGTGCTAAGATGTAAACAGTCCTCAGACCTCATTAGATAAGTCCTTTTTCAATGGGTGCCAGATAAGTAGATCTGCACAATTACATTGTTCTGGAGAGTTTTCAATTGTTTCACTGAAAACAGCAAAGGGCATATAAAATACTAGTCTCCTGAGATTAATGAAGTCGTTTTAATTTACTTTAATCAAAGTCAATTTTTAGAATCATAGAGCATTACAGAATAGAAGCAAGCCCTTCAGCCCATCTAGTCCATGCATATCTGTTATTCTGCCTAGTCCCAACAACCCACACCTGGACCTTAGTCCACTATACCCTCCCACCAATATACTTACCTAAACTTAAATGTTGCAAATGAGCATGCCTACGCCACTTCAACTTGCTACTTGTTTCACACTGGCGCCACCTTCTGAGTAAAGAAGCTCCCCCTCAGTTTCCCCTTAAATATTTCACCTTTCGCCCTTAACGTATGAACTCTAGCTCTAGTCTCACTCAACCTCAGAGAGAAAAAACAGCTTGCAATTACCATATCTATATCCCTCATAATTTTGCATACCTCTATCAAATCTCCCTCAATCTTCTATGCTCAAAGGAAATATATCCTAAACTATTCAACCTCTCCCTATAGTTCAAGACCAGGCAACATCATTGTAAGTTTTCCCTGTAAACTTCCAATCTTATTGATAATTTTGTGATGAAAATGTGATGTGATGTGATGAAAACTGTATACAATTCTGTACTTCAAATTTGGCCCCACCAAAATGTTATACAACTTCAACATTACATCTCTGTTCCTACTCTCAGTACTCTGATTTATGAACGTCAATGTGCCAATTGCCTTCTTTACAATTCTATTTACCTATGACACCACTTTCAAAGAGCTATGGATCTGTATTCCCAGATGCCTCTGTTCGACTGCATTCCTTGGTGCCCTGCTGTTCACTGTGAATATCCAACCTTGTTTTGTCTTCCTAGTGCAAAACCACACAATTGTCTGCATTAAGTTCCATCTGTCCATTTTTCTTCACAACAAATTCAGACTGGCCTTACTAATGAAAGAAAGTAATCCCATTAACCCACACCTGGACAATAGCCCACTGTGCCCCTCCTACTCCTATCCAAACTTCTCTTAAATTTTGCAATTGAGCCCGCATCCACCATTTCAACTAACAGCCTGTTTCAAACTTGCACCACCTTCTGAGTATGATGCAGTTATATTTACGTAATCAGTCTTTCACTTACCTTTGGAAACTCTTGCTCCAACTTACCATTGTTGGTATGAAAGTTTAGATTTCGTACAGAAGACGTAGCCTTAGTCAGCCCCACAGTGGCAATGGTCTGAATGAGCTACTGTACTAATGCGCTAATGGGGCCACTAAGGAAATAATACCTCATGCAACTTCATCACCTCAGAAGATGTCAGAAGAACAGATTTGTCAGGATCGTGGTGTGAAAGGAAAAGCAGCAGTGGAAATCAGTAGTTCTGAGTTTCAGTCATAATGGAAAATTTTCAGTACTTGAAATAAAACATTAGAGTGACTGTTCAGAAACTACTCAATTAGTGCTCCTGTTAAACTGTTCATGCTGTTTGAGGGGGTTATTGTTCTTGAAGGAATCATCCACACAGTTTATAATGAGGCAGTAGCACACAACACCTTCGGCAGGTTCACTCCACTCATCCACACAGCAGACAAGCCAGGGTACCACTGAAATTCGAAAGCTGGGTCTGATGAAGCCTTTCATAGCTGGGCCACAAGTATTGAATAGAATATGCTCAAATTCCCCAAAGTTAAACATGCTATAACAAAAATTAAAGTTAAGATTCTTTATAATGCATTGAAAGACAATTGTAAATGCCATCTGTAATGCCCTGGTTCACATGGCTCATATTTTCTCTCTGTTATGTCTTTCTGTTCTCTGTGTGAGCTACTTGTCTGGGTTACTGTTGAAGATAAGAGATAGGAGAAATGTGTGTCATCCATTCAGGATGAATGGATTCGGGAGAGGTTTCTCTAGTGAGGGACATTAAGGTTGAGCTTTGGGTTTTGAGAGGGGAGGAAAGAGAAGACATAGGAAGAGTTGACCCAGAGTGGGGCCATGATTCAATGAAGCCCGGGGAGATCGAAGGAGGATCAGCGAAGGGCCAACCGTGAGTTCCGACTTGTGCACATTAGACTGTTTCATTAAAATTGGCTCTTCTGTTTTTGCTTTTCCTTTACTAACCCTTTAGTCAAATTATAAAGCTAAATCTTTTAATTGTATGTGGTGTACTGTCTGTAATTTCATGGTACTGTTTTGTAACAGGGTAACAAATCACGCAGCATCCACACAAACAGGGGGATGGGTGGGGGGCTTGCACTTCAATCTCACTACGTTTGGCAGGGCCGGAGGGTGTTTTCCCTAGACTTATGCAGCCGACGGAACCAGAGGGTCACACAGTTTTATGACGTTGATCATAATTCACCCTTAGCCCTAAGATGCAGTGAGCTTCTTACAATATGGTAACCAGGCAGCTTTGCTTTAATATGTTTTCACATTATACGCTTCACTGCTGTGTGGTAGATCCTGCACTTAAAATTCAATAATACTCTGAAGTGGTAACCCTCTATGGTGAAGTTATAACAATCTTGTCATTAAATCAAACAGATCTTAGATATTTATACTGGCATCAGCAGATTCAGAGAATAATAATGTGGCAGAGAGTATAAAATGTTGTCAGTCAATGACCTGTGTACAACAGTAACCTACTCATATCTCTAAGACAGGACCATTATAATGTGGAAGCTAGAGGAGATTAAATGCCAACAGTGATAATGTTGCACTGAGATATGCAATGAAACAAAAGATGAATGTGAAGGAGGTGGAAGAAGAATATCAAAATCACTACTTAAAATTGTTGAAATTTGTGTGAATGTGAAGGTGGTGAAATGAGAATATTCGAATTATTATTAAGATTGTTGAACTTAGTGTTGAGCTCAGAGTACTATTATGTACCTACATAATGGTGCAAATGCTTCTGAGTTAAACTGAGCTGTTTTAAAACACGGTAGGAGTTTGTGACATATTACTTCTATAGACTGTAAGAAGTTTACCTGACTGATATCAAATATAAGTTATTCAGACAAAAACAGTGGGCTGGACTGTCTGTGGCACTGATCAGCAGTTACAATTGCAGGCACCACTTACCGCACTTTGGGTCAGCGGGCAGACAGTTTGGCAGACGCTCCTGTCATCTGCTGAACAGCCCCAGACATCAGCTACTCACTGTGCCACTGAGTTTCCATCAAACTCAGTTTGCAATGAAATCAGTGATGATGCCTCCAAAGCTCTGTGGGGTAGGGAATTCCAAATATCCACCGCCGTCTGCAAGAAAAAATTTTTGCAGCCCAAACTGAAATGTTTTACCCTTTATTCTAAGACTGTGATCAGTCCAGGCTCTCAGTTAAGGGAACCTTTCTCCTAGTATCTACCTGTTCAAGCCCTGTAGAAGCTGAAATCCACCAGCTTTACACTGGCAGCCAAGCAGTGTTAGAATAATGCATTAGACTACTGAATAGAAAATGCCTTCTCCTTGAGAGCAGGAAGTGGTTTTCATTCTGAAACACAGAATCATTCCTGAATATTTATGTTTTTTTTAGTGTTCCTCATCATACAGCAACAATGCCTGTTCTTCTGAAGCAAATATTTAGGGTCAAATTTCACTTGTTTCCACTCCATATCTGGAATCTTTGAGGTGGTTGATGAGGGAAATATGGGATATACAGAATGGATCACAAATGGGCAAGAAACTCTTCACTTTAACATGGCAGACAATAATCTCCATGCACTATTTTATTAGACTTTCATGAGAGCTCACAAAGGAATTCAAGATTCTCAGCACCATTCCTACTGCTCCTTCTCCATTTTGAGCAGTTGTGGGCTAACTAGTGGGAATGGTTCATTTTATCAAGCAAGTGATAAGAGCATAAATTCTTATGGCCTTTTCAATAAAATTAATATATGGAATACATTCTTACAGACACGTTCAATCAATTTTTCTGACTTCCTTGAAATCTTTTTTGATTCTGGTGAGACAGAGTTTGGAAGAGAATATTTGCTTTGGCAGTCTGGATTCTCTATAATGCCTGCACATCAGTGCTCTATGATTGTAATCAGATCCTTGATGCTGGGAATGTAAGCTTGGGAGAGGAAGATGAAATTTCTTTCTTTATCCTGCTACTGGATTTGTAGAACTTGTGGGGGTCATGAAATCGGTATCTGCAGTGCTTTAAGTGAATTGCTGTAGGAAGTCCATGTCTCAAGTTTACAGGAAGCTGAGGTTATTGTTGGCCTGTGGACTATGAGCTTTGTGGCGGATTTGAGGTGTTAATCTTCAAACGTTCTTTGGCCTAGACAATTAAAGACTGTGGTGATGTGGTTCTAGAGATATGGAAAGCGATATACATTTTTCAACAAATCAGGCTCTACCTAAGAGTTGATAGACAAATGAACTAATATCACAGATAGATGACTTACAACAGAAAAGGGCAGTTCTAACACACACAAAGTGTTTTTCTTCAAATTGGAGAAACTGATATGAGTTCAAAAGGTTATACAAGTCTGGACAGAAGGTGAGATATTGTTCTTAAGCTCACATTGGGTTTTATTTAACAGTGCAGAAGGAATACAGACAGATGGGTCAAAGTAAGAGTAGAATAGTGAGTTAACCTACTAAGTAATAGGAAGCTCAGGGTCATAAAGCACTCCCCCAATCTACATTTAGTTTCTCTAATACAGAGAAAACCACAGTAAGAGTACAAAATCCACTAAACTTGATTAGAAGAACTGCAGGTGAATTGCTGCTTTGATGGAAAAGACTGGAGTTCTGGATGGTGGGAAGGGAGTGGGTAAAGGACAGGTATTGTGTCCCTTCCCTTCCAATCACCTATCCACTTCAATTCCTCACATTTCCTCTGGACCTCCTCTCAATCAATTTTATTCATTGCGAGAAATTTCAGCTATATGGGTCAATGCCAAATATTCCTTTATGGTGCTAATTCGTAGATGGTGACATGGCCTTGGGAAGTCAACCGTTTTCAGATAACCAAGTATCACACCTCGCTGTCAGGTGTGGGTAAGCACACCCAACAAGGGTCATCAGTTGTAAGAAAACAACTGGCAAGCCACAACAGCACTTTAGCGCAAAAGAGTTTTATTTAGTGTCAGGAGGAAAATGTGCATAAGCTGCCCAAACGTTGTGAAGAGGAAAGAAATACAAGTAAACCAAATGTAAAACAAACATGCATGTACAAAAATTTACAAATATACTGTGATTTTCTCCATGGTACACTTTGTCTTTTGCTTTCCAATGTAACTATTCACCAACCATCAAATCCAATCTCCACACCCTCTATCAAAGCCAGACTAAGAGCTAGAACAACACACACAAAATGCTGGAGGGACTTAGCAGGCCAAGCAGCATCTATGGAAAAGAGTACAGTCGATGTTTCCGGCTAAAAGCATTTATCAGGACTGGTGAAGAAGAAAATGAGGTGTCAGAATAAGAAGGTGGGGGAGGGGAGAAAGAAACACAAGGTGATAGGTGAAACAGGGTGTGGGGTGACTGAAGTAAAGAGGTGGGAAATTGATATGCAGAAGAGATACAGGGTCTGAAGAAGGGGGGGATCTGATAGGAGAGGATCTTACATGGAAGTAAGAAAATGGGGAAGAGCACCAGAGAGAGGTGGTGGGTGGGTGAGGAGATAAGGTGAGAGAGGGTAATCGGAATGGGGAATGGTGAATGAGAGCTGGGGGGGGGGCATTGCCCAAAGTTCAAGAAATTGATGTTCATGTCATCAGATTGGAGGCTACCCAGATGGAATATAAGGAGTTGCTCCTCCACCCCAAGTGTGGCTTCATTGCGACAGTAGGGGAGGCCATAGACTGACATGTTGGAATGGGAATAGGAAGAGGAATTAAAATGGATGGCAAATGAGAGATCCCCCTTTTTCCAGTGGATGGAACACAGGTAGCTTCCAACCTGATGGCATGAACATTAACATCGATTTCTTGAACACCTGGTAATGCCACCACCCCCCCCCCCCCACCAACATCTCCCCATCACATTCACAAATTCCTATCCCCATTTTCCTCTCTGAACTTATCTCCTTGCCTGCCCACCACCTCCCTCTGGTGTCCACCCCCTTTTCTTTCTTCCATGGCCTTCTGTCCTCTCCTATCAGATTCCCCCTTCTTCGGCTCTTTTCTTCACCGCTCTGCCCTCTGCCGGTTTCACCTATCACCTTATGTTTCTTCCTCCCCTCCCCCCACCTTCTTACTGTGACTCTTCATCTTTTTTTCTCCAGTCCCAATGAAGGGTCTTGGCCCAAAACCAAGTTCATTTGTTCATTTCCGTAGATGCTGCCTGGCCTGCTGAGTTGCTCCAGCATTTTGTGTGTGTTGCTCGGATTTCCAGCATCTGCAGCTTTTCTCTTGTTTCTGGGGGTCTAAATCTGCCACCGCCTGGCCAGAAAGGACCAGAAAATTCTACTGTTGGTCTCGGGGGGGCGTATAATCACATGACTAAACAATAATAATTATTTCAAATGTATTAGAATAATGTACTTTAAACAGGGATTCTAACATCCCTATTGCTCCGTTCCACAACAAATGGCTTATTTAAACCCACGTATCAGTGTCCACATGCTCAGATGAATATAAAAGAATAATGCTTCCCCACTAGTGGTGGTGCCTGTGTAAGTTGTAGTTCGCCTGCTCCCACTAAGGCAGGTATTCTTTTAGGGTGCCCCAGACAATCCCTTGAGTCTTCTGGGGCCATTCTGCTGAATCATAATTTTATGAAATATGATTATGGAATTATGAATCACAATTTCATAATCATAATCACAAACCGATATAATGGTGTGCGTGAAGTTAACTGAAAATGTTTGGATTGTCTGTGTCTAGAATCTTTATTTTTATGAGTTATAAACAGGTAGAGCACGTTGACTAAAGATTGTTTTGATTAGCCAAGCTATTGATTGTTCTACTGTTGGGGCGTGTAAATGGTGAACTCCCAAGAACTGCCAAATGAGAGGGCAAAGAGTGTGAACTATTGGGAAAACGAGGACAGGGACAGAACAAGGAGCAGTGAGTAACTGGGCAAAGCAGCAAAGTTAGCGGGAGAACTAACATTGACAATCTGTTCTGTCACACCAACCCTGAGCTGCTCTTGCAGCCATAGTATTTATGTGGCTGGTGTAGCTGAGCATCTGATCAGTGGCGACCCAGTACTGGGGGTATTTTGAATGGTCAATGATGTGTAGTTAGATGGAGATGGTCATAGACCGATCACACAATTGCCACCATTCCTCGTCATGTTCTACATCAATTCCTGCTCAGAAAGCACCCAGTATCATTTCCCCTATCCCCGCCATCCTGAGTATCCACCTGCCTCTTCCAGCTGTCCTATTTTCAATGCTAAGATTATGATTCACCATTTATTTAGAGAGCATATTGAGATCAAACACAATTCAAAGATGTTCACCTAGGATTAAAGTTGCATTAAGTTTTCCTTCTTGGCGCAAAATTTGAACAACTCCCATATCAGATTTCCATCTTTGTTATATTTTAATTAAATTCACAACTGGCTTCACCCAATTCATTCATTTGAAATTGTTTCCAATGTTTATGCAAAGCTACTAATGTAATTTGTCATGTAATTGATAAAATTAAAAAGACACGTTCTTAAATCTTTCTAAGGGGCAAAATATCATTCAAGTGATTATAATATGAATGGGAAATTAATCTGGAGACCGGCTGAATTAAGCAGTCACTTTGAATGTGACACAGTCTTTAAAATCAGTGACATTTGGTTACCAAAGCAATAGATAACCTAAGCTAACAAAGAGTGATATTCTCTCATCAAGAGGAAGCAGAAGCTTGTAAGGTTGGAGCAAGCTGTCACCCTGATTCAGTTATAACTTATTATCTCAAAATCACTAAATATTCAGTAAGTTCATCAGATGGATTTTGTGCTTCAACCAGTCTGTGAATGATTTAATTGTAAATTACTAGTGCAATTAATACTTCTATCTAAATGAATTGTATTCTCATTCATTGAAAGAGTGAATGATTTCAGGACATTACAAAGTAGAGAAATAAATTGCGATTGTAACAGGACATTGCAACAAAACCAGGTAGACCTAGTGAAATTTAGTCACCTTTGCAATTTCAGAAGCATAGTATGAAATCTGAACAGCAAATTGCTCCACATACAGCATTGTTATAATATTGACTTAGAAAGTGTCAGGCAGGGGACAAGTTCTCATGACAATCATTTAAAATGGACACAAGTTTAAAGACAAGGTTAAGGTCATGTACATCTGAGTTCAGAAGAATGAGTGGTAACATTATTGTAAGAATATTACACGATAGACAAGATGGATATACTCACAACCATGGACTCTGCTGCAGGGTCTGGGCACCCTCACAAGTGGACAACTGAATGGGTTGCCCTTTTCCAGCCATTTGCTGTTTTATTATGGTTTCCTTTCATTTCAGTCTTGTCAAGTCTTGACTAAAGCACAATGACAGCTACACTCCCTGTTCAACTTAGTTCTCATTCAGGGAAAGAAGATGTCAGGTTAGATCGACGCTGTAAAGGAGCAGAATTAATTTTGTATTAAGTTACAGCTTCTGAGCCACGATATTGGCATTAGGTACAGTTTGAGAGATTTAGTTACTGGCCCTATTGACCTAGCATTTATTGTCTTTTTTTTTGTTCTTCACAGTTCTTCAAATAATCCCCCAAGTTTCCTACTTTTGATCACCATCTGTCTTCACCCTCTTCCTCCTCACCCAGTACAGAGTCCATGGAGGAGCCTATGCAGATGGGTCACATGTACCTATCTCAGGAGGAACAATTTGGGTACAGAATAACAGGTTCCTGCCTTTTCTGTGGCACTCCAGGCCATTTCCATACATTATGTCAAGCCTCAGTAAAACAGAATATCCAGCAACAGGAAGGGAATTTTGACAGTTCGATTCTCCACGCAAGCATCTTCTCCTAATTGTGTAATGCTCCCAGCTTCCTTGTTGTGCGGATCTTAGACCTAATTATTGACTCCAGGGAAGCTGGAAAACTCATGGATATCTCTCTGACTCAAAGATAGAGAGTTCCAACTCAGCAATTGAAAGAGAATATCAATGTCAAGGCTCTGGGTCGCTGCAGGATCCACCTTTCCAAAGAACTCCTCTCACTTGTGCTAGAAGGCAACCATAGGGAATAGCTCTCCTTCTATGCTGTTGATTCACCAGAATTGCTACTGGTGCCTGGACTCCTCCAGCTATCTCAACACAACCCACAGATCCTGAAAGGCCCTCCAAAAATGGGGACCAGTGTGCCCATCTACCTGTCTGGATCCAGCTCAAGCCCCTGCAAGCTTATCCTTCCCATGCCAATTGCTAGTGTGGACCTGTCTTGTGTTCCAGCTGAAAATGTTTCTCTTCTTGAAGTTTTCAATAAAAAGAAGGCTAACTCTATGCCTCCTCATCGGCCATACGACAATAGCACTGACCTCTTTCCCATGCTATTCCTCTCCAGGGCTGCCTGTTTTCTCTCTCCTACCCTGACATAATGGTCATCAAATAATATCTCATGGAGACATTGGCCTTAAGATTTATCTGCTATGCAATTACCCTGCTTGCCTCTGAATTTGAACATCTCCAAGGAGCATCTATACACTTAACGATAGATCTGTGCAATGCTTGCAACCCGCTTTGCATTCAAGAAGGGGATGAGGGAAAAACAGCATTCAGCACCTCCATTGGCCATTATGAGTACCTCGTGATGCCATGTGGTCTAGCAGTTTCTCAGGCCCTGGTCAATGATGTGCTCCAGGACATGATGAAACACGTTGACATGTTTTTGTGCATTTGGTTGACATTCTTATCTATCACCAGGAACATGTCCAGCATGTACGTATGTTCACATACGGCTTCTTGAGGACAACCTTTATGCCCCGCTTGAGAGGTGTGAGATGTACAAAGGGCAGGAATTGTTTTTGAGCTATACTCTCACACTTTTTAGTGTTTAAATGTACCCATGTAAAGTTCAGGCAGTCATAAAGTGGCCAAAATAATCTACATTCAAACAGGTGAGGCACTTGATGGAATTTGCTAACTTTTATTACTGTTCCATTAAGGCACCCATCAGTACACTCACCAAGAAGTCTTCTACAGGATTCCCATGGAATGTGAAGCCAGTCAAGCATTCTGAGAATCGATGAAGATTCACCTCGAGTTCTATATTTCCCAGCAACTTCCTCCCACCTTACTCCAGTTATTTCCTGCCCATCCCCCCCTCCCCACTTGGAGGACGGATCCCCTGGTCTATTTGGTGTGCTGCCTCACTTGGTGCAAGGGAAGGTCTGGTATTTTGTATTTTGTCAATTGGGAAGCAAATAACCCTGAGGAATATTCTTGGGTTCTGGCATTCATCACTACCAGTACAAGCCTTTCATCCAAGATATCCAGCAGACACCGGTCTCTGGCACCACGGGTGCTGTGCCTGGGGAGGGGGTCCCTTTCACCACCATGGACTCTGCTGTGGAGCACAAGTGAGCAATGGAATGCCTTTGGCAAACACAATTGAGAGTATGCATGTTCCAATCAATTAGTGTTTCATTGTGGTTGTACTTAACTCCCTTCTTTTCATTACAGTCTGTCGAGTCTTGACCAGTGCATAACGACAGCTATGCTCTCTGCTTACCTTAGTCCTCATGCCAAGAAAGAAGACTACGATTTAGATTGACACTGTAAAGGAGTGGAAATAATTTAGTGTTAAGTTACTGCTTGCAAGCCATAGTGTTGACATTAGCTTTAGTTTTTTAGTTAACTGCTCTGTTGGCCTAGTATTTATTATTTTTCTTTTTGTTCTGCTCAGTTCTTATTAACATTCAATGAACTGTTCAATCCACTTTAATCAAGTCAAGCATCAAGTGCTGTTTATTCAACAACACACACAGAATGCTGGTAGAACACAGCAGGCTAGGCAGCATCTATAGGGAGAAGTGATGTCGATGTTTCGGGCCGAGACCCATCGTGATGAAACGTCGACATCGTTTCTCCCTATAGACGCTGCTTAGCCTGCTGTGTTCTACCAGCAGTTTGTGTGTGTTATTGTTTGAATTTCCAACATCTGCAGATTTCCAAGTGTTGTTTATTGTCATGTAACTACATACATGTATATAATGTATATAACCATATAATGCCTATAGAAACGAGACACATTTTTTCGAACTCGGGTGTAAAGCACGCTGGTATACATACGCACACAGCACCATGATAACTTATGAGAGTAAGGATAAAATCTACAGATGAATCAGACATAAATAAGAAACTGAAATGCATTAATATTAAATATTGTAAGGTATGGCACAGATTAAACAGAGACACGTCGAATATGATGTGGCCGGGAGTTCAGAAGCCTAATGGCCTGGGGAAAGAAAGAGTTTCTCATCCTGACTGCTCTTGTTTTTATGCATCATAGTCTGATTGTAGAAAGTCAAAGAGGATGCTAGATGGATGGGTGGGATCCTTAATAATACTCAGGGCCCTGCTTATGCAATGCTCCTGATAAATGTCCCCAATGGAAGATAGGGAGACCCCTGTGATCCTCTCAGCTTTCTCACAGTCCTTTGTAGAGAATTCTGGTCCGATGCTCGACTGCTCCCGTACCAGATGGAGGTGCAACTTGTCAGGATGCTCTCAATGGTGCTCCTGTAAAACACAGTTAAGGTGGGGGTGGGGAGCCTTGCTTGCCTCAATCTTCTCAGGAGGTAGAGGCACTGCTGTGCCTTCTTGTTCAGGGAGGTGATATTAAAGGACCAGGTGAGGTAATCCGTGATGTGAACTCCCAGGAACTTGATGCACTTCACTCTCTCTATGGGGGAGCCATGCATTTGCAAAGGGGGATGGTTTGTCTGCATCTTCCTGAAGTTCACAATGATTTCCTTTGTCTTCTCCACACTCAGGCTTAGGTTGTTCCTCTCCACTTCCTCTCTATACTCCGTCTCATCATCATTCTCGATAAGGCCAATCACTGTTGTGTCATCCGCAAACTTGATGACACGGTTTGAGCTGGATCCTGTGACACAGTCATGTCTCAGCAGCGGGCTGAGCACACAGCCTTGGGGAGCGCCAGTGCTTAGCATAATAGGACGAGAGATGTTGCTGCCCATGTAGACTGACTGTGGCCTTACTGTTAAGAAGTCCTGTATCCAAGTGCAGAGTGAGGTGTTAAGACCCAGCAAGGACAGTTTCCCCACCAGTTTCTGGGGTATGATGGTGTTGAGTGCTGGACTGAAGTCTATAAACAGCAGTCTGGCATATGAGACCCCATTTGCCAGGTGGCACAGAACAGAGTGGAGGCAGAAGCTATTGCATCGTTAGTGGATCAATTTGAGCAATAAGCAAACTGGAATGGGTCTAGTGTAGCCAGGAGAAAGGCTTTAATGTGCTTCATGACCAGCTGCTCAAAGCATTTCATAATGATTAATGTTAATGCCATCAGACAATAGTCATTTAGACACATCACAAACAAGAGAAAATCTGCAGATGCTGGAAATCTAAGCAACAAGCACAAAATGCTGGAGGAACTCAGCAGGCCAGGCAGCATCTGTGGAACAAAGTACAGTCAACATTTTTGGCCGAGACCCTTCAGTAGTACTGCCTTCTTTGGCACTAGAATGATGGTTGCCACCTTGAAAATTAAAGTGACAATGGACTCTTCGAAAGAGATGCTGACTATATCTGTCAGCACCACCGTCATTTGGGCAGCACAGTCTTTCAGAACTCGACCCATTATATTATCGGGTCCCACAGCTTTGCATGGGCTGACTCTGACTAGGGTCTTTCTCACCTCAGTTTCAGCCAGACGGAGTGGGCGGCTTCCCTGGGAGAAGGGGTCCCTTCTTCACCAGTACTTTGTTCTGCACATCAAATTGGGCATAGAAGCCATTCGGCTTTCTCTCCCTCTGCACCTGGGCCATCATCCATGTCAGGTAGAAGATCAAATGTCTTGAACTTGGGGGGGGGGGGGTGACAGTATCAAAGTAAGACCAAGATGGAAGAAATGTTTTCAGTGCCAAGATGGTGAATGTTTCAAATTTCCAGCACTGAAGATACAATATTTCCTTATAACATGGGAAGTCACTGGTCTATCGAGGCTCTGGTTGCTCTCTGGGCATTCCCATTCTTTCACTAGGCTTTCCTGTTCTCCAGATGCTGGCTGTTGAGCTTCAGTTGCTATGTCCCTTCATGGCAGACCATGAGAAGTTGTAATTAAGAAGGAATTATGGCATGTGTGATCAGTGGGATCATTAAATGCACAAGTCAACTCCATCTTACTGAATGGTAGAACAGGTGAATGGAGTTGACTTGTGCACTAACTTAGGTCCAATAGCTATCAGACTTAAATATCTATCCACATTGATGTTCTGCATTTTAGATGTTGGTTGTGGAATACTTTTGGAGGAAAAGACCCAACTCTGCTTTAACCCAGTACCATTTGATTTTGTGCATCTCTGTGAGTGAGCAGATAACCATCCAGATTAATGTCTAATCTTAATGGCAGTGTCTCCAAAACAGAATTCCTGCACAGTATGCAGAGAAGTATCAATTTTCACATAAGTACTGGGGCTGGAACCCAGAATCTCAGACTGGTGGTAGAACCAAGGCTAACATTTAGAAAAGATGATAATACTTTATAGAAGTGTGTAAACTTAGGAAAAGCATATATTTTGCTCAAAGATCTAGCTTCAGTTTTCTATCCCTGTTTATAAAGAAGCCTTCAATAATCTGATTACCTTGCCCTTTGTGTGTTTCCAGATTAAATTAGAATATTTTATCTAAAGCAGTTAGTTATTGATCTGTCTGGTTGTTGACATTAAGACATTCACTTCAGCATTTGTTCTAAATGAGAATCTGCCTATTTAAGGAGAAATAATTTAACAATGTTGGGACTGTATAACAAAATAAAAAGGCATTCAGCAAATTAGGAGCACAGCATTATGACGTTTAGTTTTCACACAGATATGAATTATGGATAAAAATGAATCTGCACATAAAGAATGTGTTTTGCTGAGATCAGATAGCCTGAGAATATCATTAACACTTGCAGTAAGATTTGATTACAGAAAATTTATGACATTCATAAAAATGTCAATGATTTTTGATAAATATGACGACAGTTTGGAGTTGTGACGGATAAGAATCCTTTATTTCAAAATCAGAAAATTTAAAGCAATTCATCTTTAACTTACATAAAATATATTTCATTTTCTGTATCTATAAATGTTGCAACATTGACACATCATAGGGATATCTATATATTTGTAGATAAGCCACATGCCTGTGCATCACGTCTTGGTATGGAAACACCAATGCCCAAGAAAGGAAAAGCCCACAAAAAGTAACGGATACAGCCCAGTCGATCAGAGGGAAAGCCCCCCTCCTACCACCTGAGCATATCTACAATCAGCACTGCCACGAGAAAGCAGTATCCATCATCAAGGACCCCACTTTCCTCCAACCATTCAGGCCTTGCTCTCTACTTGTGGCTGCCAACGGGAAGGAAGTAGAGGAGCCTTAGGTCCCACAACACTAGGTTCAGGAACAGTTATTATCCTTTAACCGTCCAGCTCCTGTACCAGCATTGAAAACTTCTGCACCTTAACACTGAACTTATTCCACAACCGATGGACTCACTTTTAAGAAATCTACAACCCATGTTCTCAATATTATTTTTTTTTAATTTTCAGTTTGCCTTCTTTTGTCAGTTTTTGTTTGTGTATAGTTTTTCATCAATTCTGTTGTAGTTCTGTTGCAGAAAAATAAACTTCAGGGTAGTATATGATGACTAAACTTGGCATGACTGTTTTTACTGACAGGAGGAGGAGAAGAAGTAGGTTATCGGTGCCTTAAAACCAGTGACTTCAGGCATGTGGGGTTCATCAGCTGTGGTTGGCAGCTCAACTGGAAGGAAAACACTGAGCGCTACAGCCTCAAGAACTTAAAGATCACAGGAGGATCGGGATAGGCTGATGCCGAGGCAGCATCAGTGTTCCCAGAAGAGCTAAGATGGTTGCGTCTGTACTGAACATGTACAGACTTTTTTCCTTGTCATTATTTCCTAAACAATACAATATAACAGCTATTTACATAGTATTTACATTGTATTAGGTATTATAAGTAATCTGGAGATGATTTAAAGTATACGGGTGGATGTGTGTAGGTTATATGTAAATACTGCACCATTTTATATAAGGGACTTCAGCATCCGCATTTTTTGGTATCCGTGGTGGGGGGGGGGGGGGGCCCAGAACCAATCCCTCGAGGATAAGGAGGGCCGACTATACTGTTAAATGTTGTGAAATTTTATAGTTCTACAGCAGAAGTACAGTGCAAGACAGAAAGATGACAGTAAGTTACAGAACATATTGTAAATAGTTAAAAACGAAGAGTAGCAAGGTAGGCTTCAAGGATTCAAGGACTGTTCAGAAATCTAATGGTAGAGGGGAAGAAGCTGCTCCAAAAA
This sequence comes from Hypanus sabinus, assembly GCF_030144855.1. NCBI lineage: Eukaryota > Metazoa > Chordata > Chondrichthyes > Myliobatiformes > Dasyatidae > Hypanus > Hypanus sabinus. The sequence goes on from NC_082714.1 coordinate 35,063,399, forward strand.
CATTGAATGTCTATCTCCTCCCTAGTGGTGGAATGAGAACTGGGCACGTGCCAGATGGTGAGGTTCCTTAATAATGGATGCTGGGTTCTTGAGCCACCACCTCTTGGGGCTGATATCAGTGGTGGAGAGAGTCTTGTCTGTGATGGTGCTGGGTGAGTCTGCAGCCTCTATCAATCCTACATATTGGAGCCTCCATGCTTATCTGAATGCTTTCCACCATATATTGGTAGAAATTTGCAAGTGACTTTTGTGACACACCAAATCTCAGTCAAACACCTAATGAAGTAGAGACACTAGCTTGCCTTTTTCTTGCGTTTATCAATGTGTTGGCCCTAAGTTAAATCACCTGAAATTTTGATGGCCTGGAACTTGAAGCTGCCCACCCTCCCATCGCTACCTGCTTAATGAGAACTGGTGTGAGTCACACATCTTCCCCTTCCTGAAGTACACAATCAACTCTTTTGTCTTGCTGACATTATGTACAAGATCGTTGTTATGACACCACTTAAGCAGCAGATCTGTCTCACTCCGATATGCCTCCTAGTCCGCATTTGAGATTCTGCCGACAGCCATGAATTTATAGAATGGCACTTGAGCTGAATTTGTAGCAACTTCATTACAACAGAGTAAACAACATTAAAATAACATGACACTTAGAATATGAGCAGTTCATCCTGTTCAAATCATTCCCTTCATCTCATAAGTTATTGTCACAATTATATTGTTTATGTAATATAAATACTTAAGGTTTGAAGTTGTCTTCTCCTTTAAAACCTTTTTTCTTCCAATTCATATGATATCATTCAAGGGAAGAGTATATTAACGGGTCAAAATATTTACTGTTTGGAAACTAGATAAGGTATGAACTAGCCTATCATAAAGCTGGTATGATAAAGCCTTACGTGCCACACACCAGGTTCAGAGACAGTTATTACCCTTCAACCATCAAGCCCCCTGAAACAGCATGGATAAGTATAATAAGCAATATTATTATATTTTGAATTTTTTTTATCAGCTAAAACTGGTAAAACCTGAGATATGGGCATAGCCAAGCATGCTCATTTCTCAATTGCTAGGAACTTTCAGATTAGTGATGTTTGGTTTGTAGCTTTCTGACAATTTACGTTAATATTGTTGTGTAGGCCTAATTGTTAATTGCTTTCGTCTAGAGACTTTGGGATGATACCAGTTGTGGATATTGCTATTGGGACAATGTCTACCCTATTCATTGCAGTATTTTTCTGGTGTTTTTCACTTACTGATTTCTGTATATTATGTGTGCTTGGAATGACGATATCTATTAAGTAAGTTCTTCTTGCTTGTTTACCCTGTAATATTATATCCAGATGGTTATTATGGATTGTTTTAATGAATCGGTCATTATACAATTTGTAGGACTTCGACTTTAAAACTGGATTGGCTTGTATTTATAGTAAGGTATGGTGCCTTTTATAAGTTTGTATTTTGAAGCAAGATTTTGGTGAATGATGTTTGTCACACATTATGCCTGTGTAAATAATTAGATTGGTTAAACTGCTACAGGATCCTGTAATGTGTTGGATTGTTTCTGATTTCTCTTAGCATTTTCTGGATTCATCATCCTGAATGTTGTTTTATTATGTACATTTGATGGTATTTTTGTGTTGAACACCTGGTCCTGGATTGGTACAAGGAATCCTTCTGTTTCTGAGAAGAGGTCTCCAACTCTGTGCCAGGCATTCAAAACTTCCTTGTCAACATTAAGTCTGCTAGATCATGGGGTCATCCTCCACAGAGGGATATGTTCTTCCATTGGTTAACTTTTTCTTCTGTAGTGATAATTTCTTCATTCTTCTGGTTTGTGCTTCCATTTAAGTTCAGTGATATATACTTCTTATCAGAATTGCATAGGCTCATATGAAGTGCTGAATACTGTATTTGTTGATGGAAATATATCCTTTAGAAGTTTTATTTGACTGTTGTGTAGTTTTTTATGTCTACCCTTTTCCTCCTTCTGACCCAGGTAGTGTTAACCTAAGTGAGTTCGAGTGCACAGTGTTTTCTAAAATTTATCATTTCAGTTCTTATCTTTCTTTGTAAATTCTCCAGATCAGTTTTGGACCAAGATATTATGCATAAAGGATACGTTAATATGGGTATAGCAGAAGTGTCTATTGCCTTTGTTATATTTTTACTATTAAGCTCTGTTAGGCAGATTTTCTTAAGCCTTGAAGAAAATTCTGTTGAACCTTTTCCCTTTATCACACTATGATCTGATTCTTTGCTTATTGATATCCCAGAAACTACTGAAGTTTTAAATTCATCCACTGGTTGTATTGTATCCTGCTGCTCTGTTTTATATTCTACTAGCTCTATTGCACCTTTCTTTATGTTTAATATTCTGCACTACCCAGTCCAAATTTCATTTGTACATCTTTAGAAAATAGTTCTACTATTTGTATTATTTGCTTTCGCTTTACTGATGAAGGAGCATATAATTTCAAATTGTCCATGTGTAGAATTCATGTCAAGGTATAATTCATTTGGTTGTCTCTGATTTGATATCCTATATTTATCTGATTCAGTAAATTAGAGAGCGAGTTTAAAACTAAAGAAAACCATAATGTGTTTAGAGAGTTGTCATGGAAAATGCCTCGGTTCATTTTGGTTGTTCTATTTTGATTGTTAATAAATAGTGTGATTACGGCATGCCAATGCATCATAAGATCTGGTAGGATTTTCACAAGTATTGGGTGTAGTTTATACATGCTAAGAGCATCCATTAACTGTGAGTGTGGGGCAGAATAAATGATTTTTTGGTGTCATATAATAACAAGAAAGATTGCTTCTTTTCTGTGGGCTCGATTTAGAATTACAGATTCTATTATCACTTGTTCTTTACATCCTTTCATACCCTTATGGCATCCTTTCTACTCTTCTGTAAGTATATTGTGGTTATCTAAGTGAATGGTGTTTAGTTTGCAATCTTTTGTAATGAAATGATTTGTATGGATGGTAAACAAAGTTTTTTTTACTGTACCCGTTTAATTTATCAATACCAGAGGCTCAAGACAGCAAAGTCAGTGAGGGAGCTGGGCAGATAATTGAAGGGGCAGCAGACTGAAAAATTAGTGTTGCCTTTGGATAGTGATCAGAGTCACACAGCATGGAAAACTCTGCACTGGCTATCAAGCAACCATCCACTAAAAACATTTTATTTTCCCATCAATTTCCTTCAGATTCTACCACTCACTTACAGAGTAGAAGCAAGTTACAGTGCTAAATTAAACTATCAACGTGCACATTTTTGAGATGCAGGAATCCAGAAGAGTAAACGGAGAACATGCAATCTCCACACAGACAACACCGGAGGTGAGGATTGAACCTGAGTCACTGGAGCTACAAGACAGCTCCCTATTGCATACAGTCCTTGTTTTCTCACCTCACCTGCTTACTTCTGTAACTTAGCATATGTTTTCTCACTTTCCCAGTTCTAGTGAGGGTCTTGAGATGAAACATTTACCCAATTTCTCTCTTAGATGATGCTCCCTAACATGTTGAATGCCTCCTGCGTTCCTGTCTTTTTCTTGTTTGTGACAAAGCTGTTGAAAATGCAAACTATTGCAATTCTCCTATAGCTGGTAAATTTATTCCAGGAGACAAAGTGCTTGTAGACTGCTGAACAATTCTTCCCCAGGGAGGACTGAAAACAAATGTTAAAATAATAGTATTTCTAGTTCTGCATTAAGCAATTGTATTGAACGGACTGGCAATTAGCTGATCTATGCAAGGAATTAATCAACAAGTCTCTCTGGAATATTATCTCATTTTAAGGACTGGGAGTTTTGTGGTAAACCATGTATATATGTTGTAGCTGGGTTATCTGTCCAGACATGCCTGGACATGCCCCTCTGCTGACTGCTCCTGTGACTCCTCCTACAGACCCCTGAAAAAAGGCGATTGTGTCACTGCTCCTCCCACTGTCCAGGACAGACATACAGCATGGACGTGGATCGATTTTTCTGTTAGACTCGAAATATCTTTCTATGCTGTGTGTGGACTTTTGACAAAGTATCATTCAGCATAATACAGCATATCAGATACATAGATCTGGAAAACAGGGAAAGCAGTGCTGAATCTGACAATATCACACCAGAAAACCTGACAATGCTGTACATTAAAGCAACACACACAAAATGCTGGAGGAACTCAGCAGGCCAGGCAGCAACTATGGAAAAAAAGTACATTCAACGTTTCGGGCTGAGACCCTTCAGCAGGACTCATTCCTGCTGAAGGGTCTCAGCCCGAAACGTTGACTGTATTTCTTCCCATGGATGCTGCCTGGCCTGCTGTTTCCCTCCAGCATTTTTTTTGTGTGGTGCTTGGATTTCCAGCGTATGCAGAATTTCTCTTGTTAATGCTGTACATTGAACCTAGTAATTGAAGATTTTTATATATTATACTATTTTCACAAGCAGCATTAGGATGAAAGAGAATGATATTGAATGCCAAGAATATGACGTGGAGCCCTTTTAATAACATGCATTTTAATTTTTTATGTAACTTATATTACTGTGATAAAAATGTATTCAAAGATACAACAATTAGAGAGCATGATCTCAGTAAATCAAATTTTATATTAAAAAAATGCCTGAAAATTGCCAGAAACCCACTGAAAGATTATTTTGTTCCCTGCTTTGTGGCAATAGCTGGCTCTGAACTGAGGACAGCTGCATGGCAAACTCAAAATTAGGACATTCATGTGTCAGTTTTTTCAATCCTTATCGTGACGTGAATAAGTTTTCTGAACAGGGACTGGAAGTCCTGTGTGTTTCTCATTAGCACAAAGAAACAATGAGAAGGATGAATATGATAGGCAATCATCTGACAGAAGTGTGGAGCAGAGTACTTTATGTCATGTGTTCACCGGGTAGGTAGTTAAACCAAATTCTTGTCTGCCATTCAGATAACTGACATAATTAAAGTGGAGCTGATGAAATATCTGATGCAGCAGAATGGCATAGAGGGCTATGATTAAATATTTAGTGGAGGAAGGATTTGAGTAGGTTTGAGTGAAATGTAAGCTCCAGCACTGAGTGGATGAGTTAAAAAGTCTGCTGATATATATTTGTGTCACATATCTGATATAATTCTTTGACACATTAAATAGAATTCTACTGTCCCATGTCCAATAATTAATAATATTAATAGTTAATAATAATAATTCCTTTTGAATAATTAGTGAACTAAAATATTTAAAAGAAATTATGAGAAGTGTTTTTTCCTTCTGTTGAATATAGCTGCTAGCAATCTCTTGAAAATTATCCTTCAATACGTGGAAGAAGCTTGTTAACCGTGCATGGTCCAGGAACAGCTTGATTCTGGAGATGGTGCAGTATGGAGCAGGCCTCATGCCTCAGTACCTGAAGGCAATGAACTCAAAAACAACCAATTCTTTTGATATAATGCATGGCTTTTCACTTTAGACATCCTAGAATAGAAAAGAACTCAAAACGAAATGATAAAATAATTAAAACCCAGTGAGAACACTACATTGCAATCAAGAAGGAAAACTAATTTCTAAGAAAATCTGACTTTATATTAAGGTATACTTTATAAAAATCATTATTTTAAATTTGGAATATATTTGAAACATTTAAATTGAGAGGCTGAAGTTCTTTCTGAAATTTTCATACTGCATAGAAGCAAGCTGTTGAGCCCAACTTATCAATGTAAACCAAGCTGTCTAGCTGAGCCAGTCCCAAAAGCTTGCATTTTACCATATTCCTGCAAATGTTTCATATCCATGTACCTAAAATGCAATGGTTGCTACTTTGTGCAACAATGTGAAATTGTCAATTTCATCAACTTTGCCTCCAACTTTCACCCTGCTCTTAAATTCACTTGGTCCATTTCTAACACCCCCCCTCCACTTTCTCGATCTCTCTGTCTCCATCTCTGGAGACAAACTGTCAACCAATACCATTCATAATCCTACTGATTCCCATGGCTATCTTGATTATACCTCTTCCCACCCCGTATTTTGTAAAACTGCTCTTCCCTTTTTTTAGTTCCTTCATACCCTCCACAGCTGTTCCCAGGATAAGGCTTTCCTTTCCAGGACTTCAGAGATGTTCGTTTTCTTCAGCGAACATGGTTTCCCTTCCTCCACCATTGAAGCTGCCCTCACACATCTCTTGTCACATATGAGCAAAAGACCTAATGAGCTAATTTTAGCTTAGCAAGCGTTAATAAAATGCAACTTGATCAAGATGTTATAGAAAGTTTGTAAAGATGCAGATTTTCTTCATTAAGGGAAAGTCAGGTACTCCCAGAATTCACAGAATCTTAAGTGTGGAACAGAAAGAGAGCAATGCTTCCATCTTTGAAGGTTCTTCACATTGTCCCAATTATTTCCACTTCCCACCCTTTCCCAAAAGCTCTGAAACTATTCCCTTTAAAGTACCTAAAATATTACCAATAGATCATCTTTTGCAGCCTTACAAGCTTTGTACTCTAGATCATGATATGTCATTCCACAGAACAAAAGATCACTCTTCTCATCTTGGGTTCTCAAGGAATATGCAGGCTGACCACTCCTCATAAACAGCTCCTCCCTGGAGAGAGCTAGAAGACTAACTTCCTGTGAGTGCACGTAACAGACGATCCACCTGGTCTTTCAAGATCACCTCTTTAGTCAAAGGGGGACAGTAGTATCTCCATTTCCTGAGGAGATTGAGATGAAGAAGGCTCCCTCCCCCTTCACTCTAACCAATATTTACTGGAGCACCTTTGAGAGTGTCCTGACCAGCTACATTTCTGTCTGGTACAGGAACTGCAGGGCATCTGACTGCAAGACCATACAAAGGATTACAGGAACTGCTGAGAGGATAATCAGAGATAAACAAGAGAAGATCTGCAGATGCTGGAAATCCAGAGAAACACACACAAAATGCTGGAGGGGCTCAGTAGGCCAGGCAGCATCTATGAAAAAGAGTACAGTCAACATTTCAGACTGAGACCCTTCAGCAGGACTGGAGAAAAAGAGATGTGGAGTCAGAGTTAGAAAGTGGTGGGGGGGGGGGGGAAGAGGAGAGTGAAACACAAGGTGATAGGGCAGGTGTAGAGAAGTGGTGAAATAAAGACCCTCGCCCAGGTCTCATCAGATATGGAGTACCAGAATACTGTTTACTTTTTAAAATATGCTAAATGTCAATCATCTGAAATATATTTTATTATTTATTAATTTATTTGTTTTATTTTATTTAGCGAAACAATGCAGAGTAGGCCCTTCCAGCCCTTTGAGCCATGCTTCCCCAGCAATCCCACAACACCGATTAATCCTTACCTAATTTCGGGACAATATACAATGTCCAATTAAGTACATCTTTGGAAATATGCATTGATCTTGCACAGTCCATGGCAACAGTATGGTTCTAGCAGCCTCTGCCCATTTTCATTCATCTTTCCCACTATCTCTGATAGAGCCACTGTCTGCTAGACAAATCTCCTGAAGGCAGGTAAAGCCACAGAGGCAGAACCACTTGCTCTCAATTGACCATTTGGTTGAAGAAGACAAATGTCATGGCCCAGGGCACTAACTCCCTGCCATCCATCGCCAGTGATAATCATGCTCTAGAGGTGATTGACTAATTCACCTATCTTGGGTCAACCATCACTGTCTCTTGATGCTGGTCTAAGCAACAGAATAACGAAGGGTGTAGATGTTGTGGCTAGGCTAATCAAGAGTGTGTGGAGCAACAGCCACCTGAATGTGATAACCAAGCTGCGTGTGTACCAGGCTGGTGTTCCTGGCACTGTCTTCTACAGCAGCAAACCTTGCACAATCTACGCTAGCCAAGAAAAGAAACTGAACAGCTTTTACCTATGCTTTGTCGGACAGATCCTGCTCATACCTTGGCAGAGCTGGCCATGAACGAGCTGGCTGCCGAGAGAGCTCAATGGAACGAGAAGACTGATTCAACTAGAGACTCTTGGGAAAATCCCATACTTATAATACTGGGAAGACATACAGGGACTCCTTACAGAATGGCACCAAAATGGAATTCCATTTAATGTATCAAAGAGTTGTATCAGATATGTGACACAAATATACATTAACAGACCTTTTACCTCACCCAATCAATGCATGATACCCATTAATATTACGTGTGGTAATATTACTTTATATGTTGTTTACAAATTATATGTACTGTGTTGTGCCTTGGTTCAGAGGAACATTGTTTCATTTGACGGTATGCATGGATATGGTTAAATGACAATAAGCTTGAACTTGGAGATGAGTTTGCTTGGAAATACAGTACATAAGGCAGAGCTGTAGTTAATAAGCAATAGTTTGATGTACGTGCCTTTGCTATTTTGATGTTTCAGAGATGAATGTAGGGCCAAAGAGATTGTCTCTGTCATTAACCTGTTGCAGTGGTAGGTGAGGTTATCTGGAAGGCTAATGTTCTTTTGTGCCATGACCACCTCTTGAAGCACTTCATGATGTTGGATGTCAGAAGCACTGGGCAGTAGCCATTAAGGCACGGTTCCTTGTTTTTATTAGATACCGTTATGATAGATGCGTGGTGAAAAGAATGTTGACTGGTTGCAGCACAGCCTGGTATGGAAGCACCAATGCCCTTGATTAGAAATTCCTACAATAAGTAGTGGATTCAGCCCAGTTTATCATGAGTAAAGCCCCCACCATTGAGCACATTTACACAGAGCATTTTCACTGGAAAGCAGCATCAAGAACAGCCATCAGTGCAATCAGGGAGAAGCTGCAAGAGCCTCAAGATCCACACCACCAGGTTCAGGAACAGTTATTACCCCTCAACCATCAAGGTCTTGAATCAGAGGAGATAGCAACATTCAACTTCATTTGTCCCATCACTAAACTGTTCCCACAACCCATGGACTCACTTTCAAGAACTTTTCATTTCATGTCCTTGATATTTATTGCTTTTAAATGTGTACAGTTTATTGCCTTTTGCACATTGGTTTTTTGTCTATCCTGTTGGGTGCAGTCTATCATTGATTCTATTGTGTTTCTAATTTTATTGTGATTGCCTGCAAAAAACTGCATCTCAGTGTTGAATATAGTTACACATACATGTTTTAATAATAAGCTTACTTTGAAAGTGGTCTTAAAAGCAGGTGGGAACCACAGATTGAAGCAAGGAATTTTAAATATGTTTGTAAATTCCCCTGCCAGTTCCTCTGCACAGAATCTAAATACACGGACAGGGACACTATCCTGAGCTGATGATTTCTGTGGATTCAGTTTCCAGAAGACTGAACTTATGCCTGGTACAGTGATTGTGGGTTTGGATGCATTGACAAATCAAGTCAAGTCACTTTTCTTGTCATTTCAACTATAACTGCTGGTACAGTACACAGTAAAAACGAAACAACGTTCCTCCAGGACCCTGGTGCTACATGAAGCAACACAGAACTACACTAGACTACCTGAAACAACACAAAACAACAATAAACTTCAGACCTACACGGAACTACATAAAGTGCACAAAACAGTGCAAGACAGTACAATAATTAATAAACAAGACAACAAGCACAGTAAAGGGCAAATTACAATATAATAATAAATGATGTAAATGTAAATATAAACAATGTTTTAGCAGAAATTGAGAAAGAAATGAGCAAAAATTGCAAAGGGAGTTCAGTAATGTGTGTGTGTTTGTGTGTGTGTGTGTAAATTGGTAGCAGACTAGACTCTGGGAATTGAGGAGTCTAATGGCTTGGGGGAAGAAACTGTTGCACAGTCTGGTCGTGAGAGCCCAACTGCTTCAGTACCTTTTGCCAGATGGCAGGAGGGAGAAGAGATTGCAATGAGGAGTGTGTGGTGTCCTTCACAATGCAGTTTGCTTTGCGGATGCAGCATATGATGTAAATATCTGTAGTGGCAGGAAGAGAGACCCCGATGTGCCCTTCAGCTAACCTCACTATCCGCTGCAGGGTCTTGCGATCCGAGGTGGTGAGGATGGGGGGCGGTGGGAGATGGAATTTTCTCAGCCTTTGCAGAAAGTAGAGACGCTGCTGGGCTTTCTTGGCTATGGAGCTGGTGTTGAGGGACCAGGTGAGATAATCCGCCAGGTGAACACCAAGAAATTTGGTTCTCCTAAAGATCTCTACGGAGGAGCTGTCGATGTTCAGCGGAGAGTGGTCGCTCCGTGCTCTCCTGAAGTCAACAGCCATCTCTTTTGTTTTGTTCACATTCAGATGGTGGCTTTCGGTGTGGCTGGTGACGTGCCAATCCCCTTCTGTTCAAAATATTCACAGAATATGTTAAGCTCACTGCGAAGGGATGCCCTTGTGTCGTTGATGCTTCCTGTCTTTGCTTTATAGTCTATTATAACATGTAAGCCCTTACACAACTGCAACTTGATTCTAGATGAGTATCCCTGATAACTTTATAGAGGGCGTATCTCAGGTCAGGGTCACCTCATTTGAAAACTACAGCCCCAACCAGGGACTCTTGGCAGTATATACCAAGCAATCTGCTTAGAGGATCTCTCTGCAGTAAGATTAACTCTTCAGACACCCCTGCAGTCATTTAAAGGAGGCAACTAATGAACAGTGAAAATGTCTCAACCTTCCAGTGAAGCCAGTTGGTAAATACTCTTACACAAACATACAGCTTTTATATTTGGTGACTTCCAGATTTTCATAGATCAATCAGAATAGGAGTCAAAATAAATACTTTAATTTAGTAATCAGATTTTACATCACAGACTTCAGTGTTGCACAAAAATATCTGTGTTTTGTGATAGAATTTACTCTCTAACGCCACAAGGTATCCACATTGTCTTCGACTTTCACCCCATTAGAGATATTGCAATCCCTTTGTGGACATGTGAGATATTTTTCTCTGAGTCTTTCCATCAGTTTCTAGGTAAATACTGAAGAAAATAAACTGTCCGAATGCCAATTTTGTATTACAGTGCAAGAATGAAAGGGGATATATTCTTATATTGACTTGATTTGACACAGGGCAAAAGTTTAAAGAATATACTCTGTGTTTGATGTTTTATGTTGTGAGACTGTGTTAAATATAGAACTTGCAAGACTAGTTCACATACTACAATTTCAATAAACTACAGATATATTAAGCCAACCAACAGAGCTTATCACATCGCAGAGACCCAAGTACCTCATTTAATCTGGATGTAAAATATCACCATGAATACTATTTCTTTATTTACTTAGATTCACTTCTTTCTTTTGAACAGAATCAGGCAAATTCATTTGTAATATTAATTCATTTAAAACTCATCCATATTGAACACAGATCAATTGAAACTTGGAAATTGTGAACGCACCATGTCTGATCATGTAACTGAAATATTTAAGAAAAAGCAACATACGGTATCTTGCTCAAAGTAGTATTTCAATGTCCTGGACGATTGTGATGGCAGGAGATTTTGTACTGAGCTGAGAGATGAAATTACATTTTCATTTATAACTAAGATACTCCATGTGTAAAAAGCCCACAGCTTGAAAAATGCAACAAAACAGCTGCTCCACCAGAATGATGTAACAGGACAGTGTCAAAACAATTCACTTGGATACCATTTGAGGATTTTTTTTTCCAAGGCAAATTCAAACACTTTACAAAGGAAGAAATTTTAAAAGCAGCAAATGAATCTGACCTATTGAAATATTAAGTCCTTTTGATATTACAAGTCAAGTCAGTGGTCATGGTTGTCTGTCATGTCCAACAATGACAGGAGACCAGTGCGAGAGAGTGTATGAACAAGTGTCACAAACTGGAGTCTTCCTTGACTGCAGTTGATGACCTTGACTTCTTCAGTGCCTTGTCATGCCCTTCGCTCTCCATGGAGTGTTGCAGTCCCACCTTCCTGGCCGTTGGACCTCATTATCGATCTGCCGGAGGTGACCACATGTTAGGACAGGCATGTCCCTATCTCACCAGGGAATAACGCTGCCGGCTACCCTCACCTGGTTTAGCCCACTTGCCCAAGCAGTGTACCGGGGTGAGGCTGCTGATGCATGCAAGTGGCTACTTGGAGCTACAGGTGAGAGCTGAGTGTCCGGTGGGGACCATAGGTGAGTGTGCTGCCCCAGAATGGACATGACAAGCCCCTTCATTTGAGGTGCTAGCCCTCCCTGGACAGCCAGTACACCCCTCAAAGCAGTGGCAATTTGATTCAATTGATACAAGAAAGCTTTCATATGACAAAGTTCAAAAAGCTACTTAATGCAAAATGCTTATAAATTAAACAAATATATTTTCAAAGAAACAAATAATGATTTTAATTGTTCATAATGGCGAGCACCCTGATAGTGTTGTGGGTACTGCAATGCTATTACAGCTCAGGGCATCAAAGTTTGGAGTTTGATTCCAGCATCATCTGTAAGGAGTCTGCATGTCTTCCCCACTGAATACATGGGTTTTCCCCGAATGCTCTGGTTTCCTCCCACAGTCCAAAGACGTACTGGGTAGGTTAATTGATTATTGTAAATTGTCCCATGATTAGGTTATGGTTAAATCAGGTCTGCCTGGGGTTACTGAGTCGAAGGGCTGAAAAGTCCTACCCCACGCTCTACCATTAAATAAATAAATAAATAAATAAATAGATAAATACATTTGCAATGACAATGAGAAAGGAATGCAAATGAAATAATAGAAAAAATAATCTGAAAACAAATGGTTTTCTGAAAACACATGGTTAAGTGGCTTTTATAAAAGTTATAACACTTGAATGCCCAGTTTAAGATGATTAGATCTTTTTTCTCCGTTGTTTACAGGTACAGATCATGATCCTCAAGGGATTATGTTAACAGGAGAGTGCCACAGCTCAGAAAGAACCATTTGCTCCTTGGAGAATAGTCAGTGCCACACAGCACTTGGACCAAAACATAAACATCATGTAGTTATTTGACTGAACCAGGCAGGCATACTCAGTAATCAGTTTGATTGTTGCTAGAGGTGCACTCATCTGGGAAAGTAAAAAGTACTCTTCACACTCTTGATGGAAAGGCAGAAGAGTACTAAATCTTAGCTGAATGATACTTTGTCTCTCATCTGCTTCTATGAATACAGTATTTATGTGGCTAGTTCATTTAGTTTCTGGTCAAAGACACTCAGAATGGTGAAATTGACAATCTTGGTGATGGTGATATCATTGGACTTCAATGAGATGTTTCTTTAGGTTCTCCAAGTTGAAGACGATCAATGCTTGTCTATATGTTCCACAAATTTTATTTAAGACCACAAGATATAAGAGCAGAATTAGGCTATTTGGCCCGTCGAGTCTGCTCCACCATTTCATCATGACTGATCCAACTTTCCTCTCAGCCCCAATCTCCTGCCTTCCTCTCATATCCCATATGCCCTCACCAATGGAGAATTTATTAACCTCTCTTCTGCCACTTTTCACTCTACTGTCATTTACAATGGAAGACAGGACATCAATGGAAGTGTGAATATGATTTAGTGAAGATACTGATCTCAGACACTCCGGCTGCAATGCACTAAGACTCAGGTGACTCAGAGTTCTACTATTTGAACTGTCTCCCTCTAAATGAACACTTCTGTTACAGAATCCCTTGTACATATTTCAACACACCCAGACACTTTTATCAGTATTTTCTTAACGTCTACTCATAACCACCATTTGTCTAATCCTTGATCAAATCTATCCTGACTTGCTCTAAACTTTGTACATAGAACATAAAACAATACAGTACAGGAACAGGACCTTGGTTCATGATGTTCCACTGAACCAATTAAATCAGTTATTAACTGGCTAACTAAACTGATCTCATCTACCTGCAAACATCCATATGCTTCCATTTTCCTCACACTTGTGTGCCCATCTAAACGTCTCTTAAAAGTTCCTAAAGTTTCTGCCTCTACCAACACCCCAGGCAGTACATTCCAGGGACCTACAATTCGTTGTGTAGAAAACTTACCCCTTACATTTCTTTTGAAATTACTCCCTCTCACCTTAAATTGATGCCCTCCAGTATTAGATGTTTCAACACCTGGAAAAAGATATTGTCAATCTACCCTATCTATGTCTCTCATAACCTTATAAACCTCTGTGAAATCTCCTCTCAGCCTCCACCGCTTCCGAGGACAAACTTGGGTTGTTTGCTATCTCCCATTATAGCACATGCACTTTAATCCAGGCAACAGCCAGGTAAACCTTTTATGCACTCTCTCCAAAGCCTATTCATGCAGTGACCAGGATTGTAAGCACTACTCCAAAGCAGCCTAAATAGAGATTTATAAAGCTACACCATGGCTTCCTGACTTTTTAACTAATAAAGGCAAGCATGCCATGTGGCTTTTTAAACACCCTATCAGCATGTGTAGCCACTTTCATGGAGCTAGGAACTTGGACTCCAAGATCTCTCTGCTGAGCAGCACTATTAAGGGTCATGCCCCTAACAGTGTACCGTCTCTTTTCACTTGACTTACTAAAGTGCAACATATCACATTTGGCTGGAATAAACTCCATCTGCCATTTATCTGCACACATGCACAACTGATCTATATCCTATTGTATTCTTTACAGTCTTCTGCAAAGCACCATCTCTTCCTTTACCCCAAAATGCCCTAGCATATCAATATGCTCAGCTCTGATCTCCCTATCCTCCATGTCTTTCTCACTGGTAAATACTGATGTAAAGTACTCATTATGGTCCTCATCCACATCCTCCGCATCTGAGTAAATGTTTGCCCCTTCATCCTTCAGTGGTCCCTCCTTCTCCCTAGTTATCCATTTTCTCTTGATGTATGTACAGAACGCATTGGGATTCTCTTTAATCCTACTTGCCAAGGACTTTTCATGGCCCTTCCTGGCTATCTTCATTCTTTTTTGGCTTCTTTATAGTCCTCAAGGGCTCTGTTTATCACTCTAACATCCTAAGCTTTACACATTTCGCTGTCTTCTTCTTAATTAAATTCATCACTTCTGTTGACATCCAAGATTCTCTTACCTTACTATCCTTGTCCTTCCATCTGACTGGAACATATCTGTCCTGTTTACTGTGCAGTTGTCTTTAAATACCTTCCACATGTCAGATGAAGATGTGCTCAAAACAACAGTTTCCAATTAGCAATCCCCAGTTCCTGCCTAATGTTCTTGTAATTTGTCCTGCTCCAAGTTACATTTGCCAAAAGGTCCAAACTTTCTTATCTATAGCTATTTTAAAGCTTAAGGAGTTGTCACTGTTCCCTAACTGTTCACCCACTGAGAGGCTAAGCTCATTACACACCACCAGCTCCAAAACCGCCCCTCCTCTTCTTGGACTTGCTACATACAGTATTGATTTGAGAAACCCTCTTAGATACACCTAAGAAATCCTCGCCCATCTTAAAATCTTTCACTTAAAAGGTCCCAGTTTATATTAAGGAAGTTGAACTCGCCCATAACAACAACTCAATTGATTGTACACTTTTCCTTAATCTGCCTGAATATCTGTTGCTCAATAACCTGGTGGCCTGTGGGGCATCTGTAGTAAAATCCCATCAGAATGTTTGCACCCTTCCTATTTTTGAGTTCTAACCATATAGGTCAGTGGACTTCCTTCCATTATGTACCTCAGAGTGCAGTTCTGATATTGTCCCTAAGTAGCAACATAACTCCCCCTCCCCCACCTCTTTTACTTCTCTCCTATCATTACGAAATCATCAAAACCCTAGGACATTAAGCATTCATTCCTGTCCCTCTCTCAACTAAGTCTCTGTTATAGCCACAACATCATAGACCCCTGTACTGATCCTTCTCCAAGTTCATCACCTTTACCCAAAATACTCCTAGCATTAAACTACCCACACTTCCAACTACCCATTCCATCATATCTATTACTTTACTCCTGCTTGTTTTTACTGGTCCAGACATCTACCTTCCCCTCCATCTCTCCAGTTTCTCACCTGGTGCTCTGGTTCCCATCTCCCTGCTAAACTAATTTAAATCCTCCAGAGCAGCACCATGACCTTCAGTTTAGGTGCAACCCATTCCTCTTGTATAGGTCACCCCTGCCCCAGAAAAGGTTCCAGTTATCCAAGAACCTGAAATACTGTCCCCTGCATCAGTTCCACAGCTACTCGTTCATCTGTACTGTCATCCTATTCCTGCCCTGATTAGCACATGGCAATGGGAGTAATCCAGAGACTACCACTTTAGAGGTCCTGCTCTTCACCCTCTTTCTTAACTCCCTATACTCTCTGTGCAGGACATTTTCCCCCTTCATACATATGTCTTTGGTGCTAACATGCACCATAACCTTTGGTTGCTCACCCTCCCCCTTGAGAATATTCTACAGCCACTCTGAGATATCCTGGACCCTAGTACCTGGGAGGCAACATATCATCTCTTTTTCCAGCCACAGAATCTCCTGACTATCCCCCTGCTTATTGAGTGTCCTATCATTATCACTCTATTTGACTTTACCCTTCCCAGCAGACCCTTAGGACTGGCCACAGTGCTACTGGCCTGGCTTCTCTTGTACCCTAATAGGTAATCCTCACTGCAGTTTCCAAAGGGGTATTCTTGTTGTTGAGGGGAATGGCCACTGTCTGTTTATTCCCCTTATTTCTCCATCTCCTATCCGAAACTTGCACTCTAGGTGTTTTCATGTCGGTAAAAGTTACATAATTGATGGTTTCAACTATTTAGATACTCTTGAGTATAGCCAGCTCAAGATCCTTGAGCTTGCCCGTTAGCACATGAAGTTGAACACTCTTTCCACAGATGTGGTCATTAGAGAGACTGTTAGCTACCCTGCAATTCCACAACTTACAGGAAGAGTATTTGATTGTCTTAACTACCACCCTGTCAAGACTTGTTATACCTTTGGCTTTAACTTCACAGTCTTAAGTTCTAGCCTGCACCTATTCTTGCTGAGGCCTGTTGAGCCAAAGCCTGACCACTCTAACAATGGCCCACTGCAACAACGGCCACTCCCACAACAACAATTCTGCTTAAAACTCACTTCTTCTTATTGGCCCTGCATTAGCTACTAATAATCCAAACAATCTCCTACTCCACAGACTAGTTCCTACAGGCCCCACTTTCTTTTAAAAACTGGTGCATAAAGTCTACAAAGAGCCGTCTTCGACTTGCTCCGTGACCTCCCACTCTGCAGACAAGTCCTGACAGGCTGCACTCATCTTTTGCTAACGCAATCCCCATTTCCACTGTTCAACATTCACTCCAACCACCCTTAGAATCCCTTTTTTAACTCTTCTGATGACCCCCTGTTCACATCTCTTTAAAGCACTTTGAGGTACTTCTCATGAATACTAAATAAATATAAACAGTTGTTAACTGGAGAATGCAGTTTAGGTTGACAGGACCTTTATCAATGGCCTGTACCGTTCTTGCAACATGATGAAGTGTTTTTGGTCTTTAAACAGTTGGGATGAAGATGCCAACAGCATTTGCAGTAAACTCTTACCAAACATTGGAACATTGGTAACATTGCAGTAATTATTGTAAATGGCTTCAAGAAACTGTGCTGAACTCAATGCAATGAGTAACCACATATGTACAATATGTAGCAAACCAGCACAAAAATAACAATGCCCAATTTAATGTTGCCCATGTATTGTATCAAGTGAAATCTTGAATCTTCATGAAAATTCTCTTGTCATGCAGTTTAGCAATTTACGCTGGAAGCCAATTTATCTGCTTCCATAAGCTAAAGTCAGGGTAGCTATTTTGTTATGAATTCAATTTACCAGGAAGTGTCCAGGTTCAATACTAGACAAAGCTGACATCAACAGCACCCAGTAGGTTTAAAAGGATCAAACTTCATTTTCATCATTATGATAGGGGAAAAAAAGCTAGCTTTCCCCTTGAAGTATTATATAATGATTACTGTTTGCACTGTGCTTGCAATAAAAGAAAAAATTATATTTATAAAGTGCCTTTCATAGCTATTAGCTGTCCCAAAGCATTTTACAGCCAATGAAGTATTTTTGAAGTATACTCATTGTGATTACACTATACAGAAGCTGGTTACACATGACATTTTCCCAGGAGAACCAATGTAATAAGAAATAATGCAATAACCAGCTAATCTGTTTTTTAATGATTTTGGCCATTGTATCAGAGATATCAGAGAACTGTACATATATCCTTGAAAGTGCCAGGCTTGTTAAGTAAATAGTAAAGCATAACACAGGAGGTGAATTGCTATAAAACATATTTACAGCACAGTGCCATCACAATTGAGGCGGCTTGTGAAGGCAACACAGGGAGTTCAAATTAAAATTACCAGAGTGGCTCTACGGCAAAAGATTTCAATGAGGAAGTTAGACAGGGGAAGCAGGGTTGTTTAAATTTTTTGAAGAGGTACAGAAGATGATAAGTTTACTGTTGCTGGGCTAAATGTGTAGAAATCCATTGAACTGAAACAAAAACAACAAAGCATTACTTTATATTCCTCTCTTATTCTGTCAAGTGAGCTGCAGGAATCATATAAAATGCCCTTTCATTTCAGCTACTGAGAATCAGATGATTGTCTTCCAACCAAACACCATGTTCCATTATGCATGGTAAAAAAGTAGCTAGTGAGGAGACTGAACCCCAATTTCCGTCAGAAGATGATCCAAGAGCAATGAGGAAATTAAGATTTTTTTGTTAAATACAGAAGTTACGAAGATTATAGTGAGTAATTGTGATATAAAATATATTGCCCATTAGATTAGTAGAAACAGAGTCTATCAGGTTCTTATAAAGGAAATAGGATCTGAATTTGAAGGGAAGTAAGTTATAAGTCTCCAGGAAAAAGCAGGGAAAAAGAAATGAGTGGATTGAAAAGTGTATGTAATTATGGATCATCCTGTATTACTGAAGATGCAGATAGTCTTGGGGTTAGAGGGCTTTGTATGTGCTTGAATGCGGGAAAGGAACAGAGCTTGTGTTGCTGTTGTTGTTTTATTGTGTTCTCTGTTGTTGTGTTGAGCATTGTGAGCAGACTATGTTGGCATAGAAATGTGCGGTGATACTTGCAGACTGCCCCCAGCACAGCCTCAGATGTGTTAGTTACTGACACAAACAATGCAATTCACTGTATGTTTCAATGTACACATTATAAATAAAGCTGAATTTTGAATCTTGAATCTTAAATCTCACTGTATGCTCCAGTGTGGAAGCAGGTAAGTTAGCATTTAGACTGGCAAATGTACAGGCAGGGGACGGGAAAGGTATAGACCTTGCACAGATAGATGGGATTAGTTTAAAATGGCATCATGGTCAGCACATTCATGATGGGTCAAAGAGCTTGTTCCTGTGCTGTTCTATATTCTGTGCCTCTGGGCAATAATTCTATTGCAGATACAATATGGGCAATTATCTCGGACAGTGGAATCCAAATTTTTTTGGACTGCCACCACCTTGACTCCCCAACCACATCTTCAGTGCACCACCTCCCTTTCCGAACATTACATAAAAACTATAAAAAATTTAGACTTGCAATGCACAGTGAAGGAAAATAAGAAATGCATGTTGAAAGAATTAACAAATAATTGCAAAAATTATTCAAATCTATTTAAATCTACAAATAGAATTAATTCTTTATTTATTTACTAAAAACAAATTTCATCATCAGTTTTAGATTGTACATTAATAGTACAGCTAGTCACTATTTCATTGCTTTTTCACTGCTTACTGAGATGATGGGACTGGTGCAGTGACATCAGCTTTTCAACATCAGCTGAACGTCACTCCGAAGGAGTCTCAGATCCCCATGTTCAGTAATTTGCAGTCTGTTTCATTGCTTTGAATGAAGCTGGCCATCTGTACTGAAATCGCGCTCCACTAAATATGATGTTGGAAAAGCAATAAAGAACACCATGACCTTTTCCACAGTGCAAGATTGCATTCAGAGATTTCTTTCTGCAACCAAAAGTTTTGATATGTTTTTTTAACCTCGATTTTGTTGTGAGATAAGTTGTTCCTCCATCCTTCCTGTTAAAACCTTAGTACAAGTGTTCAAGAATGGATCTATTACTCAATCTGGAACTTGGATCGAGAGAAGATCCTGAAATGGCTCGGACATGACTTTATACAGCTCCCCCACATGGACACGGTACACTTGAAGATCATCATCTGGTATTCTTACTTTCTCTTCCAACTGAAAGAGGCTCAGAAATTGGAAAAGGTCCGATGGCCAATGGTGCACTTAAATAGGGTTAACTTGGACAGATATGTGGAGGCAACTGATTTGATTTTGATAAGATTCAGATTATTTGTTTGGAATTGAGTGTGATTTCATTAAACTGTGTGAATAATTCTGATAAGTAAGTATTCTTGAGTTGATTACTGATGAAGCATTTGAATACTTAAACAATTTTATCAGTTTCAAAAAGTGCTTTAATGTCCCCCAGGCAGTTTCCATTTGAGAGCCATCTGATTTCTGTGTGTAACACAAAGCATTCAAACTTTACATCATTTTCAATACAAAGCTCTCAAAATAGTCGAGAATTGAGATAATGGGACTTGATTTTATTTACCACTATGATAACTGTATTTAATGATTTGTGCAGCCGATTACTTAGGTTTTTTTGTGACAAGATGCTGTATGTGATGTTAGGTTCAGCTTTTTTCAAGAAAGCAGTAATCCAACGGTGGTATCATTTCATTGACGGTACCCCATCTGTTGTACAAGCAATAATGTTAGTGAGCAGGATGTTCTTCTCTTTGAAAAATTGCTCAACAACCCAAAATATTGACTCGCTCTTTGTACATTTCTAGTTCCCTTGCAAATAACAGCTCTTGAACTATGCTTTCAACTTTCATGAAGCAAACAACAAAATAGCAAAGATTTGTCATCTGGCAAATTTGACTAATCTGACTGCAGAGCAAATTCTGTCATCCCAAGTATGTTGCACAATGTGTCTTCCACATTCTCAGACATGTCATCTATTCATCTTGGAACAGAGTTGTTGCTGAGTGGAATCTCCTTAATTATTTGGTCTGGTAACTTACGCAAAACTGTACTCAGATACACTCCTACTGCTGGCAGAATCATTCTCCAATTTTACGGGTCTTTCCAGATTTCATAATGAGCAATGAAATGTTGCCTGAAGCATCAGTGTTTTGTTGTGAAATGCTGGCACACATGTCTCAAGGTGTCACAAACATGAAAAAATCTGTAGAAGATGGAAATCCAAAGCAACACCAATAAAAGCTGGAGAAACTCAGCAGACCAGACAGCATTCTGATGAAGGGTCTCTGGCTGAAATGATGACTGTTTACTCTTTTCCATAGGTGCTGTCTGCTCTGCTGAGTTCCTCCAGTATTTGAATGTGTTACTTATGTTTCAAAGTCTTTTCTGTTTCTGTAAGTTTTCACAAAGTAACTGAACATAAGCCAGGTTTGTGTTTGCTTCGCCAGACTGTATTCTCTTCAAATCTTGAGGAACCTGAACAGTTTCATTGCTTCATTTTAAGAAGTTTTTTTTCACACATTGGCTGTTGATGACTTCTTGATGCTGGTATCAATCTGTATTTCAGATATTTCACAGTATACTTTCTACATTTCTTTTTCATTTAGTCTGCTTTAGCCATTTTTGTTATGGATGAACGACCACCATCAATCACCTGATGTTTAAGTCCCACCTCAAGCTCTGCAATCAATAAAGAGGAAAGTTATGACATCATCATAGCTCAAGTACAACCTGACTCTCTGCTTAAAGGTACATAAAGTGGGGCAGCAATATCTCAGTTGTGCTGTGGGCTAGAGAAATGTGGTCAAGACCATTCAAAAAGGTAGATTCTGAATTTTAGCACATTGAATGCCATACTCTAATTCACAGGAATTACATCACTGCATGATTAGAGTATGGGAATTGTACTAGCTAATACTGTACAACAGAAGTGAATGGAAATAACACGACTTCTTCTCTTCTGCCAAATACAGAAGTGTCACATTCCTTTTCAGCAACTATAACACATTTTGAACAAAGTCTAAAAAAAATGGTGGGTTTGCAAGGGATGAGGTGACTTACGTGATCATTGTAATCAATTATGAGGCACCGAGGATCAATACATATAATAAATAATTAATGTCTTAAATTAAGCCTGTAATCCCTCATCTTTCGCCCCTTGCTACCAAGTGCCCCCGCTGCTTCTTTTATCTGCATTGCCCCCTTAGAAACCCCCACCAGCCCCCAAGTGGGGATGAGATAGCCCACGTTGGGAACCACTGATCTAGGATTATTCATCCACTAAAAATAGAACAAACTCACTGTATAAATTTGTCCTCCCATCACGTAGCTCTCAATACCAGCAATCTGAAACTGTTTACAAGGCTCTCAAGCAGAGCACCCTCACCAGTAATCAACCTGCTGACACACATTTTGGTTTCTGCACCGGCCAATTTACTTCCACTTGATGTTCAATGTCATTAGCTTTGGTTGAATGCCTCAATATATACTTCTTGCAGTAAATATTACCCAAATATTTAAATGTATTAGAAACATAACTGTAATGTTAGAGGTCTGTAGTGAAAGACATATTCTCTAAGTATCCAAATCCTTTCCATATCTACAAGAAACAATATAGGGGTAAGATAGATAACCCTCTGCTTATTGCATTCAAGAAACATTGAGGACAAAGCAAACTTTTGATTATTCCGTGCTTTTCCACTCCACCTCACTGTCCCCCACCTCCACCTCCCAATACATAAACATTTTAAATAGGCACTGTCTCCACTAATGGTGTACCATGACTGCAGAGTGATAGCATTTCCCATATTCATGACCATTAATGAACACGTGACCAGTAGTATTAAAAGACCAGTTGCTGGTTTTAAGTTAAAAATGTGATGCTCCTATTGGAGTATAAATTTTGCTCAGTTCTGAGCTTGCTATTTGCTATGCATGTATCCTAAGAATGTAAAAGACAATGGTGTGTTAGAGGAAGCTAAGAGATGTAAATTATGTGTCAGAAACACACTGAGTCTCAGCAATTTGCAGAACGGTAAACTTTTCGAGTCTGCAGAGTCGGACCCAACCAGCTCCTGCTAGATTGAGTGCCGAATTACACTTTGCACAGTTTTTTTATACCCTAGTTGTTTACGACTTTGTGAGTTGCACCCATGTGAGGTGCAGACATTCTTCCTTAATCTCATTACAAAATTACAAATGTGACTACCCTTTGGCCCACTTATCAGCCTCAGCGCATTAACACCGTTATTGTTCAACCGTTAAGCATGTCTTCCCGTTACCTGTATCGCTTCTTTAATCAGCAAGCTATTGTTTCATCCTGATTTTGCAAATTGGTTTATACGTTGCCCTGCAAGTTGCTTTGCACGTTCTTTCTGTGTCAGCACATTCTAAATGGACTCCTTAAGAATCATTTCTCTCAATCCACCCTTTTTCTTTTTAGAATGTGCTATCAGTTGGGCTTTTGCCACGGGTTTACATAGGCTTCTTCCTCTAGCTCTATTTCCCTTTGTAGGAGTACCTGAACAGGATCAGCTGGGGCCCCTGGTTGCATGACTTGTCTTGCCACCCGAGCTACTAGCTCCCGCAAGCAGGGGATCAGACATGGTAGCAGAAGGAGGACCATCAATCCCCCTCCTATAACCCCTAAAGCGGTTCGCCACCAGCCTCCTTTCAACCATCCGTCCAGCCAGTCCCAATACCCCAGCGGCTTCCAGGTCTGTACCGGCACGTGGGCCAGTTTCCTTATTTTATCTGATATTTTTTGAACCACCTTTCCGTTGTCATCTATCTTTAAGCAGCAGTTGGTTAGATTAAACTTTCCACATACTCCTCCTTTTTGTTGTAGTCATAACATTTCTCGTTTACATGAGAGTGTGATACAAAGGACCCTGGAAAAACCGTCATGCCCACCCTTACCGTCGTCCTGCACTTATCACATCCCCCTTCAGCGCTTCTCAACAATAGCAGTATATACATTACAGTCCCAAAGTTCATTCTGTCCGTCTTTTGAGCTTTAGCACCATCGGGTCTTCTCCCTGGACGCAAGTCCATTCTGCACCTTCTTCGGGCTTTACGGGTCCCTTGATTCTCGCGGCGTGGGTCCACCCTTTTTCTTTTGTCCTTACTGCAGCTTCGGTGGTCAGTAGCACCTGGAATGGGCCTTCCCACTGCGGCTGTAACTTCTCTGGCTTCCAAGTCTTAATCAGGACCCAGTCACCGGGCTGAGTTCGGTGGAGTGCGAAGTCCAGAGGTGGTGTTTGTGCGAGTAACCCCTTCCTGCGCAATTCTGCAAAAGAACGAGACAGTGCCTGTAAATAGTCCCTTACAAAGACATCTCCCCCTTGCAGGGAAGGATAGCCCTCCACCTTGTTCCAATATGGAAGGCCAAACAACATTTCATAAGGGGATACTCCTATATCTTTTCGAGGAGCCGTGCGGATTCTTAGTAGGGCCAGGGGTAGACACTTGGTCCAGGGTAGCTTGGTTTCCATCATTAGTTTTGTCAATTGCGTCTTCAAAGTACTGTTCATCCTCTCAACTCTTCCTGAGCTCTGAGGGTGCCAGGGGGTGTGCAGCTTCCACTGGATTCCTAAGGCGTCACAGATTAGCTGGTGTGTTTTTGAGGCAAAGTGTGTTCCCCTATCTGAATCAATAGACCCCATTATTCCATATCTTGGGACTATATTTTCTAATAGGATCCGTGCCACTGTAGGGGCGTCCGCTTCAGTGGTTGGGAATGCTTCCACCCACCGAGTGAAGTGATCCACAATTACTAACAGGTACTTCCATCTCTGAACTTGTGGTAGTTCCGTAAAGTCTATTTGGATCCGATGGGACGGTCGGTCGGCTAGTGTTTGTCCCCCCTTATGGGTGGCACGCATCATTTTCTTGTTTACCTTTTGGCAGGTGTAACAGCCCCACACCTCCTGTTGAGCTAGTGTGAATATCCCTTTACAAACATAGTCCCTTAGGATAGTGTCGCACATAGCTTGCACTCCCCAATGGCTTTGTTGGTGTAGTTGTTGCAGTATATGACGAGTTACTTCCTTATTCAGTACTTGCCGTCCGTCGGGGGTCTTCCACTCGCCTTCTGATGTTTGTCGGGCTCCCCTATTGATTCCCCGTATAAGAACTGTGCCGGGTTACAACTATTGTTCCTTTCAAAGCTTACATCATCCCCGACCATCAGAATGGTTTCGTATTTCAGTATGCGAGAGTCCGTCAACCACCGCTGAGCTTTTTGGGCTAAGAGGGTGCTAACGGAGTGCTGGGTATACACCGTCATTCTTCCCCCAAAGGTTAATTTCCGTGCTTCTTCGACTAGTACGGCTGCTGCCGCTACGGCTTGTATGCACGTCGGCCATCCCCGGGATACCGGGTCTAACATTTTTGATAAAAAGGCCACAGGTTGCCGCTTTCCTCCTTTTTCTTGGGTTAGTACTCCTAACGCAGTTCCTTCATTGTTTGTTGCATACAGCTGAAAGGGCTTTTCCAGTGCTGGCAGTGTTAATACCGGGGCCCGAATTAGTTGCCCTTTTATTTTCCTGAACTTCTGTTCTTCTTCTTCGGTCCAGCTGATTATTCCCCGGTCTTCCTTTGCCAATTTGTCGTACATAAACTTCACCAGGGGGGTATAATTCTCTATCCAAATCCGGCAATAGCCCACTAAGCCCAGAAATTGTCTTATTTCCTTCTTTGTCCTGGGAAGCGGTATTTTAGTTATTCCCGCTATTCTTTCTGGGGTTATTTGGCGGTGCCCTTTACTGACTCTGTGTCCGAGATATGTTATTTCCTTCTCGACAAATTGCAGTTTCTTCTTGGACACCCGCAATCCTTTTTCTCCTAGGTAATTCAGGAGTCTTATAGAATCGTCTCGCACTACCTCCTCTGCTGGTCCCGATAGTAGTAGGTCATCGACATACTGTAATAGTTGGTTCTTTTCGGTACAATGGAATCCAGCCAATACTTGCTCCAGTACCTGTTCGAATAGGTTTGGGGACTCCGTGAACCCTTGGGGCAAGACGGTCCACCGGAGTTGCTTCTTCCGCCCAGTGAATGGATTTTCCCATTCAAATGCGAACATATCTCGGCTACCTTCCTCCAACGGGCAACTCCAAAAGGCATCTTTTAGATCTATCACACTGAACCATTCATGTTCAGGAGGTATTTTGCTCATTAATGTATAGGGGTTAGGCACTACCGGGTATCGTGTTTGGACTACCGCATTTAAGCCTCTCAGATCTTGAACCATTCGATACGTGCCGTCGGGCTTTCGGACCGGTAGGATGGGGGTATTAAAGGGTGACATACATTCTTCCAGGAGTCCATCTGATACTAATGTCTCAATTACAGGTTGTAATCCCCTCCTCCCTTCCATGGCAATGGGATATTGCCGTCTTCTCTCTTCTGCTTGTTTGTCCCACTGTGGGTCGTTTACTGGAAATTTCTGGTCCCCCGGTAACTCATTCGGCTGTTCCCTTCCCCAAATTGATATTGCAGCTTGTCGTATCATTTGCCTCTCTTGTGCAGAAAATAGCGTTCCCATAATCGCATGCATTTCTTCCCAAGTGTAAACATTAGGTCCTAAGAATTGATCCAACTGTTCTGCCAGTCCCATTGGATCTTCTAATAAAGTTTTCATATCTTTCTTAAATCCTCGTACTTCGGTACTTGTCAGAGGGACGTTTACAAATCCTGTTCCTCCCCGTTCTCCTCCCATTGGAACCTCTCGAAGGGGACACAGCTGTACCTCTTCCTTTTTTAATTCGTCTTTCTTTTTCTTATCTGCTCCTGTCACACTCCTTGTTTCGATCCTTGCCTTTGCTTTTTCCCTAACATCCCTCTCTTCCCTCTCCGGGTCTATTTCTTCTGTTTTTTCACTTTCTTCACGTCCTCCCTCTGCTCCCGCAAGGGGCGCAGAAGGCTGGACATAGGGAGGGGGTAAATGATCGAGTGGGTCCCACTTCCGCTCCCCTTTAATGCCCAATTTAAAACTCTTTGTTGTTACTCCTGGCCAGGGAGCCCAACAAAAAGCATAAGCAATTTCTTCCGGTTTTACACTTGGTTTTGAATTAACGTAAATGTTTAAGGCTTGTCGTACCCAATCCTCCTCAGACCCAAGCCACGGCCACCAGACCGCAGGTTTTTCTATCGGCTGTTTCGACCAAATTAAACAGTACTGTATCATTTTTTTTCTTTTGTTTCCCTTTTAGTCTTCCACATCCCCAATTCTCAAACATTCTACCGAGGGGGCTATCAGGAGGAACCCCCGGGTATGGTCCCGGTCTTCTCCGTCTCCTCTTTCTTTTTAGAGCCACCCCCTCCCATCTTATTCCGCTCTTACTTAATCCCGCACCCTTCTACTGCAACAGTAGGCACTTTACCCGGTGCGTCCCAAGGACTTTTATCAGGAGGACCCCCGGGTAGCGATCCCGGTCTTCTCCGTCCTTACTTATTCCCGCACCCTTCTACTATAATAGTAGGCACTTACCCGGTGCGTCCTGGGGACTTCCAGTACCAGGTACTGTCCCCTTCTCCCCATTTACCGCTCTGCGCTGTCCGGATATCACTCGCTCAAGCCGCGTTGGAGCGACGAGCAAGGAGTCAGGGACCGCCAAACTCGGCGGGGTGCACCGTCTCCGATGTCCTTCCTCGTGTCCACCGCGGCCGGAGTGTGGATCCCGGACGAGCCCCCACGTTGTCAGAAACACACTGAGTCTCAGCAATTTGCAGAACGGTAAACTTTATTTTTCGAGTCTGCAGAGTCGGACCCAACCAGCTCCTGCTAGATTGAGTGCCGAATTACACTTTGCACAGTTTTTTTATACCCTAGTTGTTTACGACTTTGTGAGTTGCACCCATGTGAGGTGCAGACATACTTCCTTAATCTCATTACAAAATTACAAATGTGACTACCCTTTGGCCCACTTATCAGCCTCAGCGCATTAACACCGTTATTGTTCAACCGTTAAGCATGTCTTCCCGTTACCTGTATCGCTTCTTTAATCAGCAAGCTATTGTTTCATCCTGATTTTGCAAATTGGTTTATACGTTGCCCTGCAAGTTGCTTTGCACGTTCTTTCTGTGTCAGCACATTCTAAATGGACTCCTTAAGAATCATTTCTCTCATTATGTAATCTGAGTTTGCTATTTGCTATGCATGTACCCAATTTAGCAGGAGAATGAAATATTAGGAATGTAAAAGACAATGGTGTGTTAATGAGAGGTAGCTAAGAGATTTAGATTAGAACATGATTAAGTCAATGGGTAGAAACAAGAGTGACAAGATGTACGTGTGGTATGCGTGATATGCAACTATAGCAACTGGACCAGGGGATTGCTATAAAAAAATGCTGTGTCCAAAGATCAGTGGGCAATCACTGACTGTCTCAGCTTTGATTTGCAAATTAAAGTTTAACCCTTCTTGAAGAATCTTCTGCATCTCCTAATCATTTGTGGGGCACGAGAAACCACGACACTCCTTAACAGCAACATGGAAAAACCTGACCACTCATGTCCTAGTAGTATAACAATGTGAATCACCAATATCTTTCCAAAATCAAGCAGTGATGGACAACAAATACGGTATGTCAGCAGCATCTATAAACCAAAAACAAATAGCAATATAAAATCTAAGAGGAGGAGATCAATTGTAGATCAAGTTGTGATTTAGGGCATAATTGTTACTATTTTTTGCTTTCTATCACATGGGAATAACTCTGACTCTGCAGACAATAATGGATCAGCCACAGGATGTATATTTGTCATTTTCATTGCCATTGACTTCAATCGAGGTTATTAATGTACCATGTCTTGGACAAAAAAAAGGCTAGAAGAATAGAAATGCAAGTTGCACAGACTAAATGTTATGAAGAGCGATTTTGAAACAAGAAATTCAGTTACTGAGATAGGCTAACAAAATTTCAAACTTGGCTGAGCATTTTGAAAAAGAAGTGAGCTTAATACAATGGGTGGGATAATTGTAATTACCTCAACAAAATTAATAACCATGCCATTTAATTTTATTATTGATTTTATGATAACTGGTTTAAAGAAGATTAATTATGTTAAATATATCTTGAAATGCACCAGAACATCAAAGGAATTAGATTAGGTGTAGCTAGTGAATCATGAACGGACAATGTTGGGAACATTCAGAAGGTTAATTAGTAACAATTTAGGAAAGTTTAAGTTGCTTTCAGAAATTTATCATCAGACATTAAGTGTGTGGTAGATTTGCATCACCCTCTACATGCTAACTTAACTGTATACCGTGTTTAGTTCCAGCAAATAAAGTTAAACTCCTGAATATTGATGAGATTGCCTTGCTAAAACTGTATAATATTATGGATGAAAAGCATTTATATAGGATCAGAAATAAGATACATGCTTTTCAGGAGAATGTTTGGTTTGAATGAAGATAGATAGAATGATTTTAAGATGATTCAAGAGAACATTTGGGAAGTCTTCATCCAGATATTGTCCTTAAAACAAGAAAACAGCAACTAAGAGAAAACATGCAAAAGTAGATGTCAGGCCTTTGGAGACATGAGGACATGGTACACCAGGAAAAGTTGGTTGAAGGAGGGAAGAGCAAGAGGAATTCATGCTTATCCTGGAAAATCAATAAGATTAGAAAATCTACAATGTCAGGCAGAAAGCTAAAGGAGACTGGAAAATTTTTGTACTTCTCACCGGGCCTTGGGTGGTGTGGTCTTGCCAGCTACATACTGTCCCTTTGACAAATTTCCACCATTTATTGCTTTGTTGTTGCTGTTGTATGGACCAAGAGCATGTGATCAAATCATTCAAATGGATGAAACAACCAAAATCAGTTATAATCCACTCTGTTCAACAACCAAGCACAAGAAATGATGAAAAATCAGAACATCGAGCCTTACTTACATTTAAGTAAAATTACAACCAAAATCAGCACAATGTCACAGCTCTGCTCTCAGAGATTAACCTTGTAATGACACAGTCTGTAAAATGTTGGGGGGCGGTTACTTCATCTCAATTATGTATTTCATTTTTGTTGATTGGAATATTAGTTTCTCACCCTTTGGACAACTGAAATATAATCAGAGCCAATTGTAACATGAACTTGCTGTTCTGTACAAGAATGTTTCAAAATCAGAAAATGAATACATTATACAGTATTGTATCAGAGTTTGATCAAGCTAATTTAGTATCCAACAACAGTGAATATATTGTTGTTGATGATTGCTGTACTTATTAGCTGAGCTAATAATCATGCTCTAAATTAAATTTAAATTAAATCAGAGTAGTTAACTGAATAAACACTCTTCTGAAGTCATCACTGATTTTTTATTATCAAAATATATTCAATATTTTTCATTTATCCATGACCTATTCTTCTCGAAGAATGCTAATGTTAATTATACTGTATAGTCAGTATTTTTTTCTTTCCATGATCTGTTCCACTTAATGAATGTATCCATTAACTGTGAACATAAAAGTAACATTACAAACATGAGAAAATCTGCAGATGCCAGAGATCCAAAGCAACACACACAAAATGCTCAAGGAACTCTGCAGGTCAGGCAGCATCTATGGAAAAGAGCAAGCAGTCAATGTTTTGGGCTGAGACCCTTCATCAGGACTGGAGTATTGATAAAAGTTCTCAGCCCACCCAAAACGTTGACTGTTTGCTCTTTTCTATTGATGCATCCTGACCTTCTGAGCTCCTGTAGCATTTTGTGTATGTTGATAAAAAGTTACATTGTCAAGTTTGGGAAATTGGGTAAAAGTTCTGATTAACAGTCAGAAGATTGGAGAGATTAACACAAGAAGGTATCCCAGATAACATAGGGGAAAACCCAAGCAGATTGTTAAAAGAATTGATGAAAAATTATGGAATAATGGATCATGGACAAAAAAAGATCAAACATAATTGCTATGAGGCACTGGGAAAGTAGAGAGGAAAGTTAGCAATAGGGCTGGAAAGATACAAGGGTGGTGGGTAAAGAAAACTGAAAGAAATGGACACAAAAAGGAGAAGAGACTTCACTAGGGAAAATACAGAGGATTTAGGATCCAGAGCAGTAACCATTGGAACTAAGAATTGGCCTTAGCCCTTCAAATCTGTTTCCATATTCAATTAGATACCTAAATCATGATCTAATTCTGCCATTTTTCTCTTGTCAACTAAAATCTGACAGTCTCACCTTAAACCATTGACAATATGGTCAATCAACAATTGCTATTAATGGAATAGAATTCCAGAATTCTATTACCCAGTGAATGAAAATACTTTACCTGCTTTCACTTTATTTATTGCATGATAACTGACATGAATCTGGATGTGACTCATCAGTGGTCAGCTTTAATAGGCAAAGGATGAACATTGACAGTCAAATGAAAACTGACATTCATTAGCCAACAGCTCAAAACAGAAGAGGAATTTGGGTGAGGGATTTCAATGCTTAACTGTAGATTGCCGCAAAACTGGGTAAAAAGGTGTAAATGGATAAGAAGTATATTTTATAATAATTTTCTAACAAAGTTATGGAAAGCAATCAGAAGATCCACTTAGCTTTAGAGGATCCAATTCTTTCCTACACAGTAACCTGAAAAACTGGTGGGGGGAAGTGAAGTTGAAGAACCTGCTTTATAACTTCTTGTGTAACCTGTTCCATGCAGTGAAACAAGAAATCAAAGTTCAAAGTAAATTTATTTTCAGTATTTCCCTATATACAACCCTGAGATTCATTATAACCCTGAGAGGGGTAATAACTTCCTGAAACTGGTGGTGTAAGTCCTGTGCCTTCTTCTTGATGGCAGCAGCAAGAAGAGAGCATGTACTGGGTGGTGGGGCTTCCCGAAAATGGGGGCCACTTTTCTACAACAACACTTTGTGTAGATGTGCTCATTGTGAGGGGGGGAGGAGTCTTTAACTGTGGTGGACTGGGCTGTATCCATTACTTTTTGTAGGATTTTCCGTTCAAGAGCATTGGTGATTCCATACCAGGCTGTGACGCAGACAGGTCCTCTGAAATAATAACATCAAGGAATTTAAAGTTGCTGACCCTCTCCACCTCTGATCCCCTCATGGACTTTCAGATTATTTCGCCTGAAGTCAATAATCAGCTTCTTGGTCTTGCTCACTTAGAGCAAGAGGCTGCTGTAATGGCACCTCTCAGCCAAATTTTAAATTTCCCTCCTATATGTTGATCCGTCACCTCCATTGGATTAGGCCATCGACAGTGGTGACATCAGCAAGCTTGAATATGGCATTGGAGATATATGTAAAACTTCATATAGTTCAAGGAGAAATAAGTAAGCTGTGATTCAACAAATGAGATTAAAAAGGGTTAGAACTGTATTAATGGAATGTTGTAGATAAGAATATTCAATACAATGAAGGTTTTCCTTCTGTCTGGGTCTACTGCTGTTTTTAAAGGATCGATCTATGTCAGTGCTAAATCTGGAACTATATCAGCACATTACTTCTGAGACTAGAACTGATAGCTTCTGTTGTTTAATGTTTAATACTTGAGGCAGAATATAATCGTATGCATTTCACACTCTGAATGTAGCAACTCTCAGCAGAGTGTCATTTATTTTAGTAGATATGTTTCAATGTAACTTTTATTAACTCTAAAATTCACAAAGCTAATCCAAATGCTGAGTCAATTAAATGTTATCTCAAGACTTCGCCATTACTGCATGGAACAAATAGAGAATAAGCTGCCTTTACTTCAATATGATCTGTTCAATAAAAAGATGAAGAACTATGGTTTTACGAGGGAATTAACATAGCCAAATGTTCTTCAAAATGTCTAGCACCGAAATTTATTGTTAACTATGGGATTCATTCTGAAGCTTTTATTTTGACCCTACAAAAAGCAAATTGCTGGAACAATTTGTAATTATTTAAGTGCATAACTAATATTATTATATTACGGAATTTTATGTGGGGAAGGAGAAATAGAAATGAACAAATGTACATTGCTAAAAGCAATAAAACCGAAAATGGCAAGCAATAGCCTGTAATTGGAGGTATTATTGAAAAGACAGATTTTCAGAAGGTTTTTTAAAAGATAAGAGGGAAGTACAGAGGTTCAAGAAGACAGGAACAGGGAGGAGGCATGTGGCAATAATGCAAGTGGTAAGGTGGAATGTGTCAGGCTGCAGTCAAAAGATCAAAGCAAAGCAGGTAACAAAAGAGTGGAGATATCTGTGCATGTAATGTGAAAAAAGACAAGGATGGCTAATTTAAATTTAGCAAAGGTGAAATTGGCCATTGCTTGTTCCAGAATCAGTTGTTAATATTTTTAAAAATCCATTTCATTTCCAAGGTGGACTCACTGTCTTGCAATTTGTGCTAAAATAAGACTATAAGATATAGGAGCAGAATTAAGCCCTTTAGCCCATCCAGTCAGTTCTGCCATTTCATCATTGATGATACATTTGTCCTCTCTGTGTCAATCTCCTGCCTTCCCCCACATCCTTTCTTGCCCTTTATGGAGTGTAAAGGTTAAGTGATTAGCAGGATCAGGTATTCCGGAATGGTGAACAAATGTAACAATGGAGACAGGAGAAAATAGTGAATAGTGTATTAGCTTTGAGCTGCTGAATCAATGGGCATGTTCATGTTTTGCTTGAAGATGGTTCTTTTTGAGTTCCGGATGAAGAGAGGGGCACTGGAAAATGGTTTCTCTGTGTTTGCTTTGTATCTCAGCCACAACTGGAAGGCAGAGAGGCAATAAAGGGAGTACATCCACCTATACATTGAAGTTAGTCCATTGTCTTTCTGCTGATGATATTACTAAGGACAGCAGATAGTCAAGGAATGAAAGACCATTGGAAGATGATTTAAGTGAAACATAATGCAACACTATGAAGATTTAGGAAATGCATTTCATTCTTCTGGATCTTGCTCTGTAATGTAACTGAGTATAATCATAAATTCAGGCAGTGGAAAGAGTGTGAAGGGCATCTTCTCAACTCTTCAGGAGCAAAGGTAGATTTGATTAAAAAAATGATCCGGTCATGAAGCTTGGTCAAGTCATTTAGAAACTGTTAAATCAAGTAAGTTGATGATTAGTAAATTAAACCAAAAATCTGCTGACGCTGGAAATCTTAAATGCAGATGAAAATACGCAACAAAGGTACGGTTTTCTTTAACAGTAAGAAGCCTGTCAGATAACAACTTTAATCCTGCAGCCACATTAATACTCCTCCCCCTCTATTTGCAAATGCCCATTATATCTGTGCTCCCTGTGTATCAAAGTGAAAGTAGCTTACAGATGCTGTTGAGTAATGTACATCAAGGCACAATGGAAAGGTTACCCTAAATACGTCTCACTGAGAGCACAACACAGAGAAAACAGGAGGTACCTTAGTATTACACTCTTGGAGGGTAAGGTTGGGTGTGCTTGCAACAGGCAGGAGTGGACTGGGGTCAGTTCACCAACCTGGAACAAAATCTGAGGATCTGAAGCTCATTTCATTTCAGTGGGAATTCTAGGTCCAGGAGAAGCAGGCAGAGAGGAAGGTAAGTAATTAAGGAATTTCACTTTATGTATTTTCCTTTTGTTTAAAGCTTTCTAATTATTTCTAAGCTTTTTATGTATTTTCTTAATTTAAAAAAAAACTTCTGAGTTCAAATTTTACAGTTTTTTTATGTTCTTCATTGTGATAGACTCTTCAACACTATTAAATTAATTACAACTTTGACAGAAACATCAGCTCCCTTCCTTAGCTTTGTGTTCTAACAAAATATATTAGTACTGTTCCAAGGACGAGGCCTCGCCCCAACATTGCCAAGGCTTGGTGCAGTGAAGACCTGGCTTTTGTGTGCAAGCATCTTATACATCTTCAGCAGCACAAAGCTCAAAAGTTTGAAGTAAAATTTATTATCTGAGTACATACAATACAGTCATTACATTCATCCCTGAGATTCTTTTTCCTGTGGTCATACTTAGTAAATTTTCAGAACAGTAACTGTAATCTGTAAACACCAGGAATTGTTAACTGTAAACAAACTGTGCAAATGCAGATATTAATAAATAGTAATAAATAATGAGCATGAAATAACAATATAATGAGTCCTTAAGTGAGTGTAGCTAGCCTGTTTTGTTCAAGAGCCTGATGGTTGAGGGGTAGTAACTGTTCTTGAAGCAGGTGGTGCGAGTCCTGAGGCTCCTGTACTTTCTATCAGATGGCAGCAGTGACATATGAGCATGGCCTGGGTGGTAAAGATTTTTGATGATTGATACTGCTTTTCTACAGCAACATTTCATGTAGATATGCTCAAAGTTTGGATGGGTTTTACCCGTGATGTACTGGGCCAAATAAACTACCTCTTGTAGGAATTTCAGCGCAAAGACATTGGTGTTCCCCTAATGCAGCCAGTCAGCACACTTTCCACCACACATCCATAGACGTTTGCCAATGTTTTTGATGACATGCTGAATCTCCACAGATTCCTGAGGAAGTACAGGCATTGTCACGCTTTCTTCACAATACTATTTCTATGGTGGGTCTTAGACTACCCTCTGATATAGTGACATTCAGGAATTTAAAGTTATTGACTCTCTTCACCTCCGATCGTCTGATGACTACTGGCTCATGGACCTCTGGTTCACCCCTCCTGAAGTCAATCATCAGTTTCTCGCTCTTAATGACATTGACTGAGAGGCTGCTGTTATTAGACCACTCAGCCAAGTTTTCAATCCCCCCCCTGTCCACCTTTGATATGGCCTACAACAGTGGTGTCAACAGCAAACTTGAAAATGGTACTAGATCTATTGACGCCCAGGCTTTGGAGTTTACAGATCAGTGTTGAGTGGATGCTGGTGTTAAATGCGAAGCTGTAATCAATAAAAAGTATCCTGATGTATACATCTTTGCTGTCCAGATGTTCCAGGGTTGTCTGAAGAGCCTATGAGCTAGTATTTGCTATGACCTGTTGCTTTGGCAGGCAAATTGGTGTGGATCCAAGTCACCGTTCAGACAGGAGCTGATATGTTTCAACACCAGCCTCTCAAAACACTTTATCATTGGATGTAAGTGCCACTTACATTTCGACATGCTCTTCTTGGGCACCAGTATGATTGAAGCAAGTGGGTACCACACACTGCTGGAGCAAGCGGTTGAAGGTATCCGTGAGTATCTTCGACCAGTTGGTCAGAACAGATCTTCAGTACTCAGGCAGGTACTCCATCTGAACCGGATGCTTTCCTTGGATTCACTCTTTTGAAGGCAGCCAGCACGTCATCTTCAGATACTGAGACCAAAGGATCATCGGGAGACCTGGGGGTGCACGATGGCTCCTCCCAGTTCTGATGATCAAAGCAAGCACTGAAGGCAGTGAGCTCACCTGGAAGTGAAACTCTGCTGTCCCCTCTGTCGCAAGATTTAGCTTTGTAGGAGGTTATGGCATTCAAACCCTGAAGCAGCTCTCATTGATTCCAGTTTAGTCTGGAATCTCCACTTTGCCCTTGAAATGGTTTTCCAGAGGTCATACCTGCACCTCTTGTAGCATTCTTGATCTCCAGACTTGAATGAAGCAGATCTGGCTCTCCACACGTTCTGGATTTTGTAGTTCATCCAGGGCTTCTGTTTGGGGAAAACCCTATAGGATTTTATGGGGGCACAGTCATCCACAGCTGTTTTAATAAAGCCTGTAATGACTCTGGTGTAGTTATTCAGGTCCTCAGATGAGGTATTGAACACAGCGCAGTCCACTGACTCAAGACAATCGTGTAACAGTTCCTCAGCCTCCTATGGTTCTCTTGATTGGTTGTCTTGATCTCCGGAACCTTGCTCTTCAGCCTCTGTCTGTATGCAGGTAGCAAGAGTACAGCCAAATGATCCTAATTGCCAAAAAGCAGTCTCAGGAAGGAACAATAGGCGTTCCTTATCATAGTGTAGCAGGGATTTAATGTGGGGGAGCTCTGGTGCACCTGGTTATGTGCTGGTGATAATTGGGGCAGGGTTTTCTTCAAACAGGCCTGGTGTTGTTTACAACATCACATCTCCTGTACTCAGTACATTGATTTACGAATGCAAATGTGCCAAAAGCTTTCTTTACGACCCTTTCTAACTGTAGCGTCACTATCAATAAATTATGGACCTGTATTTCCAGATCACTTGGTTTCCTCAGTGCCCTACCATTAATGGTGTAAGATTGACCTTGGTCATGTCCTCCTAAGGTGCCACACCTCACACTTGTCTGCATTATGCCATTTTCAATCTGTCATTTTTCGAGCTGATGCTGATACCTCTGCAAGCCATGATAACCTTCCTTGCTGTCCACTGCGCCTCTATTTGGGTGTCATCAACAGATTTACTGATCCAATTGACCACATGATCATCCAGGTCTTTGATGCAGAAGACAAACAACAATGGATCCAGCTCTGATTCTTGCAGCACAGATCTAGTCACAGGCCTCCAGTCAGAGAGACACCCATCTGTTACTACTCTCTGGTTTCTCCCACAAAGCCAATGCCTAATCCAATTTACTACCTCATCTTGAAAGCTGAACAACTGAACCTTTGACCAGCCTCCCTGCAGGACCCTGTCAAGTGCCTTACTAGCGTCCATGTAGACATCTACTGACTCGCCTTCATCCACTCTCCTGGTAGCTTCCTCAACAAGCTATAACATTGGTTAGACCTGACCTACCATGCACAAAGCCATACTGACGATCCTGAATCGGAACATATGTAACCACGTGACCTTTAAATATCATTTTTTATTGTTAAAGTGCACTTATGTATTTACCCTGGTAATGCCAAAATAGCTATTTGTGCCTTTAAGAGAAAACGGTGAAGTTATTTTGCACATGTGGAGTAGAAAGAAGAGTTGTAATGTTCTACAGAGAACAACATTTGAGTTATTTTTCCTGGTTTGGTGAGGAGCAAGTGAAATCTATCAGCCCTGGATTACTTGATTGCTTGATGGCTTACTAATGTGAGCGAGAGGAACTCGTTTCAAGGTCTAGCCTGTATGTGTTTGGAAGTTAAGCACATGTGTGGCGAAGTGAGTATATCTCTTAGTTAAGATGAGATGTATTAATTTATATATTTATGCAGTATATAAGGTCAGATTCTAACATTATTTGTGTTGCTTTTTTTAGAATTGCCACTACCATATGGGTCTTGAATGATCTGTTTTAGTTACTTGCATACTGCATACATAACAAGGGTGTGGTCCGAAATTAAGCATAGATTGTAACAGCAGCAGCTGTGTTTTCTTTTAATTAATTTTGTCATTTTTATTTCAATACCCTCTTTCTGCATTAAAACATCTAAAACAGATAAAGGAATTCAAGACCCAAAAAAGTATTTGTTGTCCTGCATGTGTAATTTTCTCCAGGCTACACGTCTATCCAAATACACTTTTGTATTTATATATTCGGTTCCTTAGAATACCTTCCTCTAACTTCCCCACTACTGATGTCAGACTCACCGGCCTATAATTTCCTGGTTTACGTTTAGAGTCTTTCGTAAACAGCAGAACAACATTGGCTATCCTCCAATCTACCGGTACCTCTGCTGTCACTAAGGATGATTTAAATATCTCTGCTAGGGCCCTGGCAATTTAATTTGCCTTCTGTAGGATAAAAGGGAACACATTATCAGGCCCTGGACATCTATCCATCCTAATTTGCCTCAAGATAGCAAACATCTGTAATCTGTACAGTGTCCATGAAGTTGATGCTGCTTTGCCTCACTTCTATAGACTTTGTGTCCATCTCCTGAGTAAATACAGAAGCAAAAGATTTATTTAAGATCTCTCCCATCTGTTTTGGTTCCACACATGGATTACCATTCTGATCTTCCAGAGGACCAATTTTGTCCCTTGCCATCTTTTTGCTCTTAACTTATCTGTAGAATCTTTTAGTATTCCCCTTCATCTTGTCTGCTAGGGCAACTTCATGCCTCCTTATAGCCTTCCTGATTTCTTTCTTCAGATTTCTCCTCAATTTCTTATACTCTATAAGAACTTCATTTGTTTCTACCTACCTGTGCTTGTTATGCACCACTTGTTTTCCCTTAAGCAGGGCCTCAATATCTTTTGAAAACCAAGGCTCCATACACTTATTATCTTTACATTTTATTCTGACAGGCACATTCAAGCTTTGTACTCTCAAAAGTTCATTTTTGAAGGCCTCACACTTACCAGTACACTTTTGCAGAAAACGACCTACCTACCCCTGTCCACACTTACCAGATCATTTCTGATACCATCAAAGTTGGCCTTTCTCCAATTTAGAATCTCAACTCATGAGGCAGACCTATCTTTTTGCATATTTACTTTAACGCTAATGGCATTCTGGTCACTAGATGTAAAGTGTTCCCCTACACAAACTTCTATCACCTGCCCTATCTCATTCCCTAATAGCAGATCAGTATCACAGACTGTTTCATTGGGAGTTTTAGGTACTGATTAAGAAAACTTTCTTGAACACATTTGACAGACTCCATACCATCTAGTCCTTTTTGAGTATGGGAGTCCCAGTCAACATGTAAAAAAGTTAAAATCACCTAGTGTAACAACCTTATGTTTCTTGCAACAGTCTGCAATCACTCTACAAATTTGTTCCTCTAAATCCCCAGACTAACAAACACAAGAAATTCTGCAGACGCTGGAAATCAAAGCAACATCCACAAAATGCAGAGGAACTCAGCAGACCAAACAGAACCTATGGAAAAGTGTAAACAGTCAATGTTTCAGTCCAAGATCCTTCATCAGAACTGGAAAAAAGATAAGTCAGGGTAACTGCTTACTCTTTTTCATGGATTCTGCCTGGCCTACTGAATCCTTTGGATTTTTGGTGGTCTGTAATATCGTCCCATTAATGTGACCATACCTTTCTTGTTTCCCAGATCCACCCATGATACCTCACTAGATGAGTTCTCCCGTCTCTCCTGACAAAGCAGTGGCATGACGTTTTCCCTGACAAATAATGCTACTCCACCTCCTTTAATCCCTCCTGCTCTGTCATATCTAAAACAATAGAACATTGAGCTGCCAGTCCTGCTCCTTCAGCAACCAAATCTCACTGATGGTTACAATACAATACAACCTATTGAATGGTGAAAGGCCTTGTTAAGTAGATATGGAGAAGATGTTTCCTATGGTGGGAGTGTCTAAGACCAAAGGGGACAGCATCAGAATAGAGGTGGGTCCTTTCAGAACAGAGATGAGGAGGAATCTCTTTTACCAAAGAATGGTGAATCTGTGGAATTCTTTGCCACAGGCAGCTGTGGTTGTCAAGTCTTTACGTATACTTAAGGCAGCAGTTGATAGGTTCTTGATTGTTCAGGGCATGAAGGAATACAGGGTGAAGACAAGAGATTGTGGATGAGAGGAAAAGTGGATCAATAATGATGGGCCAAATGCCCTAATTCTGGTCCCATATCTTATGGTCTAATTTAATAATTCCAGGTGTTGATCCATGCCCTGAGCTCATCTGCCTTTCCAATGATACCTCTTGCATTGAACTATGTACAGTTCAGGACACTATTCATACCATACTCAACCTTTTGATTCATGACTTTGTCTGAAGTCTTACCAACATCTGTCTCCACAACTTCTCCACTAACTGCTCTGGCATTCTGGTTCCCAAATTATTTTGTTCCCCTGATGAACCAGCATGTGAACTATTGTGTAAAGGTCTGTTGCTCCTACCTTAGGAAGGATATACTTGGAAGATAGTAAGTACTGCAAAATCTTGCTATATTGATTCTTGAGGTTATGGCCTTGTAATATGATGAAAGATTAAGCAGACTGTGCCTATATTCTT
This sequence comes from Hypanus sabinus, assembly GCF_030144855.1. Lineage (NCBI taxonomy): Eukaryota > Metazoa > Chordata > Chondrichthyes > Myliobatiformes > Dasyatidae > Hypanus > Hypanus sabinus. Next base: position 35,104,113 of record NC_082714.1, read on the forward strand.
TTGAGTTTACAGTAATGAAACATAGAAGTCTTATGGATTTAGCAGGGTAGATTTGAGGATGTGCTTCTGAACCAGAGGCACAGTTTCAAAGTAAGGTGTTGTTTTTTCATTGATGAGATTATATGACACTTCTTCACCCAGATGGTAATTAAGTTTAGGAATTCTGAATCCAAATTACATTTGAATGCTGAGGAGATGAATATATTGAAGTAAGGACTGATAACTTCTTAGACATTAAGGAGATCAAGAGATGTAGGATTGGTACAGGAAAATAGTATTGATGTAAAAAAATTAAACTTGAGTTGACAATATTAAATGATAGAGAAGATTCCTATTTCTTATGTTCTTGTATTCTAGTACATTGCTATGTTTGAGAGCTTGCTGTGTATGCTTAATTTCTGTGTTTCCTACATTATCATAATAACCGCTCTTCAAAATTAATTTATAGGTTATACAATAGTTTGGACCATTCCAATGGAATGTGTGATCAATGTGATATAAATGCAAATCTTTCTTTCAAGTTCTTTCTTCATCTGCCATTTCCATCTATCATCTCAGAATATCTCTGATGAACAGTTGGAAAATGCACTCAGATATTTTATTCATAAATCAACTTTTGAAAAATGTGTTCTCAAAGCCTAGATAAAGTGACTTGCGTGTAAGCATCATCATCAATTGATTACTGAATTCTCTGGTATCACAAAACTTCCGCCTCATTAAAAATAGACAGACAACTCATATATAAAATGACTTCAATGTATGATGCTCGCTCTAAAAATATATAGGCCTAGGGAAAATGCAAAATGATCATCATTAAATTAACCAGGAAAAGCCAGTCTCAAATTGAATTATTATTATGGACAAATTGTCGCAAACACATTTTCAAACTTAGAAGGAATAACTTGCTAAATTGCTTTCTGTTGTGGAGATGCTCTCTGATTTATGACTTATAATGCTGGGGAATGAATTATCATTCTCTGTCTTATTCAAGATCTGATATTCAAATTCATTATTTTGTATGTGCTCACAGGAAGATCTACAGTCAGATAACCTGAGCATAATTTTTAGAAACTTTAAATCTTAAAACCGTGCGCACTCAATGGGCACTTTACCTCTGACAATGTCCTGTGCAGAGTGTGGAGACGTGGTTAATTCAAATGTCTCTCACAGAATGGCTAATGGAGCTTACTTTAAATTTACAGGTGTCATCTGACTTCTGCCTTAGCCACACTGGCACAGTGTAGAGAGAGTAGAGCAACAGGCTAAGCATGCAAACTTGAATTGTGCTTGTCTTGATTGTCAGCGAGGAGGAGATGTTTTATCTGAATCACTGACTGTGATCCCCTAATGAGGAAATCAAAAATCCAGTTGCAGAGGGAGGTTTCAAAGATTATTAATAAGTAGTGATGGAATGATGTTGTTGAATGTCAAGCACTATGACAACTTTAATTATTTTGCACTAAAATGGCCTTTGTTCAAACTATCTTTCTTGTAAAATTGTGTATGATTTATGATTAAGTTATGTTTTCCTTCTGAATGCTGCTTAGATGCGCCTATGATGCTGCTTCAAGTAAGTTTTTCATTACACCTGTGCATACATGTAGATCATAGAATATAGAACCGATACAGGCCCGTCAGTCCATGATGTTGTGCTGACCTTTAAACCTACATCAGTGATCAATCCAGCCCTTCCCTCCCACATAGTCCTGAATTCTTCTTTTATCAATGTGCCTAGCTAAGAGTTTCTTAAATGTCCCTATTATATCTGCATCTACTGGCAAATCCAATAGTGAGTTCCAAGCACTCACCAGTCTTTCTGTAAAAAAAAAACTACCTCTGACATCCTGCCTATACTGTCCTCCAATCACCTCAAAATTATGCCTTCTCATAGTTGTCATTTCTGCTCTGGGAAGAAGATGCTGGCTGGCCACTCTATTTACGTATGCTTGTTATCATCGTATGCATCTCTATGAAGTCACTTCTCTCTAGAGAGAAAGGCCCTGGTTCGTTCAACCTTTCCTCAACAGACATACTCTCTAATCCAGGCAGCATACCAGCAAATCTTCTCTTCACCCTTTCTAAAGCTTCCTCATTTTTCCTATAATGAGGTGAACACAATACTTCGGAGCTTATTGAGCTGCAACATTATCTCGCAGCTTTTGAACTGAATCCCCTCACTCATGAAGGCCAACTCACCATTTGCCTCCTTAACCACCCTACCTACTTGTGTGACATCTTTGATCCCTCTGTTCTTCTGCTTTGCTAAGAATTCTGCTATTAACCCTTTATTCTATCTTCCAAAGTAAATCACTTCTCACTTTTCAGGATTGAACTCCATCAATCACTTCTCAGCCCAGCTCTGCAAACTATCAATGTTAACCTACAACAATCTTTTACACTAACACCACCAATACTTCTGTCATCCACAAACTTATTAACCCACTCCGCCATTTCCTCATCCAAGTCACTTACAATAATCACAAAGAGAAAAGGCCTGCAGAACACCACTGGTCACCAACCTACAATCAGAATGCTCTCCACCTACTACCCTCTTAACTCTGTAAGTAAGCCAATTTTGAATCCAGCAGCCAAATTTCTCTGGTTCCCATGCCTCTGACTATTTGAATGTGCCTCCTGTGGGAAGCCTTGTGGAATGCCTTACTAAAATCCATGTGCACCACTTCCACTGCTCTACCTGCATCAATTTGTTCTGTCACTCGCTCAAAGAACTCAATCAAGCTCATGAGGCATGACCTGCCCCTCACAAAGGTATGCTGATTAACCCTAATCATACTCTGCTTCTTCAACTGTTCCTAAATCCTGTATCTAATAATCCAGTCAAATTGTTTTCCCACCGCTTGTATATATGATAATAAACTTGATTTTGACTTTGGTTTTTACTTCATGACATAATACATCTTCAAAATATTGAATATAAAGTAGAATAGAGCATATTATAAAAATAACCTTCTTACCTTGGTGAACAAGACTAACAAACAAATTTCTTTGAAGGGCAGAGTATGCTTCAGAGTTTGAATAGTCAGTTTCATCTATTTATCAATCAATTTTGTCAGGAAGTTACATTGAATAGATTAGCAGGTGCATTCTTTGATATAAAATGCATTCTTTATTAAAACTGCTTGATTTTGTATGTTAAAATATGTAAATGTTTTAAATTGGTGTATGTGATACTGCAGATTAAATTTTTGGAGTCTCCTGGGCACCCACAACAGCTTCCATAAAACTCTTTTCAATTAGTTAAATTAGTGTGCATGCTGTTAGTGATATTTTATGAAAACTGATAGTGGATGAAGTTGCACTGGAGGTGTAGAAACATACAGTTGGTGTAATGGACTCTGCTGATACTGGAAAGAGCTCATTCTCATGATGTTTATGTTCATAATAATAAACTTGAACATCGAGGTTAATGCACTTTTTTGAATATGCATGGTTATAACATATGCCCACTTTGGAAACTATTTTTCAAAGGCATCTTGCACAATTATTTATTTGATAACTAACAGTAATGACCATTCAGACGACTGACTTTCTTGTGGAATTGTATAAGCTTTTTTCAAAAAAAAAATATTTCACTTCTGTTGTTAGCACTAAATCCGTCAGGGGAGCAATGTTCTGTGTACAAGATTTAGCTTCAACAAAGTGAATGGAATAAATTTCAGAGGCAGAGTGCAATGTGCTGTTAAGATATACAGTATACTTAGCCCTACAAAACAAGGAACTTTCAAACAAACACCTTTTGTGATTCTAAGATGCTTCAAAATTCTTGATACTCAATTCAAAGAAAGCATTGATGTAAGTATAATCCTGAACCAAACTGATTTTGAAGATAAGAGATATGAAAACCCTTTGGGTCATATAAAAAGCCATTGACAAATTATATGGAGATGATAGAATCAGAACCAAGTTTACTAATACTGACTTATTTGTGGGAGTTTGTTCTTTTGTATCAGCAGTACAATGCAATAACTTAAAAGTTACTATTAATTTCAATCAGGCTTCTCGCTCTCCCTCTCTCTCTATATATACAATATACAAGCAGTCCCCCGGTTACGAACGAGTTCCGTTCTTGAGTCCATCTTTAAGTCAGATTTGTACGTAAGTCGGAACAAGTACATCCAGTATTATTTAGCTTCAGTTAGTCAAATGTTTGTCTTAGTATATGATATATATTTTACCTTACTATGTATATAAAACATTTAAGAAACATATGTATTTCAATAATTAAACCATTGCGTTGCTTAGGATAATTGTAGCTTTCATTGGGCAGGGCCTTTCACATGCTCCATTGTTCTCACTTTATCCGTTATCCTTTAAAATTGTTCCGATCATCGACCGACTGCAGCCTAATGCTTTTCCAATTACCGATGATGTTTCACCTCTTTCCAAATGCATTATTATTTCCACTTTATTTTCAATCACGATCGCTTCCCGTCAATGGAATAGAAACACTGCGGACGGCAGGTCCCAACCTGCGTCAGCTCCCAAGGTCTGCTGGGTCCTAAGGACCACCACATTGATTTCCCCAGGTCCTAAACTGCACCGCACTGAGACAGGTTAAATGGGACAAGTGGCGGCTGTGCTGGGTTTGGGTATTTGATCCTCCACAATATTCCGTGCAGGAATTTAAACTGGAGGTGGCTGTGTTTTTTTTTTACAAGGTTGAGTTGTGAGTTCGACATCAACCTGGCATGGATGGTACGGGAGTCACTGGATCGACATCAACCTGGCACGGGAGCGGGTCTGTCACTGGATCGAACTCGGGAAACTCCATTCTCGAGCCCGGTGCTGATCTGATTGCACCACCAGCTGACTGGAACGGGGTGGTGGGGGGGAAATCAGGGTGAATCTTACTAAGAAAAATTTAAGCCAAATACAAAGTTAAACACTCAACACAGTGTCAACGACAATGACTTAAAATGGTGGACGGCACCGTGATCCAACTTAAAATGGCCGATGGTGTTCTCCTTCCTCGGTTCGTAAGTACGAGATGTCCGTAAGTCAGATGTTCATAACTTGGGGACTACCTGTATATTTTGAAGAACTTTTAGAATAAATAAATGATTCATGCAGGCATTACATCAACTTCCTCCTGTGTATTCATAGAAATTCACCATGGATATAAGCACTTTGGACTACCAAATCTATGCTCATCATCAAATACCCATTCATATCAGTCCTATACTAATCCCATTCTTCCCACAGCCCCATCTCATTAGTAGAAATATCCTCTATCTAATAAAGTGGTAGGGGGAGGGCAGAAATCTTCCATTACATACTCAGAATATAACTGAAGCACATAATCATGGACCTGAATGCCAAGATGCAAACCCCATGATCTTGAATGCAGTGCCGTGAGAGATTTAATGAAGTCAGACAAGTAGGAAAGAATTAGATTCACATTGACCAAATCCAGGCAAGTGGGATGACCTCAAGTTACCTAAATCAGCATGGATTAGTTCAACCAAAGGAAATGTTTCCAATTTGTATCATTCTAAGTGGTCAAGGTCAGTGAATGCATCCTCAGATGATCCATCCTTCTAACTATACTAAAACTGCCAGCATTCCTCCATTCATCCCATAATTATGTTTCCAAAAAAATGCTGTTGTGGGCTTATACCTGGCATTCATGTGCTCTACTAAACCACATACCTGTTTTAAACCCAGGCACTGCAATGCAGCCTGACTGAGCAGAACATTCGGGGGGGGGGGGGGGTGTGTGTGTGTGTGTGTGTGTGTGTGTGTGTGTGTGTGTGTGTGTGTGTGTGTGTGTGTGTGTGTGCGTGTGTGTGTGTGTGTGTGTGTGTGTTGAGCAGAGAGGTTGCTGGGAATGAAGATGCAGAACCAATATTATAAATTTTCACCCCACGAAAGTTATATTGATTTCTCCTAAATTTTTAGTGATTTGGCATTCTGTTTACTTAACAATAATTTGCATTAAATCTTAAATCAGAGTTTCATTTAACAATGTAAGAGCTTTGTCTATCTTACATTGCCTATTATGTGATATGTAACTTCTATTCTCACAGACTAATTTATCACCCAGTTTATCATGACCAGTCTGAACAATCTTCTGTAAAACAATAGCTATAATATATAATTTTATCCCTAATGTCACAATTTGTTACAGCTTGTAAATGGTCCTGCATAAAAAAATAAATTTTAAAGGTCAATTACAATTCTGATGCTTAGCTTGCTATGTGTTTTTGGGACAAATACAATTACTTGGGTCCACCCTGGGTGTTATTTACTTGGGTGTTAAATATAAACACCCAAGATGCAGGACTTGGGTGTTTATATTTATTCAAATATCTCAGGAAATTCATCATATCTGTAAGAAACCATACATAAGAGGTATATGAAGACAGTGGAAGATATGTAGAACAGGGCAAAAAAAACCTATTTATTGAATCAATGAAACAAGGTGGTGAAATAATGAAGAGATGGTCAAACTTTATGATGTAAATATTCTGCATAATCAAAATCAGGCTTATTATCACTTCGATAATATTTAATGTTTTATGTCATATAACATAAAATGTTCTGTTTTGTGGCAGCACAATCTAGTACACAGACAAAAAATTACTATAAATTACAAAATAAATAAACAGTGCAAAAATGTAATAATGAGATGTGTTCATAGGTTCATGGAGTGTTCAGACATCTAACTACAGAGGGGACGAAGCTGCTCCTGAATCACTGAGGTGAGTATTTAGGTTCCTGTACATCATCCCTGATGGTAGCAAAGAGAAGAGGGCATAACCCAGATGGTAGGAGTCCTTAACTATGTATGCCACCTTCTTGAGGTACTGACTCCAGAAGATATCCTTCATGGTGGAAGGGTTGATGGTGAGGCTGTGTCCACAACACTCTGCAGTCTCTTGCGATCCTGTGCATTACAGCCTGTGATGCAACCAGTCACAGTGTTCTCTGTCATACATACAATATATAGGAATTTGCAAGAGCACGCGGTGCATACCAGTTCTCCTCAAAATCCTAACAAAGTAGAGCCACTCGTGATTGATCCAGAACACTTCCTTGGAGATGCTGACGTTCAAGAACGTGAAGCTGCTCACCCTTTCCAACTTCAACCTCTCAATGAGGACTGGTTTGTGTTCTCAAACTGATTTACGTTTGTGAATATGTTCTCCCCTTCCTGCAGCCCACTATCAACTCCTGGGTCGAGCTGATGTTGTGTATGTTTGTTGTTGTGACTCCACTCAACCAGTCAATATATTTCACTCTTATAAGCCTCCTTGAAATTATCTGAGAATTTACCAACAACGGTAGTATCATCAGCAAATTTACAAATGATGTTTGTACTGTGCCTAGCTATACAATCATGACTGTAGAGAGACTAGAGTAGTGGGCTAAGCACACATTTTGAGATGTGCCTGCAATGATTTTCTGCAAGGAGGATGTCATAAATATGAAAAAAGAGAAATAAACTTTAGAGGTGGAAGAGAAACATATGCAAATTGGATCTAATTTAATTTCTTTTTATTATAAATTAAAATGGAGATCGATTTATACTTTTATAGCTACACTCTCAGTGCCACTCAGAAAAAAATGAGCCTTTCATCCTTTGTTTGCTAAATGAAAGGACAACATTTTTGGAAATTGAGGACAAATAATATCAAGTGTTTCCGTTCTCCAGAGATTCAGAACTAGTAACCATGAGTTGATCAATAAAAGGATTTTTTAGTTAGTAAACAAATCTGAAGCACTTCAGATCACAGTTTTATGTTGACTACTATTGTGCTATCTTAGATACCTGGATTTCTATAGACCACCTATCACAAAAGCAAAGTTACTCCCTTGGTTTTCAAATAAATATTAAAACCTCTGGTTCTTTTGAGTACACAACCATAAAGCTAAGAAAGCAATCAAGGCCCAAACATGTGAAGACATTATGCAGAGACACTGAAAGAGTTTCTAAACATAATTCTCCAACTGAAATTTTGGTCTAGTTGATCCCCTTCCACCTGACCACCCCCATATCAATAGGTCCTTTCAAGAGGTGACCATGTCAGGCTCACACAAGTCCTACTGTCAATGCAATCATAGAAACAAAGAAATACGCTGTTTGGTTTATTTTGCTTGTACTGGTTATTTGAAAGAATTACCCACACAATCGCTGTCTTGTGATAGCACTCTATTCTCTTTTTTTTCAATTAAATACCTTGTTATGTTTTGAACACATTGAATTTATTACCAACTCCAACTTGGGCAGCAACTCACGAACAAAGGTTCAAACTCTTTTTATAGAGACATATTCTTAATATCTTGAAGATTTTGCTGAGTGTGCAGTTAAAGCTCTGATTGTTAACACTTTCCATTAGCACTTAATTAGCACATTGATAAAGCAGAGCATCTGCCATCTTTTAATGTGAAGCAAACTGAAATGTAGTCAATTTGTCAATATATCAGTTCAAGAGAATAGATTCAATATACAGAGGACTTCTCAGTTTGTCTCTTTGGTTAGAAAGATTCTAGGTTCTTTCTTTCTGTTGGGCCTTTTCCTTTGCCTAAGCACAAACAACCGTTTGATAAACTATTCCCAGTACTGCTCAGCATAGATTTACATTAATTTAAAGTGACCTATGTTGGGAACACAACTCTTCCCATTCACTGTTGGTGTATACCACTATTCTTTTCTTTCCCTCATACAGCTGTACTATTCTTCTCGATCACTCCATGTGGAAGCAGATTCCACGTTGCCTCTACTTGCTTGTTAAAGAGATTTCTTCTAATTTCCCCATTTACTTTCTTGGTGATGACCTTACTTCATTTTGCTCTTCCCCAAAACTTGTCTTCTCTTTCAGAACCTTTCAAATTTTATAAAGAATTTCAGCTCAATTATCTTTTCCTTATGAGCATAATTCACATTTGTTAAAATAACTTTTGCTCATTTTCACTGTATCTGTCCAGTTTATTTCATTATTTCGTTATTTATTGAGATACAGCATAGAGTCAACCCTTCCTGCCCTTTGAGCAACACCACTCAACAATCCCCCAATTTAACCCAACCTAATGACGGGAGAATATACAGTGACTAATTAACCTACCAACCGGTATGTCTTTGGACCATGGGGGGGCTGGGGGAAACAGGAGCAACCAGAGGAAGCAAGGAGGGAGAACATACCAACTCCTCACAGGCAGTGGCAGTAATTGAACCCAATTTAAGTTTTATGTTATGATGACATGAATTATATGCAATACCAAGGTTTATCATAACTATTTTTTTATTGTTTTAAATCAAAGTCTTCTGAGATAAGCCCAAATGCTTGGTTTGTTCTCATTATCCCCATTGATCTACATCTTTAATTCCACTGATTTCTAATTTTCTGCTCTCTCTCCCCTATATTTCAAGCTAACTGTGTTGAGACCTCAGGGGTGAACAGCAAACACTAGCCATTGTATCATAGCTTGTCAGAATGCATTGCATGCCTCCAAATGATCTCCATCAATCTTAATGATGATGGTATTTCAGATAATCACCCAACCTGTTCAACAGTGAATAAACTTAATGAACATCAGACAAATGGGTGGATTATAACTAGTAGTAACATTATACACAGAGTGTTACAAATGGTATCATTTCCTCAATGCTAGCTAAATAACCTCTGCTTTATGAACATAACATTTATTCTGAAACTCAATTATTCACTTTATACAAAGCAAAAGAACAGCCTCAGAGAGGATCAAGTAGTTGGACACTGGTTTCAGCCTCTAAGATCTCCAGCTCCCTCCTCCATGAAACCTGTTGGCTGGATCTCCCTCACCAGTTAAAGGAAAGGAATGAATATTTGATCTTTGTGATTTCTTCTGCTTTCATTAGGAAATTAAAATTCAAAAGTGCAAAAATGTTGGCAATTACATATGTTACTTTTAAAGTGTCAGAAAATAGAATGACATTTCAATTAATTGAGCATTCTTTACTAAAAATTAAATCACAAATGCAGATTTTATTGATTCAAGAGTGCTCCTATCAAGATTTTTTTTTGGTTTCAGCAAAATGGCTCTTTCTTTCAAGTTGGCTTCATGACATATTCTGGAAGAAGAAAAACATGCAATATTCTGGAGGCACTATTACAGCATTAGTGACCCAGGTTCAATTCCACTGCTGTCTGTAAGACATCTGTATGGTCTCCCGTGACCATGTGGGTTTCCTCTGGGTGCTCTGGTTTCCTCCCTCAATCCTAAGGCATGTTAGTTAACAGGTTAATTGGTCACTTGAGTGTAATTGGGTGGCATGGGTTCATTGTGCCAGAAGGTCCTGTTTCCATGTTGTAACTCTGAGTAAAAAGTAGAATGGAAAAAACCTTGACGTGGCTAATGTTTAGCAAGGCATTGAGAGTATATTGAGAGATATTGAGTCCTCGGTTAAGAAAAAAGGAGGTGCATAGCAGTTATAGGCAGGTAGGTACAAATTAGGTATTTGAGGAGTGTAAGAAATGCAAGAGTACCCTTAAAGAAAGAAATCAGGAGAGCTAAAAAAGGGCATCAGGTTTCCCTAGCACACAAGGTGAAGGAGAATCTTAAATGCTTCTAGAGATACGTTAAGGGCAAAAGCAAGGGACAAAATTGGCCCTCTGGAAGATCAGAATGGTAATCTATGTGTGGAGCCAAAAGAGATGGGGAAGATCCTAAAATAAATTTTTGAATCTATATGTATTAGGAGACAGACACAGAGCCTATTGAAGTGAGGCAAAACAACTGCAAGGTCATGGACCCTATACAGATTACAGAGGAGGAGGTGTTTGCATTCTTGATGCAAATCAGGGTGGACAAATCCTCAGGGCCTGACACAGACCCTGTTGGAATCAAGTGCAGCAATTGCAGGAGGCCAAGCAGGGATATTTAAATCATCCTTTGTAAAAGGTGAAGATTGTACCAGAGGATTGGATGATAATGTTGCTCTGCTGTTTAAGAAAGGCTCTAAAAAAAACAGGAAAGTATAGGCTGGTGAGCCAGACACCAGTAGTGGGAAAGTCGCTTGGCATTCAAGATAAGGTAGTATGTAGGCCTCTGTTAGTCTCGATAGACCATGGATTTACACCTTGGAAAGTTTCCAGGGCGCAAGCCTGGGCAAGGTTTTTTTTTATGGAAGACTGGCAGTCGCCCAAGCTGCAAGTCTCCCCTCTCCACACCACCAATGTTGTCCAAGGGCATCAGGACCCATGCAGCTTGGCACCGGTGTCATCGCAGAGCAATGTGCGGTTAAGTGCCTTGCTCGAGGATACACACGCAGCCTCAGCCAAGGCTCGAACTAGCGACCTTCAGGTAACTAGACCAAAGCCTTCACCACTCCGCCACGCAGTGAGGTAGTAAAATGGATTAGACATTGAATTTGCAGGAGAATCCAGGTAGTGGTAATAAATAGTTGCCTCACTGACTGGAGGTCTATGACTAATGGAGTGACACAGGGATCAATGTGGGTCCATCTATATCAACGACCTGGATGATAATGTGGTTAACTTTATCAGCAAATTTGTGATGACACCAAGATTGGGGGTGTAGTGAATAACGAGGAAGACCATCAAAGTTTGCAGTGGAATCGGAGCCAGCTGGTAAAATGGGCGGAAAAATGGCAGGTGCAATTTAACGTAGGAGAGTATAAGGTGTTGCACTTTGGTAGGACATACTAGGGTAGGTCTTACACAGTGAGCAGCAGGACACTGAGGAGTGTGGGAGAACAAAGGAATCTGGGAATACAGGTCCTCTATTTATTGACAGTGGCATCACAGGTAGATAGGGTCATAAAGAAAGCTTTTGCCACATTGGCATTCATAGATCAAAGTATTAAGTACAGGATTTGTAATGAATTATGTTGAATTTGTATAAGATGTTGGTGAGGCCTAATTTGGAGTATTGTGTGCAGTTTTCATCACTATCTACAGAAAAGGGTTATAAGGATAGATTGAAAGGTTGGAACTTTTTTCCCTAGAAAGTAAAAGATTGAGGGCAGATTTGATAGAGGTATACAAAATGATGAGTGTTAGAGATAGACTAAGTGCAAGCAAGCTTTTATCCACTGAGGTTGGATGAGATTACAACTAGAGGTCGTAACTCCTCTTTAGATTTAGGTTTTCTTTGTACCATATTCCCTTACTTTCAGCTCTTTTTCTGTAAGTTTTATGGTTTCTTTTTGATGGGAATTACAGTATAGTTTTCGTATTAGGCATTATATATATTTTATATATATATATTTTTTTTTACAGCTCTGTGGGGTCAAACGCTCCGATTAATTGTTTTTTTACATATTGTAATGGTTGGCCTGGAGTTTTGTAGTTGGAGGGTGGGGAGGATAAAAACTTTATATGATTTTATTTTGGGTGCTGTTTCCTTATTGTTATGAATTATATATTTTATATGTTTATTTTGCACTGTATTAATCTTGATTTTATAGTTGGGCTTTTTGTTTGTAATTGTTTTGTAGAAACACATAAAAATTAATTTTGAAAAACTAGAGGTTATGGGTTAAGGATGAAATGTGAAACGTTTAAGGGAACATGAGGGGAAACTTCTTCACTCAGAGGATGCTGAGAGTGTATAACAAGCTGCCAGCACAAGTAGTGGTTACAATTTTGGTTTCAATGTTTAAGTGAATCTTGGATAGCTACATGGATGGGAAGGGTATGGAGGCCTATGGTCCATGTGCAGTTTGAAGGAACTGGGCAGTTTAAATGGTTTGGCACAAATTAGATGGGCCAAAGGACCTGTTTCTGTGTTATAGTGTTCTATGACTCTATGAAAACATTGCTGCATGGCACTCTGTACTTTGTTGAACCAGTTGACCATACATGTTTCTCTTGTCACTATCCCACTGAAGTATATAAAAAATGATTATTTTCTTAACCATCTGAACCATCCCTCAGCAGTAAACATTAATTGCTGTTAGATTATTGCAAGCTGCTGGGTTCCATTGTTTTCACCAGCAGCTGCTTTTATGAAATCCTCATTTGAAAACTTTGATCTTAGGGCCATCTTTCAAATGAGGCTACAATCAAACATTAACCACACCACTGCTTTCAATCAAGTCCATCACAGCAGTGTTATTTTAGGCTTTGATCTGATTCAGAGAATTCTTCCAAAGTGTAGAAAGAAACTACTTGAATAAAAAAGCATCATTCTGGCCGCTTCTTTTACAGACTGAGCACTCAGTAAATTGTGCAGTATCCGTCAGGGGAAAGGAATTGTTGACATTTCAAATCCAAACCCTGCATTAGGACTGATGGGTGAGAGAAAAGATAGCCAGCAAGCAGTATGAGGAGAGGTGAAGAGATGAGACAAGAATTATTAGTGTACTCAGGAGAAGTCAAGGATAACAGGCAGGTGGAGTCAGGTCTGGGATGGAGGGTTGGAGTTGTGAGACAGAGGTTAATGGATAATAAGTGGAGGCAGACAAAAATAAAAGGCAAATGGAGACAGGTGGGAGGATCAGAGGGTGAAGGTGGAGACAACTAGGAGTGCGATAAGCAAGAATGTAGAGACGATACCAGTGCTGGAATCTGATAAGCAGACAGAACCAGAATTAGATGGGGAAGATAGAGGATAGAGTGGATAAAATCTGTGGATAGCAAGTGGATGGAACCATGAGGGAGGGAGTTGGATAAAAATAGGAGGATCAGGGCTGGATTGGAAGAAGAATGGGGGGTGGGCAGGAGGTAAGGCTTAGCAGTGTTCATAATATTGGATTGTAGACCACCCAGGCAGAATATAAGGTGTTCTTCCTCCAGCTTGCATTGGGTCTCACTCTAGCAATGGAGAAAGCAGAGGATAGACAAGTCGTAGCTGAAAGGATAAGGGGAGTTGAAATAGCTGCAACTGGGAGCAAACTGCAAGTGATGAGTATTTGCACTTTCATATCCCCTCAAAAATTGAAGTACAAGTACAAGGCAGCATACCACCCAGAGTTCTTTCAGACAAGTCTGTAACATGCGGTGCGATTACTTAAGAGTCAGCAAAGAATAAGTCATAACTATGCCATGTAAATCAAATGCATGTTCTTTTAAATTCTTTTTATGGGTTTTTGACATCACTTACCAGGCCAACTTGTAATACTCATTCCTAAATGATCTTGAGAAGATAGTGATGAGCCATCTCCTTGAGCAATTCTTGTCCTTCTTCTGAGGATACTGTCTGTCCATAGCGGTTTAAGGTATGATGTGCTAGGATTTAGTCCCAATAATAAATTATCAGTAATACATCCCAATGTAGTTTGCACTCTTCCAATGCACCAAAGAATATACGTGTGTTAATGCTACACTTCATTCATTCCAAGGAAGAAAGGGTGGGAAAATTGTAGCAATATTCCCTATATTCAATGTTTCATACTTACTATAATTGTATTACTTGGTTATTTTTTTCCTTCTACATTATCATGTACTGCATTGAACTGCTGCTGCTAAGTTAACAAATTTCACGACATATGCCGGTGATAGTAAACCTGATTCCGATTAAGTGTTTGAGCGTATTTGCATGATGATTCCAGTGGAATGTGTTCTAGGACTTGAAAGCTCAAAGTACACATTGTACGCTAAAGTATTTTTGATTTCCATCAAGGACATCATTTCCAAGGAAGCACCTATTTTTGGCCTACTGAGAAAGGGCAAGGAGAATATGATTCATTGGATACTTCTTTCAGCCTTACTAATGTGTGCCAATGTATATAAATAGCAATTCGCTCTTCTGATTCAAGTCTCTGATTCACCACAAAACTTTATAAATACTTTTGGTTCCCAGATGATCTCTGTGCAGCCAACAGAAGGGTAATCTTTCTTATTGATTTTGGGAGAGACATAATTATTGCCAAACTAGTACTATGATATCTTTAACAAGCAGTCAAGAGAGCAGATTTAACAATCTTTTTGAAAGGTAGCTTATATGCTGTAGATCCTTTGCCATTCATTGTGAAGTATTTCTAGACTATATTTCTCTATTGATCTTTATATAAGCATTGGCAGGAAAATTATTTAATGTTTTATTGCAGGTGATTTTCCATTGATATTTTATTTGCATTTACAGCAAATGAGTATAAATTATTTATTTATTATTTGACTCTTTTATTCAATGACAAAGCATTTTCTATGACAACGATGTTTTTAATAAGAAAGAAGATTATTATCTCTCTTCACAAGTGAGTGCTGGGAGTATTAAAACTGTGGTTAAGGGGAACATTGGGATAGGGTAGTTGGGTGCTGGCTGGGAAATTGTGGGGATGTTGAGAGGTAAGAATTAGGAGATGAAATGGGGATTAGCAGGAGGAGACCATATCCTGCTGATTAGCCTCTTTTATTACCCTCCACCCCTTTCTAATCACTCACATGACTGAATCATGTGACCACCAGGCAACTTCCAACAGAGCAAATGGTTCAGAACCAATGATCGGCTATTTTGAAAGATGTGATGGGAGTGATAATATAATTCATCTTCATGGCCATGATCCTTCACTAGGACCTGAGAAACCAGAAATGGAGACAAATTTTCAGAGGGAGTTCAAAATCTTGGTTGTTCTACAGCCAAAGCTATGGCCCTGACACGCCCTTTTGTCCTGTGTTTCATTTGCCTTACTATCTTAAAATGAATGGAGATCTCCTATGTTCCCTCTCCTGCAGTGGGAATAGTAGGCTGTGGTTGATTAAAGGAGGAGTAGAGCACCTGAAGTGGAGCTCATCAGATAACAGCAGGTTATTGGCACAGACACCGAGCTTCAATATTTTAACCGTGACCTCTTGTAAGCAATCTCACAGCAGTCGTTCAACACATGGGGCTACCTTAATTTCTTGCTATCATCAGTCAACATCCAAGATGCATTAAATTTAAGTCAAGCCCATCCCCTCCGGATAAGGGCAGCAGAAGAAAAAATTTAATCTTCCATTAACATGGTGTTATATAGAATTTAAATCACAGACCACTCAGCCCATGTATCTATTTGAGATAGTGCTCCATATGAATCTTTGTTCAGATGCTTTCATCCCTTTCGTTTAGTAAAATCTATGATTCATTCCTGTCTCTAGTGGTTATTGATGATCTCAGTGTTCTTTACTTGAAATACTCCACATGTAGTGGATTCCACATCCTAGTTATTTTCCAGGTGAAGAAGTTTGTGCTGACTTCCCTCTAGGAAGATTTTAACTTTTGTTCTTCACAACAAACAAACTATCAATCTTTTGAAACCCTATTGAATCCTTTGGTAATCCCAACGGCCTCTATCAGATCATCGCTCATGCTCACCTTATGTAGAGAAGCCTCTCAGCTGGTACAATCTTCCTCAGCTTGACTTTTTGATGAACTGTACCTCATTTATTTGAAATGAATTGAATTGATTTTACAAAGTATTTCTTACATCCTTCACATACATGAGCAGTAAAAATCTTTACGTTATGTCTCCATCTAAATGTGCAATGTACAATTTATAGTAATTTATAATAAATAGTATGTACAACAGGACAGTCAATATGACATAGAAATGCAATTGTGTCAGCATGAGTTAAACAGTCTGATGGCCAGGTAGAAGAAGCTGTCCCAGAGTCTGTTGGTCCTGGCTTTTATGCTGCGGTACCATTTCCCAGATGGTAGCAGTTGGAACAGTTTGTGGTTGGGGTGCCTCAGGTCCCCAATGATCCTTCAGGCCCTTTTTACACATCTGTCTTTCTAAATGTCTTGAATAGTGGGAAGTTCACATCTATAGATGCACTGGGCTGTCTGCACCACTCTGCAGAGTCCTGCAATTGAGCGAAGCATTGTTCCTATACCAGGCAATGATGCAGTCAGTCAGGATGCTCTCAACTGTGTTCCTAAGGAAAGTTCTTGGGATTTGGGGGCCCAGACCAAACTTCTTCAACCATCTGAGATGAAAGAGGCACTGTTGTGCTTTTTTTACCACAAACCCGGTATGTAATGACCATGTGAGTGAGATCTTTGGTGATGTTTATGCCCAGGAGCTTAAAGCTGTTCATCCTCTCAACCCCAGATCCATTGATGTTTATAGGAGCTCGCCTGTTTCCATTCCTTCTGTAATCCACAACCAGCTTCGTTGTTTTTGCAACATTGAGGGAGAGATTGTTTTCTTGACACCACTGCGTCAGGGTGACGTCTTCTCTATGGGCTTCTTTATTATTTGAGATTAGGTCAATCAGTGTAGTGTCATCAGCAAATTTAGTTAGCAGATTGGAGCGATGGGTGGCAAATCAGTCAGGGGTATACAGACAGTAAAGGAGGGGGCTTAGTACACTTAGTATTTTGCCTCTCCAAAGAGAGGGAATCAGTTTTTGACTTCAGTTGTGTTTGTTAGATTTCATTTAAATTAGAATCTCATTCTGAAATAAAGTAGCTCTCAAGAAAAAAAGGTCTTCCTCCTTCTCTTTTGATTTGCACAGTACTTTGTAAGGATAAAGTGATTGATAATTACTCTGTTGATGATTATCTCTGTATGTGATGGTTTTAAGCAATTCTTAGTAATGTTTCTATGAATTCTATAGCTACTTCCATCATCCAAATGCAGAATTATTTTTTCTGTGGCAAAATTTTAACTCATCACTGTAAGGTGCTATATTTGTAGGGAGAAAAATTTACTTTTAGTAACTAGTCCTCAAATTAGTTAAAATTATCGACCACAGATTGTCCTCACCTGGATAATGAAATCCAATTTCTTCCTCCAAGAGTTCTTCATTCAGTACTTTCATGAACTTAAGGAGACACCGAAAATGCTGAGGACAATAATCCACAGATCATGCAGTATCTGCAAAAAGAGATTTAAAAAAAATAAATTTTCTGGTCAAAGACCCTTTACCAGAAATAAAAAAATAAGAGATAGTGCAGGAGTGGTGACAAGACACTGACTGGCTGAAGTCAGAATTGCCCAATTTACAGAGCTATCTGGCAGGTGGATAAATGATCACAGTGAGTGAGGGCAACAAGATGAAAAATGATGTGTAAAGCAGTGAAAAGAAGGCCTGAGCCATTGCTGGTTTTTGACCAGAAACATTAACATTTTATTCTTGCACTAATACTGCCTCAACTGTAAAGTATTTCTCTAGCATGTTCTGCATCTATTCCAGATTTCCAGATTCAGCAGTTTTTTTGGTTTTCCACTACTGGGAGCAAAGGAGAGATGGGTGCATGTTGGTACATGCCAGACCTTGGCCCAGGTCTCTGAAAGTGAAGAGCTCAGCATGAACCCATTCCACCTCAATCTATTCCCATGATTAATTAAATCTTAAAGCTAAGGTGAAGCCAGCCCAGATAGATTGAAAGGACAGGGTGTCAGTCAGGATGAGGACTGATTTTACCCATTCTCTACAATGGTCCTCTTCTTGGCTCTGAGGCTAGGAAGATTGATGCACCATCAATAACTCTCTCTGAGTCGTAAAGGCGAGATATCGGCTTTTATTGACTGGAAGAAGGAACAAACAGTGGTTGACCACCGTACTACATCCTGGAGACTGAGAGGCTGGGCTCAGGCCTCAATCGCCTTTATATCGGGGTCTGTGGGAGGAGCCACAGGAGCAGTCAGCAGGGGGCGTGTCCAGACAGGTATATGTAGTTCACCACAAAGCCTGCCCCAGCTGCTGCGCTCCATGCCCGCTAATATGATGAACTGATAAGCAAGGCTTTGGGCCTACTCCAGGCTGCTCTGGGGTTTGGACCTGAGGACTCATTTTTGATTTGGAATGCTGTTGTTCACTTGTTTGCGCGACTTGTGTTTTTTTTTTCATTTTCTCTTGTGTATCAAGTGTTGGTCTTTTATTTTTAATTACATTGTTTTTCTGTTTAAATTGGGTTCTTTCAGTTTTCTTGCTTTGTGGCTACCTGTGAGCAAGCAAATCTCAAGGTTATATAATTTATACATTCTTTGATAATAAAAGTACTTGAATCTAGAATCTCTGTTTTTGTATTCTTTAAAGGCCCTGTAACTGTCAAAAATGACATTTTTCATGCACATGCTCATCTGATGTGAAGTACTGGCAGCTTTTGTTCCTGTAACATTCATCAGTAACAATCAAGCCAAACACGTCCTGAAATTTTGTCGATCTAATGCCAATGCTGTCATTTTAGAACTCCACACCTCAGTCTACTATACTCCCATCATCTCAGACATCTGAATACAGCAATAGGGTTATTGCATCCACTTTCCCCCTCCCATTGCCTCCACCCCACTCTCAAGCTCCGCCTTTCTATATTTAGCTAAAGTTTAAATGGACTACACAAGTTGTGTGACACTTGCAAAAGGCCTTTTTTTTAATAAAAAAAAGAGTTAATGACTTCTGCACAGAATGGTTGCTCCCAGAACAGGTGTGAGGCTGAGCTTTCCTCGTTGCATGGAGATGACTGGGAGAATGAGGTCATTCAGAATGTTTCCAGCATTAGCAAAGGGGAAAATTGCCTTTTCACTCTCAGTCCTGATGCAAGATTCCAATGCAAAACACCGCTAATTTATTTCCTCTCACAGATGCTGCGTGACTCATTGAGTTCCTACAGAACACTGCATGTCAGACTGTATAGCTTGCACTCTCAGAGATAGGTCTGAGTTTGGTCTAAAAGACTCACAGGGTTGAAGAAACTAGATTTGAAAAGCCTTTTGGTTTGGGTGTAAGATTGCAACCTTCATGGATGTGGCAGCAGAAGACAGGGAAATCTGTCCTGTGTCAGCCACATGAGATCATTTTCCAGTCCCAGGACAACTCTAAAAGCTATCATCCAAAAACAAGGGTAGATTTGTGTGACCGCAAATGGAGCATGTCAGTGTTATAAATGACCTACTATCATTCCCCTTGCAAGAGTCAAAGTACTATTCTTATCAAAAGAAAGGACATGTAAAAGAACGCACAAGATAACAGATACAAGTGTATCGATTGCAACTTCAACACATAAAAAATGAGTTTGTACTAAAATAACACAAAAAAACCAATCCGAACTGAGATGAAAGATCAGTCATGATCATATTGAATGGTGCGGCAGATACAAAGATATGGAATGCCCACCCTGCTTCTATATTTTTATTTCATTCTTGGGGGAGGCACTGAAAATAGACAGAGGCTAGTTATCAAGCCCTGAAACTAATTGTGCAGATGTGTTTAATGTTGAAAATTGAACTCTGTCATTATTACAGCATAAATCACCAGATGTCAGGAGGGAAAGTTCAGCTTTTCACACTGGAGTTTGTGTGTAAAGATTTATCACAAACGGCGAATTAAATTGCTGATGTGTTTCAGTAAGAGTGATAGCTCGTGCAATTCCATGAACGCACCTTGAGAGGAGGAAGTAGAGCTGTAGCCATAGAGCACCACAGAAAAGGACGCTTTGCCCTTCCAGTCCATAATGAACTGTTATTCTGCCTGCTACATAGACCCACACCTGGACCGAAGCCCTCCTTACTCCTCTTACCTATGTAGTTGTTATCCATAGGAATAAGCAAGATGGGTATCCAAATAAGACCTTACAGCTATCTACAATGGTATGTTTGACCTATTAACCAAAGTGGGGAAATCCAATGGTCATTCCAAGCAACTTTAGGAAAAAGATTATAGATAACATACATCTAGAGGACCAATCATAATTAAGGTCATTACCAGGACTTTGGGCATTGGCTGAACATTGATGAAAAGTTAGAGGAAGCTGCATCGATGTGCACACTCTCTCAGCAGTGTAGGGCAATCCCATCTAAGGTCATGGAAATGGCCAATTTGTCCAATCCAATGAGCCTACATTGACTTTTGCCAAAAATTGCCTCCTTTAAAATAAATTCAACTCAAACACATGGAAACTGGTACAACTTATATATTGAACAATGGGCTTGGATATCTGTGGATGAAATATTAGCAGAATTACTGTTGACAAGTCATTGACAGAAAAACTGTTTCAAGTCATCTAAAAGAACTTCAGGAATGACAGTCCAGACTCCAGACCACCCAGCAGCTGTAAGCTCAGAAGAGTCCACCAATATCTTAGGAAACAGTTGCTGGAGAGGGATGTGGGTAAAACTGAAACACAGGGCCCTATGGCACACTTCCCCACCATCCACCTGGTTAATATACAGTCCCTGCAAAATAAAATTGAAAAGGTCCGAGCTAGACTGCAGAGCCAGAGGGAAATCAGAGACTGCTGTGTACTCTGCAACACAGATAAATGGCTCAACTCCAGCACTCCAGACACCATACTCCAGTCCAAGGGCTTCATCATCAACCACATGGACAGGGATAGGCAGAGGCAATGGCATTTGTTTCATGATTAATTCACTATGGTGCACAGATGTGCACTTCACCTCAGCCCTGCTCCCCGGAGGTGGAGCATCTGGCAGTCAAATGTTATCCAGTGTGGAGAGATTTCTCTTATCTGCTGAGTGAGCTCTCTAACGTCATATGGTGGCAGTGTGCACTCCACCCTTGGCAAATGTTAAGCTTGCTCTGGAATAACTGAGTACCATGCTTAACAGAGACAGTGCATCCTGGTGCCCTCCTAATCATTGCAGGAGACTTCAACATTGTCAGCTTGAAGAAGTCTCTGAACATCTACGACCAGCGCATCACCTGCGGATCACTGTCACACCACCATCAAGTACACTTTTCATGCCATGGAGATCCTATATTTTGGCTAGTCTGATTGCCTAGCCAGATTTCTATTCCCTGTGTAAAGGCAGAAACTAAAGACTACATTAACAATGGTGAAGAGCATGAAGATATGTTCAAGAAAGATGGGAGAGCATTTACAAGGGGGCTTTGAATCAGCAGACTGCAGCATATTCAGGGATCCATCGCCAGATCTATACGAATATAACATGGCCATCACAAACTTCATCAATTATGTGACTTGAACAAGAAACCAAAAGCCCTGGATAAACCACTGCATGTAAGGAGTTGAACGAATGGATGAACTAATTGACTTTATTTCTTACGTCCTTCACATACACAAGGAATAAACATTTTTACTTTATATCTCCATCTAATTGTGCAATGTGAAATCATAGCAAATCATGATAAATAGAACAGTCAATGTAATATTAAATCAGTGTGAGTTAATTGGACTGATAGCCTGGTGGAAGAAGTTGTCTCGGAGCCTGTTGGTCCTGGCTTTTATGCTGTGATACCATTTACCGGATGGTAGCAACTGGAATAGATTGTGGTTGGGGTTACTCAGGTCCTTAATGATCCTTCAGGCCCTTTTCTCACATCTGTCTTTGTAAATGTCCTGAATCATGGGAAGCTCACATCTACAGATATGCTGGGCTGTCCGCATCACTTTCTGCAGAGTCCTGTGATTGAGGGAGGTACAGTTCCCATACCAGGCTGTGATGCAGCTGGTCTGGATGCTCTCAATTGTGCCCCTGTAGAAAGTTCTTAGGGTTTAGGAGCCCATATCAAACGTGCTCAACCTTCTGAGATGAAAGAGACGCTGTTGAGCCTTTTTAACCACACAGCCTATGTGTACAGACAACATGAGGTCCTTGGTGATGTAGATGCCACATCAACCCCAACCTCTCAACCCCAGATCCATTGATGTCAATAGGGGTTAGACTGTCTCCATTCCTCCTGTAATCCACAATCAGCTCCTTTGTTTTTGCAACATTGAGGGAGAGGTTGTATTCTTGACACCACTGTGTCAGAGAGATGACTTCTTCCATGTAGGCCACCTCATTATTGTTTGAGATTAAGCCAATCAATGTAGTGTCGTTGGCAAATTTAATTAGCTGATTAGAGCTGTGGGTGGTGATACCGTCATGGGTATAAAGGGAGTAAAGGAGGGGACTTTGTACACAGCCCCGAGGGGCACCTGTGTTGAGAGTCGGAGGGGTGGAGGTGAGAGAGCCCACTCTTAACACCTGCTGGCAATCTGACAGGAAGCCCAGGATAGAGCTGCACAAGGCAGGGTCAAGGGCGAGGTCTCTGAGCTTCCTGTCGAGCCTGGAGGGAATTACGGTGTTGAATGCTGAAGTGTAGTCCAAGAACAGCATTCTCGCATAAGCATCCTTTTTCTCCAGGTGTGTAAGGACAATGTGTAGAGCAGTGGCCATTACATCGTCTGTCAATTGGGTATGTCGATAGGTGAATTGTACGGGGTCCAGTTTGTGTAGTAGCAAGCTGCAGATGTAGTCCTTGACCATTTGCTTATTATTGACGTGAGTGCGACAGGACACCAGTCATTCAGGCATGTTACCTTGGTCTTTTTTGGTACAGGGACAATGGTGGATAATTTGAAGCAGGACAGCACTCTACATTGGGAGAAGGAAAGATTAAAAATGCCTGTAAACACACCTGCCAGTTGTGCTGCGCACATCCTGAGTATCCGCCCTGGGATGCCGTTCATTCCTGCAGCCTTGCAACTGTCTACTCATTGGAGACATCTGTGTACCTCAGACTCAGAGATGACCAGGTTGCAGGTTATAGCAGTGGCTTGCCTCGGAGGCTGAGAGTTAGCGACATCAACTGAGCGTAAAAACGATGGAGCTCATCTGGGAGAGAGGCTATGATGTTGGCGGCACCACAACGTTTGGCTTTGAAGTCTGCGACGGTATGCAAACCTCACCACAAGTCATGTGTGCTACTTGCAGTGAATCTTGACTTAATTTTGTCCCTTTATTATTGTTTTGCAGCCGTGATGGCTTTGCGCAGATCGAAGCTGCTTTTCTGGAGCTCCTGCTGATTGCTGGCAGTATAAGCCCTGTGTCACATGGTAAGTGCTGCTCGCACAGAACTATTGATCCAGGGTTTCTGTTTCGGCAAGACCCTGGCCGACTTCTGGCAGACAACATCGTTGTTGCACTTCCAGAGGAAGCGCATCACTCCATTTGTGAACTCAGAGAAATAGTCATCATGGAAAACCTTCCAGTCAATGTCTTTGAAGCAGTCCTGCAGCATGGAGACCGACTGGTCAGACCAACAGTGGACAGTTTTAACTATGGCTCCCTCATGTTTCAGCTTCTGCCTGTATGTCAGCAAAAGCAGGATCGAAGAGTGATCTGATTTTCCAAAAGCTGGGCGAAGGAGAGCTTTGTAAGAGTTGTGGAAAGGAGTGTAGAAGTGGTCAAGTGTGCTATCTCCATGAGTGGTCACCTGAGTGTACTGACAAAACTTCAGAGAGACTTTCGTCAGCGAAGCTCCATTAAAGACATCAATGACGATGAAGGCAGCCACTGGGTGTGCAGTCTCCAGCCAGTTGATGGTCTCATACAGTTCCTTGAGAGCCTGGTTGGTATCAGCCACCAGCGGAATGTACACCACTGTGATGATAACAGTTGTGAACTCCCTGTGCAGCCAGTAAGGTCTGCACAGCAGCACCAAGTATTCCAGGTCTGGGGAACAAAAGGATTTAAGGGCATGCACATTCCAGGGGTTGCACCTCTCCTCCTTTACTCTTCCCAGCGAGGTTTTTTTGACCTGTCCGCCCAGAACAGGGAGAACCTAGAGGGTTCGATAACGTAGTCCAGTATCTCCTCCGTCAGCCAGGTCTCCACGAAGTACAAAACAAGGCATTCCTTTGTTTCCCGCTGACAGGAAATTCTGGCTCTCAGTTCACACAACTTGTTGTCCAGGGACTGGACGTTAGCCAGGAGTATGCTAGGGAGCAGTGGCCGATTAGAACACCGTCTCAGCCTCACCAGGTCGCCGACCCTTCTCCCTCGCCTCTGGCACAGCTTCCGAGGTAGTCGCGCAAGAAGGTGAAACCTTGCAATGCACTGGGCCTCAACAGTGTACTGTCAGAAAAACAACTGCCAACCAAATGGCTAGAATGTTCAAGAACTTTTTCAACCCCTCACTGCTTCAAAAGGGCAGCAAACATACAGTGCCCAAGAAGAGCAGAGTGAGATGCCTCAACATCTGTCAAATGGTAGAACTCACCTTTAGGACCTGACTGACCTGCAAGGACCTGGACCTGTTGTAATTAGCCTATTACTGTACAGGTCTACAGTGAAAGCAGACTCATAGGCTCTCCATTCTGTTTGGAAGCAGCAGAGACAGCAGAACATACATCAAGCTGTTGTTTATTGATTACACCTTGGCGTTCCATACCATCATCCCTTCAGTATTAATAACCAAACTTCTAAATATGGGTGGCTGTACCTCCTTCTACAACTAAGTCCCAGTTTCCTCATCACAAAAACGAAGTCATTGAGGATAATATTTTCTCCTCACTGACAATCAACACAGACTCCTCTCAATGGTATATACTTAGACCACTGCTCTTCTCTCTCTACACTTAGTACTGAGTGGCTAAGTGTAGATCAACACTATTCATAAATCAACCAGTAATACCACAGTGGGTGGTAAAATCTAAGATGGTCAAAAGGAGGACTATATGAGTGAGATAGGTTAGCTGGTTGAGTGGTGTCACAACAACAACCTTACATTCAATGTCAGCAAGACTGAGGAATTGATTCAACATTGAGGACATCTTCAAGGTGCAATGCCTCAAGAAGCCAGCATCAATTATTAAGGGCCCTCAACGTCCAAGACTTGTAATCAGAGAGCTTGTAGAACTCCACACAAAGATTTAGGAATAAGCTCTTGCTCTCTGAATAGTCTATGTACTCATAACACTACCTCATCATTCCTTTTTTGCACTAAATATTTTGAGGATTTTTGAAATTTTATGTTTTTGAATTGTACTGCTGCCCCAAAACAGCAAATTTCATAACAGATAAGACAGAGTTTATAAATCTATTCCTGATTATGACTTTGACTGTAAACTATGATTCCTTCTGTACATTTTTTCTGAGATTTTTTGTCAGTTAGTGGCATCTATTTTCTGAAGTTATTTAGTTTCACAATGAATTAAATAGCTAACTTCACCATTCATGTACAATACCAAAACAAAATTGCTTACCCACCTCTCCAAATAAAGTTTCCAGCACATAGTTTTAGGGTTAGATATGGGAGCCAGTTGCCTTACAACTTGCGTCTACTGGATATTACCCAACCCGTGCATCAAAAAATTAAATGCAATTACTCCTGCAAAATTGCTGAAAGAACTCATGCTAGGGTCTTAAAAGACAACTCAGACAATTTACCTTCACCTGTTGTTATTTGATAAGGTTAATTCAACACCTCTGAGCCATCAAGATAAATGCCTTTACCTGATAGCTGCAAAGTAAAGTTAAAAAAAACCTTGTCATTATAAATAGCCTTTCATGATCAGAGTCAATGATCCAAATGGATCTTAATCATTAAGTAAATTTAATCACTGCTTAAGGTGGGAAAAAGAAAAGCCAAATTATACACAACAGAACTCTACAAACAACAATCAAGTGAAAGATCAGATGATCTGTTTTCTTTACTGCTGTTAATTGAAGGATAAATATTGGTCAGAGTTCTTTTGTTTTTCCTTTAACATCAGTCTTACAGGGCAGCAGGCCTTAGTTTTATGTAACACACACAAAATGCTGGAGTAGCACAACAGGCCAGGCAGTGTCTATGCAGAAGAGTGAACAGTCAATGTTTCAGGCTGAAATCCTTCATCGGGACTTGGTTTTATGAATTGAAAGGATCATTAGTTTATGTGGCACAGAAGAAGGTCATTCTCCCAATCATGTCTGGCCTGGCATTTTGAAATTATCCAATTAATGATAGCTTTCTTTCTTTCCATATACCCATGCATTTTACTTCTCTGATATGAAGGCTTCAATGTACTCTAATTCCTATGCTTCCAGGTTTTACTATTCTTGAAATAACAGTGTGACATATAAAACAAGTCTCCTATTTGGTGCTTTTACAATTATTCTGCATCTGTGTCTCCTAGCTACCAAACATCCTGCCAGTTTAGTTAGCCTATCAAGATACATCCAAAATGAGCACTTCCCACAGGGTTGCCCTAAAGTTTAGGTCTAGATTACTTTGCTCAAGTCTCTGGGATATCTTCTTTCTTTGGAAAGGGTCCATAGGTGGCAGAAATAATGCTCGAAGCTCTGCAGTTAGCACTCCTTAGAGACAATCTGAATGATATAATCTGCTGAGCTGCTGTAATTATTAATTACCAGCAACATCAGCTGAAAATGAAGGTACAAGTAGCAAGAGAAATTTACATTCATTAAGATCCTACTTGCCAGTGCATGGCTTGAAGCATTTATTTCATTGAACTTACGGCTCAAGTTAACTAATAGTTTGTGAAGCCTTGGCACCAATCTTAGAAATAAGTGACCTTCTTGAGTAACAAGTGCACTATATTAAGGCACTGATCAATCACTAATGACTTTCTTTGCATGCACAAGCAAGTTTTAAATGCATACGTCATTTGGAAGATTCATTTGGGATGTTAGAGTTCACATAACTCAGGAACTCCAATGCAATCACCATTTTGTAATTATATACAGCCACAGTCACTTGGATGAAAGATTAAATACAGTGATGTAACAGATTCTGTGAGACTAGTTCTCCCTCTAGTCCTGGTTAGTATTTGATCCCCCAACTAAAGTCACTAAAAGCAGATTATCTGACAATTACCTCCACAAAGTTCTGTTGTCAGCACCTTCCCAAATCTACGATCTGTGGGATTGAGCATTGCTGGTGTTTAGAAATGGGTTGACTGAGAGGGATTCATGGAGTGCAAACCAAGAAAGCACTCCCTCCCTCCAGCTGCAGCCTGTCTGTATAAAAACCGACTGGACAGAGATGTACAGAAACTTCTTTGCACAGAAGACTGTAACATTTCAGAATTTGCCACCTCAGAGGATATTGCAAGTGGATATTGAATACCTGTGGATATTAAAAGTGGAAGTAAACAGATCTCCTGATACCAAGGGAATCAGGAAAAAGGAGAGCAGCTAAGAAAATGAACTTCAGGCTCAAGGCATGGTAGGGTCATGTTAAACTGCAGGCCAAGCTTAAAAACATGGCAGTTCTTCACGTACCCGCAAGCATTCATCCATGCCACTTATTACCATGACACTTGGAAATATACAATTTTCCATTATTGCCTGCTTAAATATTGGTACTCCATTTATGTTATAAAAAATGGAATAGGGATTACCATGAAGAGAAAGTACACTGGCTCACGCAACACACACTAAATGCTGGTGGATCGCAACAGGTCAGGTAGCATCTATAAGGAGAAGCACTGTCGACGTTTTGGGCTGAAACCCTTCATCAGGACTAGCTGAAAGGAAAGATAGTAAGAGATTTGAAAGTAGGAGGGGGAGGGGAAAATGCGAAATGATAGGAGAAGACCAGAGGGGGTGGGGTGAAGCTGAGAGCTGGAAAGGTGATTGGCAAAAGGGATACAGAGCTGGAGAAGGGAAAGGATCATGGGATGGGAGGCCTAGGGAGAAAGAAAGGGGGAGGGGAGCACCAGAGGGAGATGGAGAACAGGCAGCGTGATGGGCAGAAAGAGAGAGGGAAAAAAAAGGAGGGGGGAGAAAAACTAAATATATCAGGGATGGGGTTGTCACAATTTCACCTCCCCTTCCTAATTTCAAATCTCTTACTATCTTTCCTTTCAGTTAGTCCTGATGAAGGGTCTCAGCCCAAAACGTCAACAGTGCTTCTCCCTATAGATTCTACCTGACCTGCTGCATTCCACCAGCATTTAGTGTGTATTGCTTGAATTTCCAGCATCTGAAGATTTCCTCATGTTTACACTGGTTCGCTATCATTCTCCAAAAAGAAAATATACATATAGTGGTAACTTTATTATTAAGTACACCTGCCCATTATTTCAAATATCTAATCAGCCAACCATGAGGCAGACATGATCAAAAGGTTCAGTTGTTGTTCAGATCAAACATCAGAATGGGGAAGAAAGTGATTTAAGTGACTTTGACCGTGGAATGGTTATTGGTGCCAGGCAGGTTAGCTTGAGCACCTCAGAATCTGCTGATCTGCTGGGTTTTTCCACACAGAGTTTACAGAGGATGGTGTAAAAAACAAAAATAAATCATCAATAGAGCAGTGGTTCTGTGATAAAAATGCTTTTGATGCGAAAGATCAATGAGGGAGGTCAGAGATTAACCAGACTGGTTCAAGCTGACAGGAAGGAGACAGTAACTCAAATAACCGCACGTTACAGCAGAGGTGTGCAGAAGAGCATCTCTGAACACACCACATGTTGAACCCTGAAGTGGATGGGCGAGATCGGAAGAGAACCATGAACATGCTCTCAGTGGCTACTTTATTGGGTAAAGGAATAAAGTAGCAAATGTGTGCAGATAGGTAATAAATGCAGACCTCACCCTAAATGTGTAAATGCTGTAAATGAATAAAATTAAAATCCTACTGCCTCTTGTTGGAGCTTGCAATTTATAAGTTGGCAGTTGTGATCCTGAAGTTGCTGCACTTTTCGTGAGATCGCAAGGAGACATTGGCAAGTGCCTTGTGGGAGCAGGGACAGTTGGGGCATTCTGCATGCCTGAGACCATGGGGGACTTGGGCACATGGCGAGGTCCAATAAAAAGAAACCAGGTGTATGTGGCAAATGAGGGAATGGCCACTGTGTGAGTGGATCAGTGTGTGAATGGGGGTTTGAGGCTTTGGCGCAAAGAGGCTTAGGTGGATGGAGGTAGAGTCTCTAAGTAGGAGTCCTTTATTTGTCTATTAGTGTACAGCTGGTGCAGTCAGAATGGGTCCAGGGTCATTGGTGTGGTCTTTGTGTCAGATGTAGGAAGTCTGAGAGTACTCCAGTCTCCCTAATAATCACATCTGGGTGAGGTGTATCCAGCTGCAGCTTCTTACAAAATATTTTAAGGAACTGGAAAACAGCTAGATGACCAGAAACTCATAGGGGAGAATCAGGATGAGATAGATAAGATGTAGAGGAAGGTAGTCATCTCTAAGTTGCAGGAGACAGGTAGCTGTGTGACTGGACTGTCAGGAGAGGAAAAGCGAATAGGCAGAATAGGGGAGCACATGTCACAATTCACTACAATAATAAGCATACCACTAGTCACCAGCAGCCAATCAAAAAAAGCCCCCATTATTCACACTCTTTGCCTCCTGTCCGTCAGCCAATCTGGTATCTTTCCGATAATCCCAGGGACATTAAGCAACCTCATGTGTGGCACCTTGTGAAAGGCCATCTGAAAATCCAAACAGCATCCACTGACTGTCTATGCTGTCTATGATTTCCTCAAAGAATTCCAAAAGATTTGTCAAGCAAGATTTCCCCGATGGAAACTGTGCTGACTTTGGCATATTTTGTCATGTGCCTTCAAGTACCCCAAAAGCTCATCATTAATAATAGGCTCCAATATCCTTCCAACCACTGAAGTCAATTTAACTGGCCTATAATTTCCTTTCTTCTGCCTTCCTCTCTTCTTAAAGAGTGGAGTGACATTTGTAATTTTCCGGCCCTCTGGAAACATTCCTGAATCTAGGGATTCTTGAAAGATAACTACCAATGCTGCCACAATCTCTTCAGCTACCTCTTTCAGAACCCTGGGTGTTGTTCATCTCGACCAGCTGACTTATCTACCATCAGACTTTTCAGCTTCCTGACCACATTCTCTTTAATACCAATGATGCTTACTTCCGCTCCCTTAAACTTTCCCATTTCTGGCTTCCACACTTGAGTGGGATCTAGAATTAGCCATGATGTAATGGCAGAGCAGACTCAATGGGCTGAATGGCCTAATTCTGCTCCTATGGCTTATGGACTTATGCTAAAGACAGATGAAAATTACTTATTCAGTTCATCTGTCAATTCTTTGTTCCCATTACTGTATCTGCAGCATTATTTTCCAGCACTCTGATGTCAACTCTCGTCTCTCTTTTACTTTTTATGTATCTGAAAAAAAATTGTATCCTCTTTTATATTATTGGTTGGCATATCTTTTCTCTCCTTAATGGTTTTTAGTTGCCTTCTGTTCTTAAAAGTTTTCTATTCCTCTACCTTCCCATTATTATATGCCCTCTCTTTTGCTTTTATGCCGTCTTTGACTTCCCTTGACAGCCATGGTTGCTCCCAGAAACTCCAGCCATTGCTGAATCTGCTGCCATACCTGCTGGTGTTCCCTTTCAATCAATTTTGGCCAGTTTCTCTCTGATGCCACTGTAATTCCTTTTAGTCCTCTGTAATACTGATGTCTTACTTCAGTTTCTCTCTCTCAAACTCTCTTTCAAAACTCCTTAGATTCTGGATTAGTTCCTGAGGATTGGAGGGTGGCTAATGTAACCCCACTTTTTAAAAAAGGAGGGAGAGAGAAACTGGGGAATTATAGACCGGTTAGTCTGACATCGGTGGTGGGGAAAATGCTAGAGTCGGTTATCAAAGATGTGATAACAGCACATTTGGAAAGAGGTGAAATCATCAGACAAAGTCAGCATTTGTGAAAGGAAAATCATGTCTGACGAATCTTATAGAATTTTTTGAAGATGTAACTAGTAGAGTGGATAGAGGTGAACCAGTGGATGTGTTATATTTAGATTTTCAAAAGGCTTTTGACAAGATCCCACACAGGAGATTAGTGTGCAAACTTAAAGCACATGGTATTGGGGGTATGGTATTGATGTGGATAGAGAATTGGTTGGCAGACATGAAGCAAAGAGTGGGAGTAAACGGGACCTTTTCAGAATGGCGGGCAGTGACTAGTGGGGTACCGCAAGGCTCAGTGCTGGGACCCCAATTGTTTACAATATATATTAATGATTTAGACAAGGGAATTAAAAGCAGCATGTTCAAGTTTGCGGATGACACGAAGCTGGGCGGCGGTGTTAGCTGTGAGGAGGATGCTAAAAGGATGCAGGGTGACTTGGATAGGTTAGGTGAGTGGGCAAATTCATGGCAGATGCAATTTAATGTGGATAAACGTGAGGTTATCCACTTTGGATGCAAGAACAGGAAAACAGATTATTATCTGAACAGTGGCCGATTTGGAAAAGGGGAGATGCAATGAGACCTGGGTGTCATTGTACACCAGACATTGAAGGTGGGCATGCAGGTACAGCAGACGGTGAAAAAGGCAATTGGTATGTTGGCATTCACAGCAAAAGGATTTGAGTACAGGAACAGGGAGGTTCTACTGCAGTTGTACAAGGCCTTGGTGAGACCGCACCTAGAATATTGTGTGCAGTTTTGGTCCCCTAATCTGAGGAAAGACATTCTTGCCATAGAGGGAGTACAGAGAAGGTTCACCAGATTGATTCCTGGGATGGCAGGACTTTCGTATGAAGAAAGACTGGATCGACTAGGCTTATACTCACTGGAATTTAGAAGATTGAGGGGGGATCTTATTGAAACGTATTAAATTCTAAAGGGATTGGACAGGCTAGATGCAGGAAGATTGTTTCCGATGTTGGGAAAGTCCAGAACGAGGGGTCACAGTTTAAGGATAATGGGGAAACCTTTTAGGACCGAGATGAGGAAAAACTTCTTCACACAGTGAGTGGTGAATCTGTGGAATTCTCTGCCACAGGAAACAGTTGAGGCTGTTCATTGACTATATTTAAGGGGAAGTTAGATATGGCCCTTGTGGCTAAAGGGATCAGGGGGTATGGAGAGAAAGCAGGTATAGGGTTCTGAGTTAGATGATCAGCCATGATCATACTGAATGGCGGTGTAGGCTCAAAGGGCAAAGCGGCCTACTCCTGCACCTATTTTCTATGTTTCTAAACTGCAGGATCAAATATATCATATTATTATCACTGCCTCCTAAGAATTCCTTTCCCTTAAGCTCCCTAATCAAATCTGAATCACTACATAACACCCAGTCCAGAATTGCCATTCACCTAGTGAGCTCAAACACAAGCTGCTCTTAAGAGGCCTTATTATAGGCATTCTACAACTTCCCTGTCTTTGGATCCAGCACCAACCTGATTTTCCCAATCTACCAGCATATTGAAATCCCTCATGATAGAAACATAGAAAACCTACAGCACAATACAGGCCTTTTGGCTCACAAAGCTGTGCCGAACATGTCCTTACCTTAGAAATTACCTACGGTTACCCATAGTCCTCTATTTTTCTGAGCTCCAGGTACCTGTCCAGGAGTCTCTTAAAAGATCCTATCAGATCCGCCTCCACCACTGTTGCTGGCAGCCCATTCCACACACTTACCACTCTTTGTAAAAAACTTACCCCT
This sequence comes from Hypanus sabinus, assembly GCF_030144855.1. Taxonomy (NCBI): domain Eukaryota; kingdom Metazoa; phylum Chordata; class Chondrichthyes; order Myliobatiformes; family Dasyatidae; genus Hypanus; species Hypanus sabinus. Next base: position 35,137,135 of record NC_082714.1, read on the forward strand.
GACATCTCCTCTGTACCTACTTCCAAGCATCTTAAAACTGTGCCCTCTCGTGTTATCCATTTCAACCTTGGGAAAAAGCCTCTGACTATCCACATGATCAACACCTCTCATCATTGTATACACCTCTATCAGTTCACATCTCATCCTCCATCACTCCAAGAATAAAAGGCTCAACCTATTCCTATAAGGTATGCTCCCCAATCCAGGCAACATCCTTATAAATCTCCTCTTTCTATGGTTTCCACATCCTTCCTGTAGTGAAGTGACCAGAACAGAGCACAATACTCCAAGTGGGGTCTGACCAGGATCCTATATCGCTTCAATATTACCTCTCAGCTCCTAAGCTCAATCCCAAGAGTGATGAAGGCCAACACACCATATGCTTTCTTAACCACAGTCAACCTGCACAGTAGCTTCGAGTGTCCTATGAACTCAGACCCCAAGATCCTTCTGATCCTCTGATATTCATAGCATTACCCTTTCTACATATCTTTTCTATCTCCTGATGTAACTTGTAGACCACATCCTGCCTACTGTTCGGAAACCTGTAAATAACACACAATAGAGTCTTTTTACCCTTGCAGTTCCTTAACTCTACCCACAAGAGTTCTACATCTGCTCATCCTATGTTACCTATTTCCAAGGATTTTATTTCATTATTTTCCAACAGAAACATCCCCATCCCTCTGCCTACTTGATGCAATGTGTATGCTTGAATGTTAAGCTCCCATCTATGATCTTCTTTCAGCCGTGACTCAGCAATGCCCACAACCACATACCTGCCAATTTCTACCTGCACTAAAAGACTATCTCCCTTATTCCCTATACTGTGAACATTCTAATACAACACTTACAGTGCTGTATTCATCACCCTTTTCAATTTTGGCCCCTGTTACACTTGAACTGATCCCTCTAACTGCAATTTTGCTCTATCATCTGCCTGACCGTACTTTCACTGCATATTGCGTCTAGTTGCATACCAATTGTCCTATCCTCAGCCCTATCACTCTCGTTCCCATTGCCCTCCTGAGTTAGTTTGTTGCAAGCCTGCCTACAGCAATATGGTGTCTCTCCAGTTCAAGTGTGACCCATCCTTTTTGTACAGGTCATACCTTCCCCAGAAGGGATCCCAATGATCCAGAAATCTGAAACCCTGCCCTCTGCACTAATTCTTCAGCCACATATTCACAACCAAATCATCCTATTCTTATGCAAACAAGAGAAAATCTGCAGATGCTGGAAATCCAAGCAACATACACAAAATGCTGAAGGAATTCAGCAGGCCAGGCAGCATCTATGAAAACGAGTACAGTCGACATTTCAGACAGTCCTGCAAAGGGTGCATGGCATAGGCAGCAATCCGAAGATTATTACCCTTAATGTCCTGCTTTTCAGCTTTCTACTTTATTTCCCACATTATCTTTTCAGGACATCCTACCTATTCCTATCTATGTCATTGGTACCAGTATGTACCAGGAATTCTGGCTGTTCACCCTCCCCATCAATGCTGTGGACCCATCCCAAAACATCCCTAACTCTGGCACCCAGGAGGCAACATACCATCTTGGTGTTTCTTTCATGTTCACAGAATCTGCTGTTTTCTCCTCTAATAATGGTATCCCTGATCAGTACTGCACCCTCCCTTCTCTCCACTTCTTTTCTGAGCCAGAGACAGACTCAGTGCCAGAGATCAGGTCACTACACCTTCCCTCAGTAGGTCGTCCCCCAACAGTAGCCAAAGTAGCATAACTATTGTTGAGGGGAATGACCACAGGGGTACTCTGTGGACGTGGCTGAGGAATTGGTGCAAGAGGAAGGGTTTCAGATCCCTGGAATCTCTTCTGGGGAAGGTATGACCTGGATAAAAAATATGGTCACATCTAAACTCGAGGGGGACCAATACCATGCAGGCATATTTGTTGGAGATGTCCAGAAGGGTTAAGCTAGTTTGACAGGGGGGATGAGATCTAGAGTAATAGGTCAGCCAATGAGGCAAATAGGTGCAGTGTATAGAGAATCTGTTTGGAAAGATATGCAGTTGATTAGGCAAAATTGCATTCAGTGGGATGAGTTGCCATGTCTATTTTAATGCAAGCCTATCAGGAACAAGGGTGATGATTGTAGAATAAGAGCCAATACATGGAACAATGATGTTGTGGCTAATATAGCAACTTGGCTGTCACAAGGGTAGGAATGGCTACTGGATATACCAAGGTTTAGATGCTTCAAAAGGAACCAGAAAGGATGTAAAAGAGGTGGGGGAGTTGCATTGCTAATCAAGGATAGTATCACAGTTGCCAAAAGAGAGGAGGTTGTAGTGGGATTGTCTACTGAGTCAGTGGGAGCTGAAGTCATAAACAGGAAGGGGGAAATCACTCTTTTTGGAGTATTATATAGACTGGCAATATCAACAGAGACACCAAGGAACAAATCAACAGGCAGATTTTGGAAAGATCCAAAAATAACACGATTGTTATCATTGCAGACTTCACTTTCTCTGATATTGTTTGACATCTGCTGAGTATAAAAGACTTGAATGGGACAGAATGTGTTAAGCATGTCCAGGAAGGATTTCTGACTCAATATGACAAGAGGAGAGTACATTTGGTGGTATGCATTAGGTGCTCTTCGAGATTTTCATAAATTACTTGGGTGAGTAAGTTTGCAGATGACACAAATGTTGGTGAGTTGTGGTTAGTTTGGAGGGCTTTGTATGTTGCAACATTGACAGGATGCACAGCAGGGCTAAGAAGTGGCAGATGTAGTTCAACCCAGAAAAGTGTGAAGTGATTCATTTTGGAAAGTCACAGTTGAAGGCAGAATGCATGATTCTTGGTAGTGTGGAGGAACAGAGGGTCCATGTCCATAGATCTCTTAAAATTACCATGCAAATTATAGGGTTGTTAAGAAGGAACATGGTGAGTTTGCCTTCACTGGTCAGGGGATGGAGTTCAAATGCTGTGAGGTAGTGTTGCAGCTCAATAAAACTCTAATTAGACTACAGTTGACTATTGTGTTCAGTTCTGATTGCCTCATTATAGAAAGGATGTTGAAGCTTCAGGGTGGGTGCAGAGGCAAATTATCAGGATGTTTCTTGGACTAGACGGGATTTCTTACAAAGAACAGTTGAGTGAGCTCGGGCTTTTCTCTTTGGAGCAAAGAAGATGACTTGATAGAGGTGTACAAGACAATAAGAGGCATAAATCTGGTGGATAGCCAGAAACTTTTTCCAAGGGCAGAAGTGGCTAACATGACAGGGCATAATTTTAAGGTGATTGGAGGAAAGAATGGGGGGGGGGGGGTTGTCAGGGCAAGTGTCAGGCCTGCATAGACAGGCACCTCCCAGCTAACAGGAATCACCTGCCACCTGTTTGCAAATTATCACCTACAGCCCATTTAAACCCAGCTCTCATCCACAGTCTGAATTCACTCATATGAACCAACCAGCTTTAGTTAGATGTTCCAAGCTTTCAGTTATCTTGTTGTGTTAAGTATCTGGTCTCTCTTATTTTGCTAGTGGCTTATTATTTTGTAGTTTTTGAGTAAAATATCATTTATAGTGAAATTGTCGGCACTGCTCTGCTTTAGGGGCAAGCCTCTTCTCTGAATCTAGACAGGATGAGAGAACCAGATGACCAGGTGAAGTGAGGGTTGTGAGTGGAGAGCTTGGGGTAATCCAAAATGAGAGGAGTGTTGGGTGAGCTGATAAGGAGGAATTGGATGGACTTGTTGTCCTCCTAATGCTGATGTGCACAGGCTGTGTCTATACTCTGACCAGCCAGGCACCAATGTAATCTAGCAATGACCATGAGCCCTAATGCAAGCGAAGTATTCAATCCACTGCCTTGCATCCACTTCTCAGATGGTCAAAATCCTGACACATCAATGGTGAGATCTCCATATTTATTGCAAATGGTGGTTTATTGTCGCAGATAGTGGTGGCCCCGGTCAGAGCTCACCCAGTCTAGAGAGAAGTAACAAAGGCGATTTTGGCTCAGTCCGCGACATACGGAGATGGCTGGAGCCTGAAGTGTAAGATGGACTGTAGCAGGAAGCTGCTGATTTGGGTTGGGGATCCATCAGAGTGTTCAGGCACTGGATTCTGGGGCTCCGAGGGAGGAGGTTAACTGGTGCAGGGCTGCTGTATTGAAACGGAGAGTTGGTTCAGAATGGCAGCAGACACTCAATAGTTCCTGGCTGCTTTGGGATTGTGTGCTCCTGTCAACGGACAACTACCGTAAGCTCTCGCCCTGGGTCATTGGTCCCTTTAAGATTGCTATCACATCAACCCAGTCACTTACCTGAGCAGCTGCATCACTGCCTGGTTCGGAAATTGCACCACCTCGGATTGCAAGACCCTGCAGTGGATAGTGAGGTCAGATGAAGGGATCATCGGGGTCTCTCTTCCCACCATTACAGACACTTACACCACACGCTGCATCTGCAAAGCTAACAGCATTGTGAAGGACCACACACACCCCTCATACAAACTCTTCTCCCTCCTGCCATCTGGGAAAAGGCACCAAAGCATTTGGGCTCTCACAACCAGACTGTGTAACAGTTTCTTCCCCCAAGCCATCAGACTCCTCAATACCCAGAGACTAGACACACACACACACACACACGCACACACACGCACACACACGCACACACACGCACACACACGCACACACTTACTTGAACACCACTCCACTCCCTTTAAAACTTTTGCTCATTTCCCCCTCAATTCCTGCTAAACATTGTTTACATTTACATTATTTATTATTATATTGTAATTTGCCCTTTACTGTGCTTGTTGTCTTGTTTATTAATTATTGTACTGTCTTGCACTGTTTTCTGCACTTTATGTAGTCCCATGTAGGTTTGAAGTCTAATGTAGTTTTTTGTTGTTTCATGTAGTCTAGTGTAGTTTTGTGTTGTTTCATGTAGCACTAGGGTCCTGGGGGAAAGCTGTTTCATTTTTACTGTGTACTGTACCAGCAGTTATGGTTGAAATGACAATAAAAGCGACTTGACTTGAGCTGCTTGACTTGAGCTGTTTCTCGGGATCTCATCTACCTTCCACGTGTCCTGCCTCAAGCCTGTTGTCCGTGGATCACTCAAACTATCTGAGCCTGCATCTCTGGAACCAAGGATGGTGGAAGGCGGTCCAGTGTATACGGTTTACCAATGGGGGATTCACTTCATTGGGAATAGGGTGTGTAGCACCTGGTCAACTCTGACGGATACAGTCCAGCGTAGAGGTTAGGTTTCATCTTGGACACATGGTCATTGAGAAATTCCACTGGACCCTTCCAGATAGCCCTAGACTGTTGGGTACTGGCCACAGACCTACACAGGGAGGCGCCTCCCAGTCTCCACCAAACTCACAGGAATCACCTGCCACTGTTTCCAAATCATCACCTGCAGCCCACTTAAACCCAGCTGTCACCCACAATCCTAGTTCATTCATATAAACCAACCGGCCTCAAACCATTGTTCCTCGCCTTCAGTTGCCTTGTCTACTGAAGTATCTGTTCTCTCTTACTCCGTGACCCCTCATGACTTGTTATTTTGCAGTTTACTAGTAAGATATTGTCCATTGCTGAAATGTCTCTGGTGCTCTACCTTTGGGTCAAGCCTCCTCTGCAAATCCTGATAGTCCTTTGCTCAGAGAGTGGCGGGTGCATGAAATGCCCTGCCAGGGAAAGTGGTAGAGGCAGATACATCGGGGCATTTAAGAAATTCTTAGATAGCCAAATGAATAATAGACACATAGAGGATAATGTAGGAGGATAGGGTTAGAGTGATCTTAGAATAGGTTAAAATACTGGCACAACATCGTGAACCAAAGGGCCTGTGCTGTACTTTAATGTTCTATCATCTTCATCAAGAACATAATTGTTAGAAATGTCTTGAGCTCATGAAAGAGACAGTATAAGGCCAGACATTCTACATTATCAAAAGTTGCCTCCTTTTATTAGATTAGGTGCTGGAATAAGATTAAGTCAGTATCACAAATAATGGGAAGTTGATCTTCAAAAGTCTGAACAAAATCTGATCACAACAGTATTTGAGTGTTTCCTGAATTACATTACAGAGGAGAATTGCTGAGTGAATCATCTTGTTCGGCTATTGATAATGAAATATCCATTAGTGAAATTTACTTTATTATCTTAAGGGTCTAAAATTACGCTTCCTTCACCTAAATGATGGAATATGTGTTCTGCTGTTCATCAAAACTGAAGGAGAGTCATAATGAAAATGTTTGGACAAAGATACAAATACAAAATATAGGCTGTAAGAATAAGAGGGTTATGCCCAGAATTTTAATGTGCCTCCAAATTACTTACGTGGTTTCCTCCAAATATTCCTGGCATCATGTTCGGACTCACAGCATCAATTAATTAGTGATTGACCATTCTCAGAATAATTTATCTATTAGTGTGGTGGAAAAATCAATAGTCAATTAGCATTGCTTCATCTGCTAATGTCTCCTCAAGACATATCTCAGCTGGTTTGCCTACTGACAATATCAGTCTAAATTTAGCATTACATTTTCAGTATCAGATTTAACCCATCTTTAGGAACAGGGTCCAAAGTCTGTTTTATACTACAAAAGATTAATAGCAATATGACACCTACACTGGTGCTTTGTATCCTATTTTGTAATTGATTATGGATATGAGAATATAAGAGCATAGAAGTTGGGTTTAGGTCATACTACACTGTGGAAGTCAATAGCAGTATGTTGGAAGTTCTGAAAGTTCAAGAGTGTCAGGGAGCAGAAGTGTGTGAAGTTGCTATTACTAGGGAGAAGGTTCTTGGGGATAGTAAAAGGTCTGAAGATAGGTAAGTCAGTTGGACTAGATGGTGTACACCCCAGGATTCTGAAGAATTTGCTGAAGACATTGTGGAGACATTAGAAATGATCTTTCAAGAATCACTGGATTCTGAAATGGGTCTGGAAGACTGAAAAATTGAAAATGTCACTCTATTCTTCCAGAAGGGAGAGGGGCAGAAGAAAGAAAACTTTAGGCCAGTTAGTCTGACCTTAGTGGTTGGAAAGATGTTGGAGTCCATTGTTAAGGATGTGGTTCTGGGGTACTTGGAGACACATGATAAAATAAGCCATAGTCAGCATGGTTTTCTCAAGGGGGAAATCTTGCCTGACAAATCTGTTGGAATTCTTTGAAGAAATAACAAGCAGGATTGAAAAAAAGGAGAATTGGTTGATACTGTGTACTTGGATTTTCAGAAGGTGCCACACATAAGGCTGCTTAAGAAGCTACAAGCCCATCGTATTACAGAGAAGGTACTATCATGGGCATTAGCTGATTGGCAAAAGGCAAAGAGTGGGAATAAAGGGGGCCTTTTCTGGTTGGCTGCCAGTGACTAGTGTTATTCCACAGGGGTCTGTGTTGGGACTGCTTTTTACATTATATATTTATGACTTGGATAATGGTTTTATTGCAAAGTTTTCAGATGATACAAAGATAGGTAGAAGGGCAGGTAGTTTTAAGGAAGTAGGGAAGCTACAGAAAGATTTAGACAGATTTTAAGAATGGGCAAAGTGATAGGTTGAATATTGTGTCAGAAGGTGTACGGCCATGCAATTTGGTAGAAGAAATGAAAGGGTTAACTATTTTCTAAATGGAGAGGAAATACAAAAAACTGAGGTGCAAAGGGACTTGTGCAGAATTCCCTTAAGATTAATTTGCAAGTTGAATTTGTAGCGAGGAAGGCAAATGTGATGCTAACTAACATTCATTTCAACAGGATTAGAATATAAAAGCAAAGGTGTAATGCTGAGGCATTACAAAGTGCTGATGAGGGCTCTCTTGGATGTTGTGATCAGTTTTGGGCTTCTTATCTAAGAAAGGATGTGCTGAAATTGGAGAGGGTTCAAAGGAGGTTTACAAAAATGATTCCAGGATTGAAAGGCTTGTCATATGAGGAGCATTTGATGGCTTTGGGCCTGTACTCACTGGAATTCAGAAAAATGAGTGGTGACCTCATTGTAATCTATTGAATGTTGAAAGGCCTAGATATAGTGGATGTTATCAGGATGTTCCCTATGGTGGGAGAGTCTAAGGCCAGATGACAGAATAGGGATGTGGTGGAATTTCTTTAGCCAGAGAATGGTGATTCAGTGCCACAGCAGGTTGTGGAGGCCAAGTCTTTAAGTATACTTAAGGCAGAGGTTGCTAGATTCTTGATTAGTCAGGGCATGAAGGGATACAGGGAGAAGGCAGGAAATTGGGGTTGAGAGGGGAAATGGATCAGTCATGATGAAATGGTGGAACAGACTTGATGGGCCAAAGGGCCTAATTCTGCTCCTATATCTTATGACCTTATACTTCTTTTTATGCATTTCTACAATTACTACGACAAAAGCCCAACTACAAAATAAAGATCAGTACAGTGCAAGATAAACATACAAAAATATAGTTCAATAATATACAATAATATATAATAATAATATACAATAAAATAATGATGAAAAAGCCCCCAGAATAAAGTCATGTAAATTTAGTATCCTATGATCTTATACTATTTTGAGACCAGATCCATTTAATGAGATTCCATTTCTCATTCACTTTGTCAACTGCTCTCACAATGCATGATTCATTTTACGTTCTAAGTCTATCAGTCTAAAACTTACAAATATCTATTGACTGAATATCCACAGCCCCCTGGCAGAGAGTTCCAAAGATTTACAACCTTCCCAAAAAGGTCTCCCACCTCAGTCACTAATTATTAATTTATTATACCAAACCAATTTCCCCAGTTCAAATCATTTAGCCTGTACGAAGTTGCTGCAGCTACAGTTGTTCTCAATTTTTAAATGCCCTTCTCAGGAAGATGAAGTGTTTAGGGACATGAGTGCTCCTAATTAATCAAGCACACCACAATACTATTTTCTTCTGATGTGATATTTCCATGAAAAAAATGTGAATAAAGATGAGGTATGGCCTCTATAACCTTTCAGGTCTTTGCTTCTGCACACACAATGCATCCTGCTCCATCATAAGAAATTCCTCTAATCTCTCTGGTATAGGTTATCTTCCTGCGAGCCACTGCCACCTCAGGACAAGCAGAGAGAATCCGTTAGTGCATTTTACGGTGGGCGCCATCATGCAGGACAGCTTTATGAGTTGCTGTGCAAGACGAGTTTACTTAATCTTTTGAAAATTTGTCAATGGACTCCTCGGATAATGGTCGGGGTCTGTGGCATAAAGTTGGGAACCCCTGGTCTAGAGAATGCTCTGAGAGCCTTTATCACACTGAAATAATTTAAAAGTTTAGCTTTATTTACTTAACGCTTAAAGAAAAACATTGACAAAGCATTTTAGACCATACAACATGGGATCAGAATTAGGCCATTTGGGCCATTGAGTTTGCTCTGCTGTTCCATCATAGATGAAGCATTTTATCCCTCTCAACCCCATTCTCCTGCACTTCTCCCCATTACCTTTGATGCACTGACTAATCAAGAACATATCAACCTCTGCTGCAGATACATCCAATGATGTGGCCTCCACAGCCACCAATGGCAATGAATTCCACAGACTGACTACCATATGGCTTAAGAGAATTCTCCTCAACTATGCTCTAAATGGATGCCCCTCTATTGAGGCTGTGCCCTGTGGTGCTACACTCCCCAATATGGGAAAGCATCCTCTCCACATCCATTTCATCCAAGACTTTCAATATTCGATAGGTTTCAATGAGATCTTCCTTCATCCTTCTAAACTCCAAACAGTACAGAACCCATGAACCCAAAGATGAGAAAATCTTCAGATGCTGAAGATCTAACCAACACACACAAAATGCTGGAGGAACTCAAAGTAAAATTTATTACCAGAGTACATACATGTCACATCATACAACCCTGAGATTCTTTTTCTGTTGGCATACTTAGCAAATCTGTCAAACAGTAACTGCAAACATTAGGAACTGTTAACTATAACCAAACTATGCAAATTCAGATATAAATACTTAGCAATAAATAATAAGCACGAAATAACAATTTAACAGAGTCCTTAAATGAGTGCAGTTATCCCCTTTTGTTCAATAGCCTAATGGTTGAGGGGTAGTAAGTGTTCTTGAACCTGATGGTGTAAGTCCTGAGGCACCTGTACTTCTTAGCTGAAGGCAGCAGTGAGAAAAGAGCATGGTCTGGTTAGTGAGGATCTCTGATGATGGATGCTGCTTTTTCTACGGCAGCATTTCATGTAGATGTTCTCAATGTTTGGGAGAGTTTTACCCATGATGTACTGGGCCAAAGCCATTAACTTTTATAGGATTCTCCACTCAAAGGCATTAGGCTTCCCATACCAGGCTGTAATGCAACTAAACAACAAACTTTCCACCACACATCTATAGATTGTCAAGGTTTGTCAAGGTTTTCAATGATATGCAGAACCTCCGCAAGGAGATGCGCTGAGGTGCTCACTTTGCAATAATATTCAGCACAGGATCACTGAGAGAGTGACACCCAGAAATTTAATGTTACTGACCCTCTCCACCTCTGATCATCTGATGCTTACAGGCTCGTGGACCTTGGGTTTCCCTCTCCTGAGGTCTACAACTAGTTACTTGGTCTTCCTGATATTGAGTAAGTGGTGGTGGCATCTGTCGGTCTCGAGAGACCATGGATCTGCGCCTGGAGTTTCCAGGGCGCAGGCCTGGGCAGGGTTGTATGGGAGACCGTCAGTTACCCAAGCTGCAGGCCTTCCCCTCTCCACGCCACTGAGGTTGTCCAAGGGAAGGGTACTAGGACCCAAGCAGCTTGGCACCGGTGACGTCGCAGAGCAATGTGTTGTTAAGTGCCTTGCTCAAGGAAACAAACACGCTGCCTCAGCTGAGGCTCGAACCAGTGACCTTCAGGTTACTAGTCTGATGCCTTGCCCACTAGGCCATGCACCAACTGAGATATTGAGTAAGAGGTTATTGTTATTACACCACTTGGGCAATTTTCCAATCTCCCTCCTGTATGCTGATTCATCACCCCCTTTGATACAGCCCATAATAGAGGTGTCATCAGCAAATGTATCTGGTGTTGGAGCTGTACTTAGCCATACAGTCTTAGGAGTAAAGTGAGTAGAGCAGGGGGCTAAATACACATTCCTGCAGTGCTCTTGCGCTGACGGGGATTGTGGAGGAGATGCTTTTGCCAATCTGAACTGACTGGGGTCTACGAGTGAGGAAATGCAGGATCCAGTTGCACAAGGGGGTATTGAGGACCAGGTCTTGGACTTTACTAATTAGTTTTGAGGTGATGATGGTGTTAAATGACGAGCTGTAATTGATAAAGGGCATCCTAATGTATGCAAATTTGCTGTCAGGATATCTAAGCAACTAAATGTTGGAGAAACTCAGCAGACCAGGCAGCATCTATAGAAAGGAGTAAACTATCAATGTTTCAGGCCAAATCCTTGCATCAGGACTTGTAATTAACCCTTTCATTCTCTGAGTCATTCTTGCGTGCCTCCACTGGACCGTCAACAATGCCAGCACATCTTTTTCTTAAAGAGGAGGCCCAAAATTGCCCTCAGTTCTCTGTGCCATCTGACCAATGCCTCATAGAACCTTCGAATTACATGCTTGCTTTTAATTTCTAGTTGCCCTGAAATATTGCATTTGCCTTCACTGGCACAACCTGCAAGTTAAACTTCAGGGAATCCTACACGAGGACACCCAAGTCTCTTTGCACCTCTGATTTTTGAATTGTCTCCTTGTTCAGAAAACAGTCTACACCTTTATTCCTTCTGCTTCCATAAACTATATTCCATCTGTCACTGCTTTGTATATTTCCTAATTTGTCTAATCCTATTGCAGACTCTCTGCTTCCTCAACACTATCTGCCCCTCCATCTATCGTCAAAAACCTAGACACATATCCATCAACTCCATCATCCAAATCATTGACATATAATGTGAAAACAAGTGGTCCCAGCATCTACCACTGCAAACACCACTATTCACTGGTAGCCAACCAAAGAAGACTGCCTTTATTCCCACTCTTAGCCTCCTGCCAATCAGCCAATCTTTTATTCATGCTTGTATTTTTCCTGTAATACCATGGGCTCTTATCTTGATAAGCAGCCTCATGTGTGGCACCTTGCCAAACTCCTGCAAATTCAAGTACACAACATCCACTGACTCCTTTTGGCTATGCTGCCTGCTATTTCCTTAATGAATTTCAACAGATTTCTCAGGCAGGGTTTTTCCATGCTGACCTTGGCCTATTTTATCATATACCTCCAAGTACCCTGAAACCTGATCTTTAGTAATAGATTTCAACATCTTCCCAGCCACTAAAGTCAGGTTAAATGATCTATAATTTCCTTTCCTCAGCCTCCCTCCTTCTTAGAGTGGAGTGACATTTGCAATTTTCCAGTCCTGCAGAACAGTTTTGGAATTAAGTAATTCTTGAAAAAATCATTACTAATGCCTTCAGGTAATCTCTTCAGCTACTCTTTCAGAACCCTGGGTTTGAGTCCATCTGGTCCAGAAGACTTATATACCTTTAGTCCTATCAGCTTCCTAAATACCTTCTCTTTAGTGGAAGGAACTGCATTCATGTCTGCCCCATGACACGCAGATTTCTGGCATTCTGTTAGTGCCTTCCACAGTGAAGACTGATGCAAGATACATATTGAGTTCATCTGCGAATTCTTTGTTCCCCATTACTACCCCTTCCGCATCTATTTCCAATGGACTGATATCCAATTGTCTCTATTTTACACTTCACATATCTGAAATTCTTATTGTATCCACTTTTGTATTACTGGCTAGCTTACCTTCATATTTCATCTTTTTTTCTTCTTGTGGTTTTTATAGTTGCCTCTGTTGGTTTTTAAAAATGTCCCTATCCTGTAATTTCCCACTATTTTTTGCTACATTATAAGTTCTCTCTTTTGCTTTAACTGTGTCTTTAACTTCCGTTGTCAGCCACAGATGCATCAACCTCCATTTATAATACTATTTCTTTAGGATGTATCTATCCGTTGCCTTCTTAATTGCTCCAGAAAATCTAGCCATTGCTGCTCTGCCGTCATCTCTGCTAGTGTCCCCTCCCAACCAACTTTTTCCAGTTCCTCTCTCATGCCTTGTACATCTGTTTTAGCTTCTCCCTCTCAGATTGAAGGGTGAATTTTATTATATTATGATCGCTATCTTCTAAGAATTCTTTTACCTTAAGCTCCCTAAACCAATCCAGTTCATGACACAACTCCCAATCCAGAACTGCCTTTTCCCTAGCTGGCTCAACAACAAGCTGATCTAAAAAGCCATCCCATAGGCATTCTATAAATACCCGCTCTTGGAATCCAGCACCAAGATGATTTTCCCACTATACATGAATATTAAAATCCCCCATAACTATTGTAGCATTACCCTTTTTGCCTGCCTTTTCTATCTCCTATTGTACTTTATATCCAACACCCTGGCTACTGTTCAGAGGCCAGCATATACCTCCCAACGGGGTCATTTTACACTTGCAGTTTCTTAACTCTACCCACAAAGATTCTACATCTTCTGATCCTATGTCATCTCTTTCTAAGGATTTGATTTTAGTTTTTAAAGACAGAGCCACCCCACCAACCCCTCTGCCTGCCTGTCTGTCCTTCTGATACAATGTGTATCCCTGGATGTTAAGCTCTCAATTATGATCTTCTTTCTGCCATGACTCAGTGATGCTGAAAATGTTTTTTTTTTCATTTATTGATGAAGAGTACAGAACAGGCCCTTAAAAGCAGCAGCAGCAATTGATCCCAGGTTGGCTGTGCTGTGAAGCGTACTGCTCACCACTACACTACGTGTGTCACTCCAATCATTCAGGCCAATCTCTAACTGTAGTACAAGATCATCTACCTTATTCAGTATACCGTGTGCATTCAAATTTATCACTCTCAAACCATTTTTGATTTTACCCCCATGTTACACTTCAACTCATCCCACTGACTTCAATGTTGCCCTGTCATCTGCCTGTCGCTCCTGGCTGTCACATTTCACACTACCGCTACTTGTATACCAATTACCCCCTCCCTAGCCTTATCATTCTGGTTCCCATCACCCTACCAAAGTAGTTTAATCCTCCCCAAAGCTCCTGAAAACCTGCCTAAACTGGTTTTGGTGCCCCTCGAGTTCAAGTGTAACCCATCCTTTTTCTACTATTCATACCTTCCCCAGAAGTCATCCCACTGATCTAGAAAGCTGAAATTCTGCCCCCCCCTGCACGAATTCCTCAGCCATGCATTCATCTGCCAAATTATTTTGTTCTTACCCTTACTGGTTCGTGGCACAGACAGTAATCCAGAGATTACTACCCCTTAGATCCTGTTTTCAGCTTTCCATTTAACTTCCTATATTCTCTCTTCATGACTTAATCCCTTTTCCTAGCTATGTCATTGCAAGCAATATGTACAACAACTTCCTGCTGTTCACTCTTCCAGCAGAATGCTGTGGACTCGATCAGAGGCATCCCTGACAACAGCACCTGGGAGGCAACGTTCCACGCAGGTGTCACTTCCATGTCCACAGAATCTCCTGTCTGCTCCTCCAGCTGTGGAATCCCTAAAACTACTGCACTCCTCTTCTCTCCCCTCTTCCCTTATGAGCCACAGAGCCAGACTGGGTGCCAGAGACCTGGTTGCTGAAACTTCCCCCAGTAGGTCATCATCCCCAGTGGTATCCAAAACAGTATACTTATTGAAGGGAACAGCCACGGGGGTACTCTGCACTGTCTATCTCTGTCTGTCTCTTCCCTTTCCTTCTCCTGCATCCTCCAAGTTAAGTGTGACCAGCTCCGATCTATCACCTCCTCATTCTCTCAAATGAAGCAAAGGTCATCAAGCTGAAGCTCCAGTTCCTTACCAGTCTCTGAGGAGCTTTGATGCACTTTGTGTAAATGTAGTTATCAGGGATGCCAGAGGTCCCCTAGCATCCTCATGCCTCACATGAAGATCATATCACTCACCCTGGATCCATTCTCAACATACCAGCTATGTACTAGTAAACAAAGAGATAGAAAAAAAAACTAGAAATTTACTTAGATTCTCTGCCTGTTCTTGACAAAAGCCTTCCATTTTAACCCCGATCTTCTCATGGAATTTTTTTGGGAGAAGAAACAATATTAAGACAGAAGACTCAGAGTGAGATGTTGACAGGATGTCTTGTATGGCCAGGAAGAACTTAAGGGCAAGTTCCCATGATGTGGGTCGAATATTCAGGACAGAGTGGAGGAAAAATTTCTTCATTCAGAGGACCATTGGTCAATTTGTGTTTTCCAAATAACCTCACAGAGTTGTAGCATGTATATGTAAATTAGCAATTTAACTTGTCGTTAATCGTCACAGAGTGTTAAGTCTTGTAATTAACAATGCAACCACGCTTTTAAAACTGCACTAATTATTAATAATTGTCAATAAAACCTTCCAACAACTGTACAAACGTTGACAAAACCATGCACAGAGTTGTCATTCCTTCATTTTGTGAATACCTGTTAAAGATTTTTAGTATATAAATCATTTTTTAAAAATATACTCACCCTGTTGATTGTTCTCTTGCTTCTCTTTTTCTTTCCTCTTTATCTCTTTTTCTTCCAGGAATTGACAATTAATTCATACATAGATCATAAAAGACAGAACACACTGTAGGAACAAACCACATCCTATTTGCACTGACAGTAATGCCAATCTAAACTCTTCCTATTTGCCTGCATATGGTCCACATCCTTCTGTTCCCTGCCTGACCATACAATCTGTCTAGGTACTTAAAGTTTCTTTGATTTCCTTCCCTGGGAGAGCCATCCAGGCAGCCACTAATCTCTGTGTTTAAAAAAAAACACTTTGCCTTATGAATCTCTTTTCACCTTTCCCTCTCACACATTAAATTATTTCCCATTTCCATTCTGGGAAAAAGAAACTTCTAACTCTATGCCTCGCATCACTTTATAACCATTTGCTAGGTTGCCATTTTGCTTACAATGTTCCAAAGAAAACAATCCAAGTTTATCCAAACTCTCCTTATAACTAATATACTTCAGTCAACATTTGATGGACTGTCCACAAGACATCCATGTCCTACCTGTGGCGTGGTTACCAGAGCTGTACAGAGTACTCCAAATGTAGCCCAAAATAAGTTCTGTACAACTGCAAAATTACTTCCCAACTTTGACACTCAATGCCCAACCATTGAAGGCAAGCATGCCCTATGTTTTCTTTACCATGCTATCCAATTATGTTGCCACTTTCATGTATAGTCTTCCTCCTCAAGGTCCTCTGTACATCGAAGATTCTTGGGATCCTGTCATTTACTTTCTTCATCCATTTGATCTCTGAAAATGCAACACCTCAGACTTGACCGGATTGAACTTCACCAGCAATTTCTCCAAACTAATCTTGCACTGATCTTTATCCTGTAGCATCCTTTAACATCTATTTTCAGTCATAACAACTCAACCAATTTTGCAACCGCTTGACTTTATTTCCAATAATAATTGGCTACCCAAGTAGGAACAAGCTCTTGCCGTCAATAATCTCTCAAGAAATGTGCAATTTATTATGTCAAGTGACTGTACACACCTAAGCAGAATGTTTTAAGATCTTGAGTTTTATGTAGAACTGCTGCGTTTTCTGAGCTCTATGCTCATGATCTTTGCCCACCCTCCCTTTCCAAAGAAGTGTGAATGGTCTTGGCCTGAAACATCAACTGTTTACTCTTTTCCTGGCCTGCTGAGTCCCTCCAACTTTTTCAGAGACCTGCTTTTTATGTTTTTCAAAATCCACAATCACCTTGTATGCACCTCAGAATCAGAATTAGCTGTATCTGCTCTGATTTAGATGATGGGGGATTTGTTGTTGTGTGGCAGCAGAACAACCTTTCACCAAGCATCGTTACCTTGTGATGGCAGAGAGATTTGTGATTTCCCGAGATCTCGAGAACAATGCCATCAGGAATTTTGCCATCTAGTGCTTAGCTCCTGGTAGGATCACCCTTGGCAGGAGGGTCAAGGGGAAGATTGCGGACAAGGAGCAATCCAACCAAGTCTTCAGCGGTCAAGCTGGCAGAAGAAGATGACATATCACAAGAGTAGTAAAGGTGAAGGAAGCCTGCAACAGTGAAGGGACTCCAGATGTCTGCCATCCCATGCCACTGGATCCTGACTCCAATCTGTCAAGGAACGTGTAGTAGCTGTCAATGCATCAGCCTCCCAACATTAAACAAAGATACCAACAGGCATTCTCTATTCAGGAAATCCACCCTAACATCCGATTAAGCGCCAGATCAGCCTCTACAGCCAGCTGAATACCCACCAATA